>NC_058103.1:44510000-45135000 GCF_020171115.1 Neogale vison
AACGTCCATAGGCTCCTGGAAGGGTCTGATCCCACGCGGCTACTTAACGCTTTCCCCACATCTGTATATTATCTCCTCACTAGACTACACATCAGGAAGAGAAGGATTGGTGTCTGAGATGTGTCTACACTCACCACAGGGTTAGGTCTTACACTCAGAATTCACTTACTAAAGTGGGTTTTAATATAAATGAAAATTCAATCCTTAGATCACTAAATTATCTTTAGAAAGTCTTTCAAAACCACATTACCTTGGTTTCCCTACACATTCCCTCTATGACCCCAAACAAGCTATAAAGCTCTCTACTGTCCCCTTTCCTCGTGTATAGAGTAGGGACAGTAACAGTATCTTATGGGGCAGATACAGGGGTAAACTGAAATCATCCACGTAGAAGCGCATAGCTGGTGTGAACTACGTACTCGGTGTTTATTAATAATAGTAACCAAAATGTTCCCCCATTTCTACAATCTTAACTTCATTTATATTAAAGCTGCTTTACAGAGATGTCTTCAAAAGATACAGTGACTTCTCTTTATACTAAAAGAACACATCCTAAACTCAATACAGTGATTTTTTTCTATTGGGCTGACATACACCATGGCTGGTCCTGGAAGAGGGGCTCTAACCTGCGAGTTTAAAGCTTCAGGTCTCTCTGAAGCCCTTTGTAGGTTGGTGCCCAGAGCCAGCTCCCAGCCAGAGCACAGCAAAGTAATAGCACCAGCGCTCCAGACAACACTGTGCTGGTTCTTCATTAGCTTTGTCCTGATCACAGTCAAGTCTATGAAGTGCCAAGTTCCATCTTACCAGTGGTCCAGCAGGGATGCCAAAGGCACCAGCAGCGGGCTGGGCTCCAGGAGCACTTGGCTGTCCAGGAGGCGGGTAGGCCCCAGGCCCACTCGGTTGCCCAGGGTGGGCTCCTGGTGCAGGTGGTCCAGGATAAGCAGGAGCTGTTGGGCCAGGGTAGGCTCCTGGAGGTGCCTGTCCAGGATAGCCGCCAGGAGGAGCCTGTCCAGGATAGGCTCCTGGAGGTGCCTGTCCAGGATAGCCGCCAGGAGGGGCCTGTCCAGGGTAGCTGCCAGGAGGGGCCTGTCCAGGGTAGCCGCCAGGAGGGGCCTGTCCAGGATAACTGCCAGGAGGGGCCTGTCCAGGGTAGGCACCAGGATAGGAGGCCCCTGGGTAGCCCCCTGCTCCAGCAGGCTGGTTTCCCCATTGACCAGGCCATCCTTGAGGGTTTGGGTTTCCAGACCCAGATAAAGCATCATTAAGCTAGAAAGAAAGACATCAACAATTACAACATGAATACATTCATGAAAACAGAATTTTCAGGAAAATAGGAATATGTGATCTAAGAAGTAGAGTGATATATATGGTAAGGGTATAAAAGTCATATCAATAAAAATTTTCCACCTATTAAATAGTTTGAAGTTAAGACTAAAATTAGACTTTGGGATTACATATGCTTCATCATTTTATTCTTTTTTTTAGTAGTAAGGTATCAGTACTGGTTTATTAATGGTAACAAATGTATCATGCTAATGTAAGACATTAATAATAGAAGAGAGTGAGTGTAGGGTATACGGGAACTCTTCATACTATCTTTGTAATTTTTCTGTAAATCTAAAACTATTGTAAAATTTCAAAGTTTTTTTTTAAAAGGCCAGATCATGCCATTAATTAAATGGGGTTCCAGACTGAGTACTCCCTGTATAGGAAGACAGCCATATAGAAAATGAAAAGCAAACAATTCACAGCTCTCAACATGAACAGTCTTCCCATAAAGAATGCACTTCATTGATGGATTATAATTCTAATGATTGCTACTTTTTCTGGGCTATACAGGGTCAATATATTAACTACACGGTAAAGTTAATACGACTATCCAATGGCGTTGATTTTTCCTTGCAAAGAACAAGGATGGCTTTAGAAGTCTCCATCCTGGTTTCACAAGACCATTCCAGAAAAGGATTTCTGGAAGGTGTCGTCCTCTTCTTAATGGCTCCCAAAGGGTTTCCAGTCCCATTCCTAATCTCTAGCAAAACCACGAGCCTGTTCCTGGCAGCCACAACAGGTACACGGCCACAACAGGTACATGGTCCATGCACAGTGGTTTCTGATATAGGCCTGTACTTGCCTAATCTGTGTTTTTTTTTATCATGGCTCATCACAGTCGAGCAACTACATGGTTCAGATGAAATATACCCAACAGTAGGTGGTCAGGGTGATGGGCCTAAGTTCCCATAGTTCCAGGAGTTCCGTGTTTGACAGCAAAGAGTCAGTCCTGCCATATTCCCAAGATGGCAATGTATTGTCAAATCCCTCCTTCTCCTTGCCTTGTGCTGATCACAGGGTCTCTAACCCCTGCAGGCGGTGGTTTCCAGGCTTCCAGATGAGTCTGGCTAAGGGGCAGCACTGGCAGGAGATTAAAGAGTGGGAAGAAGGGAGAAGCCGGGGTAGCTCCCTGCCCCTTTCTGCCTCATGGGGTGTCTGGATAGCTGCTGCATCCCCTGCCTCCCTTTATTCTTGCTTCCCATCATCTCAGTTTAGGGAGGGCTGCCTTTCATAATTTGCCAAAGTCAGAAAGCAGCCTTCCCCTGTGTAAAAGCACATCCTCCCTAACTGACATGAGAAGAACAATCCAGAAATCAGGATGCTCAGACTGAACCATGATTCCCTTTGCTCATATTATTTCTCAGCTCCTGCCCATGGAATCCCCCTGCCTCTGTCTTACTGTCAGTGAGTCCCAGGCCTCTATCTGCTTGGCTCTCTCCCTGAACCTGCTGCTGGAAAAACAAGATGTCAGCTAATAAGTCCTCACTGGTCAGTCATGGCCAGAGGAAGCTGCAGGGTGAGAGAATGAGAAGGGGATATCTGGTGTTAAGGGGATGTGTATCATGGTAAGAAAACAGACATAAAACACTTACTGAAAAATTGTCTGCCATTTTCCTGAAAGGGGGGGAAAAAAGATAGGTTATCATTTGATCTTAGAAGATTTCACCATTTAAAGATAACATCACTAATAGTTCATTGGGCAGTTCTAGATGATCTACAGGCATTTTTCTAACCAAGCCAGTCTATTCCCCAAATACACCTCAATCAGGAGTGTGGAACCACAGAGGAAACTCGAGCGGGGATGCACTCCGGCTAGATCACCAAGCCCAACTTCACTCCTAATTTTAACCTCTTATCATACTAGCTTGTGTTCTGAATCCTGGAAATAACAGGCCACATAACACAGGAGAGAGAAGAACAAGGAAGACAATCTTCTGCTCCTTTTCTTGGTAAAGACACAAACAGTCCTGGTTCATCATCTTCTTTCCTTCCTGGGTGCCTTTTCCACCACCTCTTAAAAGCTCTTCCTTTCACTCATCTCCCCTCCTGTTCACAAGATCAACCCCCATACCCTCTTCTGGGTTTTAGGAGGAAAGCAGAGTTGATTGGTTCCTAGGGAGATCTGAAAACCAATGTCCCTAGATGCATTTGCTGCCAATTACTTATTCCCTCGCTGCTCTGGGCCAGGCACTCTATGGGCTCTCGCCTGGGTTGGAAGATGGATAGGCCGGGATCTGTATATGCTCAGAGGGCTCACAGGCCAGTAGGGATCACAAGAGATCGACCCTGTGAGCCAGACTGTGAAATAGGGAGTCACCACTAGAACTCTTGCTTCTAAGAAGGGAAGAGGTGGTGGTGTTTGAGCTAAGCCTTAAAGGAGAGGTGAGGTCCAGGTGTGGACCAATAAAGAAGAAAGGCGGGTCTACAAGAAGCTCCCTTTTTCTTTTTGAAAAGATATTTGCTATGCCAAACAAAACTCTGACAGTCTAACAAACTAGGGGGAAAAGAAAAGAAGAGAATAGAAGAGGGAAGGGGAGGAGAGGGGAAAGGGAGGGAGAGGAAAGAAGAGGAGGAAAGGAAAGGAAAAAGGAGAAGGTGAAAGGGAAAGAGAAAAGAGAGAAGAAGGAAAGGAGAGAAGAGAGAAGAAGAGTCAGGCAATGCGGAGGGAAATGTTTGGGGTAGGATGCTACCAAAGAGAGTTGGTTTGCCCAAAGCTGCCTCAAGGGGTAGCCTTGACACATCATTCCTGCTTTCTCCCGCTCCTCTCCCTATGCCAAGTTTTTAACCATGTAAGCTGTTTTACGCCTGCTCCCACTGCACGTGCTCTGGCAGTGAGGGGAAGAGGGCAGCTTTGGACTCCTGAGGCCTGGGTGAGTTTTCTTGGGTCAGGATCACTTGTCCTATAGCCAAAGTGACCTGGATCTTAAACAATCAGAATCCCTGTTCCCTTGAGTTGCCCACTTATGATATTTACTAAATTATTTTAAGAAATGATATTACCTCCAAGGGATCCTAATTGATAGGTCCTAAAAATCTAAAATATTGAACTTTTCGGTAAAAAAAGAAATAGGCAGAACTCCTCTTAGGACTTAAAGTCCTCCATTTATACGTATCAGTCTTTATCATACTCCGCTGTTATTTATACCACAGTTAAATATTACCTTGTGTTAAGGCTATTTTGTTTTGGTTTTTTGCACCTCTCTTTTAAAAATCTGGGTATTCTCAAACATATCTGGAAGTTTAGGGTATCACCACATCCATCTTCCAGCGTGGGAAACTGCCGGCAATTTGACTGGGAAGTCACAGTGACTCTCCCAGGGCTTCTATTCCGGGGTTTCCTAGAGCATGTGATCTTTTAAAGAGAAGTCAGGTGCTCCTCTGCTTCTGCTTCCTTCCCCAAAAGGCTTCTGCTGCTTAGAAAAGTGTGCTGCCGGGCGCCTGGGTGGCTCAGTGGGTTAAGCCGCTGCCTTCGGCTCAGGTCATGATCTCAGGGTCCTGGGATTGAGTCCCACATCGGGCTCTCTGCTCAGCAGGGAGCCTGCTTCCTCCTCTCTCTCTCTCTGTCTGCCTCTCTGCCTACTTGTGATCTCTCTCTGTCAAATAAATAAATAAAATCTTAAAAAAAAAAAAAAGAAAAGAAAAGTGTGCTGCCATGGCAGGAAGAACTTGAGAGAGCCATTGTTACAGAAAGGGAAAAGAAAGGATGTTTCTTTCCTTTCTTTCTTTCTTCCTTTCTTTCTTTTTTAAGATCTTACATTTAAGTAATTTCTACACCCTCACGTGGGGCTCAAACTCACAGCCCCAAGATGGAGAGTTACTCATTCTACCAACTGAGCCAGCAGGCGCCCCAGATCTTTTTTTTTTTTTAAGGTTTTTATTTATTGAGAAAGAGAGCAATTGAGAAATAGAGAGCAAGAGTGGGGGCTGCAGCGGGAGAGGGAGAAGCTGACTCCCCGTTGAGCAGAGAGCCCTAGGAGGGGCGAGATCCTGGGACCCTGGGATCATGACCTGAGCTGAAGACAGAAGCTTAACTAGCAGCTACCCAGGTGCCCCTAGAAAGGGCATTTCTTAAGAAAACAAAGCCTCCCTCATTTTGGAGGCCAGTATGAAACAATCTTGAACTTCACAGTGGGCAGAAATCCTTTGATTACCCAAACTTCTTCCAGTCCTGCACAACATACCAAAGACCCAGACATAACTTTGTAAGTGTTTTGTCTTAAATATTCCTATACTGTAGAGGCTCTTTCCCAGCTTCAGCATCACTGACATTTCAGGTTGGATCCTTCGTGGGAGCTGGAGCCGTTTTGTGCAGGGCAGCATCCACGGCTTCAATCTACAAGATGCCTGGAGCATGGGCACCTGGGGGGCACAGTCGTTGGGCATCTGCCTTCAGCTCAGGTCACAATCCCAAGGTGCTGGGATCCAGCCCCGCATGGGGCTCCCTGCTCAGCAGGAAGCCTGCTTCTCCCTCTCCCACTCCCACTGCTTGAGTTCCCTCTCTCACTGTGTCTCTCTACCAAATAAATAAATAAATCTTAAAAAAAAAAAAAAACACAAAGTCGCGAGAAGCACAATACCCCACCTCTCAACTCTGACAACCAAAAATGTCTTCAGACATTGCCACATATCCTGAGGGTTGGGGGGAGAGGGCACAAGTGTGCCTGGTTGAGAAACACTTGTCTAGGCTGACCGGCGTGTGTATCCCTACAGAAGTGTAGATACACAGGTCAATAAAAACAAAAAAGTTAGTTTCAGTAGTTAGCTAAATCTGTACCATGGGCCTAATAAGGTGTCGTATTAACAAAACTCCAACATAACTAAGATGTGTTTGAAGGTTGATTACGACTAGAAACTAAAGACAGCATCTCCAAAATATAACATTTCTTCTTCAAGTCTCTGCTCAAACATATTCAGCTTATTTTCAGCTCCAACGAAAACAGTTTGAGAAGCAAAGCAGATTTCACTTTCTTTCCACGGTGTTTCACATAAAGCCTCGGGTGACAGCTTGAATCATGTTGTGACACACTAAACAAGCCCATTAGAATAATGACACCCTGCATTAATGTGGTGCATTTCCATTTATGAAGCACTTTCCCATACCTTTCCTATTGTCTTTCTGATAATGATAGTAAGAGATTTTCAGGGGAAAGCTAATATTCCCATTCTAGAGGTAAGGAAATTAAGATTCAGAGAGCTAATATGGTGGCCCAAAGTCATTCTGTTCTTGGCAAGTCAACAACCAGGGTCCAAGCATGCTCACTCTTGACACGGACTCATTTTATACTAAATGTAAAACCTCACTCTTTGAAATCTTAAAGTACAGTCCTTTAAAAGTTTTAATTACTTCACTCAGAAATTAATTCTCTGGCTTATTCATTCAGAACTACATAACATGTGGAAATTGTAAACAAATTAAAAAAAGAGATCATGTTTTTGTCAGAAAACTAACTTGCTGACTCATTCAGTAAGCTTCAAGACACACAGTATTGAATACAAAGATGCCATTTTACATAGTCACTTTGCTAATTATAACCACATTTAAACCAATAAAGTGTACTTCTCCAAAAATTAGGTACATACCATTTTGATATGTTCACTCTTAAACATCAGTTCTCTTTTTCCAGAAAAGATTATAACCGATACTTTTTTTGAAATCAAGGTTAGCAACCTTAGAACTTTAAAAAAATCTATTTGGATACATATCTTTCTTCCTTGCCTGGAAAATTTCCCTCTCTCCATCCCTCCCTTCCTCTTTCTTTCTTTCTCTCTCTCTTTCTTTCTTTCCTTTTACATGAACAGTTTATATAGAGACACAATCAAATGTAAAAAAAAACCTTCTCACCCTACAGATACTACAGATATGTGAACGCCATCCTACCATTCCCAGAATCAGAGAATTTAGAAGCGCCAGAAAAGAAACACTATATTAAAGCAAAACAAAAAATTGAGGAAATACTACCTGAGTCTTCACATTTGGAAAAACCTATAAGAAATAGTTCAGTGTTGCTTTGAAATAAAGAATTTAAATGTGAGTCAGAATGTAGACCTTTTTAATTGGCTGTTAATTGTAGTTTTCCCTCTAATAAAGAGTGGCTATCTACTGTACTGTGCTATTCTGGTCCACCTAGCAATTAGTCCAGTAGTTGGGGTTCCTGGGAGCACTTCTGTAACTTCTGCTCACAAAGGGCCCTGACCTCTATACAAGCTGAAAGAGGAGTAGATCATAAATGCATTTCCTCAGAACCCAAGGCACTGCCCACACTCCTCTGCAAAGAACCCAGGAGAGCGAGTCTACTTCCTGCCCTTGCTGAAACAAGTCTTCTTTCCAGAGCCAAATTCTGTGATGCTGAGTTGCAATAAAGGAAACTGGTCCTTTACTAGGATTTCCTTCTTATCGTAGTTCCTCAGCATCAAGGAAGGTAAAGTTACTTTGTGCCTCTCAGTTACTGATTGTTTTCCCGCTATGGAAAAGCTGAACGTCAGTCAAGAGCGAACACATGATACTTAGTCAGCAGCAAATTGGAAGTTTGCAACAGGCCCTTCTCTCGCAGGCTTACCACTCCGAATTTAATCAGAAGAACCAGTCCAGGCACTAGACACCAAATGCTAACCCAGCTGTCCTCAGCAAGAGCCTGTTTCCCAAACCATCACAGGAAAGGGAGGCTATATTTTAAATCAGTTAACCATGAGCCTCAGATACATTAAGCTTACAGGCCAACTGTATTTAGGGACAACATGAGATGTTCAGGTTACAATACATGAACGTAGGTCTCTGCTACCGTTAAGGTGCAGAGTCTAACTGATGAGGTTCCTGGCAAGTAGGTACCTAAACTATAGGGGAGGCCAACCCTAGCCTTTTAACTCAAAACTAGCTTTGGTGGTCAATCGCTCAGGCAGTGTCTCCCCTCTTCTGCTACTTAATAAGTACCTGGTGAGGCATCCTTCTAGCACATTGAGGCTCAAAACATTCTAAGACCATTATCAAACTTTACCCCAGAACATGGAGTAGGTGCTGATTCTAAGTGTAACCCCCAAATGTTATGAAGGTAGGAAGTAGTTCCCATCTCCCACCGATCACACATGAGCTGTCTTCCATTCCTTTCCCAGGATCCCAGAAACAGACTGGGTCACTGTGGTTCAATGATCTTCACTGTCCAGCAACCCAATTCCTGGGAGTCACTTTACAAAGATTCCACAGTATCTGGAATAGGAATCAGTAACTTGCAGGAGAGAGCCTGAAGCCGAAGTCACAGCCTCACCCTATGTGTCCCTCTCTGGCGTTCAGCTCCTACCCCCCAAAGCGGACACCTCCTAGCGTCCCCCGCTGGGTCTCTGCACTTTCGGACCAACATTCTGCCACACCCTACACGGCCTCAGCACAGATCTGGGATAATGCCCAAATTAGCCAATCTGGGCAGGGATGAGTCACTGATTTGCAAACGCTTAGGATGTGCACTGCTCGCCAAGTCAGACACATGCCCACTCAGGCCCTGGGGCATCACCATTTTCTGTGGGATCAGCACCCAGAGAGCGGCGGCAGCCCCTGCCCCGCAGGGCCTCGTAGAAGAGCTTCTGCGCCCCCCGCAGCCGGATGCAGCGGCCGTGCAGCCCAGTCAAGGGGCGCAGGAGCCGCCTCCAGAGTCCCTGCGCAGCCCCCAGTGTCCAGGAAAGGAGGACCCGCTTTCTAATCCCAAACAGGGGCGGGCCGCGGGGCTGGCGGAGCGCGCGCCTCCCCGCCCCCAACCCGCTCGAGGTTGGGACGCCGTGGCCGAGGCCGCCGGTCGCCGCGGAGGGTGCCCCGCGCCGCTCACCGTCCGCCCCACGATGAGTGCGTGAGTCTCGGGAAAGCGCGACTAACTTTTCCTGAGTCTCACACTGCGCCCTCTCGGGGGGTCAAGGCTACGGACCCTTGCCCAGGACCGCGCCCCCGGCTCCGCACGCGACCCTTCGCCTCTCCGCCCCCGCGCGGGCTTCCACCTTGCCTGGACCCGGCGGCCCGCAAGCTCCCTCCGTGGCCCGCGCCCCAGCCACTCACCCGACGCCTCGGCGCTCGCTCGCTTGCTGCGGGGGCGGCTTCTGGTAAGGTGCTGCGATCCCAGACCGGGCGGTGGCTCCGCGCCTCAAATAGGCTCGGCCCGGCCCGCCTCTCCCGAGGCGGGGCAGCCGCTCCCGCCCAGCCCGGCCTCGCCCCGGCGTCCTCCGCCCCACCGCGCACCCCGCGGCGCCGTTCTAGGCGCAGCGGGGAAGCACCGGGTGTGTCGAGGGGCGGGTGGGACGCTCGGGGGATGCCCCCAGCCCCGCAGCCTGCGGGGGGTGTCCTGCGGGCCAGCCGGCACCTAGAGTGGGGGCCACGTCCACCGCCCTCTCCGGATTCACCTGGTGACTCCTCAGACCGGGACGGGGAGCGTCTGCGAAGCTTTCAGAGTGTGCTTCTTTCAAGACTTTGGCTGGCTTGCTTGTTTGTTTTAACCGAGTTTGCTTATTTTCTGCCTGAATTGCAGACACTCTGCTCCTTTCTGCATTTATTTTACCTACATCCTCTCTCAGTATCAAAGCCTTCCCAAGAAGTGACCGTGACTGTGTCACTGGGAGGGCCCTGCCAAGTTTTCGGAGGTGCTGGGTGGCACAGATGCCGCCCTGCTCTTGACCTTGCATTCACTGCCTTTCTGAACTGCGACGTGGGGACCCACCTCACACCGAGAGCCCGAAATTATTCTTGTCTGACTGCTCCGCAGCGCGTCCTCAGCATCTTGCCTAGCGTTGGGTGTGTAGTAAGTTCTCGGGAAAGATTTGTTTCGTGAAGGAATGAGCGAAATAATGAATCCTTTCCTAGAAAGCCTAGTTGTTTTGTCAAAGACTGGGGAGAGTCCGGATGAAGGAGGGAACAGTTACCTATTCCTGCTTTGGTAAAGACAGGAATAGGATAAAGCCACCACTCTAAAAAAGGTTCTTATAACAAATAGTGGTTCTTGCAAGAGGGAAGGTCCTTGTTGGCATAATTTCGCTGGTCAATAACTGAGTGAAATGGTTAAGAACCTCCAAGATGGATTTTTTTAAAATTCAGATATCTACTCACACAGATTGACTTGCGGTGGATTAAATGCTCAATTGTAAGACCTCAAAACATAAAACTCCTAGAAGAAAACAAGGGAAAAGTTCCTTGTCTTGGCAATGATTTTTCGGATATGACTCCAAAGTACAAGCAACAAAGGCAAAAACAAACAAGAGAGATCACATCAAACTTAAAAGCTGCAGAGCAAAAGAAATAAACAAATGAAAAAACAGCCTACAAAATGGGAGAAACTATTTGTGAACTATGTATTTGATAAGAGATTAATCTCCAAAACCTATAAGGAACTCATAGAAGTCAATAACAGAAAAAACCCAAATAGTCCTATTTAAAGAATGGGCAAAGGCTCTGAACAGACATGTTCCCAAAGACATAGGATCAACAGGTGCATGAAAAGGAATTCAATATCAGTAATCATCAGGGAAATGCAAATTCAAACCACAATGAGATATCACTTCACACCTGTTAGAATGCCAATCATCAAAAAGACAAGAGATAAATGTTGGCAAGGATGTGAGCAAGTGAACCCTTTGTGTACTGCTGGTGAGAATGTAAATGGTAGAGCCATTATGGAAAACATATGGAGGTTCCTCGAGAAGTTAAAAATAGAACTACCGTATGACTTAGCAATCCTACTTCTTGGTGTATATCCAAAGGACATGAAATCACTATCTTGAGATATCTGCATCCCCATGTTTGTTGTAGCATTGTTCACAATAGCCAAGACGTGGAAACAACCTAAGTGTCTGTTGATGGATGAATGGATTAAAAAATGCCACACACACACACACACGAATATCCAGGTTATGAGAAAGAAGGAAATCCTGCCATTTGCAACAACATGGGTATTATGCTAAGTGAAATAAGTCAAGCAGAGAAGGAAAAATACCATATGGAACCCAAAAGAACTCATAGAAACAGAGTAGAATGATGATTGCCAGGGCCTGGAGATATGACAAAAAATGGGGAGGTGTTGGTCAAAGGGTAAAAACTTTCAATTATAAGATGAATAAATTCTGGTGTGTGTATAATGTACAGTGTGATGACTATTAGTAATACTACTATATCATATATTTGACAGTTGCTAAAAGAGTAGTCTTGAATGTTCTCACCACATAAAAGAATGGTAATGTTTGAGTTGATGAATGTGTTAACTAATTTTACTATGGTAATCATTTCATAACATATGTATATCAAAAAATAATGTTAGGGATAATAAGATCTAATATTCATTGAACACTTTTGGGCCTTGTACTATGTTAGTACATATATGCCTGTACATGGACAAGCCCCCATATACATACACCCATTTTATTTCGTTATTTATATTTTTTCCAAGTTTTTTTAAATCACCTAATGTTCATCACAACAAGTGCACTTCTTAATCCCCACCCTTTATTTCACTCTTTCCCCCACCAGCCTCCTCTCTGGTTATCATCAGTTTGTTCTCTGTAATTAGAATGTGTTTCTTGGTTTGTCTCTTTTTTTTTCCCCTTTGTTCATTTGTTCTGTTTCTTAAATTCCATGTATGAGTGAAAATCATATAGTATTTGTTGTATGGTGTTTGGCTTACTTATTTCACTTAGCATTATACTGTCTAGCTCCATCCATGTCATTGGAAATGACAAGATTTTGTGCTTTTTATGACTGACAAATATTCTGCTGTGTGTATATATACCACATCTTCTTTATCCATTCATCAATCAGTGGACACTTGGGCTGCTTCTGTATCTTGGCTTTTATAAATAATGCTGTTATAAACATTGGGGTGGTTTATAAAAAATAAAAAATTAAAAAAAAAAAAAGAAAGTATAGACCAAAAATAAATAAATAAATAAACATTGGGGTGCACGTATCTCTTTGAATTAATGTTTTTGTACTCTTTGGGAAAATACCCAGTAGTGTGATTGCTGGATCATAGGGTAGTTCTTAACTTTTTGAGGAACCTCCAACTAGAGTGGCCTCCTAGAGTGGCCACACCATTTGCATTCCCATCAAAAGAGCAAGAGAGTTCCTTTTTCTCTATATCCTCTCCAACACCTTTGTTTTTTGTGTTTTTGATTTTAGCCATTCTGACAGGTGTGAGGTGCTATCACACTGTAGTTTTGATCAGCGTTTGCCTGATGATCTTTTCATTTGTCTATTAGCCATCCTTATGTCCTCTTTGAAAAAAATGTCTATTCATGTCTTCTGCCCATTTTTAATTGGAATATTTGTTTCGGGGGCATTAAGTTTTATAAGTTCTTTATGTATGTTGCATACTAACCCTTTATCAGATACATCATTCGCAAATATCTTCCCCCATTCTATAGGTTGCCTTTTAGTTTTGTTGATTGTTTCTTTGGCTGTGCAGAAGGTTTTTTATTTTGATGTAGTCCCAGTAGTTTATTTTTGCTTTTGTTTCCATTTCCTCAGAAGACATATCTAGAAAGAAGTTGCTATGGCAGATTCAAATAAGTTATTGCCTAGATTCTCTTCTAGGATTTTTATGGTTTCAGGTCTCACATTTAGGTCTTTAATCCATTTTGAGTTCATTTTGGTATATGGTATAAGAAAGTGATCCAGCTTCATTATTTTGCATGTTGCTGTCCAGTTTTCCCAGCATCATTTGTTGAAGATATATCCTTTTTCCCATTGGATATTCTTTCCTGCTTTGTCAAAGATTAATTGACTATATAATTGTGAGTCCTTTTCTGGGTTTTCTGGGTTTTCAGAGTACAGGTCTTTCAGCTCTTTAATTAGGTTTTTTCTTAGCTATCTTATTTTTGATGCAATTGTAAATAGGATTGTTTTCTCAATTTCTCTTTTTTGTTGCTTCATTATTGGTGTAGATTTTGTATCCTGTGATTTTACTGAATTCGTTTATCAGCTCTAACAGTTTTTTGGTGGAGTCTTTCAGGTTTTCTATATATGGTATCATGTTCTGCAAATAGTGAAAGTTTTACTTCTTCCTTACTGATTTGGATGCCTTTTATTTCTTTTTCTTTTCTGATTGAGGTGGCTAGGACTTCCAGTACTATGTTGAATAAAAGTGATGAGAGCAGACATCCTTGTCTTATTCCTGAACTTAGGGGAAAGGCTCTCAGTTTTTCCCCATTGAGGATAATGTTAGCTGTGGGGTTTTCATACATAGCCTTTACTATGTTGAGGTATGTTCCCCCTAAACCTACATTGTTGAGGGTTTTTATCATGAATGGATGTTGTACTTTGTAAAATGCTTTCTTCACATCTATTGAAATGATCAGATGGCTCTTGTCCTTTCTTCTATTGATGTGACCTATTACATTGACAGATTCACGAATATTGAACCTCCCTTGCAACCCAGAAATAAGTCCCACCTAATTGCGGTGAATGAGTTTTTTAATATATTGTTGGATTTGGTTTGCAGTATTTTGTTGAGGATTTTTGCATCTATATTCACCAGGGATATTGGCTTGTAGTACTCTTTTTTGTGGTGTTTTTATATGGTTTTGGTATCAGAGTAATGCTGGCCTCATAGAATGAATATTGAAGTTTTCCCTCCTTTTCTAAATTTTTTGCAATAGTTTGAAAAGAATAAGTATTAACTCCTTTTTTCAAATAAGTAGGCTCTATATCCCACATGGAGCTTGAATTCACGACTCTGAGATTAGGAAGTACATGCCCTCTTGATTGAACTAGCTAGGAGCCCCAGTTTGGTAGATGTTTGATAGAATTAGCCTGTGAAACCATCTGGTCCTGGGCTTTTGTTTGTGGGGATTACTGATTACTGATTTTTGGGATTATTGATTACTGATTCAATTTCTTTTTTGGCGATTTTTATCCCTATTTTAAAGATGAGAAAGCTGGGGTCACCTGACTGGCTCAGTCATTAAGTGTCTGCCTTTGGCTCACAGTGTCCTGGGATCAAGTTCCCTGCTCAATGGGAGACCTGCTTCTCCATCTCCAGCCCCTCCCCCCACCTTTGTTCCCTCTCTCACTGTCTCTCTCTGTCAAATAAATAAATAAAATCTTAAAAAAAAAAAAAGATGAGAAAGCTGAGGCACGGAGTACTTTAGATATGACTTTAGATTAGTACTTTAGATATGACTAAGATCACAACATAGAACAAGGGGAAAGTGTGTCAGGGTCTGAGAAATAAGTGTTTGGAAATGGGATATTTGCCATTCAATAGACTGAGGGAAAGGAAGGAAGGGAGGGAAGGAGGGAGGAAAAGAGAGAGAGGAAGGGAGGAAGGAAGGAAAGAAAGAAGGAAGAAGGGAGGGAGGGAGGGAGGGAAGGTTGGGGGGAAGAAGGAAGAGAGGAAGGAAGGGGAAAGGAAAGACAAAAGAGAAGGGTGGAGGGAGAGAGTTATGGAAGGAAGAATAAAAACACTACCAAGAACAGGTCATCAAGGGGCGCCTGGGTGGCTCAGTGGTTTAAGTCTCTGCCTTCAGCTCAGGTCATGATCTCAGGGTCCTGGTATCGAGCCCCATGTCAGGCTCTCTGCTCAGCAGGGAGCCTGCTTCCCCCTTCTCTCTCTCTGCCTGCCTCTCTGCCTACTTGTGATCTCTCTCTATCAAATAAACAATCTATAAAAAAATCATTAAAAAAAAAAAAAGAACAGGTCATCAAAAGTTGAGAGATCTTGAAGTTGGAAGGGGTCATTCAGAAATGCAAAGAGTAATTGACCACAAGGTGAAATTGTCTCGGAGACAACAAAGGAACAAAGTTGCTCTGTGGATTCATGTTTTAATTCTAAGGAACAGTTTTCCTATCTCGTACTGTTCTGTGTCTGGCTAGTTGTATATGTGAGGAAGACTTTGTATATGCTTGATCTATGCCTTAGAACTTTTGAATTTGAGGGTAGAGGAGAAGGGATTTTGTGCTAAAGAATGGAGTAAGGATAAAGGACTCAGTGGGGAGACGATGTTGGAACCAATCTCAGTCCAGCCTCTTTTGCTGGGTTGGAGCCCCAGAGAGGAGAGAATGGGACTGTCTTTGTGAAAACTTTGAGAGAAGCTGCATCAAGGCCCAAATGACAAGGAAGGCTCCTGGGTGTGAGGTCGCTATTCTTCTCCTTCTCCCGATAGCCAGGGGCTCTTCACAGATTTCCAGAGCAGATTTCTGGGACAGACATTAAGGTTCTCACTAGGGAGAACCACTAGCAGTGTCCCTGGGAGTTCCCTCAAGGAGGTAATAGACGTTTCTCAAGGGCTGGAGCAGATACTGCAGCTGACGGGCTTCGACACCAGCCTTATTAGCAGAACAGAGCGCTTGAGAGGCTGCTCAGGTAAGGACTGCAGGAAGCTCATAAATAACCCCAGCGGGACAAAGGAGGCCTGGCTGAAACTGGCCAGCTGGTGGTTGTGATGGAATTTGATGATACAACCACACGTGTTCTGTTTTGGGCAACGACTTCACTCAGTAAACCAAAAGGGAAAATAGGAAATATGGTTTTGTGGTATAAACTCATGAATGCAATGTGATTGAAGGGTGAAAATGAATGGAAAGTTGAATTACATTTTATGAAAAAGAACAGAGATACAGATATATAAATATATTTAGATATATGGTATATGCATCCATCTATAACTCTAAACTATAGAGTTCTATATTTTAGATATAATTATATATAAATATGTAATACTTATAAATGAATAAAATATTCATTTTATAATATAAATAAATTTTATATTTATTTATAACAATATAATAAATAATATATAATATAATATTTCATATTTATAAATATGAAATAAACATAGTAATATAAAATAAATATAAAATATTTATGTTTATATAAATAAATAAAATATATATTATATATAAATTATATAAATTGTATATAATATGAATAACATAATATATTTATTATTATATATTATTTGTTATATTGTTATGAATAAATATAAAATATATAAATTATATGTATATAATTTATATATAAAAATAAGATATTCTTGAATGTTTTAAGTAAATGTTTTTAAAATGTAGGATTCGTGGTGGGTTGCCGTGTTCTTATGAACTTAGAAATCATATGAAGTGACCCAAGAAGCCTCATAATATGGACTATTTGGGATTCTATGATGGCCAAGATCAATGGATACGTGACGTATATAAAGCTATATTGCTACGAAGAAAACTGAAGGAAGCAAACATTTAAATTTGGAGTTTAACGTGGACTGTCCCTCCTAGAACTCTCTCCTTCACTTACCCGACTCTGCCACAAGGGCCCCCTGGCTCTTCGTCCTTGATCTCAAGACTCACTCCAATTTTGTATCTTTGCACAGGTGATTCCTTTATGTCTGGAATTCTCTTCACTCCTTATTTACTAACTAACCCTCTCACTTTCTTCAGGGCTTTGCGCAACAGTCACCTTATCCAAGAGTCTACTATTGTATCACCCTATTTAAAATTGCAAATCGAACTTTTCCCAGTTCTTCATGCTGTTGATTCCCCCCTTTACCCTACTCTAATTTTTCTTTTTTTATTGTATTGTATTGATCAATTTCCAGCATGCTACGCAATTTGCTTATTTCTTATGTCTACTGTTTACAGTTGCTTCTCTGTGCCTGTCTTCCCCTTCCTGACTGCATTGTTACTCTCTGTTTGCTTTGTGATTCACTGATGGATGCAAGTGGCACATAGTAGGCCCTCAATATTGCTAAGTGAATAAATTCATACTGTGGGCTATAGAGAAAATTCTCTGGCTGCCTTATTTTATCACTTTCAATGCTGTTCCCTCTAGTTCACCATTTAATGTTCCTTTAAAATGATTTGAAAAAATTAAGAGTGAAAAATTCAACTAAAAAGTGACTATGTTTGTAACATACAAAAAGAAATTATATCTATTCCCCAGGGAACTGATTAAGGACTGACCACTTAAAGAGACCCATTCTCAAAACAACTTCATTATGAAGCAGTTATCAGTTTCCTTTGTGAAATGTATTTGAAGGGTTATTATAATACATTTTGCAAAGGAAACTCAAATTATGTATACTCTCCTTTTAACTTCATCTTATCTTTTTCTTGGAAGAAATAGAGCAGTATTATTGTCTCATTTTTACTGTCAGGGAAAGTAATTTACTTATCTCCACTCTCCATGACTGAGAAGAGAATCCATGAAATCATGACTTCAGCAACTCATTTAGAAAGACACCAACCAGAGAATCTTTGCAGGGACTGGCTGATGTAAACTAGAGAGAAAAACAGGTGTAATCTGACTCCTGAATGATTCCTGCACTCCTTAAAATAACCAACTAATTAATAACTTGTGTACAGATAAATTATTTCATCCAGTTTTTCACCACAGGAGGAAAATGTCCACATGAAGGGCTCACTTGGTGGGGTTGAGACAGTGTCTCCGTGTCCTCTAGGATGAATCTGAGATTGCTTCAGTGGCTGGCACTGATCTTCTGTCATTGTCTCCTCTAGGCTTGCTGTGTGCTGGGGATGAATCACCGTGTGGGTAGGAATTAATTATGAAAATACAATCTCTTCTCTAATGAGGGAAACTGGCAACGAATTTACTTGAATGGGTCATCCATAGTAAATGACTAACCTATGTATATTTAAAAGGAGTTACCCACAGGAATGGCCCTTGTCTCTTAAGAAAATGAGTAAACGGGTGCCTGGGTGGCTCAGTGGGTTAAAGCCTCTGCCTTTGGCTCAGGTCATGATCCCAGGGTCCTAGGATCAAGCCCCACATGGGGCTCTCTGCTCAGGAGGGAGCCTACTTTCCCCCTCTCTCTCTGCCTGCCTGTCTGCCTACTTGGGATCTCTGTCAAATAAATAAATAAAATCTTTTAAAAAAATGAGTAAGCACTTAAATCTTAAGACTTTGAGTCATGAGGCCACATGGACTGGCGGCAAGGAATCGCTTCCCTTAAGGGGTTAGCCGCTGGTACTAAGAAAAAGGGTAGCCGAATGGGTTGTTATGGAGACGAGGGATGAGTCATCTGCTTGCCTTTCTTTCTGGTAATCTTGAGTCATTTTAGAGATTGATAAATTTCATGCCTTTGCTACTAAGCGGGCTTACCCCTAATCGTAGGATCAGACATATTTTGACTTTACTTCCTTACTCACATGCTCCCATGCACCCCCTTCTGGTGCCAGTTTTATGCCCCTTAAAGCTAACAAAAGGATTTTGCTGTGATGAAGGTGTGTCCAGGAATTTATAATTTCTACATATGTGGTAAAAAGGACTCGTTAGTATCCAACCTGAAGCCTACATGAACCCTTCTAAGATGAGTAAAAAGCAATCTAATAAAATCATTGAAAATATTATTGAGTAACTTCTACTTACAGATCACTGTGCAGTTTGAAATACGGGACAAGCCCAGTATTAATCCTCAGGCAATAGGCTGGCTGATTTCTACAGATGCAGAGATTTTGGGACCATGATACAAAAGCAAGCACCCTAGAAGAGGCATCTCTCCAGGACGGGGAGGCTCAAACAACAGATTCATCTTCTCACAGTTTTAGAGGCTGGAGGTCTGAGATTGGGTTGTCAGCAGGGTTGGTTTCTTCTGAAGAAAGAAGACTCCTTGGCTTCCAGATGGCTGTCTCCTTCCTGTGTCCTCACATGGTCTTTCCTTGGGGTCGTGTCTTTGTCCAGATTTCCTCTTCTTATAAGGACACCACTCATATTGGATTAGGGCCCGCCTTAATGACCTCATTTTAATTTAGTTACTTCTTTAAAGCCCTTACCTCCAAATACAGTTGGTCTGAGGTACTGAGTTTAGGACTTCAACATATGGCATTGGTGGGGGGGGCACAGTTTAGCCTACAATGGAGAGAGAAGGGTAAGGAGTGGAGAGGGGACAGTTGTTACTTTAGCTAGTGTGGTCAGGGAACATTCTTCCAAGGAGGTTGTATTTAAGCTGAGACCTAAATAATGAGGCGAGGGCGGCCGTGAAAAGATGTGAGGAAAGGAGACCCTTGGTTTTGGCTCACGTTGTGATCTTGGGGTCGTGAGAACGAGTCCCACATTGAGTTCTGCACTCAGCACACAGTCTGCTTCAGACTTTCTCTACCCTGCTTTCTCTCTGTCAAATAAATAAATAAATCTTTTCTTAAAAAAAAAATAAAAGATGTGAGGAAAGAGGGGAGAGTAGGTTCAATGTCCCTGAGAGTGGCGACAGAGACAAGCGCCAGAACAGACATGTAATGGGCGTCTCCTGCCCCAGAAGCCCTCTCCTCGCGGGCTTCCCTTACAGGGTGGCTCCCGGCAGCTACGTTAGCCCCGCATGAACCCTCACCTCAGAATCAGGAGTGAACTATTGAAACAAGCTGAGCACTGGGATTCTCTCCCTGGGAGCTGGGATTCAGGCCCCTGAGATACCATCAGTCACTTGGTATGCATGGCTGTGAGACAAGACATGTGGCGAGTTCTGAAGTATTTAAACTCCTGGTTCCAGGCCTTTTCCAGGCCTTTCTGCATTTTGATTGTATGTGTCATCCTTGCTTCCAGGCTAGCTGGAACTGGTTTCTGTCCCTTGCCACCAAGTGACCCCCTGACACAGAACACAGGCCCTCAGGGGCCTGCCTAGAGTCTGCTTGACTGGGGAAGGCTGGGCCCTCCAGTTGTGTAGCTCTAGAATTACATGAGGAAAACTGGCTTTTCCATGATGTCACCTGAGCTACCACCCTTTGACTCCTGTTCCCAGAATCTCCCCCACGGAATATCACACGGCCCACCCAGGGGCATGGGACACACCCTGCTGCCCGGAGATCTTTTCTGGGAACTTAACCTTGGGCTGCATTTTCTCTGCAAGGCAGCCTGTCCACTGTCAGCTCAGGCTTGCTGGGATCCACAATTTTCTGGTCTTCATCCCTAACAAATCCCCAGGAATGCTGGCCTCCCTTCTGTTGTATTCTGCTTCCTGCCTGTCCCTCGGCAGATTCTTTCCTCTTCTCTCTCCCCCACTCCACCCAAATCATACTTTCTTTCACACACACACACACACACACACACACACACACAAATGACATTGCTCTCTTTATATAGATTGCCCCTGGCCTTTACTAAAACTGAAACAGTCGAAACACTCGAAACACTCTGCCTGTGACCTCCCAGCTCGCCCACCTGCTAGGCTGGGGAAAGAAGATGTTGCTAGGCTGGGGAAAGAAGATGTGAGGAGGCCCACGGGAAAGTACATCGTACTCTACTGATAAGCATCGCCCCCCTGGAGCCACAAAGCTCTCAGTGCAAACGGAACTACAGGCATCGCTGGGTTGTGGCAGGGCGGGGCAGAGCAGGATGGACAGGCTCTTGCAGTGATCCTTCCAGATCTGTGCATTGGCACCAAGCTGTGTATATTTTCAATGCATCTACAAGTCAGCAACCATAAATATCTCTGTGGAATGAAGGGGAGATCTGATTTGTGCAGAAAATAGGAGAATGTGAAGGAGGACGTTTCCCCTCTCGGAACTTTTGAAGGGCATGCCATGTGCTCGGAGGGCACAGGGGCAGAGTCAAGGTCATGAGCCTTGAAGAGAAGCTAAGGGGCATGCGCTTAGGGCTGACTGTTTACTATAAACTGTCTATTGCCCACCAAAGCCCATTCTAATCCATGCCCAGAGCATGATGCAGCAAATGGTGGTAGGTGTTTTTCAGAAGAGGGATAATTCTTTCTCATCCAAGTTGTCAGTCAAAGCTCTCCAAATTCCTTATTATCATTAGCTGCGATGATAATGATGATCTTGGGACATTCAGAGCTACTTGCCCATGGTCCCATCCAGAGTAAATGTCAAAGGTGTTACAATTAAATAAGAAGCTTCTGTTTGGTTGTTCTAGATCTAGCATCGAATTGGAGGTGGGGTAGGAATTAGGTCATGAAAAGTGAGGTTTGAGGTTACAGAGATGAGAATGGGCACTATAACATTGAAGTTAATAAAAGCCCTTCCTGGGGACAAAGAAAAGTCGGAGCTGAAGGATTGACTCTTGGTGACAGACTAGTGTAAGAGCAAGAAAAAGTAACCTCCCACTGGAACAGAATTCTGCGGGAAGAACTGTTACTTATTGTCTCCCTCACAGAAAAACAACAGTTTCAACTATAGCCATTGTCACTACCCACTACTCATCCTGCCTCTGCTGCCAGATGGCTCATTAGGACATCATTCACTCAGGCACAACATGTCTACCGCAGAGCACACAAAGGCAAGACATGCTCTCTGCCCTCAGGGAACTCCCGACCGTTGGGTCAGACACCCACATGCATAAACAGCTCACTACACTGCAGTGTGGTAACCGCTGGAGCGAAGGAATAGGACACATGCTATGGGAGGACGGAAGAAACAAGTCACCCTTCTTGGGAGGCAGAAAGGTGGGGCAGGGCCATGGAAACAGCCTGAGCAGAGCAACCGAGGGCTAAGTGTGCTGACGTGGTAGCAACACGGACGTGGGTTTTACCGCTGGCCAGGAGCTCCTCCCCAGGCATTTGCTATGCTCTAACTCATTTAATCCTCACGACAAATCTGTGAGCTAGGTATGATGATTTTCCTCATTTTATTGATAAGGAAACTGAGGCTCAGAGGATCAGGTAACTTGCTGAGGGTCACGCAGCTAGCGAGTGGCAGAGTTGGGGGTTTGAAACCAGGCAGCGAGGCCTCAAGTTGTGCTGTGAACCGTGATGCTCTTCTGTGCTTCCCGTGAGTGCCCACAGGACATGTGGTGGTGGGTGGGTGGGCTGTAGTCAGATTCTGAATGTCCTTTAGTGTCATATGCTTTGTCCTAGCATGAGGGAGCCTTTTTATTTTATTTTATTTTATTTAAAGATTCTATCTATTTACCTGACAGAGAGAGATTACAAGTAGGCAGAGAGGCAGGCAGAGAGAGAGGAGGAAGCAGGCTCCCTGCTGAGCAGAGAGCCCGATGCGGGACTCGATCCCAGGACCCTGAGATCATGACCTGAGCCGAAGGCAGCGGCCCAACCCACTGAGCCACCCAGGCGCCCCATGAGGGAGCCTTTTTAAACAGATATGACTAGGGGTACCTGGGTGGCTCAGTTAGTTAAGTGTCTGCCTTTGGCTCAGGTCATGGTCCCAGGGTCCCAGGATGGAGTCCTGCATTGGGCTCCCTACTCAGCAGGGAGTCCGCTTCTCCCTCTCCCTCTGCTGTGTGTGTGTGTGTGTGTGTGTGTCAAATAAATGAATAAAGTCTATAAAAATTTTTTAAAAGCAGGTTATGGACATTGGGGAGGGTATGTGCTATGGTGAGTGCTGTGAAGTGTGTAAACCTGGCGATTCACAGACCTATACCTCGGGCTAATAATACATTTTTAAAAAAGGATGCAGACATGATTGGGTAGATCTTTGCTTTAGGGTAATAAAGCACAGGCTGGATGAATGATGAATTGGAGAAAAGAGAGGCAGGAAGGAGACACAGGGGCATAAGAGCCTATCGTGATACTCTGAGAGAGCAGCGGCCATGGGAACACGAAGAGGTTCTCTCCATCTGTTCACCAAAGAAGCTTTAGAGCTGAACAGCTGGTTGGAAAATACTGGCATGCGTACCAGCCCCGAAGCAAAACTGGTAACTGAGCACAGTACTTTTTCTTGGTGAGGTCAGATGCTGCCTCAGAATCCTTCTCAGCATAGTTCTCTCCACATAGTAACTGCAACCACTAATTGACCAGAGTCAGGGAAATAGATGAAAGCTATTTGCCGTCCCTTGTTGGGACAGACATTTCAGGCATGAACTCTAATAGGACTCAACAGTGGATGGAATGCCTGAGTGAGGGAAAGAGGCTGGTCACAGACAACTTGGAGGCTTCTGACTTGGGTGCCTGACTAAAAAGTGAGGTTATCAATTCTGATAGAGAACAAAGGAGAAGCGGTTGGAAGAGGGAAACCATGAGCTTTGTTTTGCAGATACTCAGACCTCAAATTCAATGGGGCATTCCCGTGTAAAGCTTGAGGTGGAAATTTGGGTCCGAGCTCCGGAGAGACGAAACTGGAACTCTGGATTCGAAGGAGTATCACTGAGATGTGGAAAGGGAACAACATCTCTCAGAATAGACAAAATGGAGGAGGGCGAAGGACAAACCCCCTGGAATGCCTGTCGCTCAGCACTGTGAGCAGAAAGAAGACGCCACTGTCTGATAGGGAAGAACGTTAGCAGATGGAAGCCATCAGGGATGTTAGACCCAGCGGAGAGGTCAAGAGCAGCAATGAAGGTTGCAACGAGGACTCGGTAATGGGGAGATCCTTGTCACCAATCTTGAGGGAGCACTTGTGACACTATGGGGTGGGAGGGAACCAGTTTATGAGGTTTGATTTCTGAAAAGAAGGTGAGGAATATAAAACTATTCTGTTAAGGGTTTGGAAGCAGGGTTAAGAGAGTAAACCAGAGGGCATTGCTGACATTGCTGATGGACAGGAAGGATCAGGTGAACAGGAGATCGAAGTCGGAGAGGGGAGGCAGCAGGTATGCACAGAAGCAAAAAGAGATGAATTAAGAACAAGGAGGAGTCCTTGGAAAGAACAGACATTTATCATAGAGTGTAATTTTGTGTTTATTGGCATGATTCATATGACGAGTCCAAGGTTCTTTTTTGGTCACTGTTTTATCCATGGTGCCCAGTAAAACACCGGGCACTGAATGAACACGCAGTGAACAAAGTGAATGAATGGCTGACTTCGCTGCTGCTTTGTCGTGAATGAAGGAGTCACTAGGGCTAATGTTCTTAATGGTAGGAGATGGAGGAAATCATTTTTAATTGGTGATAAATGAATTCACCAGAATTCATATAAAAGCTCTACCAGAATTTTCACTCTGAAGGCAAAGAGAGAGAAGGAAGGCAATAGTCATTATTTCCCTTAGAAATACATTAAAAGTTGTACGAAGACTTCTGAAGGTCAATAATTAGTGATTGAGGTAGTACTTCCTTTATAATTTTCTCTTCTTTCAAGAACACTGAAGACAAATGCAAAGTAACCACCTCTGTTTTCTAGCATTTATCTTGTTGGCAGAAGCTTTCTAGAATATATACGCTTTAGAGGTACCCCACTTCTTACAGCATTTAAGTGTCATCAGGTCTGGTCAAAAAGTGTCCTTTCTACTGATGTCTTTTCTTTCCCCTTGAGATTAAAAAAATTTTTTTTTAATGTTTTCCCTTTGCCATAGCCTGTGAGGAAACGAAATTACATAGCTGTTTGCCAAAAAACACAATAGTGGCAGCAACATCATCGTAATTGTGCCTCTTTATAATTAAGATGAGATTGGAATGAAGAAATATTTTTATTCCTCTCATGATAATATAAATTCTGTGTTATTCCTTCTGCTCTTTCTCATCTGCTTATCTGCTTTTTCTGAAGGGTAGGCACTTTTACACTTAATAATTCCCAGGCTACCGAGTTTTTTAGACCGCTCTCTCTAACTGCGTCACTCCCCGTTCCTCACCACCTCTTTGTATTTCAAGTGTCAGTGGACTCTGAGGCAGCAATCAGCTGCATCTCAAGGACACAAAAAAAGCCCTAAGGTCTCAGATTTACCTCTTTAAGAAGCGATGGAACCCTGTTCCTTGTGGGGATTGTATGGTTGAGTGCTAAGTCCTTTATGCTCTTGAAACAGGTGTGAAATTCTTCATAGGAAAGGTTGAGTAAGGAAAACCCAACAAAGTTCTGACTCATAGATCGGCCGACGTTGCAGAGGCCTCCAGCTTCAGTCCACCCAACGCTGAAGAAGCAGAGTCCAAAGAAATGGGTCCCATGACTATGGTTCCCTAACGCTGATATCCTGAAGAGCAGATGCGTTAATGTTTTGGGTTAGGTCTCTGGCTGTTATTTTAAAAGAGGATGCTGGCAATTCCCCACATTATCACAGCGGAAATCAAATCATGTGCTTCTGTGTTTGGACATCGGGGCACCTCCTATTCCTGGCTCAGAGGGTTTTAGAGTCGTTTATTGTGCGCCCAAGACAAAGAACCTCTCTGGGGAATTCCCTTCCTTTCCTGCTGCTACAGGTAAGCATGTCCAAGCATTTAGAAATAGGGCGTTCTCACAATTTTAGTGCATGTGGGGAAATCATAGAGGGGACTCCAGCCAAGAAGCAGTTTATTGGCTGAGTTGGCAGTAGAGGCTCTCACCACCCAGGAGACTTGCTTCAGACAAGTATGGAGACTTGAAGCTGGGTGTAGCACCTCAGGGAGATCAAAGCTCCAGTCTTGATTTCAGAGGGAGCCTCTGCCGTTGAATGGAAGCAGTGGGTAGTGTGGCTTTAGTCAAAGTCATAAAGACCTGCACTTCAGTCCTTTGGACATTAGAGACTGGTAGAGGATATAGAGGGCACTCAAGGGTAGGACTGGGGAGCAAGAGATCCAGGTCCCATATTCATAAAAGAAAGGCCTTACATTTGGCCTTTTGTACTATCTGCAAATGAGGTTATGAATTAAGACATGAAGTTGTACTTTCAGGAGGGAAAAAGATAATGTTCACTATATTATTTTATTTTTTTTTATTTCTTTAGATTTTATTGATGTGATAGTGAGCAAGAGAGAGAGAGAGAATGAGCAGGGGGAGAGGCAGAGGGAGAGGGAGAAGCAGACTCCCCAGTGGGCCTGAAATGGAACTCCATTCTGGGACTCTGGGATCATGATCTAATCTGAAGCAGACATTTAATGGACTGAGCCACCCAGGCACCCTTCATTATATATATAATTTTAATTTTAAAAGCATGAACATGGGTCGCCTGAGTGGGTCAGTGGGTTAAAGCCTCTGCCTTTGGCTCAGGTCATGATCTCAGGATCCTGGGATGGAGCCCCGCATCGGGCTCTCTGCTCAGCAGGGAGTCTGCTTCCCTTTCTTTCTCTCTGCCTGCCTCTCTGCCTACTTGTGATCTCTGTCAAATAAATAAATAAAAATCTTAAAAAAAAATAAAAGCCTAAACATTAAAATAGGCTACGATTTTAAAATCTTGATTACTGGAGGCTGCTGGGGGGTGGCGGTGTATGGAGAGGGTGGTTGGGTGATGGACATTGGGGAGGGTATGTGATATGGTGAGTGCTGTGAACTGTGTAAGCCTGACGATACAAGGAAATAATACATTACATGTATTATTTATAAAATAATTAATTATAAAATAATTTACTATAAATTATTAAATATTTATTTAATTAATACATAATTTATTAAATAATATAAATTATTATACAATAATTAATAAAATAATCAAAAAATAAATAAAATAAAATCTTGGTTAGCCACGTGCACATTTTTTTAGTACACAGGAGCCTCCAAAGTGGGATTGATCTGCCTTCCCTCTGCTTTCCTGCTAGCAAAGGGGGTTTTAATAAGTGTGGACTGAATAATTCGGAGCCATCTGTTCTGAATAGCATGGGCTTATGGAGAGTTTACCAAGAGAGACCGTTCTACACCATTTTCCTGGCAGTCAGACATCCCCGGTCCGCCCCCAGGAATCTGTTTATCACAGGCAGCTCCTCCCACCCATGCTGGGGCTGCCACAATGACAGTGGGGTCCACAAGGATCCCAGCGGCACGAGACTCCGCTTCCTCCCAACACCGGCGGCTTCTTGAGTGTCCACCCACCTACTGAGCACCTTGGGTGGTGGGGAGACCAAGAGTTTATGGTATATCTGGAAGGGAGCACATGAAAAGAGAAATAATAATAGTGCCGGTTTCTCCCGCTGTGTGAGGAGAAACACATCTAATGAGGGTTTATAGCACATATTTCGTCATAGAGCCGAGCTCTCACCATCCCCAAGGCCTTTGGGATGAAAGACAGCAGTGACGCTCATTTCTCCCTTGGCCACTCACACACCAGCAGGCATTGAAGCTGCACCTCCAGCCTTTCATCTAGAAGAACACGGAGGTTAATGAGTTCAGGGTATGGATACATTCAGCCACAGAGCTTTGGTATACAAGCATTCAGTTAAACAGTGTGAAGAGAGACAAGCAAGCAGTGGTTTCTTGGGAGGTGATAGAAATGATCATCCCTCTTTAATTCAACCCAACGAATATTTACCTAGGCCTAAGTGAGCACTGTGCTAGGTCCCAGGAGGTGAAAGAATTTACTTCTTGTCCTCAGAGGCTTTGGAGTCACGTAGACAAGTGTGTGAAGGTGTCTGACACAGACACTGTCACATAGAGGACCTGAGTAAAGAGTGATTCCTTTCCTTTTATGCCAGAAGCTTTGCTGTCACCAGCTCTCTTGAGGACTGGCCGCCAGCTCCGGAGTCCCAGTGCCTGGCTGTGTCCAGAGCCGGCAGAAGTCGGGCACCTTCTCGGACCTTTGCTCAGTCTGCTCCTTATACCTCGACACTCTGTGTTCCCTCTGCTCACCAGGATGCTTACCTGTGGCCAAAGCTGAGCCTCTTAGATGCTGCCTGCCTGGATTTCTCAGTTCCATCCCTGGTCTAGCCTATCCTGATACCACTTGGCCTATCCTAATACATCCAGACTATATCCGCTTTACTGTTGAGATAACCTCTGATGTCTTGAGCTCCAGGCAGATCAAGCCTTCTTAAACCTTACCTTTTTGATCGTGTCACATCTGCTCTGAAACCATTAACAACTCCCATGGCCTCTAAATTCAGATAAATCCTCAGCATGGTGGGGGATGGGGTAACTGGGTGACAGAGTTTAAGGAGGGCATGTTATGTCATTACCCCAGTGAATACACTGGGTGTTATAAAAGACTGATGAATCACTGAACTCTCTCTCTTAAACTAATAATATACTATATGTTAATTAATTGAATTTAAATAAAAAATGAAATCTCAACAAATAAACAAACAAAAAACCTCAGTCTGAGGGTCTCCACTTGGCATGACCTAGACTAGCCCACTCTTTAGTTTCATCTTTCCTCCCACCAGTGTGTAACATACCAGCTCTGGCGGCTCCACCCTTAGTGGACTCATTGCATTCCTTGAGTATGTTCTGGCCTTTCCTTCTTGTGTCCTTTGCTCTTGCTGAACTTTGATGCGATTTCAGCATAGGAAGACAAAGGGAGATGGAGAAAGATGACCAAAGGGAACAACATAAACAAAGTCATATCCAGAGGTGGAAGAGTGGAGACCAGAGAGGAGACATGTCTGGTTACTGGACACAGCGCACTTGCCGTCCCAAACTCACAGCTCTTAGAGAATACTAAATAGATCATCTGGTCTACCCCTCTCCTTCAGGCTAAGGAAATATTTTTGTTTCCATTCTATATATTAGGCCATCAAGGCCCAGAAAGGTTAAGTGACATAAATGGAGGTAGGGCAAGAGATGTTTAGACAGAAAAATTGGGGTCATCCTATAGAATCCTCTAATGCCAGGTTTAAACTTATAGTAAATTCAGCCAATGATGGGGACTATCGAAAGCTTTCACTGGGGTAATGACATAATTAGAACTCTTTGGGGCAGTGTTTTCAAATTGTGGGTTATGACCCATTAGTGGGTCAGAAAGTCAATCTCTTGGGTCATAAATTTTTAAAATGTCAGAGTGCAGTACTGCTTTGCAAGTTTTGTATGTGTCTATTGGGTTGTAAAGTAAAATACATTTCTTCTTATTTGTCACAGCCAAAAAAGTTTGAAAGATGCAGTTTTAGGAAGATTTTTTTGGTGGCAAATCATCGGCTGAATTATGGGTACATGGGAGGAGCCTGGAGTCTGAGAATCTGGTTGGAATGCTTTTGTCATAGCCCAAGTAGACAGTAAGAAGGATCTAAATAAGAAGGGAAGGAGGGGAAAGCATGAAAGATTTTGTGGGGTGAGAGTCTCAGGATGTGAGGACTAGGATTGTGGGGGCTCAAGGGTGGGGGGAAACCAGTTTGGGTTGACTGAAGGTCATACTCAGGTGCTTGGGAAAATGCTGGTGCCCACAGTCAAAGGGGTAAGTTGGGTGAGGGGACTGATCCGAGGACCAACACAAAAGAGTGATGGAAAGACACACAACCACCCTCAGCTTCTGGATCAGTCAGAGTTGCAGCAGGAGGAAGAATCCACTGAGATGGTTCTGGTACAAAGACCTGAAGAAGGGGAGGACCTTCAGGACTATTGGCAGGTTTAAGGGAACCACCTTGCATGATGAGGAGCCCAGAGGTTAACCACAGTGGAAACCACTTCCTGTCACATTTTCTGGCACTCAGGCTTGCAGAGTACCACCTTTCCACTCTTCTACTCCCCCATCCCTGAGATGAGTCATGACTGCTGTTTGGTTTGTCATTATTATTATTCCTTCTGTTGCTATTATTTCTACCCTCGCCATCACTACGGGCAAACATCTATTGAATCCTCATCTTGTGCCAAGAGCTTTACTTGTGTGATTTCATATAATCATATTTACCTCATGAATTCATCCTATCATGATTCCAACATTACAGATAAAGAAGTAGAAACTTGGGGACACTTAAAAACCAAGTGCACACAATTAATAAGTGGAAAAGCTGTAATATGAAGTCTGGCAGTCTGATTTCTTGACCATTCTTAATCACTGCAGTGTACTGCTGATTACTGAGAAATAGAAGATAAGAAAGTTAGCAAATGATAGGCAGTTAACGACAGTGAAACTTAGAGTAAGTTGCTGTATGATGTCATACTTTTGTGCAAGTAGGACCAGGCACCTCTTGTTCCTGCATCTCCTAATTCCTTCTTAGAAGCTTTGGTGGGACTTGTTGGTCTAGGTTTTATCTAGAAAATCTCCTCCTACTCATCCACTGCCTCCAGGTTGGATGCTAGAGTCATAATCTCCAATTTTGCACCGAGGCAGGATTGGCTTGCCCTCTTCTGGTTGTGGACTATGCAGCCCCTTCCAGAAACTTCTCAGACTTTACTCAGGTAAGGGGGTCTTTGTTGCCCTTTGCTCTGCCCAGTTGCTCTGCTTTGCTTGAAACTAGCTCAGGTTTTAGCCCAGGGATTCCTCTCAGGGGCTCAGACACCCATGCCAACTAGAGTTGCCCTACTTTGCACGGACCAGATCCTTTTCCCCAGCAAAGTGCCTGTGGTGTGTGTTACCCAACCTAAGAGTAAGCTTGGTCCTGTCTTAAGCCCAACTTCAGCCAGTCCAAGCGACTGTCTGGACCTCCCTCTTCTAGCAGTCAAATGTTCCTAGGACCTGTTTATTTTCCACCTATACCTCCAACAGTCCCCAGCTGACCACCCTCCTGTACATTCATGGGGTGTGGGCCTCTCATTAGGTCGTTTTCTTAGGCTGGAAGGACTCGATATCCTATTCAGCCTGTGGAAGTGAGTTCTGTGAAGATTAAGCAAGGCTTCCCCAGCTCACACCCACAGCCCCATGTTCTCTCCAAGCTGCCTCCGGATGACTCACTGCCCTCACGCCCACGCCTTCCTACTTTTTTCAGGAAACGATTTTTGAAAATGGTCTTTTTAACAATAGAAAAGTAATTTTTATCCCCTGGGAGCAAGAATGATGATCCCCAATGCTGTTAATAATATAGCTACACACACACACACACACACACACACACACGCACGCACGCACACGCATGCACACACCCAAAAGAGGAGCTTTCTAAAACCAGTTTTACAAAGGAAGGGCACAGGTGCGGCTCTCCTGGGAAAGGTGGTGGGAGTATTAACTACTCTGTTTCCATTGCTTCCACAAATAGAGAAAGTGCTTCCAACTGGATAGGAAGAAAACAAGGCAGTCCAGAAGGATGTAATCCTGAAGTAAATTGCATGTCAGGAAAAAAATGATTTTGCTACTTAAAGAGCCAACTCTCTGTGCCCAGACAAATTATGTCCTAGCATGTGGGTTGCAAACATTTTATGAGTATAAGTTCTTCAGACAATCTTACATGAACTCTAATTTTAAACTATTTATAAAATACTTTATTTGTATACATTTTTATTTTTTTATTTTTTTTAAAGATTTTACTTATTCACTTGACAGAGAGAGATCACAAGTAGGCAGAGGGGCAGGCAGAGAGAGGAGGAAGCAGGCTCCCCGCTGAGCAGAGAGCCCGACGCGGGACTCGAACCCAGGACCCTGAGATCATGACCCGAGCCGAAGGCAGCGGCCCAACCCACTGAGCCACCCAGGCGCCCCAATGTATACATTTTAAAAAATTATTTTTGTATACATTTTTTAAAGATTTCACTTTATTTTATTTATTTATTTTTTAAAGATTTTATTATTTATTTGACAGAGAGAGAGAGATCACAAATAGGCAGGGAAGCAGGCAAAGAGAGAGGCGGAAGCAGGCTCCCTGCTGGGCAGAGAGCTCAATGCGGGGCTCCATCCCAGGACCCCAGGACCATGGCCTGAGCTGAGTGCACAGGCTTAACCCACGGAGCCACCCCGGGGCCCCTATTTTATTTTTTTAAGCAGGCTCCAACCCAACGTGGGGTTCTAACTGGCCACACTGATATTATGTTCTATCAGCTGAGCCAGCCAGGCACCCCTGTTTGTATACATTTTAAGTTAAATTTTATTTAGCATTCACATATAAAGTTCATATAGGAGGGAAACCTACTATTTCAATGAATACCAAAATTTAAAATAATTACTGTATTTATAACCATTGCAATCTTGAAATCAAGCTTGCCATTTAATTTACTTCTCTATATCATTTTAGTTGCAAAGAGTAAATAAGTATTTATATATATATATATACACACACACACACACACACACATATATATATATATATATACCTATTTAATCAGCTTGATTTGTACTCTGTTGTATAAACAGATCCAAAATTTGAGAAAGGAATACCAGAACAGTTTTAAATTTTTAAATCAAATCTTCAAGACTGTTGAATTTCTTGTCCTAGATATGAAAGTCAGATATGAAATACCCAACGCTTTTTATAAGTGGTTGACTCATGTAGCAGGATATCCATTCACTTATAAAAGCCCACTGAGGTCTAACCGGGACCAGATAGATGCTTTTGAGCCTCGTGGGACAGTTGACTGAGCATTGCATTCTTGGAACAGACATGAAAGGCCAGTACACGCCCATAACCTTCCCAATCAGTGGCCTATGACTAACTAGTAATAGAGTCGGATTAGTGATGGGTGGCAGGGTGGCTCATGACTTGAAAAGGGCACAGAAGAACTTTCTGGAATGCTGTACATTATGTAAACCTTGATATGGGTAGGGTCGTAAGGAGTACCTATGTGTGAAAATTCAGGTACTGTACACTTAAGAATTGTGCATTGTACTGTAGGTTAAATTATACTTTGAATCTCTGTTAGCCAAAAGAGAGAGAAAAAGAGGGAGGACCTGGCTCAAAAATCTGTCAGCAGAAATTTATGTGCTTGTGTTTCTATTGTGCTGCGTGTTATAATTTGATAACTAGCTGACATACGTTTTTTGATTTTTAAGTAGGCTCCACATCCAAGGTGGGGTTTGAACTCATAACCCGGAGATCAAGAGTCCCATGCTCTACTGACTCTTTCAGGTGCCCTGTGTATGTTTGTGTGTTTGTTTTTTAACCTTTTTTTCCCTTTAGATTTATTTATTTATTTGAGAGAGAGAAAGAGAGGTCGCACTTGCAAGCAGGGGAAGGGGTAGCAAGAGAAGGAGTGAAAGAATCCCAAGCCAACTTTCAGCTGACCACGAGACAGAAACAGGGCTCGATCTCATGACCCTGACATCATGACCTGAGCCAAAATCAAGAGCCAGCACTTAACGGACGGGGCCACCCAGGCGCCCCTGTTTGTGTTCTTAATTATAGTTTAAAAAAATAGTTTAAATGCATTTTAAAAATGAAATCCATGTATACAGTTGACCTTTGAACAACACGGTGGTTACAGTCACTGAGCCCATGGGCAGTTGAAAATCTGCCTATAACGTTTTTACTCCTAAAAACTGAACTACTAATAGCCTGCTGTTGACCAGAAGCCTTACTGATCATATCAACAATGAACACATATTTAGCATGTTCTATGTATTATGTACTGTATTCTTACCATAAAGTATACTAGAGAAAAGAAAATGTCATTGAAATCATAAGGAAGAGAAAATACATTTACAGTACTGTACTGTATTTATTGGAAAAAAAAAAACCAACCTGTGAATAAGTGGACCTGCACAGCTCAAACCCATCTTGTTCAGAGGTCAACTCTATTCTAAAAATAAAATTCGAATCAAATATATTTAAAAGATGGAAGTTAAATCATGACCTTACAATCACTGACAAACTGTGGAAGATTTAAGAAGCCCTGGCTGACCAGAAATGACAAAGAACAGTAGGCACAGTCCTGTGGAAAGCACATGGGCCTCTGTATATACCAACCTGGGTTCAGATCCTAATTCTGCCAGTTGCCTAAGGTCTGGTGACTGGTACGCAATCAAATACGCATCCCCAGTTTCCTCATCTGTAAAATGGGTCTAATGTCACTTGCCTCAGCTGTTGCAGCAGTAAGTGAGAATATAACTGAAGTGCCCAGCACACTTATCCAGCCCCCAACAAATGCTAGTTCTCATCTCTTCTGTATCCCATAATGCAGTAAAATACACTGGGCAAAGAGGGAGTCTGATCACCTTTAACCAACTCAGCCACCCAGGTGCTCCCTTCTTATTGCCTTTAGAAAGGCATGCCTCTTAATTTGTTTTTCCGGAGGCAAAGATGGACTTGCATCCGTCTGTCCACAGCCACACCTGGCCCTCTTTGCCGATGATACATTAGCAAGACTGTACATAGGCCCCTCAGACAGAAACCTGTAACACAAGTGGAGGGAATGACCAGCGTGTGAGTGGAGCTGACCAGCCAGCCCAGGCCCTAGGCCCCCTGGCGCAGGAGCAGAACAAAGGGTTCTGTTCTGGATGGGGGTGCCTTTCTCTCCTCTTCCTGGGTCTCCTTCCCTTTCTTCGCTGTCTCTCCCCAACACAGCTCAGGAAGCAGGAGAAAAATACCCAAAGGCAAAAAGGCAGAAAGCATCTGTCTCCCCATACTTTGACAAATGTCTCATAGCTTGTTTAAATGTCAGGTCTAAGATGTCTGCTTGGGGACGTAGCAGGGGATGTAGGGTGTGGCCATCACACTGATGAGGGAGCAGGAGGCTGGCTGAGGACAAAGCAAAAGCTGGCGCCTTGCACCCCCTCTTCACCCGCTCCCCTCCGTAATATGTGTAGCATTCCTCAGACACCCCTGACTGCCATAAAACGATAAATAGTTAACTTGCAGGGATCGCAATCCTGCAGAACAGGAATCTTCCTTGCTCTGCAGATGTCCTAGAGATCTAAACAGGGAGGCTACCTTATCAATAGCACAAATTTCCAGAGGCAAATAACTCTCAGTTCCTGAAGCCCTAATGTCTCCCTCCCCACCATAAACTGGAGGAGGCTGAGGTAGAAGGGAATGTAAATGATAGCAGGATCATAATATCCCACCAAGAATCTCCCAACTATCTTGATGTTAATGCCTGACTTAAAGACAACATTGATCAAGCCATAAGGGCAAGGCCTCCCCCGGGCACCTTGTAGGCCCTCCTTAACATGTGAAAACTCTGTTGAAACCTCCCATGCCTTCTCCTCACCTTCCTCCAACCGCAAGGTATATAACCTGCCATCCCTCTCAACCTGGGGCAGCAGCTCTTCCTGCCCACGAGTCCTGTCCCTGTGCTTTAATAAACCATTTTGCACCAAAGATGTCTCAAGAATTCTTTCTTGGTCATCGGCTCCGGACCTCAGTCCACCGAACCTCACCTAGGTTCTAGAACTTCATCAACACCGGTGTCTTAGTCTGGGCATTCTTCGCTTCTTGCCGACTCCCACCCTTTGGTCTGTCAGAACCATTTACTCATCAGGCTGACCATTTAGTTTGGTCTCCAAGCCAGGTGCATACGTTCAGACCCACTGCAGCAAAGAACTGGTTTGAGCCCCAGGAGCCTAAGTTACGTCTGCCAGCACTTGTCCGTGGTATCCTCCCTGGTTCAGGACACCTGCCTCTCAGCTGCTGTTGACCCCTAATAGGATGGGTCTGCACTGTCCAGTGCTAGAGCTCTGCAAACAGATCTCAGCCTCAAAGACAAAGAGAGCCCCCTCTCTGCCTGGGTTCTCATGAGTATGAAGGGCTACATTCTACTTTGGTAAATTCTATCCAGCTAGGAGTTTAAGACCAGGAGCAGTTAAACCTGGAGACTGTAAGGACCTATTTTAGCCAGAGCACTTCCATCCAGGTTAAACAATAACCTTGTTGTTTAACCCTTAAACTGTCCCTGCCCCCCTTTCCCCAGGGGACCTACTTAAAAACAAGTCCTGGAAACCAGTACCAGGTAACAAAGCCCAAATACAAGGGTGGGTCCGGCCAGGTGGAGACATCCGATCAGTAGGGGGGCGCATACTGTCTCCCTAGTTACCAAGGAGTATGGGCCCTGCCCCTTGGGGCACCTTTTGGGCACCAATTCTGACCAAGGTGATACGCTGGTTCAAGTATCTACTAGGGTAAATTATAATTCAATTGGTCACTTATGTGTGACCTAACAGGACTATGCAGCTTTCTCTATGTGTTACAATTTCCTTAGCCACCTGTGCGTGGCCAGGCCCAACCGCATGGTCTTTGCCCTTAAAAGCTAGTCTGTGAAGCAGAGAGAGGTCACCCTCTCTGTAAGAGGTGCAGCCCCAAATGTTCGGTTTGATTCTTGATGCTTGGTGCAGAATAAAGCTTTGCTTGACCTTTGCTTTATATCAGTCTCGTTCCTTTAATCACGGACCCATTATTGGGGGACCTAACAGAGACCAGAGGCTTGGAAGAGACTTGCTTGGATTTGAGGCCACCATCTCCCAGGGTCTTCAGACCCCGGAAGAGGCCTCTTCCTCTGCTGTCCGCACCAGCCACGGGCTAACCTGACCTTGCCAGAGTTCTAACCGGCCTGAGTCTGGGGCTGTGGTTCTGCTCCCCTTTTATTTCACGCTCACGGAGCGGCCTTTGTGAACCGGCCTTGACAAAGTTTTATAGAATCCACAGTCTAGATGTTCTCTGCCTGTACTCTGTTTGCTTGTTATGTTGCAAGAATGTGGCCCAACAGCCTCCACACCCTGATGACTCAGCCTAGCTCTAATGACTGGTGTTTTCCAGGCCTTCCTGAGGGGGGCGGGGGTGGGGGCGGGGGTGGGGGTGGGCAACGCCTCCTCTAATGTTGGCCAGGTGCTGCCCCCCAGCTGCCTCGAGTGCGCCGGGAGAGGAAAGAAAAGGTGGATTCTGGTTTGTTCCACTCCCCAAAACTGCTGTCACTCTTGGCCTTTCCTAGGCACAGCCCAGGACGTATAAATTAGAGGTTAGAAAGAACTTAGTGGGATCAGTTTTGAAGGGAGCAGGCAAAGTGGCTACCTGTTACTTAGAGAAAAGGCAGTTAATACCTGTAGGTCTCTGTCTTCCTTTCAGAGAATTGGTCTTTGATTTGTGGGCATTCAATTTGCCAGGGGCAGGGTGGGGGTGGGGGAGAAAGCTGACTGTTAAGCTTCTGGGGGACAAACCAGAGGAAATCCTATAATTAACAATTCAGAGATTCTTAGAATCTTTGACCAAAAAAAGAAATGACAGAAAAATCACTGTGTTCTAGAGCCATGGCAAAAGGCCAAGCATTGAATAATGGCCATTAGAAGAGATACAAATGAATTACGTTTTAAATGTATGCTTTTCTTCAGAAAGGAATTGCTTAGGGAAAGTTGACGCTTTCATTATTACTCTTACTAAATGGGAAAACCTTAAATGATTTTACCTTAAATCTCTGAACTTTAAACTCTTTTACCAGATTTTTAAAATCCAGGCCTCCATGCAAAAATGCAAACACCTTTCTAGTTCTTGATGGGTTATAACAAAAACAGAAGACTTAACTATTCTTTTTATGAAATGAAATCTGAGCACAGTTCACACGTTTGCCAATGATTCTTTTCCGTTGCATGTTATCTATGACTCATCTGACGCAAAACAGCTGTAGGGCCTCTCTGCTGTAAGGACAGGGTGGCCCTACCCGGAACTGTACCCCGCTTGTGGTCTAGTTGCTGACTGCATTTCCATAATACTTGTTCCAGCGGACTAAGCCGACCCTGTAGCCTGACTACCCCTCCCCTCCAGCACGCCCTGGAATGGCCCTACCTGGGGCTGGCTCGGCCCCAACAGGAAGCACAGGTCTCCTGGCTGCGGACCACACCCATACAAATCTGCGGGAGGATCTTTTTATTTTGATATGATTTCAATTAATCACAAGAACAACACAAGGAACTTTTACAATCTTTGATATTTTTTTGTTTGCATTTTTGCCTTTTTTGCTGTGCTATTCTGTCTCTCTCCCACTCTCGTCTTGCGTGTACGATGGAGAGGTAGTGCCCCTCCTTGTTCCGATATGCATTTTCCAGAAAGGCATTCTCTTAATAACCACAGTATAGTTACACGATCAGGCAGTGAAGCATTAATACCATCCTACTATGTCTTTCATTAATTGCTCCCAAAACGTCCGTACTCTTTTTTTTTTTCCATCCCCCCAGCCCAGGGTCAAATTCAAAATCATGCACAGCCCTTAGTTGTCGGGTCTATTTATTTTCCCATATTCTAGGACATTTCTTCAGCCTCTTTTTTTGTTTCTTGACCCAAACATTTTTAAAAAGTACAGGCCAGTTGTTTTCAATTTGGTTTGTCGCATGTTTGCTCATAATCAGACTCAGGTTATGCAGAGTTGATAGACCCTCCTCCAAGCATCCTAATTGAGGGCACATGATGTGGGATATTGGTTTGTACCAATATAGTGATGTTAGGTCTCATGACTTGACATAGTGGTACCTGATACTGTAAGGTTATTATTTTAACCTTTCAGTAAGTAATGGGGGGAGGGGAGCGTACTTTACATCTCTGTAATTATTATAGATATTTGTCTATTTTTTTAAGTTTTTTTTTAAATTCCAGTTAGTTAACATACAGTGTTATTTTGGTTTCAGGTGTACAATCTAGTGATTCCTACACCACCAGGTGCTCATCGGCACACATCACTCTTTAATCCCCATCACCTGTGTCCCCCATCCCCTGGTGACCATCAGTCTGTTCTCTATAGTTGAGTCGGTTTCTTGATTTACCTCTCTTTTTCCCCCCTTTAATTGTTCTGTTTCTTGAATTCCACATATGAGTGAAACCATATGGTCCTTGTCTATCTCTGACTGATTTCATTTAGCGTAATACACTCTAGCCCCATCCATGTTGTGGCAAATGACAAGATTTCATTGTTTTTTATCACTAAAATTCCATGATCACATCTTCTTTATCCGTTCATCAGCAGATGAGCATGTGGGCTCTTCCCATAATTTGGCTATTGTAGATAATGCTGCTGAGAACATCAGGATGCATGTATCCCTTTGAATTAGTATTTTTTTTAATATTTCTTTATTTTGGGGTGCCTGGATGGCTCAGTGGGTTTAGCTCAGGTCATCATGATTCCAGGGTCCTGGGATGGAGCCCCGCAAGGGGCTCTCTGCTCAGCAGGGAGCCTGCTTCCTCCTCTCTCTCTGCCTGTCTCTCTGCCTAATTGTGATCTGTCTGTCAAATAAATAAATAAAATCTTTAAATAAAATAAGATATTTAATTATTTTGAGAGAGAGTGTGTGGGGGTGGGGGAAGGGGAGGAGCAGAGGGACAGAATTGTCAAGCAGATTCCCTGTCAAGCTCAGAATGCAACTCAGGGCTCCATTCCCCAACCCATGAGATCATGACCTGACCCAAAAGCATGAGTTGGATGCACAAGCAAATTGAGCCAACCGGGTATCTCTCAAATTAGTACTTTTGTAAACTTCAGGTAAGTATCTAGTAGTGCAATTGCATATCCTATTTTTTTAATTAATTATTTTTTTAAAAGATTTTCTTTATTTATATGACAGACAGAGATCACAAGTAGGCAGAGAGGCAGGCAGAGAGAAAGAGGTGGAAGCAGGCTCCCCACTGAGCAGAGAGCCCAATGCGGGGCTCGATCCCAGGATCCTGGGATCATGGCCTGAGATGAAGGCAGAGGCTTTAACCCACTGAGCCACCCAGGCGCCCCACTTAATTAATTAATTTATAAGTAGGCTCGATGCCCTACATGGGGCTTGAACTCACAACGCTGAGATCAAGGGTCACATGCTTTACCAACTGAGTCAGCCAGGCATCCCTGCAATTATCCTATTTTTTCCCCTTTCTTTTTTGTTTTGTTTTGTTTGTGTAATTATCATCCATTGATGATTTTCTATGTCTCTCATTTTGGCATTCTACCATAATGAAGAGTTTTCCCTTCACTCTTATTACCTATCATCCATCTATCTATATCAATATGATTCTTATTCTATCAGGGTATACTTCATTGTAAATATTATTTATTTTGATGTTCAGATTGTTCCAGATTATTGAGTGGAGCCCCCTCAAGCTGACTTCTGAGTCTTTTCAAAATATTTTCATGATTCTTGGAGCATTTCCTTATCTTCTAGCAAAATAAGATGTTCCAGGCTTATTCTCTACTTTTCCTACTTATTCCTACAGAATAAGCCATTTCTCAAGAATCCCTGATTCTTTTTGTGGGCAATGGTATTTAGAAACCAACATCTGGGTGCTACATATGCTATTCCTACTGGTGTGTCACTGCTTCTGGGACCTCTTAGCAGACAGAATTAGGTAATATTACATATACAAACAAAATAGATACACATAGAGGCAAAGACATATATGAGAAATATGTTGGATATATATATTTGTATATCTTAGAACTATGACATAATATATAGTTATACCAATAACTAGAATTTCAATGCAACAAACACCTTTTCCAAATTTTTAAGTTATTTCCCCAATGTTTAGAAATCTGTTTCTCATTAACCTCAATCTCAAGAGTACACAGATTGTAGTTTCAGAATTGCTGATCCATAGTACCATTAAAAGCAAACCTAGGGGGCGCCTGGGTGGCTCAGTGGGTTAAGCTGCTGCCTTCGGCTCAGGTCATGATCTCAGGGTCCTGGGATTGAGTTCCGCATCGGGCTCTCTGCTCAGCAGGGAGCCTGCTTCCCTCTCTCTCTCTCTGCCTGCTTCTCCGTCTACTTGTGATTTCTCTCTGTCAAATAAATAAATAAATAATCTTTAAAAAAAAAAAAAAAGCAAACCTAGGGGTGCCTGGGTGGCTCAGTGGGTTGAGCCTCTGCCTTCAGCTCAGGTCATGATCTCAAGGTCCTGGATTGAGCCCCACATCGGGCTCTCTGCTCAGCAGGGAGCCTGTTTCCCTCTCTCTCTGCCTGCCTCTCTGCCTACTTGAGATCTCTCTCTCTCTCAAATAAATAAATAAAGTCTTTAAAAAAAAAAGCAAACCTAATGAGAGTCCAAGATGTTAACAATTTTGGGGGTTAAAACTTACATACATTGGGGGCGCCTGGGTGGCTCAGTGGGTTAAGCCGCTGCCTTCGGCTCAGGTCATGATCTCAGAGTCCTGGGATAGAGCCCCGCATCAGGCTCTCTGCTCAGCGGGGAGCGGGGAGCCTGCTTCCTCCTCTCTCTCTGTCTGCCTCTCTGCCTGCTTGTGATCTCTCTCTGTCAAATAAATAAATAAAATCTTTAAAAAAAAAAAACTTACATACATTGGAAGTGCACAAATCCCAAGTCTACAATTGAGTGACTTTGGAAAAATGGATATACCTGTGTAACCTACAATTTTTTCAAGATACAGAACGTTTATCTCTGTATCTTCTTAGAAAGTGCCCTCCTGCTGCTCCTCAGCCAGCAACACCCCCTCACACACACACAAGCAAGAGGCAGCGACTGTTCCGGTATTTTGCTTAGTCTGTAGACATCAGTTGGCCCCCCTGGTTCTGAACACCCATCTTCAACTTGGATCCTACTCTGTGCTCTCCCCCTCAGGGCTTGTGCTACCTCAGTGCCTGGCCTTAGATTTTGTTCTGTCTGCTCTTTCTTTGCAATTCCAGATTTGATTTCCAGTTCTGCTTCCAGTCTTTCCTGATCCCTGGTGCCAAAGAGTCTGCCCCTCCTCTGGGCTAGATATTATTTTGTTCTTGCACTTGTCTACATTCCTCATTCTTCCTGGGCTTTTGATCCGGCCCCAAAGGACCTCTGGCCTGGAATGTGCTTCCAGGATAACACAATTTACCAAAGATTGTTTCATAAAAAGACATAATTTCATGAAAAGGCTCCTTAAGATTTGGTAATATTGCCCTGTCTGATCCTATTTGATATCTGGATTCTGAGCCACACCCATTCTTCTGTTTTTCTTTCTTTTTATTTATTTGTTTGTTTGTTTACTTATATTTTTATTTAGAGAGGGAGAGAGCAGGCTCCTTGCCCAGCGTGGAGCCCAATGTGGGCTCGACCTTACAGCCCTGAATCAAAATCAAGAGTTTTATGCTAGGATGTCTGGGTGGCTCAGTCCAGTCAGTTAAGCATCTGCCTTTAGTTTAGGTCCTGATCTCAGGGTCCTGGGATTGAGTCCCCTATTGGGCTCCTTGCTCAGGGGGGAAACTGCTTTCTCTCTGTCAAATAAATAAATAAAATCTCAAAAAAAGCAAAAAGAGTCAGATGCTTAACCGACTGTTCTTCTGTTTCCAAATCTTGCTTCCTTACCCCACTTGGGTGTCTGTCACAATCCTCTGTTCCCTGTGACAGCGAGAGCCAGAAGCTGGTGAGGCTTTTCTCACAAGGGTACCTTGTGAGCATGACTATGGTAAACAGAAACCATGTATCTTGTGGGAGTTTAGTACATGTGAAATCACTCAGCCCACCACCAAGATGTGCCAAATGGCCAGAGGGGGTGGGGCACAGGCAGAGAAGGTGGGTGGGTCCCTATGCATCCTGTCAATGGTTAATGAATAACTCCCTTTCATAGTGCCCAGCCTCGCCAGACCTATAGGGTGTAGAGGGTAGAAATTAAGGTGAGGTCTCAGAACCCGGAAGTCACACCCATGCTGATATTTAGAAAACAGTGGGGTTATAATAGCTTCTTTTCTAGGCTCCCTCATGAAAAGAGGTAGTGTGGTTCAGTCATGAAATCTTCTGAAAAGACTCTTTGACACGAAGGCCCTTGGCTGCACTCTTCTTGTTGGCCCTTGATTATATCAGTGGTTTAATAAGCAGTTGCTTGTTCTGCCTTTTGTGTGCTTGGATCCCCATGTGAGCCCCCCAACAAACCCCCACCTATGCCCCCCCCCCTCCTTGAGGGAGGTGACAAGGTTGTGCATTTTTCCGTTTTCCTCCCATCTCAGCGCCAGCTCCTTGTCACGTGACAGGAGGTGTTTAGTAGATACTTTTGAATTAAACTGAGTCTTCTTAGTCACTTTCATGAGGTCATCCCTCCCTAGTGTCTCAGTTCCTACGGCGATTCCAAGCACAAAGTAGGTACTCAGAGTGACGGAGTAAATCATGAACTGATTGTGCTACAGGGTTGTTGGAGCAAAGTGTTATTCCTTTCAGGAGTCTGTGTTTTTGAAGAGCGCAGCAAGGAATGGGCCAGTGGCACTTCCCTGACAGTGGAATCACAGGCACCAGAGAGCCAGAGGAGGACCTTTATGTGCAGGGAACTCTTCGGTGCCCCACCGATCATGCCACATCACCCCGTTACTCTTCCCCTGAGGGTCTCGAATGTCAGGCCATAACAGGATCATTATATTCTGCTGATGCACTGTGTTGCTGCCTGGTTTCCCGAGCTGCTCTCTCCCATTCGACTTCATTTGTTTACTCTGGCCCAGCAGCGAGTGCGCTGTAGCACCTTCTTCTAAGGAGCCTGGTAGACACCAAATCTCCTGGAAGCAAACCTTCTAAGCTTTTATTGCTGCCAGCAGGACGGTAGAGGTTGACAGCAATAGCCCTGCAACCGGGGGCCCTGGAGGCCTGGTTGACAGGCCACGTATGTTCTGGGGTTTGGTTTCCAATCTTGAGGCTGCCCTATTTGCTCAGGTGCCCAGCTGTGTACAATGCACCTCTCCTCTGCCTCCCACTGCTGTCCTGACCCAGTTCAAGCCCTTGCTTGCCTCTTACCTAGGCTATTTTCACCATCTTAATGAGCCTACATGCCGTCAGTTGTGGTAAGATGTAGAGCTATTTGGCCATGATCTCAAATTTATGATTAGCCTCCTACTGGGATTACTACCTGGCCCACTGGTGTCTCTAGTCAGGGACAGGGCCAGGAAAACACAAGCCATTTAGTACCATCCAGATGAGCTAGACTGGGCCACACCTCAACCAGGAAGTCTCATTTGAACCCAAGGCCAGTGATGCTCTCTCAACCTTGACTTCAGTTAGAATCAGCTGGGGAGAGGCATCTGGGGGGCTCAGTGGGTTAAAGCCTCTGGTCATGATCTCAGGGTCCTGGGATCGAGCCCTGCATCGGGCTCTCTATTCAGTGGGGAGCCTGCTTCCTCCTCTCTCTCTGCCTGCCTCTCTGCCTACTTGTGACCTCTGTCAAATAAACAAATAAAATCTTAAAAAAAAAAAAAGAATCATCTGGGTAAAAAACACATTTTCATGTGCAGTTCCTACCTCGTGATCTTCTGATTTAATTAGACTGGGATGAGGCCTGGACATGTCTATTCTTTCTTCTGGAATGAACTTTTGTGTAGGTACACAAGTACTTTTGTCTAAAGAAATGTTACAAATTCATCATTAGTACATTTTAACCTATTATTACAAATTTTCATTACAATTTCTGTTACAACTGTTACAAAGTGTTCCAAGGAGTATACCTATTTAACCATTCATCTGTCATTTGTTGAACATTTAGTTTGTTTCTGATTTTTAGTTATTACAGAAAGAGACATAATGAGAGCATTCTTCACAGGAATTTTCCTTATTTGAGGCATTTTGCTTTTTCACCTGGAGAAATTTCCAGAAGTTTTATTACTGGACACAATAATATGAAAGTATTTTAGACTCTTAATATTGTCTAACTGCTCTTCAAAAGGCTCTTAACCAATTTATGCTCCTTCCAAAATGGATGAAAATTTCTATTTTACCCAACATCGGTCATTTGCTAACACAACGAAACATTTATTTTCTATTTCAATGTATATATCTATACTTGAGGCTTATATTTTTTCAAAGCTCCCCAGGCAACCCTAAGGTGGAGACTTGGTGGAGAGGGATAGCAGGCCGGACTGAAAGTTACCAAGTGCTGTGGCCCCTTTTCCTCAGCCTTTGGAGATCCTTTGATACAAAAACCCAGGAAATGGGCACCAAGGTAAAGAGGAGGTTCCTTTCCAAGGCCTTGGGCCCAGTAGGCTCAAGTCATCTTCCCTGGCTCTTCCTAGGAAGGAGCCTGACTCCTCTGGCTGCCTAAGGTTGGCAGTGACCCAACGGCAACCAAGGGCACATGATCCCGAAGAGGGAGAACAGGACAAAAAAAAGGAACTGTTCTGCACCCTTGGGAATGAGGAGCCTCTCCCCCAACTCTCAGAGAATCTATTTCCCTGCCCTTGGGCCTGAGTCACAGAAGCCTCTGTCTGTGCTGACCACCCCCATCAAATGTGCCTCCTCCAGTTTCCCCACGGTCTTGGTTTTTCAAATTGCTTTTTTTATTTTTAAAATTAATTCATTAATTAATTAACTGAGAGAGAGAGGGAGAGCGTGGTGAGGGGTGGGATAGAGGAAGAGAGAGAATCTTAAGCAGCCTCTATGCCTAGCACAGAGCCTGACTCGGAACTCGATCTCACAGCCCTGAGATAATTAGCTGAGCCAAAATCAAGAGTCAGACACTTAATTGGCTGAGCCACGCAGACGCTCCAGTTGCTTTTCTAAATACAAAGGGCTATTTTATTCATAAACAGTAATACAGAAATGAATATGGCTAAATTGGAAAGTTCTCCCTTACGTCCTGATTTCCAGTCTCGTCCCCAGAGGTAACCTGAGAATAGTTTGGGGTCTCTCTCTAGGTCTTTTTTGTAGCAGGGGTGAGTCTGTGTGGATGCACACAGGATTTTAAAAATATATAAATGGAGTTATGGTATATATAGTTTTCCCCAACCTGTCTTTATCATTTAACTTTAAAGTGTTGACCACCTTCTGTTAGTTAATATACGTCAGCCTCCTTTTCCATGGCTGCATGATACTCCATGGTATATGCCGCTATCATATGATTGAACATGTTTTGTTGCTGGTTGCTTCAGTTGCCTTTCATTTTTCTCTATAACAACTATGCCGCGATTAGCTCCTTTGTATATATGTCTTTGTGTCATCTACGTAGCTTTGAGTATCATCACAGCCAGAAAAGTGCTGGTGTTGGTCTCCAAGGATGCACACCCTGAGTATCTCTGCTACCTCCAAGACTCATTGAGACCCTGGAAGAACACCGCCCTGGTTCAGTCCCGGCTTCTGCTCTTGCCCTGTTGTTCTGCGGGTATGTTCGCAGCATGCCTCTGGACCAGCCACCAGAATTCTGATAACCTCATCATATCATGGAAGGGTAAAAAAGTATAGCTAGTGTCCCTCCAAGCCATTGGGAAGAAAGAAAGAGGGCCAGCTCCTTCAAACACAATCTGGTTGGAGAAAGTATGAACGTTATCTCTCAGAATGGTTTTCTTTCTTTTTCCCCTCCCTCCCTCCCTTCCTTTCCTTATTTGATGGAAGGAGAGAGCCTGTGAGCACAAGCAGGGGGAGTGGCAGGTAGAGGAAGATGGAGAAGCAGGCTCCCCCCTGATCAGACAGCCCAATGTGGGGCTCGATCCCAGGATCTGGATCATGACCCGAACCAAAGGCCGACGTTTAATGACTGAGCCACCCAGGCGCTCTTAGAATGTTTTTCAAGATTCTCAGTCTTTTGCCCCTGGGATAGAGTGTAGGACTGAAACAGCAGTGAATCACTGAGGTAGAAGATCCCAGAGCTACAGTGGTGGTGGAAGCTCTCCGAAGCAGCAGAGGAAGTGAGGAAGTATGGTGTTTGTGTGTGTGTGTGTGTGTGTGTGTGTAACCCTGAACCAAATGTCCTTGGCTCATGGACAGACATTGCCAACCCTTGATCTAATATGTTGTTGTACTCTTGTCCTTTAAGATTTTCAAGCAACATCGTCCTGCAGGAAGCAGTGAGGGCTAATGAGAAGCAGACAGTGCCCTGCGAAACAGGAAATCTGGTTCCATTTATGGCCCCACCAGGGCCTGCCATGGGATTTTGAGCAGCGCTGTTTTGCTGCCCCATGCCCTCTTGTTTAGAGGTGCCATCTGCACCTCTGGGATACAGGGGTTAGGTTTCTTGTTTTTCCTGAAAAATAGTGCCAGTGTTAAAAAATGGGACAGGCATGCTTGTTTTGGCAGCACATATACTTAAAAAACTGGAACGGTGCAGAGATTAGTGTGTCCCTGCGCAAGGATGACATGCACATTTGTGAAGCGTTCCATATAAAAAATAAAATTAGAAAAAAGGGACAGACAAGGGTGCTTTTTCATTCGGATGAGATGTTTTCTGTTTGGCTTATCCTGCTTGGATGTTTCCTTCTTCCTTACTTTCTGGACACGCGGAAAGAACACATGTTCGTAGTCTTGGAGGCAGGGGACGAGCTTCTCTCCTGAAATGCATTCCTGCGTGCACAAATGCAAAGGCAGCTGTTGACCTGCTCTCACAGGACTTCGGAAACCCTTTGGGAAATGGTGATGTGGTCACGGTTAAAGCAACAAACAAATCTGCAATCAGGGATAGGCTACATTGAGGCAGTACTAAAGTTTGCTCATGGAAAAGTGATCTACTTAGACAAATCCAGACTTTAAATTTGTTTTTCTTGAAGTGTAACAGATACAGAAAAGTGCATGCGCTGTAGATGCCCAGCCTGGTGAATTTGTGCCAAGTGAACACACCTACGTTACCCTGGTAACCATGACGTAGGTCGAAAAGTAGAATGTTAGAGGCCCTTAGAGGACCCCTGTCCCTGACCCTCCAGTTACTAGTCCTTTGAGGTATAGCTACTAACCTGACTTTCAACACTTTATGTTTTTGCTTGGCTTTGACCTTTATATACACTTGTGAAATTTACTCATGTTTTGTGTAGATCTTGTTCTTATTACTATTATTTATTACTTATTCTTGTTACTATATGGTATTCCATAATAGAGATATGCGACGGTTTTATTTTATTTTTATTAACATATAATGTATTATTAGCCCCAGGGGTACAGGTCTGTGAATCATCCGGCTTACACACTCCACAGCACTCACCATAGCCCATACCTCCCCACCAATGTCCATAACCCAACCACCCTCTCCCTACTCGCCTCCCCCCAGCAACCCTCAGTTTGTTTTGTGAGATTAAGAGTCTCTTACGGTTTGTCTCCCTCCTGATCCCATCTTGTTTCATTTGTTCTTTTCCTATCCCCCAAAACCCCCCATGTTGCCTCTCAACTTCCTCATATCAGGGAGAACATATGATAATTGTCTTTCTCTGATTGACTTATTTCGCTAATATGCCACGGTTTTTTATCCATTCTATGTCAATGGGACTCGGGGTTGTCTTCTGCTTCAGCAGCTTCGCACTCTGCTGGTAGGAGTAGTTTTGCACCTTCTGTTGGTGTCCGTGTGCATGCACTTCAGTTGCACACGGTCCTGCAGGCGGAATCCTGGCTCACAGTGTGTGTGGGCGTTCAGCTGTCATGGCCCCCAGAAATAGCAGTAGGTGAGAGTTCGGAATGTATTTTTTTTTTCTAAAGATTTTATTTATTATTTATGCATTTGACAGAGAGAGATCACAAGTAGGCAGCGAGGCAGGCAGAGAGAGAGGGGGAAGCAGGCTCCCCACTGAGCAGAGAGCCCAACGCGGGGCTCGATCCCAGGACCCTGGGACCATGACCCGAGCCGAAGGCAGAGGCTTTAACCACTGAGCCACCCAGGCGCCCCCGGAATGTATTTTTGATAGGGGACAAAGCAAGCAGCTAAGATCAGGCGCCGGGTTCCTGGTCTCCTCCCAGGCTGGGACCATGGGAGAGCCAGAGCAAAGCCTTTACCCTCTGTGTTTCCTCAGCTGTAAATAGGAAGTAATTAGAACCTGCTCTAGTATTTGCTGTGGGCTGGAAAAGCCCTCTGCAAAACTTCAAGCTGCACAAATGGAAGCTGTCATTAAAATGAAAGCAAGGAAGGGAAATTTTTAATTATTAATGAGAACTAAAGAATAACTATACTTACGTGGATTTCCATTCCCCATTCAGAATCCAGAGATTAGATTAACTGCTCATCTGGACAGAGCTGTATTGCCAAAGGAGTTTGTGTTTTATTCTCTCAAACCTAGACACAGGAAGTAGCTTCCCAAACCCAGCCCCTGTTTCTTGCTAGAAGATTCTTCAGGGGCCTGGAACCCCAGCGGTCCTCCCCAGCCCTCACCCCCACACCCCCAACCCCACTGTCTTTTTCTCAGGCGCCAAATGCCCCAGCTTTTTCCTTCCCCCTGCATCAGCCTGAGTTGGCCTACTCTGGGAAAAACTGGTTTGGCTCTCCCTGATGACTGGATCAGTTATAATGTACCAGGAAAGCCAAAGGACACAATCTTTCCATGTCTTCCTGCGTTACTGAATGTAAAGTCTGAGTATTGTCAATGAGGTTCTTTGGTCTCACAGTACAACTAAAAGCTCACAGGTATTCATTCTACCAAAGACTGCTAAGTAAGCTACATCAGGGGCTGTAAAAACTAATAATTAGTTGAAAGTAATGTCAACATTTTTTCCATCCTACTGGTTCCCTTGCAGATGGTTACACAAGTAGAAGGCAGTGCCCTCTTCTGGCCAATGTCACACTTGCATGGCTGTGGCTAAGGGAATTGCCAACTCGCGGGTCTGGCGCTTAGGAGGGAGCTGGCTCATCCTGGGGTCAGTCTTGAGCAAATCACATTTGGGGATTCACCTTCCCTTTCTTCTTCAAAAGAGAAAAATCACAATTGTGTTGGTTACATTGAATGTGTGATTAACATTTAAATCGGTAAACTATTCTACCTTTCATAATGCGGGTGGTTAACCTTACAAGCAAAACCTGAGGTTTCCTGAAGGAAAAAAAAAAATTCTGCTTTAAGACTGCAAAATAGAAACTTGGCTGAGTTCCCAGCCTTCAGATTTTGAATACAAGACTGCAATATCAAGTCTTCCCTGAATTTCTAGCTTGCCAGCCTGCTCTGCAAATTCCAGACTTGTCAGCCCCCACAATCGTGTGAGCCAATTCCTTAAAATAAATCTGTGTGTGTGTATCCTGTTGGTTTTGTTTTTCCCTGGAAAACCTAATGCACAATCTAACTCCAAAACCCATTTTTATCACTGACATCTTGTTTGCGCAAATATAAGAGGACATGAAGTATAGCAGTTGACCTTCTGAGTTCAGGGTCAAGTCCCAGTACCATCTCATTTACTAGTTTCATAAACTAGCTCCTTAACCATACTTACCATTGGTATCTTCATTTGTATAAAGGAGGAAATAAAAACACTTATTGGATAGGCCGTTGTGAAGATTAAGAGAACACGTGCTTAGAATAGTGATTGGCTCATAGTAAGTACTAAATAAATGTTAGTAATTATTTTTAATTATTATTATTAAGGTCATAGAAGGAAACTGTCAAAGAAGGGTGACTTATAGGATGAGGGGTACATGGAAGGGCAGCTAGTTTCATTCACTTCCCCACCCTTGGTTCCCCCAGACCCCCATGCACAGGTAGTCTCTGCTTTTCACTGCAGATATGCTTTTCACTGGATGATATTATAAAGCCATTTCTTATAAGGTGTCCTATCTCTTCCCATAGGTACCCAATTAAGATTAAAAGTTGGGGAGTGCCTGGATGGCTCAGTGAGTTAAGCCTCTGCCTTTGGTTCAGGTCACAATCTCAGGGTCCTGGGATGGAGCCCCACACTGGGATCTCAGCATGGAGCCTGCTTCCCCCTCTCTCTCTGCCTGCCTCTCTGCATACTTGTGATCTCTCTCTCTGTCAAATAAATAAATAAAATCTTTGAAAAAACAGGAACAACAGTGTTTTTAAAAAAAGATTAAAAGTTGGATTCCAAATAAAGGACAAATTCAATATGAAACCATTATTATGTCACAAAAGCAAAGTTCAGTGAATCTTGATAATCATTTAAAACAGTACACTTGGGGGGCGCCTGGGTGGCTCAGTGGGTTAAGCCTTTGCCTTCAGCTCAGGTCATGATTCCAGGGTCCTGGGATGGAGCCCCACATCGGGCTCTCTGCTCAGCAGAGAGCCTGCTTCCCGCCTCCCGCAGCCTGCCTATCTGCCTACTTGTGATTTCTCTCTCCGTGTCAAATAAATAAATAAAATCTTAAAAAAAAAAAAAAGTACACTTATTCTAAGTCCAAACCTGGGGCTTCCATAAAATTCAGTCTTCACTCCATGATACAATTTACCAATTTATTATTTTTAAGTACTTTTTAAAAAGATTGTATTTATTTGAGACACAGAGAGTGAGCAAATGAGTGAGAGAGAGAGAGAGCATGAGCAGGAGGAAGGGCAGAGTTAGAGGGGGAAGCAGGCTATCCACTGAGCAGAGAGCCTAATACGGAGCTCGATCCCAGGACCCCAGGATCGTGACCTGAAAAGGCAGTCATTTAATTGACTAAGCCATCCAGGCACCCCCAATTTACCAATTTAATTAGCAGTTTTGTTTGCCTTCTCACAATTTAGAAGGACTTCTGTGACATGATTTGGTTGGTCAAAACCTTGTTTTTAAAGTTAGCAAAGTGTTATCTCCAGGTATAAGGATTTGGTTAATTTATATATATTGTTATATATTTATATTTGTCTGTGTGTTATTCAGTAATTCATCAGAAGGACCCACAGGATTCAATAGCAGGTTATATACTTGCTGAGATTTATTATAGCAAAGGATACAGAGCAAAAGTAGCAGGAAAACAATACTCATGTGTGGGGTCCATAGACATTCAACACAGACTTCCAATGTCTTTCCTGGTCCAAATACTCCTTTTCTGAGGCCATATAGGAATACTCTTTCTCTCACCATTAACTTCGAGGACATGTGTAGAATGTCTGCCCAGGGGACAGACATGGGGGGGCTCTTATGGGGTTGCATAGGTAGATCCCCCTGTGTATGCAACCAACTATGGCAACCAAACTCAACCCTAGCAATGAACCTAGGTGCAGGTTGTTGATCTTGAAGTTTGTGCGAAGTAACCTGAGGAGTACATGTGGTATGGTCCATTGGTCCAGGCGTATGTAACAAACCCATCAACCACTAATGTAAAGGACACTCTAAGGCTGCCAAGGGTTAATCATGGGTCCCTCGATGGGTAAAGAGCAACCAGACCTGCTGTGTTAACTCTTTCCTCACAGTCTGTATTTTCTAGAATGTCTATAATTAATGTCTTTCACTTCTATAATGAGAAAAGTAGTTATGAATGTAAGGGGAGCCAAAGTTAATGATTTTCCTTTTTGTTTTTTTTTTAAGATTTTATTTATTTATTTGACAGAGAGAGATCACAAGCAGGCAGAGAGGCAGGCAGAGAGAGAGAGAAGGAAGCAGGCTCCCGGCTGAGCAGAGAGCCCGATGCGGGGCTCGATCCCAGGACCTTGCGATCATGACCTGAGCCGAAGGCAGCGGCTTAACCCACTGAGCCACCCAGGCGCCCCAATGATTTTCCTTTTTAGTTAATAATGTTTTATAATCTTAGGACATTGCCCTGTAATTAACAGAGCTGCTGAGAGAAGTCAAGTCACCTCACTAGACACTTCATGGATGTCCATCAGAGCCTTTAGGCTCTCTGGGAAAATCATAAAAACAGGTCAGGACAAAGCATGTGAGACATAGAGGGAACCAGAGCGAGTTCAACTTCCCAACCTTAGAGATGAGGAAGTGAAAATACTGAGCAATAAGAGGACTCATCCAAGGTTCTAAACCTTAGAACTTTCCATTATCAACCTCTCTCGGAACTCCTGCAATGGGACAAGGCAATGTCTGTTCAGTTGCTTCTGCTTGTCTTTAATCCCGGGCAGAAACTGGAGGAGCCCTGACTGGTGAGGCCTCTTGAACCGAGTGTGCATGGTTTAATCGCCTTCAGTCTACACAGGCGTCCTATCCTTCCCCAACACCTCCCTTGTCCAGTGGCCTGACAGAAGCACCAGGTCTCTGCATCCAGAACCTAGCCACTGGGTCAATGGTCTAGTTTGGAACGTAGCAAGACATTAGTTTCCTCTTCTCCAAATTTCCCCCTTCTCTCCCTCATTTACTGTAGGTTGGAGGAGGATGTCTATCTCTCCACTGCCCTGCACATTTCTTGGGGGCCTCCTCAAACCTGGTAAAGCAGTGGTTGTGACTGTGGGTGGTGAAGTCAAGTGGTCCAGGGTTTGAATTGTGGCTTAGCATCTCCCTGGTTTGTGTGATTTGCATGAGTGACTTAATGGAAATAATAGTTCCTCCTTCATTAGGTTACTGGGAAGACAAAAGGAAGTAATAACTCTTAACTGGTACAGAGTTTGGTATATAAAAACATTCAATAATAATGTATATTATTCTTGAAATAGGTATTCCATTTACTTCAGAAAACCCTATTCTCTGATCTTTTTAGCATTTTTGTCAAGGTAATTATCATACAATATATACATATGTATTTAAAGCATACAATGCCGTAAGTTTGAACACATCTTGGGAAATGCTGCCTTGGGAATTGATCTAGGCAAGGCCTTAAAGAAGCTGGAAAATGTAGATATTTACTACAGCAGGTGTAGGCCAAGCAGCTGGTCTGAAATTACTTTGTGTCCTTTATAAACACTCTGTTTTTCTGGATTAGAAAGAAAACTGTGACAAGAAGCATAAAGAGGGGCGCCTGGGTGGCTCAGTTGTTAAGCATCTGCCTTTGGCTCCAGTCATGATTCCAGGGTTCTGGGATCAAGCACCACATCTGGCTCTCTGCTTGGTGGGAGGCCTGCTTCTCCCTTTCCCTCTCTCCCTGCCTGTGTTCCCTCTCTCACTGAGTCTATTTGTCAAATAAATAAATAAAAATCTTAAAAAAAAAAAAAAAAAAAGCATGTTAAGGAAATTGCAGTTACGTGGGGGGTATGAGCTGACCAAATTATTCAATCAGTCATTTCTCTAATTTTCCCTTTGGAATAAATCCAGGGATGATTTCCCTTCCCCCAATCTGCACAGTGATGACAATATTCTTTCACAAATGGCTTATAGAGTGGGGCTTTGGCACAGGCAGGGGCTTTGAAAGATACTAAGAGTATAAAAAAAGGAGACTTCCGGGGCACCTGAGTGGCTCATTGGGTTAAAGCCTCTGCCTTCGGCTCAGCTCATGATCCCAGGGCCCTGGGATCGAGCCCCACATTGGGCTCTTTGCTCAGCAGGGAGCCTGCTTTCTCCTCTCTCTGCCTGCCTCTCTGCCTACTTGTGATCTCTGTCAAATAAATAAATAAAATCTTAAAAAAAAAAAAAAAGGAGACTTCCTCTTCCACCAGGCTAGGAAAATATGCCTAATGGGACTTCAGGGAACCCTATGCAGAGGATCTCAGGGTGTGATTATCCTGGATGGTCAAGGGATTCTTAAGACTTGAAACTGAGTTTATTGGAGCATATATCAATGGGAAGATAGTTTGCTTCATTTAGTAGGCAGCACAGAGGAAACGTAGAGCCCATCATAGGTCTCCTCCCCTATTTTGCTCCATTTCACATCCTCTGCCTCAACACCATCAACGGCAAGTAGACACTCCCCACTCCTGGCCCCTCCCTCCCTTCCTCCACCCGCCCTTCTTGGATTACCGCTCTTGGATTCTCTTCTTGGCACCCTTCTCCTGATTTATCACCTGCCTAAATCCTGCTCATCCTTCACGTTGCAGCTCAAGGGCTTCCCCTGCTGAGCTCTACTCAACTCTTACCTACTAAGTTATGCTTTTTTCCCAGGTCACTTATCACAGGCGAGTTAACATTATTTAATGATTGTCTCTCCCACCCGGTTGTGAGCTGAATGAAGGCAGAAATTGTTTCGACGGGCTATCTCTTGAATTACTAGACATGGCAGAGGGTAAGTGGCTAATAAGTCTGGGTGAATGACCGAAAACGATCTAGGTGCTGATATGTTTTGCAGTTAACTTAGGGCTGTTCTGTTTTCCTTTGTTCTTGGTCAAAGGCTTCTCAATTCCCTTTGTCCAAGGCTCGGATTCCCCTAAGATTCTTCTTAGATACTCATTCCAAGGAATGCCTCTCCTATTGACTCCCTGATCAGAGTAGTGGTTGACATCAGTGTACAAAGGCTAAGCCTCTCATGTAATCTGGAGCAAAGGAGCCGCGGAAAAGCCATGATTTTCCTTTTAAGTATGAAGTGTTCAGAGTTTCCAGGGAGCCTGAGACTGTGCGGTGCATAGCTTGTGTGTTCTCCTGAAGTCCAGCATTAAGGAACAGTGTAGCTGGGAGCAGGCACGAAGCAAGTCGTGTTGGCTCTTATGCTGCTGATGTCACTAGGACAAACGCAAGGAAAGCTGTTCCAGTGTGGGGACATTCTCTGGAATGTTGGGAACACGGCTCCTAGGAGGTACCAGCTACACTCGACCTACTTCGATCAGTTCCTCCCCAACATCCTGGCCTGCTGCTCCTCTTTCCCGGAAACCTACTCGCACACCCGGCAAATATGGCTGCAGGCAAAGTGGCTGGAGGTGAGGACAGTCTCCCTCTTATGCTTTCTCTTGAGACAGGACTTGTGCTGCAGTGCAAGCTCCCTTGATGCACTCATGAAGACCCATCACAAAGGGGAAGGAACCTAACTCAGAGCTGGCCTTTACCCCTGGCTTGTAAGTTGGTGTGAGGACTTAAGGAGATAATGTGATTCAAGCCCTTCCGAGACCGAGTCACACATGGTTAGTGCTCAAGACACGGTAGCCGTTCAACTACCTGAGCTCACTGGGTATGCTCAGAGGAATCTGTGCCTTTTGCTTCAGCGACATCACACTGGATGGAAAGGGCTCATTTACTTTTCTTTCTTCTACTAGACAGCAACATCCCTGTAGGCCCCAAACCTAGGAAAATGCTTTCCAGGTCCCATGATAAGCTCCCACTGGTTGAGTGCTTACGATGTCAAGCACTAAATGCTTTACCTGGATTACTTCATTTAATTCTCAAAACCCCGGGAAGTTAGGAACTACTGTTTTCTGCATTTATAGCTGAAGATATGGAGGCACCAAAAGGTTACATAACTCTCCCGATGTGATGGATCTAGTAAGTGGTAGAGAGAGTATTTAAATACAGCTGGTCGGGTTCCAGAACCTGGGCTCTTTACCAGGCAATGCACTGCCTCGGTGTTTGCTCTCAGTAGATTGTCCTCATTTTTCTCCAGCTACACTAATTATCACTGTGGAACATGTCATCCCTATTATCTCCTGTGTTTGTGGGGCTCTAATTACTCTGTGATTCTTGTTGTGCTAGGCCCACACAATGCCTGATGTACTCGCCTGCTTTACCACTGCTTCTCCATTTGTCTAGGGCTGGCTGTGGCACACTAGGTTTATGTACCCATTGTGCTCTCTCACAAAACGTCTCTTGGTTCCATTGTCACGCTGGACACTAGACTGACTGGATCACTGGGCAGACCCTTTATGTTTTTGTGTCCTTAATGACACCATCTGTTTCCTAAAGCAATTGAAATACTCAGTTGTTAGCATGAAGGAAGAACATTGACTCTAGGCACAGCTTCACATCGCTGCTACATGCCTGGGAAATCAGCTACCACTGAAATTAGGCCTGTCTACCTTTCTCAGGAAGACTAGGTGAAACCGGGGTTCCTTTCAAGATTAGATGCACAGGTCCCATATACTTTTTTAAAAGAGCATGTAAATTATACATACAAAAGGGTATTACATGTCTTTGGAGTTAAATGGCTCATGCATAGCCATCGCCCCACTCAATACAGTAGTATCACATTGTACCAAGTCTCCCATGCACCCCCTCCCCAGCTGCATCTCTCTCCCAACCCCCCAACATGCTTTTCAGTGTACAAAGAGTATGAGTTGTCTGAGAGCACTATGTTTTGGCTGGATAAGTCAGACGTGATTCCCAGGTGCTTTGTCATAGAAGGTGCTAGCAGCGAATGGATACTGGGATTTTGAGGTTTCACATCCTAGTCACACTGATGTTTTCGGTGAGCTGGTTTCTAACTTCATGACCACAGCAGTGTGATAGTGTGCTGAGAACCAATGTGTCAGCAAATTGTGGTCAAGGTGCAGAATTACTTTGGGCCACAGTTGGGGACACGCACTTTTATGGCAATGGCTGTCAGAAGACAGGCTGAGCACCGTTGCAGAAGTTGAAGAGCGGGATTCCAACTGCAAGGGAAAGAGGGCGTGTACCGTGAAGACAGCAGCAGGAAAAATTGTTTCTGACATGCAAGAACTTTGCTGTGAAACTATGTGAGAGAACGTGCGAGAGAACTTAGTCGTGGCTGCAGGCGTTCCACTCCAGCAGGAATACTGGCGGAGCATTAGTGTGCTGACTCCTGGAGCATTCACTCTTCACGCGAGAGCTCCAAGGTCCGGTATTCAGAAATGGGTCTCCAACACCAAAAAAGTGAAAACCAATACACCAGCCAGCAGATATTTCTGACGTGGTTTGACGAGTTTTCATCATTTATTCCCTGCCACTAATGGGCCCCCTTTGAAAAAATTTCACTGTCTGCTCCTTCCCACCATTACTGTGAATCACAAACACTCACGTCAGTCCAGGGCTGGAGAAATGTAATGCAGTTCTACCACAGCTCTGGTAATGTTTGTACGCAGCAGCTCAAAGACCCCCAAAATTGGACATAATTTTCAGTGCTATTCAGTGTGTGAGAAGACTAAGTTCAACAACAACAACAACAACAAAACAAAGAAACTTGAAGCTTTAAGGGAAACTGCTTTCAGGACTTGGCGGGGTCTGGCGGGGTGGTGGGCATGTTTGAGGTCATGAGGCAGAAACCCTTGGAGAGAGGCCCAGAAAAGGGAGTATTCCCATTACTTCTCTATCCATCTTTTCTAGCCTAAAAAAGGCATGGCTTCCTATTCTAGAACTAGAATGTGTGCTCTTCACACTTCTGGGGTTTGCTGAAGACGACGTGGCTACGATTAAGTGAGTTGGATGTTTTTCTTCACCTTTATAAGATGCAGTGTAAGTGGCAGCCTAAATGACACGGGAGTCAACGGTTAACCTCTATGCCAAAATGTGTTCTTTAGGATGAGTTTGTATCTCAGGAAACAAATATGGAAAATCTTTACTTGCATTACTTTTTGTTATAGTTAGGATAGTCATATAATTTATCCTCCAAACCAGGAGAATGGGAATTCAAGGAGGGCACTAATGATTATACCTGGACAACAGAAACCAGAACTGTTCCAGGCAAACTGGGATATATGACCACTTACTGTACAACCTTGTTTTCAAGAAGTATGTTATCACACTGTGTAACTTTAAGCCTTTAAGTATGACAATCTGATTTATTTTTTTAATAATTTTATTATTATTTTTAAGATTTTATTTATTTGAGAGCAAGCAAGGAAGAGCATGAGCAGGGGCAGAGGGAGAAGCAGGCTCTGCGCTGAGCAGGGAGACCGATGAGGAGCTCGATCCAAAGACCCTGGGATCATGACCTGAGCCAAAGGCAGTCACTAAACCAACTGAGCCACCCAGGCATCCCCGTGACAATCTAATTTTAAAAAGGGACATTAATATAGGTACTATTTATGAGAGCTGTAATCTTTTAGTTATGCTACTACACCAGATAGATCCCTTCAGCAAGGACACATTCCGTTTTTCTCCCTCGTGGTGCTGTGAGTGTTATGTTTTCCATTAAGGTGAGCACAGGAAGCTAGTCAATTGCAGCAAATCACAGTGCAGAGCTGAGCTCAGAGCTAAAAACTATGTCCCGGATTCCCCAACAGTTGTGTTGGTCACGGGAAGGGTGGCCTTGTACAATTTGATTTCAATTGCAGACTCACTGGAGGTGGAGACTTAGGACTGCCCTTCAGATAAGAAATCTTGTAGAATTTGTTAAAGAGGCTTTTCCCATTTCGCATGAATCCTCTTCATCCCACTTCCCTAAAAAGCCTGGGTGCTAGTCTGAATCGTGAGTCATGTACTTTTGGTCTGTTTTCTATAAAAATTCCTTTGGGCATTCGAGAAGGGACCAGGTATTCATTAAATTTAGTCCTTGCGAATTTTGTGTTGCAGTAACTAGGCAACGGTTAAGATGTTTTAACTTAGCATGTCCTGTACTGGCAAGTTTAAAAAAAGAACTGTCAAGCCATACTTGGCAGAACGTCCCTTGGACTCTCCCGCCCTCTGTACAGTTCTCCTGTACATCTTGGCTGCTCCTCCACTGCTAACAGAGACCTCCTCTGTCTCAGCCTCCCGACAGCCTCATCCAAGCTTTTCCCACTGCAGAGCATCTGGACGCCCAGTGTCCTCAATAGTCGGGAGGACAGGCGACTGGTGGCTTGATCGTCCAGTACCTTTTCTAACAACTCTCACGTACATATCTGAAACCTACTTTTTTTTTTTTTAAAGATTTTATTTATTTATTTGACAGAGATCACAAGCAGGCAGAGAGGCAGGCAGAGAGAGAGGAGGAAGCAGGTTCCCTGCCGAGCAGAGAGCCTGATGCGGGGCTCGATCCCAGGACCCTGGGACCATGACCTGAGCCGAAGGCAGAGGCTTTAACCCACTGAGCCACCCAGGCGCCCCTGAAACCTACTCTTTTTTTTTTTTTTTTTAAAGATTTTATTTATTTATTTGACAGAGAGAAATCACAAGTAGATGGAGAGGCAGGCAGAGAGAGAGAGGGAAGCAGGCTCCCTGCCGAGCAGAGAGCCCGATGCGGGACTCGATCCCAGGACCCTGAGATCATGACCTGAGCCGAAGGCAGCGGCTTAACCCACTGAGTCACCCAGGCACCCCCTGAAACCTACTCTTAACTGCTACTCCTCTGAACATAATCCACTTTTGTTTATGAAAATACAACTAAGTTTTACATTAGTAGTTTAAGAACGGTGCTTATTCATCAACTATGAGGACATGCATTTCAGACACAAGTTCTAGCTCTTCAAAGTGAATTTCCAATTCAACTCCTTTAATGACATGGCACGTGTGAAAGGTCTGCCACATCACACTCAATGTTAGATGGATCTGACTTTCAAGGTATACACTTTGGGAAGCAGAACTTCTGCACTCAGGTGACCAGGATAAGATGCTGTTCTTAGAAAGCAGCATTCTGGGGCGCCTGGGTGGCTCAGTGGGTTAAAGCTTCTGCCTTCGGCTCGGGTCATGATCCCAGGGTCCTGGGATCGAGCCCCACATCGGGCTCTCTGCTCAGCAGGGAGCCTGCTTCCTCCTCTCTCTCTCTGCCTGCCTCTCTGCCTACTTGTGATCTCTGTCTGTCAAATAAATAAATAAATAAATCTTTAAAAAAAAAAAAAAAAAGAAAGCATTCTGTGGTATGATGGGATAAAGCAAAAGCTTTGGTAACAAGCCACAGCTAGGATTCTAATCTCTGTTCCTTACATAGTAGCTATGTGACCTAAGTCACACAGACCAAAGAGCTAAGTAACCTCTTAGCCTTAGTTTCATCATCTATAAAATGGGGACAAGAACTGTCCTTGTCTTAGGTTTGTTGTGCGGCTTAACTGAGATAATACCTGTGAACTGTTTAATCTACTGCCAACTACTTGTTTTTGTCTCCTCTTAGACTGCATGAATCTCAAATGCAGGGGTGTTAAGAACAGAATGAGCCAAAGTATGTAAAACGTACGTAAACGGTATCATTAGCTCCCAAGAAATTAAACTGTTAAGTAGGAAAATACATGGAGCTCAATCTAACTTGGCTTCTTGATCTAGAAAGTTAACCAGCTGAATGTTTTCATCAGTTTCCCACAGCTTTGGAACCTACCTACCAGCGGCTTTTTTTTTTTTTTTAAAGATTTTATTCATTTGACAGAGATCACAAGTAGGCAGAGAGGCAGGCAGAGAGGCAGGGAAGCAGACTCCATGCTGAGCAGAGCGCCCGACGTGGGGCTCGATCCCAGGGCCCTGAGATCACAACCCGAGAAGGCAGAGGCCTTAACCCACTGAGCCACCCAGGCGCCCCTACCAGTGGCATCTTAAGGAGACAAGAACAAGTTAGGGTGTCTTGTGGAAGAGACAGCAAGGGTCTAGACTGGTAGGCAAGCAACTGCATAAAAAGGGTACCGGATGCCTGAGCAAAAAAACCAGGACAAACCCTAAGCCTTGAAGACAAGAACTGTGCACCATCCTTTATGATTATGACCTTGGGAATTTACTTAACCTTCTTATCTCTAAAAAAGGGCTCTTTTAAATCTGCCTACCAACCTTTAAGGAATGCTTGTCTAAATGATGGTTTTAAAAAATGAGGCTTAACATAAAGTAAGAACAAAGCAAAAACTGAAGTGTTAAATTTCCTCTTTTATAGGACACTAACACTTTGGGTGTAGCTTCCAATTCTAAATGGATTAAGATTCTCTTCTACTTGTATCTGATTATAATTTTAGCAAACGTCAACTAGGAGACAGTCATCTACAACCATTTTTGGAATTTAAAAGCAGCAAAATATTTTGTTCCCCCAACAATGTATCTGTGTTACGAACAAACTTGTCCCCCCAAATTCACACCAAAGCCCTCACTCCAGGTAAGACGGTATCTGGGCATGGAGCCTTTGGGAGCTAATGCACTTAGATGAGGTCAGAAGTGCAGCCTCATGATGGGATTAGTGGCCTTGTCTGAGACAACACAGCTTGCTTCTCACTCTCCACCATGAATGAGAACACAGTGAGAAGATGGCCATCGAGAAGCCACAGAGACCCCGTGGCAGGAAAACAAGCAGGCCAGCACCCTGTGGACCTCCCAGCCTCCAGAATTGAGAAATAAATCCCCATCGGTTAAGCCACCCAGTCTATGATGTTCTGTTACCGTAGCCCAAGCTAAAACACTAAATAAAATGATAAAAAGTGGAAGAGAGGAATTGCTTTAGAGAAAACACAGAATAGGGAGGGACTAAGCTCTACGTCATTTTGGGAACCCCAGGGTCTCAAAATAGAAAGTACTGTTTAATGCCCACATGGCAAGTATGACGTTCACATGCCACAGGAACAAACTATGGGATGGCCCAAATTCTCTTCTGATATTAGAATTCTATAGTATTGGGGTGCCTGGGTGGCTCAGTGGGTTGAAGCCTCTGCCTTTGGCTCAGGTCATGATCCCAGAGTCCTGGGATCAAGCTCTGCATCGGGCTCCCTGCTCAGCGGCAAGCCTGCTTCCTCCCCCCTTCCTGCCTTTCTGCCTACTTGTGAACTCTAATAAGTAAATTAAAAAAATCTTAAAAAAAAAAAGAATTTTATTGTATTAGGTTACTAAAAAAAAAAAAGGCGAAAAGAATTGTTTTGCTTTAGACATCTGTTGGAAAAGGATTGGTGCTAAGTTTTAATATGGTGGTAAAAAAAGAACCTGCTTGGGTCAGGTATCTGGGGAGGAACGAGTCTGCTGAAGTGATGTCATTTCACGATGGGGAAAAAGCCCTTAGTCCTGTTCCAGAATCATCTTGCACTCTACTACTTATTTCAGAACTCTGTTTGAGGTGGGTCCCGTTAAGGGATAGGAAATAAGACATCAAACAGAACTTAAAAATTTACATTGCCTTTTGTTCAACTGTAAGGCAAAAAGCAGAAGAATCTCCCAAAAGCACAATGTAGTACAAATGACTCATTTACAGGCCCACCCACACCGGGGTTCAAGACAGGGTAGCAACTCCCCTGTGGAAATGGCAAACTGTACCCAGTTTGATAATGTGACCCTCACCATAGGCATAGTAGTTACACAGAATAGAACCATCTTTCATAAAAGAAAGCGGGGGTGGTGGCAGCTGGGGCAGAGAGGGAAAGCTCCCTAACTCTGTATACACCGATAATTTGGTTACAAAGAATAATGTAGCCTTGAAGGGAGAGAGGAAACCCACACAGTGGACACCATGTTGCTGAAGGAGGGCCTGGGGAAGGCTATTCCCAGGCAGCCTATTTAAATGACTTAGTGAATGCTGGTCAAACACCGAGGAACATCTCAGACCCTTTTTTCTTTCGGATAACAATTTTGTAGTTAATTAGGCTCCGGACTTCTCAGGGAAACCCAGAATTGGGCCTAAAGAATAAGATACAGGGAAAAACTGTGAAACCATGAAAATACATTTTTTTAAAAAGTTTTCAGGTATAATACACAAAAGCAAACAAGTTTATCTTAAAAAATATCAAGTATCACATCCATAGACTATTCCTAATTATAATTACTTCTTAAAGCAACATATGTTTTTGTTTACAAATACAGCAGCAGGTGATAAAACCTAACGTCTCAAACAGATTGCTTACAGTTCATAATACAAAACAAATGTCTATGTCTCAAATCACATTTTAGGCAGTTTAACTTAAAATGCATAGACAATTACATACATTAAATTTGTCATTATTAAGTCAATTTAAAAAGTCACAATATTAAGAAAAAATACAAAAAAAAACCCTTTATAGAGCACGCATAAGTCAAGTTTACTTAATGGCAACAAATCAGTATCTGCTAACCAGTAACAGGCAGTAAGTGCCTTCATCCAGGGAAGAAGTGAAGAGGAAAAACAACCCGTTACTTTGCACACGTGAGCAGTTGCACTGACAAACACTACAATCTTGAGAAACATTAATTTCTTACTTTAAAAAAAGGTACACCACACTTTGCTCTTTAAAATGTCCAAAAACTGGCCTCTCATTTCCACCAGCAGCAAACTAAAATATGTTTGTCTAGGTAAACCAAAAATGCGTGTACTAATTCATTCTGTAAATGCCACCCGTAGACGTTAAGGCGCTGCAGGACAGGTGTTCTCTTTCCTCTCTGTGCCTCTGCAAGGTGGCAAAGCTTGTTTGGACACTCGAGTGTCTACCAAACGAATGCAGTTCTCAGATGTGTCCTCTAGCCAGAAGCTTGCATGGCATTTCTTTAATACTGATTATTTTATTGGCAATTTTAATTTTACTTGGCAGAATTCTGAAAATAAAAAGGGTCTATCTTCAATACACAATATTGCTTAATTAAGAGTAAATTTCAGTCTTCCCTGAAAGCTGCCCACCACCTTCTCTGCATAGTACCTCTACCAGTGTGATTCATCTGAATTTAACCTTATGCTTTTCAAAAACCAACACCTGAAGGTCTGTGCTTAGGTATAATGTCAAGGGTTTATAACCCTGGCATTTTATAAATCTAGCACTCGATTATTCAGGGTGGGGAAGAAAGACACTGGCACTGATCATTTAGAAGTCTAGGCAACTGACTGACATGCGAACGAGGCACAGCATCTTAAACTGAAACAGGAGTAGAGCTTCGTTCTTCTAAACACATAATTTTAAAAGCTGTCCACCGGAGTACAATCGGTAGCACTTATCATTATTTGTGAGGTCAAATTTTATGGGCAAAACTGACTTCTTTCCTAGAAAATAGGCCAATATTCTGTTGTAGTGGTGTGCCAGACCAAGGCCAAAAATTCACCCCCCTTTCTTTTCTCCTTTTATTATTCTCTACTGAAAACAACAGGAAAACTGACAAAGGAAGGAGGCCCTGGGTAATTAAAACAAATGTATGCCTATTCCTGAATAATCAATATTTTACTTTACACAAAACAGGCTGTGGAGTCCCAGTTGTGAACAGCCATCTTCAAAAGCATGAAAAGGTGTCAGACTAAGTCCAGTACAGACAAGGCCAAGGATTTCAAGCCCTCCTTTAAGGAAAGGAGCCTTGATTCTCATCACATGATGATGAGGACCTAAGGTCTTTATTTTCATTTTTTTTTATCATTTCTAGGTTTAACGTTTCAAAATCTAAGATTCCAACTCCAGAAACACGAGTCCTCAACACATCTCGATTATCTCCATCAAATTTGCCTTCAAGTTCTTGTTCTGAGAGTGCAAGTGCCAGCATATTCCATCCTGTGTATTCCCTTCTGAGAACTAACAAACTTTCTAAGAAACAGTCTCTTCCCTAAACTGATGCCAGCCTAAAAGGACTGGTTTCGAAAGCAACGGTATTTCCTTGTAAAGAGAAAAACCTTCCCCTGTGCTTTTCCCCATTCCTCCACTGGAACAACAACTGCTTTTAACTTTTTACCCTAAACCTAAAAATACATTTCTGTCCCAGAGTACCCACAAGAATTAAGACTCTCCTCGTAGGTTGAGAAATAAGGTTCTAAAAAACCAAAAGGAACATAAAAGCAAATTCTAGTCCCTGTGATTTCCATTCTTAGCTTAAAAAGAATTTCACAGCTACCAGTTGGAAAGTCCTTGAAAAGCAAAGAAAAGGTGTTATGTCTAGGGCACACGGGGCAGTACGGGTCACTAGCCAAGTTTATGTATTTACTGGGAGTAGGAATTCCAAATCTCATGTTCATGGTCCTTCAAATCCTTTAGCAGATTTTCTCCTCTAATAAATGGACTGCATGACCACAGATCCCCAAACCTGCTACCACTTCTCTTAATCAAACAGTATCCTCTAGTGTTACATTAAGTATTCTATCTAAAGCCAGAGTTGTCAACTTCTTCCAATGCAGCACAACCAAAATAACCACCAGGAAATCTTCGCTGCTATCTCACTGTTCCTCTTACCCCACCCCAGGCTAGCTGGCATGATACTGCCTGATCATTTAAGCTAAAATACCTTCCAAGGCTCCTGCCTTGGAGCTACTCTGACAAAGATTCCAGGAGTGTTGTAGATTGGTGCGGCTTGTTCAAGACCGCTGGTGCCACTCTGCAGGAGCTGCCTAACGACATTCCCCAGTCTGAAGATATCGAACAAATCAGCTTCAATTCTAAAAGCTTGACTCTATCACCTACTTAAAAGGGAGCTTAAACACTGTATTCTTCTCAAAGATGACCATCTTGCTTTCTTAAAAGGAGGTAGCTATGAAACCATTAAATTGGCAGCATTTGGCATTCTTGACATTTAAAATGTAAGAGAAACAAACTACTTAATATTTTATTTCTAAGCAAAAACAAGAGCTCCAGCATAAATCTCTCCTAGACTAGGCAAGAAATTCACAACATATTTTAGTAACCCCATGGATACATTCATAGGTTCACAATGTTATTTGACAAATAACATAGTCACTTCTAAGACTCTAAGGATCTGATTTAGAGATAAGGTGACAAAAAGCTACTCAGGCTATTTCGGTGGTTACAAACAACACTAATTTAAGCAACAGTCACACTGCAGAGATCTACAGCTTATTATTATTATTACTAGTTTCAGTGTTAGAGCTAGAGGGTAATTTTTAAGAATGGCACTCAATTCTACCTATTTACCTGTCAACAAACAAAGAACTGTTAGCCATAAGCACTTTACAACAGATGTAGGAAACTGCAAAACACAATGACATAGCTTAACCAGACTCTGAAAGACATGTACACATTTTGATCGCACTTGTACAGAGTCATGTCTAAATGACTAAGGTTCTTGAACCATAACTGCTATATGTGTTTACAACAGACCCCTAGAGTTTGCCAGTTTTCCATATCAGGGAGAAACTAAGGGATGTGCTCCTTCTAAAGAACTGAGGCAGAGGGACCTACAGGGAAGGGTCTGAGTAGAAGAGGGTTTTGTGGGAATGCAAGTGACTTGTCACTATGAAGCAATTTCCGGGGTTTCCTCTGGCTTGAGGTTCAAGACAAAGGAGAGAATTATTTCCTTCTTCGAGTTCTTTCCAAAGCAATACTGACAGCTCGAAATCTATGCCAAAGCAATAAAGAGATGACCAAGTCTCTAAGAATTAATTTACACACATGTTGGCCTGCATTAAAAAGAACAAAGTTTTCATAAATGGCAGATTTTAGAGCTGTGTGACCCATCTGGCTAAAAATAAAGCAAATCAGGTGGAACTCAAAAATCAAAGAAAAGTTTTTACTAAAAGCTCGAGGATAAAAATGAACACTGCCTGGCTAATGAACTCAACATCTGACAATAATTACCAACAGCTTGAAAATATATATCCAAACTACACCCTCACGAGGCCCAGGTGTATTTTTTCTACCGACAGAGCAGTTCAAGATGTTGAGAGGCATCATTTGTTTAAATTATGACAATGTGATTGTTTTCAAAGTGTGTTTATTTAGGGAAAAAGTGATTATAGAAAAATACTTGAAATAATTCACCAATGAGGTTGCAGATTCTAACAATAATCCACATCATCTTAGATTTTTAAGTGTGTGGTTTCATAATTTAAACAAATCGAAAACTTGTTTTAAACAATCTGTATCAAAGAACTATTCAATACACTTCATCACTTTAACGTTCCATAAAAACCGAATAAAAATCACATTTGAACGATTTACTTTTACATTTTTATCTGATTGTATCCATCAGATGTACTATACATCCAAGTACAAGAGGCAGATATCTTCTCTGAGAGGTGCAAGGGTTGTTCTTTCATGAATGCCCTCTAAGAATAGTGAGACCAGCAATTTTTATATATGCATTCATGTGCATATATATGTACTTCAAAAAGCAAAGCGTCATATCTTCGTCCATTAACTTAATGGTAAGACTGCAATAGAAGAAAGAAAAAGTAAACCTCCAGTTTTTCTAAGTGGAGTTTATTAACTCCTTGCTGTGGTTTAAAATAAAATAAACTTATTGCCTAATAAATCCAAATGGCAACTCATCCCATTTATTTTGACATATAATTTGGGGGAAAAAAAAAAAAAAAGCTTTTTAAGGGAATTTGGCTAGAGAAGTTATACTGATGAAAGTCAAGTTTTGGGGGCTTTTTATTAGGATCCGTTTTCCTTGAGAGTTGAGGTGGACATTCGATTCATCTAGCTGGAGACCTGATGATTTTGTTAAGAGAAAGTCATTTTCTCCCCCCCAACCCCCACGGAGAATCAGGATTCTTTCTGAGGACTCTTGGCTTACTTCTGGGGCGGTGAGAAGAGGGACACCTTTCTATTTGGTCTTACGTCCAAGACAGGTCCTCCAACTCAGATGCCAACCCCGGCCCTCTGGCTTGGCTGGGAGGGCAACACGAGGCACTGCCTGGGCCTGACAGTGCAGACCAGTGGGCTCTTCGGGAGCTCAGTGCTGCTGAGGAGCTAACAAAACTTGGGCTGAGAAACACGAGGGAGAGTTAAAGGAAGGACAGGCAATCTTATGTGATTTCACTGTCCTAGATGCTCTAAAAATGTACATCTGGATGAAGTCACCCAAGCAGAGACTGTTTTACTGAACTGTGCTTTGGTGTGATGCTACAAAATGAGACTGAGAAATAGTTAAAAAAAAAAAGGTCCCATGAAATGCACCTGAGTTTATCTCAAGGATGTTACTGAGGACACTGCTTTCTACATCACAGAGTCTTTGGGGGATCTTTGGGAAATTTTTCTAAGTATTAGGAATACTTTTGTTTTCATCCTTCTCAATGCTTTATCTGAAGTTTGAAATTTACTCTTACCTTGTATACACACACCCCTTCTTTTAAAAAAGTTTTAAATGCTTTCTAATCTTCTATCCGAAACAGTAGGCAAATAATTTTTCAGTTGTGCTTATGTGACTATTAGTGCATTTTAAAGAACAAATTTAACACTCACATGGGGGCCACCAGGCATCGGTGGAGCACCAGAAGGTCCTGAAGGCACTTGAAAAGGATTGTTGGGAGTGGGATAGAGTCCTGGTGTGGGATATGATCCTGCAGGGGCAGGATATGGTGCTGGTGGTCCCCAGGCTCCTGGTGGAACAGTGCCCCACGGAACGGGTGGCGCTGCCCCTGGTGCTTGGGGAGGGGGCGCGGGATATGGCCCTGGAGATGGGTATGGCATGTTAGGGGTAGGATACTGCCCTCCCATTCCAGGTGCCCAAGGTCCAGAAGACATGGATCCCCATGGACCTAAAGGACCAGCAGCAGCTGGATCTGTGGGTGCACCATATGGTCTTGGAAGCTCTGGAAAGGGCATATTTGGTGTAGGATATGGCCCTGTGGGGCCGGGGCCGGGCACAGTTGGGGCTGGATAAGGACCGCCAGGTGGGGGACATGATGGTCCAGAAGGAGGAAAGGGTGCTGGGGGTCCTGGAGGTGGTCCTGTGGGAGGCACAGAGGGATACATTCCGGTTGGTGCTGGTCCAAAAGGCACAGTGGAGGGTGTCGCACTTGGCGGGAGTCCGGATGGCACAGAAGGTGGAGCACTTGGGTTATTCCAAGGGCTGGAACTCGGCCAGCCTTGAGGAGGCTGGCCAGGTTTTGTATTGCTCACAGCAGAGGTTTTGGCAGGGGAATGTTCAGGTAGTGCATCTGCCAACTGGAAGATAAAACAGGCACGTCTTACCTATCTTATTTAGGGACAAATCATGTCAAACATGATTATAAAGCCATCAAGGATAGTTAGCTGCAGAGTGAGGGACTGCAAATCCCTAGAACATCTTCAACAGCCAAACTGCTCAGTGTAAAAGCAATTCATGTAATATAAAAATCAACCTTCCAATGCAAATTTCTTAGAGAAAATCGTATTTTCTAAATACAATTACTCAAAATACTGAAGAGATAAATCCTGACTTTACCGCAAACAACTTAAATACCCTCTCTGAGCTTTAGTTTCTGAATTAAAAAAAAAAAGGTTAGCATTAACTTGAGGCTTAAATGAGATAATTCATGTAATACCCTTAACATAGTACTTGGTGTATGTTACATTAAAAAATGCTATTTTTTCTAAAAAGATTTTATTTATTTATTTGACAGAGAGAGAGATCACAAGTAGGCAGAGAGGCAGGCGGGGGGGGGGCAGGCTCCCTTCCGAGCAGAGAGCCCGATGTGGGGCTCGATCCCAGGACCCCAAGATCATGACCTGAGTTGAAGGCAGAGGCTTAACCCACTAAGCCATCCAGGTGCCCCAAAATGCTGTCTATTATTAGCACTGCCATGTTAACAGAGAACAAAAGCAACCTAACACTTTTTAAAATTTTTAACTTAAGGATTCATAAATACATACAACAGAACAAAATTTCAAACATATCATATCTAAGTCAATTAAGGCAGATCATCTATGAAAATCACATCCTCTCCCCAGCCAAAAGCAAGGATCACAAAAAGCATCTCTTTTAAAGTAAAAGACTTACATGGCCTGCAGTTAGAACTATGTCATTTTCTTAAAAGCCAAAATACTTACAAAGGATAAATGCATCAACTTACCGAAAATTCATCAGACATTTTCCTAAAAAAGAGAAAGAGAAAAACAAAAAGAATACTTCAAAACCAGTGCTTACCATTTCTTATGTATTTTTTAAGGAACTTTCTTTGTATATACCATTGTTACTTAATCACATACGCAAGGTCTTTCTCTTTACAGAGGGCAAACTTTCATTGTAGTTCATGTAATTCTGTAAATGCCGTGCCCTTCCACTGGCTGCATTTCACACAGAAGTGATCCACCATATAGTCTGCCTCTCATTTTGGTGGTAGTTTACGTTCTTTGCACTTTGGGCTGCTTCAGACCATGATACAGTGAACACTTTTCAACACATATCCTTGGAAATGTGTCATCAGGAAAAGTACTAAAAGGGAAATCTGCGGTCAACAGGTAAGGCTATCTAAAACACATCTTAAAAGTCCATGCCACCGGACGCGTGGGTGGCTCAGTCTGTTGCCTTCAGCTCAGGTCATGATCCCAGGGTGCTGGGATCCACTCCCACATCCAGCTTCCTGCTAGGCAGGGAGTCTGCTTCTCCCTCTGCCTGCCACCCGCCCTGCTTGTACTCTAATGCTCTCTCTCTGGCAAATAAATAAATAAAATCTTATTTAAAAAAAAAAAAAAAAAGTCCATGCCACTTTAAAGTCCTTTGCCAGTTATTTTTTTTTATTTTTATTTTTTTTTTAGATTTTACTTATTTATTTGAGAGAGAGGGCGCTTGTGCTGCCAGAAGGAGCAGTGGGCAGGGCAGAGGGAGAGGGAGAAGCAGACTCCTTGCTGAGCAGGGAGCCCAACACGGGGGGTGGATTCTGGGACCTCTGGATCATGACCTGAGCTGAAGGCAGATGCTTAACTAAATGAGCCACCCAGGTGCCCCTACACTATCTTTGAAAACTCCTCTTCACCACTGGAGAGTATTAAATGTCTAAATAGTTTTCAATTATGACAGGTTAAAAATTGACACTTTGTTATTTTAACTTCCACATTTTTAAAATTTAGTGCAAAGTAGAGCATCTTTTAAAATTTCATACCCAATTTATAATAAACTTTTTTTGTGGATTTGCTTATGTCTTCGAGCCACTTTTGTCCTTTCGTCAAATTCTAAAAGTGATGCATAATTTATACTCAATAAAACGCACAGATGTGCAGTGTTTAGATCAACAAGCTCTGATATGTCCCTTTAACCAAGGTACAAAACAATTTCCTTCACTCCAGGTTTACTCATGCTATTTTCCAATCAACTGCCCTTCCACTCAGCAACCACTTTCTTAGTTTTTGCTTATTCTCTGACTTCATTTAAATAAAGAAAGTATGTGCTCTTCTCGCCTTTGACAATTTCACTCCTTTCTACTAGTACATCTTTTTTTAGTGCTTTATAAAATTTTAAGATTAGCTTTGAAACACAGGAGACAAAAAATTCACCCATGCTTTCTAACAGTATTAATATGGTTTAACTTAAAATACGTATTTTTTAAAAGTATTTTTATTTATTTATTTTGACAGAGAGATAGAGAGACACCACAAGTAGGCTGAGAGGCAGGAGAGGGAGACAAGAGAGAAGCAGGCTCTTTGTTGAGCAGGGAGCCTGATGCGGGGCTCGATCCCATGACCCTGGAATCGTGACCTGAGCCAAAGGCAGCTGCTTAACCAACTGAGCCACCCAGGTGCCCCCAAATACGCATATTTTAAAAGATTTTATTTAAGGGAGAGGGAGAGAGAATGAGCAGGGGGAGGAGCGGAGGGACAGGCAGACTTCTTACTGAGCAGGGAGCCAGATGTGGGGCTTGATCCCAGGACCCTGAGATCATGACCTGAGCCAGTCAGTCGCGTAATCGACTGAGCCATCAGGCATCCCCGACTTAATGTATAATCTACCTTTTCTCAGTGGATACAAGCTACCCTTAACATATTCTACTGCCAGTACTAACAACAAATGGAGTATTTACTACAGAACAGGTACACTGCTCAAAGTATTTTAGGTGAGTAATCTCACTGAATAGACACAAATTCTTCCACTCTGTCGCTGACAGCCTGAGAAAAGGAAGCTCATCAAGTTAACTTGTTTAAGGGGACAGAGCTAGGGACAAGTAGAAGAGGGGTCAAACTCAGGTATACAGTTGGACTCCAGAGCCAAGGCTCTTTACTACCAGGCTATAGAGTCTCTGTTATTCCTATAGATAGTCTGAAGTCTGTTCTTTCCTACTGATCTGCACCACAACATTCCATCTTAATTTCATTAGCTTTGCATTTTTAACAGATTTTAATGTTAGTTGACCTACTGCTGTTGTCTTTTCCCCCTAGATTCCTAAATATTGTTTATTTTTTTCCAGATCTTTTTGTAAAAAATAGAATAAAAAGAATCTGTTGGGTGTTCTGGTTGGAACTGCATTATATTTACAGTTAAGTTAGTAGACATGTAACATATTCAAAATATCCAATCTTTTCATTCAAGAACAAGGTATACCTTCCTAGTTCCCATCACTGTCATTCATCACTCAATAGTTTACTTATTTATTTATATTAAAAGTAAACTCTAGTCCTAATGTGGGGCTCGAACTCACAACCCTGAGAAGAGTCGCATCTTCTACTGACTAAGCCAGCCAGGCACCTCATGTGAAAAGCTTTTAAAATTTTAGTGTATTACTTGTAAGCAGTGACATTACTAAATTACTTTATTCCTGAGTGTCACAGTTGATTCTCTGGGATTTCAGGTAAAGAATTATGTCATCTGTAATAATAATAATAATTTTACATTCTCTTTCCAATATTTACATCTCTTTTCCCTGCATCAGCTAAACTTAATAATGAAATTTTAAATAGTGAGCACAATAGTCTTGCTCCCAAATCTCCTGGAAATGCTTCTAATGTTTAAATAAAACTCCCATTCTTCAGTTTGAGATGAAAAAACTTACATTGAAGATGTCTATTTATGCCTATGTTGCTGGATTTACTTATTCCTATTTTGCTAGTTAAAAAACATTTAGAGGAAAAAACCATTTAAAGACGACACTGCATTTCTTCAGATCTTTTTGACACCTAATGAGCTGATTAGTTTTTCTCCTTTGACCCACAAAGACAATTATATATAAAAAACATGCTTAATATTGAGCCACCCTTGCATTCTTAGAGTGTTACTTTCAAGTACAATTGGCTAACAGGAATGATAAAGAAAAAGAATATGAAGGCTACAACTGCTATGACCTTGCTATTTATTCAGATCATCAAAAACATCTAGAATATATAGCAAATGCAACTATCCATTCATTCCCACATTAAGGTTTTATACTAAAACATTGTGTCACACAATAGTAAATTTTTAGGATGAACACCTGAAGGGACTTTATCAGTGCATGGCAAGTTTGGCAAGTTCAAAGTCTACATAAGACTAACATGCTTTTTGAATAGGGTGAGTGAGCCTTTTTGAAACAGAAAATGGTTCTGTATCAAAGTTCACATTAATTATGAAGCAGAGAACTAACAAAGTAATACATTCAATTTCATGTGGTCCTGCTGTTTGGGTTTTCAGAATTCTCTCTTTTCTCTTAATTAAATATATATATACACATATATATACAATATAAAGCTAACTGGCTGTAAAATTACATTAGAATGTAAGTTACTCCACAAGTTAATACTATTTAACTGACTCACAACTCCGGCTTTCCAAATTTGAAGTTAAAAATTAAATCCTGGGCGCGCTTAGGTGGCTCAGGTGGTTAAGGGTCTGCCTTTAGCTCAGGTCATGGTCGCAGGTGCCAGGATTGAGCCCTGAGTCTGGATCCCTGCTCAGCGGGGAGCCTGCTTCTCCCTCTCTTTCCCACTTCCTCTATCTCTGTCTCTAATAAATAAAATCCTTAAAAAAGTTAAATCCTGGAAGATAAAGGAGGTATCAGAATCTTTTTTTTTTTTTAAAGATTTTATTTATTTATTTGACAGAGAGAGATCACAAGCAGGCAGAGAGGCAGGCAGAGAGAGAGAGGAGGAAGCAGGCTCCCTGCAGAGCAGAGAGCCCGATGCGGGACTCGATCCCAGGACCCTGAGATCATGACCTGAGCCGAAGGCAGCGGCTTAACCCACTGAGCCACCCAGGCGCCCGGTATTAGAATCTTCTAAGTAATGAAGCCCTGAATAAAGGGATTAAAAATAGATCATTTCTTGATGTACAGCACTTTTAGTAAAGTGACCTTCTCTCCATGTGTAGAACATACAGTGTTCTTATTAACAGGAAACATTCTAATTTATTCTTACTTTCATCATAAAAAGGCAAAAAATAGAGTTGGACATTAGTGTTTGAATAAGAGAAGAGCTACATAATTTTTTAAATCTAGATTTTCTAAAAAACCATTAAAAAATACTTAGATTATGCTAATTTAGAGGAGGAACAGAGGGAGAGACTCTTGAGCAGGTGCATGCAGTGTGGATCCCCACATGGGACTCCACCTCAGGAGATCATGACCTGAGCCAAAATCAAGAGTCAGACACCTAACTAACTGAGCCACTCAAACGCCAATGGATTATGCTAATTAAGACAAGGCCAATGTAACCCTCAACTGGCCAAAAAAAAAAAAAAAAAAAGAAAGAAAAAAGTGTTTATGAGCAAGAGAGATTTTCCTTTTTCATTCTGAAACACTGAAAAGCTTATTTCCAAAACTTTGCATTGCTACTCTATGGCAGATCTATGCATCAACTGAAAAATCATCATTCTATTTTCTGAGCAGCAAGAATAGTAATTGAAACACAGCACAAATCTCTTTTGACATATACTAGAAAGGTAAAACACTGCTGTAACTCTTAGGGCTTTTATTTTTTATTTTTAAAGATTTTATTTATTTGTCAGAGAGAGAGAATACACACAAGCAGGCAGAGAGACAGGCAGAGAGAGAGAGAGAGGAGGAAGCAGGCTCCCTGCCAAGCAAGGAGCCCGATGCGGGACTCGATCCCAGGACCCTAGGATCATGACCTGAGCTGAAGGCAGCGGCTTAACCCACTGAGCCACACAGGCATCCCCTCTTAGGACTTTTAGAGTAAAATGGCAATCCAGGGGCGCCTGGGTGGCTCAGTGGGTTAAGCCTCTGCCTTCCGCTCAGGTCAAGATCCCAGGGTTCTGGAATCGAGCCCCGCATTGGACTCTCTGCTCAGCGGGGAACCTGCTTTCTCCTCTCTGCCTGCCTCTCTGCCTACCTGTGATCTCTGTCAAATAAATAAATAAAATCGTTAAAAAAAAAATGGCTATCCAGTCACAAGGTTTTAAAAGTTGAACTTCTTAATCACAGACCATTTCTCATCTGCAAAACAGCTTTAACTCCTGACTACTTTACAGATAATTAAAAGTAACATTTTTAATAATCTATCAAGTACTACAGACATGTAAGATGTTTATTAAAAGAAACTTGAAAGGGGTGCCTGGATGGCTCAGTTGGTTGCACGTGTGACTCTCGGTTTCACCTCAGGTCATGGATCTCAGGGTGATGGAATCAAGCTCCACTTCAGGCTCCCTGCTCTTGCTCCCAGAGTGACCTTGAGATCCACCTCCCCCAACCCCGTGCCCCTGTCCCTCACTCCCACACTCTGTCTAAATCAATAAACAAAATCTTAAAAAAAAAAAAAAAAAAAAAATTCTCTCCCTTTCCTTTTGACCCTTCCCGCCTCTTAAAAAAAGAAATAAGAAACTAAGAAAAAACAGGATTTTTACAATGATGTTTGGGAGGGGGGGTAGGGGAATGGTGCTAATATACTGAAAAATACAAAATTTGAAATAGAATATTTGATCATATTTAATATTGGCTCTTTTATCAGATAAGTTCTATTTTACATTTGGGTAACTCAAGGAACTGGGGACTTGATAAAAGTTTGGAGTATTTTAAACTTTTTAAAGACATGTAATTTAAAAAAAATCATTTTTTATACTTATGCCTGGAACATACATACCAGGCACTGTGTTGGGTTTTGCGGAAATGAGTAATATTGCACAGAATAAATCCTTAAGGAATTCTGCCTTGTAGAGAACTACCCTTTAAACACTTAACTACCTTACCTGGCGTAAGCACAGGGCACCAAGAGAGGACCTCAAAGAACTCCTAAAGGAATCAAGGAAGGGAGTATCAGGGGAAGAATCCTGAGAAGAGGTTCTTTTGCAGTCTGTAGGAACAATGAAAGAAGAGCTGGGAGTAGGGGATGGTGGGACGCCCTAGGAAAGAAGAGCAAATTGTGCAAAAGGTGAAAAGTACACTATGGGAAATATAAGCAGTTCAGACCAGTTGAAATACAGAAAGGGGAGGGACAGGAGTCTTAGCAGAGCTCCTTTAGGATAAGGTTTAGAGTCTCCCATCAGCTTCAGCTCACCTGAGCGACTCTTAGTTTCTTCATCGATGAAGGGACTAGTGACATGAAAGCATAAATGGTACTGGTAAGTTAGTGTCTATAAAAACAGTGCTCTAAAAACAGTGGATTGGCGACACGTACATTCCCCCCTCATCCTCTGTACACAGGCACGTAGCACAGGTTGAGAAGGACGGTGAAAGATACCACCGCCTAGATAAAACCACAGCTCTTCGCTGGCTGGCTCTGGACAGGCTGAACTCTTCAAACCTCAGAGATGTAGTAGACAGTAATGGTATCTCTCTCACGGACCTGCCCTGACACTTACATCATAAACAAATCTCCAGGTCAATGTCTGCCACACAAAGAAAACTGAACAAAGTTAGCTTTTACAACTGCTATTATAGGTCTGCAAACCTTTATCTGCAGTTCTCCATTCAGAAACTTTTGAAAATAAAAGAAACATTCCCAAGTCTGGCACAGAACAGTTGGTGGCAAAATCTAACCTAAGCATATTTATAGTTTCCGTTAAGTCACACTTATCACTGCACAAATATAAATGTTGTCTTAGGGGATGTTGCAGGGACTTTGTGGGGGGGGGGTTGATACCTCTGGTCTGTGCATCTTATTCTCTTCCTAAATCTAGAGATTCAATCCAAAGATTTCTGAATTCCAAAACACACTGGCCCCAAGGCTTGAAGTTAAGGAATTGGTCTACCTCTACTGCTCCTGGAGAGAGGAAAAGAACATTCTAACACACACACAACCCAACTGAATTTTCTGAAACAAACCAGTTTCCAATCAGAGACGCCAGTACCAAAAATAATTTGTTCTTCCTACCCAATGAATACAGCAGAACAAAGAACTTCTGAAAGATCTCTGAAGGCTATCTTGGCCTGTAATAAACGTTCGTTCCCAAAGCAAAGCTTTAAAATCATCAGAAGTTAAGACCTGTGTTTTTCTTCAGCTTTAATGCTGTAAAAATTCTTTTTCGGTATGGTTTGATGCCTCAACATTAGAAATTTTATCTAGTAAAAGCACTGCTCTTGGTCTTCGAAGAGGAAATGGTTCAGCTATTTATATGCTTCCATGTGTAACATAAGCTCCTAAATCCTAAAAAAGAGAGAGTATCATAGAACTCAGCACTTCTCATGGTCTCTGTCATGTGTATTCATCGAATGTATCTGCCAGCAATTCCTTTGGTTAAATAACGACCAGAACATTGTCACATTGAGGACAATCTTTTAAACAAGTGCCAGATTCCCCTAAGACTATTCAGGCCCGTATCTCCCGTTTTATTAGAAATTAATAAATGGGGGAGGGGGTCGGGGCCGAGGGCCGCGAGCCGGGAACCCTTTAGGGCCAAACGAACAAAGGGAGTCCGGGATCAACCGGAGCGAACCGGCCTCCGAGCGGGTCCCGCCGCCCGGGAAGGGGTGGGGGTGGGGTGGGGTGGGTGGGGGAGGGGCCAGGAACGCTTGCCGCCCCGCCCCCAAGCCAGGCCCGACGTCAAGCGCCGAGAAACCCGTCGGGCGCGACGTCACCCGCTTCCGACGCCTTCTCCCTGGGGGGCTACCAGGGGGGCACCTCGCAGCTCGAAGGAAGACGGCGCGGGCAGGCGCTTAATCCTGGCCCCCGAAAAGGCGACTCGAGGTACCTCCGTTACCGCGCCTGTCTCCCGCTTGGGCACTCCCTTGGCCCCCTCCACGATCCCCACTAGCGCCGAAACAGCCTTACCCGGCAAGATCCGAGCCCGCAGCAAAGTTCACAAGCGGCGAAGAGTCCTAGCGAACCGAGTGCCGAATAACCGAACGCGGAGTGACTGACGGTGGCGGCAGCGGCGGCGGCGGCGGCAGCAGCAGCGGCAGCAGCGGAGGCAGCGGCGGCAGCACTAACAGCGCGCGGCTCCTCCTGGCGCCGGAACAGGAAGCGCCGAGCGCACCGCCCCCGCCCTCGCTCTCCCCTCCTCCCGGGGCCGGGCGGGGCAGCGCGCGCGCCCCCGGCAGGCCTCCGGCGGCACTGCGGCCTGCCCGGCGGCGCAGCGCGGCGTGACGCGGTAGTTCTTCCGGCTCGCCCCGCGTGGCTGTTTTCTTCTGGCGGGCGGAAGGCTCCCCGGTTTTCCGGAAATTCCTGTAGTCAGTGACGTCCTGGGCACCCTGACGGAACGTTGCTTCCTGAAGTGGTGTAAGGACTGATTTTTCTGGATGTCCTAGGTTTAGAGATTTTTACAGCCGGGCCTTGAAGCGGTCTGGGTGTGGACGCGGCCACCGGCCCTCAGGCCCAAACTGAGGAGCGCTAAAGGAACTGCACGGGGAAGGGAAGACGTTTGTAAATGGCTCGGCAGTTGATACTGACTGGAAGTTGTCTACGCAGCCCTTCCCTGATCAGCGCCGCTTCCCTCCATATGTCCATCTTTGAGTAAACCTTTACGTACTCCAGGTCGGGTCTGAAGGATGATTGACACATTCCCCCCCGCCAAGGAATCTGCTAGCGAGTTATATAGATGCCATAATTACATAGCGTGAAAATATATGTACATATAATATGTACGTACACGTAAAAACACGTTAGAAGTATGCAGAATCATTAAAACATTTAGCTTTTTTGTGTGGCCCGTTAGTGGGTCATTGGGCAGGGGCATCTTACTAGAAACTTCCTGGGGCGCCTGGGTGGCTATCAAGCGTCTGACTTGTGCTGGGGTCATGATCTCAGGGTCCTAATATCTAGCCCCTCACCCAGTTCCCTGTTCAGTGGGGAAGCCTGCTTCCTCTCTCGCTCTGACTCTGTCAAATATTTTTAAATATTTTTTTCTTAAATGAAGACTTATTCCTGGGTATGCTTCACCAGCACACACACATCTTTTACTGAAAAAACGTAGAGAAAGTGCAAATACCCAAGCCTGTTGAAGACATTCTCAAAGAAAATGGTCTATGGGAAAATGGTATCAGTGTGAAAGACTTACCTGCCCTCAGGAGGCAGTAAATCCACAGTGCCTCGTGGAGGTATAAGGAAACCTGAGTCACCAGAAGTCAGTAAAATTATATGTAAAATGTTGCATTTCTCTTCATTAGGTATTAATTCTGATGTTATTTTTTAAAAATATTTTGAGACTGAGAGAACACAAGCTGGGGGACCCCCAGAGGGAGAAGCAGGCTCCCGATGAGCAGAGACCCAGTCACGGAGCTCCATTCAGGACACTGGCTTCCTCAGCGGAAGCGCCCCTTAATTCTGAATTTAGAACGTTGTACTGAGGGCGCCTGGGTGGCTCAGTGGGGATAAGCCTCTGCCTTGGGCTCAGGTCATGATCTCAGGGTCCTGGGATCGAGTCCCGCATTGGGCTTTCTGCTCGGCAGGGAGCCTGCTTCACCTCCTCTCTGCCTGCTTGTGATCTCTGTCTGTCAAATAAACAAATAAAAAACAAATCTTAGGGGCGCCTGGGTGGCTCAGTGGGTTGAAGCCTCTGCCTTCGGCTCCGGCCATGATCCCAGGAGTCTGGAATCGAATCCTGCATCAGGCTCTCTATTCAGCAGGGAGCCTGCTTCCTCCTTTCTCTCTCTCTCTGCCTGCCTCTCTGCCTGCTTGTGATCTCTGTCAGGTAAATGAATAAAATCTTAAAAAAAAAATCTTAAAAAAAAAAAAAAGAACGTTGTACTGAAATACTGCTTTCATTGCTGAGATTTTTGGTCAAAAATTTTTTGTGCCCAAATTGAGTGCCTCACCCACCTCACTCTGGTCCTGGTCACTATCAGTGACTGACAACCTCGTTTTCCCACCTCTCAGCCAGAAACAGCATACTGAGTGTTGGAGAGCTAGGCCATTCCTGTTCCATGTGGGCTCCTTCAGTCAACCTTTTAATACTAAATCTCCATCTACTTCACAACTGCAGTGCAGTCCGCAGTCAAATGCTCTACCACTGAGCTATACCCCCTCTTGCAGTGCAGTCTGAAGCCCACCATCATTTGTCTTTGCACTTCTTTCATGTGTGTCAGACTTGCAAAGTGATAGGAAGGCATCCACACCTTCTTCCTTCATAGGTGTTTCCCCAATAAATCTCTTGCACATTTACTCACATCTTGGCATCTGCTTCTAGAAGACTCAAACTGACACACTAAAGACAGAAAGTGTATTTTAAATTAGAAAGTGTATAATATAGATTTAAACTTTCAGATTTTTTTTTAGATTTGAGAAAGAGTGGGCTCGCATGAAAGCAAAGGGGGGAGGGCATGGGCAGAAGGAGAGGTAAAGACTTCCAAACAGATTCTGCCTTTGGTGGGGCTCTTAGGACCCTGAGATCATGACCTGAGCTGAAACCAAGAGTCCGATGCTTAACTGAGCCACCCAGGTGCCCCCATTTTTAAGATTTTATTTATTTATTTAAAAAAAAAGATTTTATTTATTTGACACAGACAGATCACAAGTAGGCAGAGAGGCAGGCAGAGAGAGAGGGAGAGGAAAGCAGACTCCCCGTTGAGCAGAGACCGATGCGGGACTCGATCCCAGGACCCTAAGACTATGACCTGATCCGAAGGCAGAGGCTTAACCCACTGAGCCACTCAGGTGCCCCCAACTTTTTGTTTCTAAGTTGAATGTGCAAAGCCAGGATTACAATGTCTTTTGTTTTTAGAGAGAGCGTTTGCAGAAGAGGAAGAGAGAGAATCTTAAGCAGGCTCCATGCCCACCGTGGAGCCCAAGGTGGGGCTTGATCTCACAATCCTGAGATCATGACATGAACTAAAATCAAGAGTCAGATGCTTAACAAAATGAGCCACCCAGGCACCGCAGAATACACAATGTTTTAAAAACAAAATACAAAGCCTTTGGATTTTATATATGAAGTTTTAATTAAGAAGAAGTGAAAATTTATTCAGATCAATTTATTTGAACTCACATCCAAGAAGAAACATTCAACTTCAGGATTAGAAATAAAAATGGGAACAGTTTACTTCTTTTTTGGTAAGGGGAGGATCATACAAGCCCAGCTGACAAGAGTACTAACAGCTTTGTGAAGTTACTAGTTAAACTCCGTCTATATTCAAGTATATATCAAGTTCTTACTTGGTTTATACAGAATTGATTCAATCCTAGCAAAGTCAGGGTAATTTAAGAAAACCTCTGAGTTTTACTCTCAAGTCTGAAAGCTAAGATTTGATTATAACCACAGCAAAAGTGATTATCTTCACTTCCTGCAAATGTAATCCACTTTTAAAATAACAGGCAAACATCAATTTTACATAAACCTTATTAAGGGTAGGAGAAAACTGCAATTGTTCATTCAATTCGAGTCTAAACCACAAATCCAAATTGTACTGTTATCTCTATTGTCAAATCAAGCCAAGAAAGCCTATTACAGACTGTAAGAAGTGAATGTGAACTTGCAGGATCCACTAAGGGGATACTCTGAAAATCTATCATCACGTTACTTTCAAGAAATTACAGAAATTATTTTCAAGTATGCTCCAAGGGTCACCTCTTAAATGAAGGAATAACCTTCAGGAAGTCAGGTGACAAGTATTATTTATCTACATTTTATACGCTAAGAGATGAAGATATTTATGATTGAGTAATCTATTCAGAATTAAACAAAAAATAGACTCCACTTTTATTTGAAATAGGATTAATGTACCCCAAATCCCTTTCCATTGGGTCATATCCATTAGTCTACACTTCTTAGAAACCAATCCATTTAAAAAGTCACATCCACTGTGTCAAATATCTTAATACACTAGAATGGCATAGGCAGACTCTTGTAGCATTGTTCATTTCTACTAGGACATTAAAAAAAGAAAAAAAACTTTGTGCTTTCTGTTCATTCTTTAGAAATAAAAATAATTGTAAAACTGATTACAGTTAAAACCAAAATTGTAAAGTTTTTTTTTCCAAAATAGAAACAATAGTCTGCTTGATTTAAAATCTTTCATTCATTTGGATATTATTTAACACATAGGAGTTTTTTTTTTTTTTACATTTAAACATTGTTCTCCCTGTGTTGTCTCCAGAAATAGTTAAGTCTACTTTCCTGTGAAACTTACTCCACCAATCAACATATAACCTATTTGACTCATTATAAATAAAAGCGACAAAAAAGTTTTAAAATGAAAACTAAGTATATTTGTAAGAGATAGGTTTCAAGGTTTTTGTTTCAAGGGAAAAAACTGCTCTATTATGTGGGTCTATAAAATGATCCAAACTTCAGAGAGACAGGAAGTTGATAACTTGATTTGTCTTCTTAATGGCTTTGGCTCATGAATAAATGATAATGGTTTGTGTTTTTCTTATAAAAAGAAATGGAATTTGTATGAGTCCTATTGGCCACATTTACTCTACTTTTTAAAGGATTTCTAATTACTTAGACATTCTTTATATTATTTATAATAAGTCACAACTTTAACTGAAAGCCATTCTTTGACCATTAGCTGAAATTCAGGAAAGAACACAGTTCTGTTCACCAAATCAATAAATCTAACCACAGGCTGACTAAAAGCTTCCTTTAATCTTCTTCCTTTAAATTAAACCATTCTCTCTATGAATTATTTAAGTGAATGGCATAGCTATAGAAAGATCACATAGGATTTTTCATACAAAAATGCTCCAGGATCCCAAAAAAATCCATTCAGAATATTTTAGGAATTAGAATATGAATCAAGATGCTATAGCTTAAAAAAAAAAAAAAAAAAAAAAAGATGCATGGTAGTGGTGGTGGGATTGTCCTGAAAAGCTTGAGAAATAGAAAAGTCAAGTTTATTTCCTGATTAGTGCAGGATGATTCCCAAAGCGCAGTTAAGTGTCTGGTCCAGACCAGCTATTAGCAGTTAAGTAGTTCCCTTTCACTATCAAGGCTCTTCCCTGAGGTGATGCCTAAATTCTTAATTTTAATATTTTATCTTGTTTCTTTTAGCTCCATCTTCTCTCACCAATAAGCTCTAAGCATTTCCACCATGCTGATGCTTTCTCAACTCTGGAATTTACACTTTTCAAATGCCCACAAACCTAGAGTTACAAAATTTATATTTAGATATATTTGTATCTTTCCTTACGTTCCTTTCATGACTTAGTCACTTTTGTTTTATATATTCCAATAATTACATATTTTACATTTTAAAAATAGGTTTGTGAATACTGGATGCTCTTCCAAATTTATCCCCACAAAGAGAAAGGTATTAACCTTTCTGAATTTCAATTCTTTAATGTTTTAAAAAATTAATTACTCTTTCCTTTTTCCTTCGTGGTTAACAATTCCCTTCTCAAGTCTTTATACTTGTACTTTCCATATTTCTTTTCACTCTAGCAAATACCAAAGGAAAAATACAAACCATTTCAGAGTAAATGAGTCTCTTCCCTGCTCTCATTTATTAGATCATTTGCTTCAAGGATATATATATGGCAGTATTTTGAAAATGTTAACAGTTATTAATACCTTTAAGTTGAAAAAATAAGAAAGCCAAAGAAAATATATCATAAGCAACCAGTTTGAATATATGAAAAGCTACTCATATCTTGATTTTCATATAAACATTAATTTTTACCATTATAAAAGACAACATAATTATATTTCATTTTTTCTTTATAAAATTACTCTATAACAGAATATTTGTTAGCTAGTCATCCCTAAGGTTTTTCTGTACTGATAAAAAGTTACTTTTAAAAGAAAAATATTTAAAACAATAATTGTTTCATAGAAACAGAAAGTTTCATTATCAAATTCTGATAAAAAACTATAATCATGGGTAGAGTCTTACTACACTATTAGTGTTCTTTCACCAAAAATGGATATTTAGGAAGTGGTTTATTGGTAAATAAGACAAGCTTCTCAGTGATCTTCAAAGTGTCACAATAAAGATGAGGTAGTATGAGACTTTTCTACTTTTGAAAAAGGGAAGTATCATCTTTAGAAGAGATATTTATCCCGATATCGGTGTTAATGATATCCTGAGCCTCATTACTCCACAGACAGGTGCCATAATTAGTAGTTACCCTACCTGGAATAAGACAATCTTGAGATCACTGAGAAAAAAAAAAATGCTAGAAAATGGTAAGATATTTTCTTGGTTTAATTTTGTTTTAACTGCTTAAAATTTATTTTAAAGCTATTACTGAAAATGCCATCTTTATATTTACAACAGAACTGCAGGAAAGGGAAATGCTACTTCAACATAAAAGCAATGATACTTAAGAAACATCTAACTTGGAAACTTGAGTCAAATTTCTTCCAATCCAGGTAAAAGCAGCTTCCTACTGGACCTAAATTAGCATCAAGAAATCAATTACTAGGAAAAAAAAAAGAAATTAATCAATTACTAGGATATTAAAAATGCCAATTTGTGCAAAGGGCTAGACAGCTCACCAGAAGAAATTAACTGTCTAAGAAGTTTATTATGCACTGACTCTTTAAAAAAGTGGAGTTAGATAAGGTATCACTCCATTTACCTTTATCATACTGGAATGACATTTCTAAAAATGCTTCTGTACTGGGATAGCAAATTTAAAATACTACTTCTAGTGCCTAGTGCTATTCAGTATGGTGTAAGCCATGTAGCTCTCAAAACGTTTTTCCTTTTTTTGAAGCCACAGTAAAGACATGTTAATTCTGAAGACAGGAATAATTATTTGAAACTTGAAAATCAAAACCAGTATTAAGTTTCAGAAAACCGAGCTCCATGTTTTACTTCTTGAATCCTTAGTGAAGCTCACTTTAAAATAATGAAGACTACTTAGGTCCTCTTTGGTTACTGATGGAAATTTCTGGCTGTTTATAAAACCGTGGCATCTCCCCAAAATAACAGGCTCAGAGTTTCTATGAAAAGGGTAATCAGAAGAAATGCTTCATAAGTAAATACAGAAAAACCCCATAGTTGCTTTAATATGTTAGTAACTACTATACTAATAGTGTTATTATTTTTAAAGCTTCCAGTGAGAAAGGAACAATATTTGTTCTGAAGATAGCAACTCATCTAGGTTGAGTGAAAGACCTATTCAAAAATAAATGACCATGCTACAGTGTAGAAAATAAATTCACTTCCGAAAAGTCATGTTCTCATTTGATTCTTCCTAATCAGATTAATCAAATTTAGTAATACTGCTTTATAGTTAGTATATAAAGTGAAAACACTTCAAGTTTAATTTCAAACCATTTTGTTACCTTTAACATCCCTATTATTTATTATTAAGGTACAAGACTCAATTACATTGATATGGATTGTGAATTACAACACACTCAGGTTAACTGAAGAATTTTAAAACAACTCGGGAAAGGGGGATGAGGAAACTATATTTTATGTATAGGGATGCCAATGGCATAGGTTAACAAGGGAACGTGTAGGAAAGGACATAAGCTTATTTTTAAAGGAAAGTATGAAATATAGATTACTTAATTGTATTTGCAATGCCTACCAAATTTCAAATATTCCTGGACCTTAAGCAAATTACAATTAAGAAAAAAAATTAAGTATACAATCTATCTGTAAAACCAAAAACCAAACACCTGGTCAAAAATATTCATTAACCCCTAGTATGTACCTTTAAACAATTAGTTTATCATAAGAAAAATAAACTGATCTGGAAGTAAAATTTAGGGCAGAGATTTATTTTAGATTTCAACTGCCCTTGTAGAAAAATTCAAAGTGACATAAGAAAAATAAAATATTAAATGAAAATATGTATATAATCATTCCCATATTCCTACACATTCCCTAGCACTGTTCTGGTGCATCAATCCTGAGTACTCTAACTTTTGATTTATAGTGATATTCCTTCAGATATAATTTCATAGAAGAAGGAATTGGAAGGGCATCAATGCCATCATAAGTTGTACAGTTACAAATAACTGTTCTGCATATATGCTGCAAGGAAAAGGGGAAAGTCCGAATTAAAGGAGTGGATAAAAGTGGTTCAAAGAACATACAGGCACTTGGGTCCTTATAATGTTCTAGGAGCCCAGTAATGTCAGGAGAATGGAAGACACAAGGATCATGTGCATCAAAGCTAAAGTTGTGATTCCATTGTTCAATTCTAGCATGAAGAGAACGACTATAGCGTCTAAAACTAACTGAGAATAAATAGTCTTCCTGTGCTGAGTCTCGAAGTAAAAAGGTACCCTCTGGTTTTCCCTCTAGTAGAGCTTCAGCTGCATATTTATCCATAACTCCCCAGTAACATGGATTGTTATTGATCTGCAGGAGGTCTGGTACAAGACAGTGGACATAATCAATCTGGGTATGGTACTTAGGAGGTGTTTCCAACTGCAGGATTTCTTCATCCATTTCCCATTTGGGTTTGTTTCTTTTCCTGGAACTTGTGCAAAGTGTAATAATTTCATCATCTGAATCCATATCACTATCTTCTATACTGTTATTTGAAAGCAGGTTCATCACAGAGCCAGTCACGGGACCACCTCTACATGAAGAAGCACTGTTGGTGGTTATGACACAGGGTTGAACATTGGTTTGTGAGAAGCAGTTTACCTCTTCTTCCACGTTTCTTCTTTGTTTTAGCTGACCATCCCTCAGTTCACTCTGAGACGAGTCTGTGCTTACCCATTCACTGGATTTGGAATTTATAGGAGCAGTGTGTCGTTTAATAAAGTGCCACCTAAAGGCTAAATCTGATCGAGGTGGGAAAGGACACTTATCTAACATGAGTTCACTGATATGAATTTTCCTTTTAGATGGAAGCCCCGAAGAGTGCCGACCACTACAATTCTTTATTGGAAAACACTGCCCCACGGCATCTTGCAGTTTCTGTTTAAGAGAGCGGCCTAAAAATCTATGCCCACAGGAATGATCTAAATCCAACTCGATAGATGAACAGCTGTGCTTCCTTTCTTGGCTCCTTAAAGGAACTTCAGTTTTCTCTACAGCATTCACTGTTTCAGCATCTGAACAACTTTCACTCTTTTTTGACCAAGATAGTTTCTTTCCACTCCACACATAACCGTCCTTTCTGTCAGCACTTCTACTTCGACTAGTTTTGGGCCTCACATCTACATTTTTGCTAATACTTTCACTATTTTCTGCCATTTTAACAAGTTATCCACAAATTCCAGTGTTATAAATACTGCTTTTTCAGTTTTTCCAGCAGGAAGTTTCTTCTGGGCACTCTCTGGATATATCTAAAGGAAAACAAAACAAAACAGCAGTCATTTGTCATTCACTTCTTTTTTCTTAAATTTTTTTTGAGAGAAAGAGAGACTACAGGAACAGAGGAGGGGAAGAGGGAGAGAGAGAATCCCAGGCAGGCTCTATGCTCATGATAAGCAAGTGGGCAGGGGTGGGGTAGGGATGAGGGGCAGAGACGGGGGAGAGAATCTCAGCAGACTCTGCAATGAACACTGAGCCCAACATAGGGCTTGATCTCCTGACCATGAGATCATGACCTGAGCTGAAACCAAGAATCAGACAAAGTTTAATAACCAACTGAGCCATCCAGGCATCCAATTGTCATTTACTTCACACACAGTAGCTTCTATTTTAAGCCCCAATCAGACATAAGATGAAAAAGCATAACTAGTACATGAACAAGATAAGAATACTGGATATGTTGGAAGACAGTTCCAAGATATTTTGTTTTCACTTAAATGATCTGCTCTTCTATATACTATAATTTCATAGTGCCAAGGAGTCAAGAATATACGTTCTTTTCCTACAGTTAATTTTCAATGTAGGTTGGAAAAAGTGAGGCCGCCTCTTAGTCCAACTGTATGCTCAAAATATGAACAATTGCTAGTCTTGAGGTATACCTTATGTCAATCTCTCCTCCCCTTATTTTTATTTCACAGCAGACTAGTCAGTGAATTGATTACAAGAGGTAGAAATACATGAGTTGGTGTTTGAGAACCACTACCCTGTAATTCCCTCAACCCTCAACCTCCCTCTCCTTGCTTTGTTTCCTATTGATTGAAAATATAAACTTTAAGTTCTAAAAGTTGTTGAGAATTAATAATCATCACTGAACAATAGGAACGTCATGCAAGCATTCCCAATGCAGTTTTGTCAACTCATTTCAGTAAATGGTCAATTTCACTATCAGTCTGGGCAGTTTTTAGAAAATAAGAAATAGGATAAAAAAATAAAAAATCTGTTACTTTACACATATACCCTTGTATTTTTCTTGGTAATCTTGAGAAACAAGCAGTTAAATTTCTATAGAGCAATGACTGTCTTATAAAATTGGCTACAGGGGCACCTGGGTGGCTCAGTGGGTTAAAGCCTCTGCCTTCAGCTCAGGTCACGGTCCTAGGGTCCTGGGATTGAGCCCCACATTGGGCTCTCTGCTCAGCAGGGAGCCTGCTCCCCCCCCCTCCCCGCCTGCCTCTCTGCCTACTTGTGATCTCTGTTAAGTAAATAAATAAAATCTTTAAAAAAAAATAAAATAAAATTGGCTAGATATATTAGAATTAAACAATGTGAAGCACTGAGTTTTATTAAGACTAATAGTAAAGATTGGTCATAGAGGGGATTAGCTTAACTATTCTTAGGTGGAATATTAAGCCCAGAATTGGAATTCTGTAATCCTAAATAAGGATTTCATAATCTCAAATATTATGCAAATGAAATTTGAATTTGGAGACTTTACAATTAAGTTTCTGATTATGTCAGAGGAACATCAGAATCCCACCAGTCATGTAAATGTTTAGAGCCACCTGAATGCATTTTCAAAGCAATAGGATTTTTCAAGCAAGCATCTGTAGTAGCAAATAAGACTGGCAAGTACTTAAAAGTGTGAACTAATGAATCAGACTTGCCAAATAAAATACTCCATTTCTGAACGCTGAATAGCACCTGGTGATTATACAGACTATTTTGTTTAGTGAGCTCACTAGTGAATACTCATTTAAAATCCATAGGGAAGTATTTTTAAATCTAATTTTGGAGGATACATCATCATTTATTATACCAAAATTATATTCAACATTATGCTTTAGCTGTTTGTTGACTAAGTTCCACTGAACAAAAATAAACAAGAAGCAACAAAGTAAGCTGAAGAATATGAAGAGTCATTGATTAGAAGAGACACTTGTTATTAAGAGCTTATACTTAAACATATTTTTCAAGATAAAAAATAAAGGAGCCTTAAGCAGACCTTTTTCATTAATACTACGTAGTTTCTACTTTTTTAATTCAGTTCTGAAAAATATGTAAGATCTGAAATGCCTGGTGATCTACTAAGAAAATATCCAAAGAGCAGTTTATTAAACTCTATAAGCAACTTTACTCCACTGAATATAAACTCCCTCAACTTGCCTATTAACTCTACTTTGTACCATTTCTTCTTTCACTTCTATTATCAAAGATAAGCTCCCTATCTCTGATCTTGATGGCATTCCCATCTTTACCAGGGCCTCTTCAGTTTTTCTCTCTCAACTTCTCTCTGCTGTCAGTAACAACCAAGTCTCCTATAAAATTGTTTAGTGATTCTAATGCTTCCTTTAGCTACTACACCTGCTGCTTTCCATTACTAAATTTGTTAGTGAATATTGTAACTTCATTTCCCCTCAAAATGAGAACAGCTTTTTGTTTTCTTCTGATTATAAAATAAGTAATTGTTTGGTTTGAAATGGCCAAGTGAAAATCTTTTTGCTCTATCCTCTCAGAAGTCAACCTAAAACAAGGAAAAAATGAGAAAACACAAATCTTATCTTCGACAAGACTAGCAGATGTCTACAACTTCAATCACAAAATATAAGGGCAGAATATGAATGGAGGAGCAGTAAATAACTCAGCAGCTGAGAGCTGGGTAACACTAGGCACAGAGATGACAGGGATGAGAAGCAAACCAACAGAGTAAGCAAAGTCCAGGACCCTGAGGCACCAGAGGATATAGAAGTGGGTGGAGAACAGGGTGGAAACTATGCTTAAGTACAACTGGATCTCTCCATTTTTTACTCCTACACTTAGAGGAGATGGGATATTTATCACTTGGGGAAACGGAACTAGCGAGGCCCAGAACTCTGGATATCAGACATTGAGGGCAGAGGGGAGGTTTGGGACAAAAATCAGAATGAAAGCTCCTACTTCCTTTTTCCATCCAACACCCAAAACTCCAGCAGCCAGACTTATACCTCCTAATAGGGGACTAAAAGATACTTTGCAGAAGAAACAGAATGGCCAAAGAGAAAAGACCTCTAGATGCTGACAGCTGGGACTCCACCAATAAAAAGCTCGGGGGGAGGTGCCTGGGTACCTCTGTTGGTTGAGCGATCCAAGAGTGGACTCTTGACTGTGGCTCGGGTCATGAGCTCAGGGTTGTGAGATCAAGCCCCTTTCCAGGCTCCATGCTCAGTGGGGAGTTTGCTCCAGACTCTCTCTTTCCCTCTTCCTATGCCCCTCCCCTGACGTATACTCTCTCTCTCTCTAAAAATAAATAAATGAATCAAAAAGAACAAAATAAAACAAATAAAACTGGAAGACCCACCCAAGCATGCAGAGAAGCTTGCCAGTCCACAAGCCCCACCTACTCACACACAGCTGTCGGGCAGCATTGTTGTGCTTCATTCACTCCACGATATGAATGAATAGTCACAGGTCATCAGATTTTTGAGGAAAGCCTCTAACATGAACAATAACAGTTTTAGAGGCTAAAACTAAAAGCTTAGAGAAAACAATAGCCACAAAAAGAGCAGAAAATAAAAATTAATTTCTTCCAAGTTAAGAGAAGATATCACACCTATAAATAAGTAAGAGGCGTCTAGGACAATCAGAGAATAAGAAAGTTTTGTAAATTAAAAATATGATTACAGAGATAAAATATTCAATAGGAAACTTGGGAGAATAAATTGAGGAAGTAACATGAAATAGGAAAAAAATGGTTTATTAGACACAAAAGGTAAGAAAACTTAGAGGATCAATATAGACATTTCACAGAAAATAACAAAATGAAGAAGGGAAACTATGTTAGAAAATTTCTCAGAACCAAAGGATATGTGCATCCATACTGATAGAGTTCTCTGAGTACCCAGCACAATGAGGGGGAACGCACACTGAGCTACATTATTCTAAAATTTTAGAACCCTAGAGATCAAGTGGAGACACTAAAGTTAAGAGGGCAGATGTCACGTTAAGTGTTCTTACCACAGTTAAATAAAGAAATAAAAAAGTCCACACCCCAAAATAGATAAAAATTAAAAAACAGTCTTCCTGGGGCGCCTGGGTAGCTCAGTGGGTTAAGCCTCTGTCTTTGGCTCAGGTCATGATCTCAGGGTCCTGGGATCGAGCCACACGTCAGGCTCTCTGTTCAGCGGGGAGCCTGCATCCCCCCTCCTCTCTGGGCCTGCCTCTCTGCCTACTTGTGATTGCTCTCTCTCTGTCAAATAAATAAATAAAAACTTTGAAACAAAACAAATCTTCCTGAGGAAAAAAGGTCACAAAGGATTGTAAATAAATGGCATCTGGCTTCTCAACAGTAACACTGGAAGCCAGAGGCTAGTTTTGGAAGATGGAACTTTCCAACTTTGAAGAGATAACCAGCCAAATTATCCATCAAATATGAGGATAAATTAAAGAAATTTTCAGATATGCAAAGCATTAACAATTTTACCTCATATTGGAAGATACAGTCTTCTAAAATTAGAATGTACACCCACAACAAAAGACATAACACAGGAAATAAAATATTTAACACTAGAGAGAGGAAATGTGAATTCTTAGGATGATGAAGAAGGAAAGTCTCTAGATAATAGGGTCTCCAGAGCAACTAGTTCACTTAACGACACAAGGCTATAGACTCCAAGGTGGAAGATCTTGAGGAAAAAAAAAAAAGAACAGACTTCTGGAAAATGCATTTCAGAACAATGCCAACAGAAGAAGAATTAGGTAATTATCAATTACACAAAAATTCAAGGGTTATACAAGAAAGTAGAGTTGTAAAACATCTGGCTCAGGACTGAAAATATCATTTACATATTCATCAAAACTGCAATATAAATGCAATTAAGAAAATGGAAAGATGGGACACCTGGGTGGCTCAGTTGGTTAAGCATCTGCCTTCCGCTCGGGTCATGATCCCAGGGTCCTGGGATCGAGTCCTGCATCACGTTCCTTGCTCAGCGGGGAGCCTGCTTCTCCCTCTGCCTGCTGCTCCCTGCTTGTAGTTCATGCACACTCTCTCACTCTGACAAATAAATAAACAAAATCTTAAAAAAAAAAAAAAGAAAGAAAATATAAAGAAAGGAAGGAGACTTAAAAAAAAAGAAAAGGAGACTAAAAGAGTTAAATCCTCATCTATCATAAAAGGAAGTCAAGTGAGGGGCACCTGGGTGGCTCAGTGGATTAAGCCTCTGCCTTCGGCTCAGGTCATGATCCCAGGATCCTGGGATCGAGCCCCGCATCGGGCTCTCTGCTCAGCAGGAAGCCTGCTTCCTCCCTCTCTCTCTGCCTGCTTCTCTGCCTACTTGTGATCTCTGTCAAAAAAATAAATAAAATCTTTAAAAAAAAAAAAGAAAGGAAGTCAAGTGACAATGTCTGATAACTGATGAATCAAGAAAGAAGTATTAGCATAGAATTTAGAAATATAAAGGTAAATATCTGAAGAACAGTTAAAAGATTGAAAGTGGATGCCTTTGGAATGGGTAGGACTGTAGCATTTATATTATCTAACATTTCAATTTCATTTTTAACCTGGGTACATATATCATTTTGATGAACATAAATAACCATATTCATAGTCATGATTAATTCAAACTAAGCTTATAATTATGAAAACAAAAACAAAAACAAAAACCCAAGCTATCCATAACCCTACCATTCAGCAGAAATCATTTTAACATTTTCAACATCTTTATGCATGGATATGACAAGAATGCAGTTCCATAGCACAGTAATGGTGGCCACTAGCAGTATGGTTTGAGTCCAGTTTATTTTATACTAGCCACATTACTTGAAACCTCAGTGTTTTTCATCTATAAAATAGAGATATTGGGGATGCCTGGGTGGCTCATTTGGTTAAGTGGCTGCCTTTGGCTCAGGTCAGGATCCCACCGTCCTGGGATCGAGTCCTGCATCAGGCTCCTTTCTCAGTGGGAGATTGCTTCTCTCTCTGCCTCTGCCCGCCACTCTGCCTGCTTATGCTCTCTCTCTCTCTCAGACAAATAAATAAATAAATCTTAAAAAAAAAAAAAAGAGATATTGATGCTATTGTATTCAACTGTTGGGGATTAAATGAAATGATGTATATAAAGTACTCAGCTCAGATCCTAAATGTATTAAGTAATCAATAAATGTTCTTATTTTTTAAGAAACAGATTATACCTATATTATTTTATTAAAGCACATAAGCCAGTTTAATAGAAATTATTCCTGGGGCTCCTGGGTGACATAGTTGTTGGGAATGTCCAACTCTTGTTTTCTGCTCTGGTCGTGATCCCAGCCCCATGTTCAGCTCCACATTCATCACAGTGTCTGCTTGAGATTCTATCTCCCTCTTCCTGTCCCTCCCACTTGTTCTCTCTCTCTCTCAAATAAGTAAATTTTAAAAAAAAGAAATAGTTTATAATGACAACATGACAGAATACATTTGTCTCTAGTCCAATTCTAACTTAAAAAGTTTATAAGCAAATAGAATTTTCAGGAGGATAACATGTTTCAGTGAAAAAGGATCAACATGCCAGATATAGCTGGAACTCAAGAGACACGAAGCTAGAGAACATTTTCTCCCAGAGAACTAATTTCCACCCTTATTCTATATAAGCTAACATGCCAACATAACAGATTTACTTTGACAAGGCTTACCAACTTGTACATAATAGTTACTAATAAATTAAGTATTCTCTGGATTTTTGGTTAACTGTTCTTACATGTGCTAATGCTGCAGATGTCCATAAAATAATGTGACATACCATAGCCCTAGATGAATGTTCCATACATTTACTTGTACTTAAAGAGTTAATACACAGAAAATCTTGACTTAGTTTTATATGTATCTGAGAATTATAGCCTTCTATAAATTTTACATAGCTATTCTTTTGCTAGAAAACTGAGTTCATGCTTCAGAAGTCCCTCCCATTTTTATAAATTATGGCAAAAATTGATTTGGTAAAACATACCATATATCAATATATGGTCCAAAATGTCATTTAATGTTATAGTCTTCAAAGTAGTAAGAAAATTTAACTTCTACTTATATTTGTATAAACATTAGAAAAATTAAAATTCATTACTGTTGAATATATGGTTGGCAATGTTCCCATCACTCATTGTAAAATTACTTGTTGGATGGTGTCCTGTTCCTGAAGGAAGAGTGGGAGTTCCAAAAAGCTGAGGACCTGAAGGCAGCCCTCTCCATTTCTTTGTTTACCTACAGTGAACTGTAGCTGCTTCCATGTTGCTAGAATAGATTTGTGGATTATATTACCTTAAATAATATAATCTTTACAATATTTATAAATAGACACAATCATAGAAATTTTATAATGTATCAGGTTTGCTAGTTACCTTAAGGTAACTAGCAAAGTACTGAAGTTGTTGAAATTGAAGGTGTTCTAAAATTGATGATCTTTACTGGGATAAGTGGTTCTCAGAAGCTACTTAGCAGATATATTAAAAAAGAAAGGCAAAACAAAATATTTAGCTGGTTATTTCATGGTGTAGGTAACATCTTAATTACGAAGAAAGTAAATGCTTAAAAAAGTTTGTGCTACAGAGAGATCTTTTTAGAAAAAAGATATTGAGAATTTCCTTCACTATTACATGATTTCTTTACAAAAATGATAAAAATCCATTATATGTATAAACTCACAAATCTTTACACTTAGAAAAATAATTTCTTTCTTTTTTTTTTTTTAGATTTTATTTATTTATTTGACAGAGAGAGATCACAAGCAGGCAGAGAGAGAGAGAGAGAGGAGGAAGCAGGCTCCCCGATGCTCCCTGCTGAGCAGAGAACCCGATGCGGGACTCGATCCCAGGACCCTGAGATCATGACCTGAGCCGAAGGCAGCAGCTTAACCCACTGAGCCACCCAGGCGCCCCTCTTTCTTTCTTTTTTTTTTAAAGATTTTACTTATTTATTTGACAGAGATCACAAGTAGGCAGAGAGGCAGGCAGAGAGAGAGAGGAAGAGAAGCAGGCCTCCTGCTGAGCAAAGAGCCCCATGCGGGGCTCGATCCCAGGACCCTGGGATCATGACCTGAGCCGAAAGCAGTGGCTTTAACCCACTGAGCCACCCAGGCACCCTAGAAAAATAATTTCTTAATCTCTTCCACAAGTTTCATTAAAACTTAACTTTTTTTTTTTTTTTAGAGCGAGTGCATGCAAGGGGTGGGGAACAGAGCAGAGGGAGAGAATCTTAAGCAGGCTCCATGCTGTGTGGAGTCTGACATGGGGCTCAAACCTATGACTCTGAGATCATGCTCGGAGATGAAATCCAGTCAGACACTTACTAAGCTTAACCGACTGAGCCACCCGGGGGGGCAAACCTTAAAATTCGTTTTTTTGGCGCCTGGGTAGCTCAGTGGGTTAAAGCTTCTGCCTTCGGCTCGGATCATGATCCCAGGGTCCTGGGATCGAGCCCCGCATCGGGCTCTCTGCTCGGCGGGGAGCCTGCTTTCTCCTCTCTCTCTCTGCCTGCTGGTGATCTCTGTCTGTCAAGTAAATAAATTAAATCTTTAAAAAAAAAAAAAATTCGTTTTTTTTTTCTTTTTTTCCAAACCTTAAAATTCTTTTTTTAAAAAAGATTTTATTTATTTATTTTTTTAAGATTTTACTTATTTATTTGACAGACAGAGATCACAAATAGGCAGAGAGAGAGAGGAGGAAGTAGGCTTCCTGCTAAGCAGAGAGCCTGATGCAGGGCTCGATCCCAGGACCCTAGGATCATGACCTGAGCCAAAGGCAGAGGCTTTAACCCACTGAGCCACCCAGGCGCCCCCAAACCTTAAAATTCTTAAAAAAATAAAAGTTCAACCACAGTGTTCTCCATAAAAATAACAGTTTTTAATGAGAACATTATTTTTACTGTTCTATTTTTAAAGACTAAAGATGAGTATTAGAAAAGTGTTTTGGTATCTTGCCTATAGAAATAAAATCTAAATGTAAAAAAAAAAGTGTTGGGTTCTGAATCTGAATGAATCCTTTCAAATAACCTATCACTAGTTCTTGGAATTTTACAAATTTCGAATAAATGAGGCAGAAGAGATTCAAAGTGATAAGAAAATGGCTTTATGGGGCACCTGGGTGGCTCAGTGGGTTAAGCTTCTGCCTTTGGCTCAGGTCATAATCTCAGGGTCCTGGGATTGAGCCCCGCCAATGCGGGGGGCTACTCTCTGCCTACTTGTGACCTCTCTCTCACTGTGAAATAAATAAATCTTTAAAAAAAATAAGAAAGTGCCTTTACTACCATTTTTTATGTAGTATAGAAATCAAAGATGATACTTTAAAGGGTGCTGACAAATCAAAGATCTTTGTTGGTAACTGCAAATTTTTTCTTTTTTTAACCAAAGAAGGTTGCTTTGGCTCTTGATTCAAAAATTAATTTTTTATGAAGGCAGCTAAATTACATTGCTCTGGGGAGTACACAGTGACATCTTTAAAAATTATTATTTCTTTTTTTAAAAAATATTTAATTTATTTATTTGACAGAGATCACAAGTAAGCAGAGAGGCAGGTAGAGAGAGAGAGGAGGAAGCAGGCTCCCCGCTAAGCAGAGAGCCCGATGCAGGGCTTGATCCCAGGACCCTGGGATCATGACCAGAACCAAAGGCAGAGGCTTTAATCCACTAAGCCACCAAGGTGCCCCCCCAAATTATTATTTCTTTTTTAATTTTTAAAAATCATTTATTTATTTATTTATTTATTTGTCAGAGAGAGAGAGGGAGAGAGAGTGAGCACAGGCAGACAGAGAGGCAGGCAGAGGCAGAGGGAGAAGCAGGCTCCCCGCCGAGCAAGGAGCCCGATGTGGGACTCGATCCCAAGACGCCGGGATCACGACCCGAGCCGAAGGCAGCTGCCCAACCAACTGAGCCACCCAGGCGTCCCCAAATTATTATTTCTTAATGAGCAAGAGGCAAATATCTAAAAAAGTAAATTTATATAAAAGTCACTTTCAAGAAAGCAAGTTCTCAGATTCCCAGCAGTCATGTGATTCCAGCTTCTACTGCAAGGACAGTGAACCTAGAATAAATATCCAACATAGCCATTCTACTAACAAAGGTTTAAATAGCATTTAATTAGGTCTATTGAATAAGGCCAAAGAGGTGATTTTAATTCAAGATTTCTACAGAAAATTGTTAAAAAGCCAACTATTAGGGATGTCTGTCTGGCTGGCTCAGTAGGCACAGCACGAGACTCTCAATCTCAGGGGGTTATGAGTTCAAGGCCCATGTTGGGCATGAAGGCTCCTTTAAAAAAAAAAAAAAAAAGGCCAATAATTAAAGGGTTGAACTTCATCTATCTGAAAAATTCATTGTATTCTCTATGACACTGGATACCAGAGCATTATTGTATGTATTAATTATTCACTGAACAACGATTTTATCTACTATGCATACCTAAGGCCAGAATTCATGTAAATACTAAATTAAAATAAATTTGATCCTAAAATAATTATTTATTACACTACATAACTTATAAATAAATTATTACGCTGGTAGTAATTCAGCTCTGGGAATTTCCTGACCAAATCCAGGACTCCAAAGTTTACCTGCCATTATATGTCCCCAAACTGATCACAGACTATGATCAGAAAGCATTCTGATCATAGTTTGTGATAGCTCAACTGGACTGTATGGGTCATAGTCCTTAACATTTGATCAGAGTTTGATACTTGAAGAGGATTCTGTGGAGACATTTAGAGCCCACAAATGGAATATACTGGACAGTAGATGACGATGAATTCCTTGACATATTAAGGAAAAACACGAAAACCAGGTTTGTTCACATGAAAAAAAAAATCTCAGCACTAAAAAAATGCTTTGTTTTGTTTTTCTCATTACAAGAGCAATATAGGTTCATTTTCCAGTAAATATTTTGGTGTCTGCCATTTTCATGCTATCAAGTCAGGGCTCATGGGACCTAACTGGAATAATAAACAAACAAAAGGAATTACTAATTGGTACTACTATATCCGCCTTCTCCCCATACTCTCCACTTACTTTCCCAATTATAGTTTGCTTATGCTGGTGTCTGCCAGCCTGTACTTTCATGGACACTAGTTCTAAAAGATGGTAATACACATTCTCAAGAGATAGGGGTTTCCTTGTTAAACAAGCTTAGGAATGGCTTCCCATCTGAACTACTACAATGCATATTTAGCAAAAGGTTCTGATAGGTCCTTCAGTAAAGAAGCCTGCTAAGCCACAGTTTCCTGTAGTCTACACAAATCCTTTTGGAGTAAATTTTAGAAGAAATATTAACTTGGGCTAATATTTAAATGATTGCATGTTCCCTGAGCATGCCAGAGAGAAATGGCCAGGAACCGGTCACTGAACAAGAGAGAACAGAAAACTAAGAGCTGGCAGTACCTGGACTTCTAAAAGTGGAAGGACCTTAGAAGAATCTTAAAAACCAAAATATTTAAGATACATGATTCTAACTCTTTAGGGAATATACTAGATTAAACAGATGTATTTTTTCTTTCCAATTTATAATTTTTTAATTATAAAAACAATATATGCTCAGTATAAATTTATGGAACATCCAGAAAAGTTTAAAAGTTTTAAAAAACCTATAATTCAATTACCTAAAGGTAGTAAATTTAGACATTTTGTTCTAGTTTCTTGCAGTTTATTTTCCTGTAAGAGTGATTTAGTCTAAAGAGAAAATTTTAGGGATGCCTGGGTGGCTCAGTGGGTTAAGCCTCTGCCTTCGGCTCAGGTCATGATCTCAGGGTCCTGGGATCAAGCCCCGCATTGAGCCCTACATTGGGTTATCTGCTCAGCGGGGAGCCTGCTTCCCCCCCATCTCTGCCTGCCTCTCTGCCTACTTGTGATATCTCTCTCTTTGTGTCAAATAAATAAATAAAATCTTAAAAAAAATAAAGAGAAAATTTTAATGTTTTAAACATCTATAAAAAATCAACAATCTAGTTTTTCACTATATTATATTTAAAAATGATCATGGACAGATGAAATAGCATGAAGGGCTAAATCATCAAATACAGGCTAAAATCCAGACTTTGTCACATACTAGTTATATCATCTGATTTTAAAATCTCATTTAGCTTCAATTTTCACACTGCAAAATCTGGATAATGCAAGCTGCCTTATGTTTTTACCACCAGTATTTAAGATGTATGAAAATAGCATACATTGAGATTAATGAAAATGCATATTAGTTAGCTTCCAGGAGTACTCAGAACTTTTAATGTAAAATTAATTTCTAAAAATGAGAGGTGGGCAAGTGGCAAAATTAAAAAAAAAAAAAAGGAACAAGAGACAACAAAGGTCACATATAAGGCTTGAAAATCTGAGGCTGAGGGGGCTTCAGTATTTCTTTCTTTCTTTCTTTTTTTTTTTTTTTTAAGATTTTATTTATTTATTTGACAGAGACAGAGTGAGATCACAAGTAGGCAGAGAAGCAGGCAGAGAGAGGAGGATGAGCGGATATGAGGCTCAATCCCAGGACCCTGGGATCATGACCTGAGCTGAAGGCAGGGGCTTTAACCCACTGAGCCACCCAGGCACCCTAAACCTTTAATTATTATTATTATTTTTTTAAGATTTTATTTATTTATTTGACAGAGAGAGATCACAAGTAGGCCGAGAGGCAGGCAGAGAGAGAGAGAGAGAGGAGGAAGCAGGCTCCCTGCTGAGCAGAGAACCCAATACAGAACCCGATCCCAGGACCCTGAGATCATGACCTGAGCCGAAGGCAGCGGCTTAATCCACTGAGCCACCCAGGCGCCCTAAACCTTTAATTATTAAAAGATGCAGCTTCTTGCAGCACCTGGGTGGCTCAGTGGGTTAAGCTTCTGCCTTTGCCTCAAGTCATAATCTCAGGGTCCTCATCAGGCTCTCTGCTCAGCAGGGAGCCTCCCGGCCCCATCCCCCACCCCACCCCTGCTCCACCACCCACAGCCTCTCTGCCTACTTGTGATCCCTATTTGTCAAATTAATAAATAAAATGTTTTTTTAAAAAAATGCAGCTTCTAGCCAGCAAATTTAGTAAATACATGGATTTCAACAGAAAGAGTAGGCAAAGTTTCTTCTGATTATAAATTATTCTTTCCATTGTTTCATAATAATTACATATCCTAAAAAAAATTACATATCCTTATATTTAAGCTTGGGTGATAAGTTTTACCAATACAAGTTTTAATAAACTAGTATAAGGTGACTCTAGACTTAAAATGCTTTTGTGTCCTGATGTGTTTTACTAAATTCTAAGTTTTATGGCAACAGTTATGATATGGAGGAGCAGTATGGTAGACTACCTTGAATCTGAAGGTAAAAGATCTGAGTTCCATCTCTCATTTTGACATTTGGTAGGAATGTGACTTTGGACAAACTATAATCTCTCTGAATCGGTTTCTTCATCAATAAAAGTGTGATTATATCTGTCTTGCTATGTAAGGATCCACTATCCAGGTGACAATGTAATCAAATACTGTCACTGCCTCTAGCCACAAGAACTGGATAGCTGGGAAAAGAACTTTTATTGTATTGTCTTTTATAACTTAGTAAGTTTACACATATTCAAGTATTATTTACTCCAAAAATAAATTAAATAGGCTGGTAAGGTTCAGGATATCTTCAGAGATACACAGATCTTCAGATTTCTAAATTGCCTTTAGAAATTGCCTTTCTCCTCATTTATTTTTGAGAGTGAGGGAGAGAGAACACACACATGTCAGAGAGATGGGGGTTGAGGGGCAGAGGGAGAGAGAGAATCTTAAGTAGGCTCCATGCCCAGAGCAGAGGCCACTTGGGGCTCAAATTTCATGACCTGAGATGAAATCAAGTTAGATGCTTAACTGACTCAGCCACCCAGATGTCCCTCTCTTCAGTTATTTAAACATTCTCTTCCAGCCTTATCTTTCACATAATTAGTGATTTTTACATCAAGTACATATTTTGTTGAAAATGCATTTTTTAAAACTCCTTCCATAACACAACATTGGTATGTTTCTTAGATAAACTGAGTCTCTAAGAGTATATAATGTAGCTAATACTCATCACCATCAGCAGAATTGTAATATATTCATGTTTTCTCATCCTATTGCTCTTGAGAACAATATTTGTGAGTGTAAGGACACTATAAATGGTCACAACAGAGCAAAGCTAACTAATCTTCATAGCAGTTTAAACTGTGATCTTGGTGTCATTTTCAGGGAGTTCATTCAGCTACCCATTCCTATGAGACACCCACTGTTAATGATAAATAAATCCATTTGGAAAAATCTGACAGCCACAACAGATTTTTTTTTAAAGGCTACATTATCCTAAATAACCACACTATCTTGCTAACATTTAAGTTACTTGCATTTCATTACCACACTATCTTGTACATGTTGTTTGAATGTCTGTTTCCATCAAGACCATGAACTCACTGACATTAAAATTTGTAGGCATTTGACTGAAAGAGAAATGTAATACCAGCAAAAGTAAGAGTATATCTTTTAATACTTGGGAACTTTTACAGGATAATGATTTAAACAAAAACAGTCTATTTTAAATAAAAGCACTAACTACCCACCCAAGGTACCCTGTTAATAACACCAGACATTAGTAGCAATTAGTTTTATACATCCATGAGTATCTTCTATACACTATAACAATCCATGGAAGCAGATTATCTCCATTTTAGAAATAAGAAATTTGACATTCAGAAAAAGTAAAGCATATTCAAGGTCATACAATGAGTAACTGAGTAATTAAAACCTGGGGCTGTTTGACTCTAAGGCCTAAGCTCTTTCCATACATATGAAATCTGTAAAGGAAATTTCTCTTTAAGATTAAATGGCTTGATTGCTAAGGCAGAGTTAAGGGAGAGAAATATAGATACCATTCATAGTTTAATTATTTTTAAAAAAAACATTTTATTTATTTATTTGAGAGACAGAGAGAGTACATGAGACTGGGGAGGGTTAAAGGGAGAAGAGGACTCCCTGCTGAGCAGGGAGCGAGGGCCTAGATCCCAGGACTCCAGGATCATGACCGGAGCTGAAGGCAGTCACTTAACCAACTAAGCCACCTAGCCATTCATTCATGTGGCCATGAATGGCCACAAAGCCATTCATAGTTTTAAAGTCACATAGTGTTATAGATGTCATAGTTAGGGCATTTTATACCTATAACTCCTGTTCCAATTTACAGATTTTTTTTTATGCTGAGCTCTGAATAGTACGGCCTTGAAATCTCATCAAGATATATTCAATATAGAGACAAATATTATCAGAGTTCCACTTCAGTCCCATAGTCTATCCAGTGATATTTACTTGGATAAAAAAAATTACAAATCAGTCTATCTAAAAATTAATGAATGATCTCCAAATAAAATTAAGTCACTCAGAAAGAATCATCTCAGGTATCTTTTGCCGTTGTGGGAAATCCACAATAGTTTGGCTATTTTTCCACAAATTCCAAGTTCACTTTCAGCCAAACATTTTTCCTCTTCATTAACATACCAAACTTGAGTATCTAGGAAGCCTATGTGGAACCCTAGTACTCCAAACAACCTTCACAGAATGCCAAGACAGGAAGAACAATAGCACCGTTTGTGTTAACTGTGCAACTTTTCACAATGGAACTAGGTTGAAAAACAATGGGAAAATGTCTACACCAGAAAAACGTCTCCCTTAGTTCATAAATTAGTGTCTGATGCAGACTAGAAGGTGGGTACCACAAAAATATGTAACTGTGAGGGTATTCATCACACCCGTCTACCAACATGGGAGAACACAGGGACACAATCAAAGCATGAACTTAATAGCCGAGACCTTGGTTCAGATTGTAAGGCGCGAACTAAGTTTTCAACAATATTCTTTAGTTCTGGCTCTTCCTTTAGCTCTAAATACGCAGTTCAGAGAATTTTAGGTGGGGGAAGAGGGAAACCCAAGTTACTTTCTTCTTAAGGGATATATGTAGAAGGCCCCCCCCCCCCAATAAGCATTAATGTGCAGGCCATACCTCTTGGAACTGAGAACTGAGATGAAAATCTTCCCTCCTTTATCTCTATAGAAACGACAAGGTAAGGACACGAAGGATGCCAAGATTAAAGGTTTGGGAAGGGTCTCGGTCTCCTTGAGAGAAGATGCTCAAAGACCTCATTCTCTAACTGGGCGCCAAGGAGGAGCTGAACACGTTCAGCTGCACTCGGATATGGTTTCATGTTAGGAGAGGCTGGAAGGCGACAGCCGACCCCGGTCGGCAAAGCCAGGCAGCAACCACCCTTCCCCCACTCACCTCTCAGACCGCAGCTTAACTGGGGCTTTCCGAGAAACTGCCGCCATCACCATCGCCATCCCTCTTGAGTGCTCGCTAAGGTGGAGAAGGGAGGCCCAGCCACTTCTGCACCTCGTGTAGGTCCTAAAAGGCCGATGCCTTTGTGCAAGCCCCCACCCGTCGGCGCTGAGTTCCTGTCTCACACATTGCGGTCACCGCCTCCACCTACTCCCAAGGCGCTGCCATCACTTCCGCGTTCGGCACCCTCCCTTTCTTTCTCACTCCCCTAGCAACCGGCTTTTTCTTTTACAGGCGGCGCGCCGCTGACGCCACCACTCGGCGACTTCGGTCCCGCCCGGCGCTGGGCGTGGGAGAGCGGGCGCAGGCGCAGTGTAGCGAGCTCCCCAGAGCGCGGGAAGCGGCGCTCAGTTGGCTCTTGCAACGCGTTTTTCAACAGTGGAGGAGGTCGGTCCGGTTGGTGAGTACTCGTTCCCGCTGCCGGTGCCCGTGTCGCGCACCGAAGGGAAGCGTGTCCTTTTCCCGGTTTATTGTCTGGCAGACCCTCTACTATATCTTGTTTGTGCCACCAGGGTGGGGGGAAAGGGGCCGCCGGAGACTAACTTCCTTCCCCATCAGCCACTGTCTTTCCTCACCTTTAAAATAATATTAGCTTTTATAAAACATTTTTAGGTAGGTAGAAGAAAAGATGCCTGCCACACAGAAGCCGATGAGATTTGGACATACAGAGGGACACACAGATGTCTGTTTTGATGATTTGGGGAGGTAAGGTGCTTGGAAAAACAAAAACAGTATTTCGGGTGTAAGTATTAGCACTTTTGTTGTTTTAAGGTAGATAAGTAGTCAACCTAAAATGACTCACCCAGGTAGAGAGAAATAAGGCTGAAATCTAAAATGGCACACATATTTTCCTTAGATTTATTGTTCAATTCGGACCGACATGGTAGTTAACTAGTATGTCGGAAAAGCGAGTGTAAAATCATATTTCCAGACGAGTTGGAAAGATGTGACCTTTCTCCCGTATTTTTCTTTTGTTGCCTTCCTCTCTGCGTCCCACATTATTTTATTGTCAAATCACCTACTTGTCAAATTCAGTGGCCTGTTCTATCTTTCTGGTATTGTATCTTTCCGTGGCTTTCGTAATGCTATTTCGTTTTTTCATTGTTGTTTTTAACCTTTTGACGGCTTTTTAAAAAATTAATTTATTTTTAAAATTAACATATAATGTATTTTTAGCTTTCAGAGGTCGTGGTTGGTGATTCATCAGTCTTTTTTTTTTTTTTCTTTTTAAAGATTTTATTTGTTTATTTGACAGAGAGGGAATACAAGCTGGGGAAGTGGGAGAGGGAGAAGCAGGCTTCCTGCTCAGCAGGGAGCCTGATGCCTGACTCCATCCCAGGACCCTGGGATCATGACCTGTACCAAAGGCAGACGCTTAACCACTGAGCCACCCAGGCGCCCCAGTGATTCATCAGTCTTATATAATACCCAGTGCTCGTTCTATCAGGTACTCTTCTTAATGTCCATCACTCAGTTACTCCATACCCCCTTTTGATAGCTTTTTTCCCAACTTATTTCCTCTACTTGATTGCTAAATTGTGATATTTTCCCAAAACCCTGGTCTCTTTTACCTTTTTAAGTTTCATTCCTCTGCAGTACTGTCCAGTTGTGTGGCTTCCACGGTCACTCCTGTGTTGATTCTTTCACTGAAAAAAATACTTGGGTGTCAAGTCTGGTGGAGGCTAGAGGCACAGTAGTACAAAGCACAATCTATTCCTTAATTGACCTTAAAGTCTTTTTAAATTGACATACATTGAGCACAAATTAATCACAAAAGCAAATGTGTGTTTAGAAATTAGTGATAGGTGCAATGATAAGTATATTTGAAGGGAAGTTGATACAGCTTGAGGAAGCAGGGAAGGTTTCTCTGAGGGGTTGTTTCTTGAGATGAGATCTGAAGATTGAGTAGACGTTAGGGAGTAAAAAGAGATGGGGTGGTGATGGCAGTGAGGTGGTAGTGGTGGCATTCCAGACAGAGGGAACACTGCAAAATTCCAGTGGGGTAGGGACCATGCTCAAAGGATTGAAAGAAAGCTAGGAATGCCAAAATGTAGAGTGTGATACAGGGGCTGATGAGAGATGAATCTGTGAAGGTAGGTAGTGGTTATCCTAGCCAGGATCTTCTGTACTTTATATGATAATATTAGAATAATGTTTATAATATATATTTATATGTATTTATATATTATATATAATATAAATTTATAATATATATTATATATATTATAATAATAATAGAATAACATTTTTATTCTGAAAGCAGTAGGAATGTTTTAAAAATTTGAAGCAGAGAGATGTGACCAGACTCTTGTTTTTGAGAAGTTACGTGGAGGATGAATTGGAGGAGTAGAAGTAGATGCAGAAAGACTGGGATCTGTATTACTCTGGTAGAGTATGATGGAAGCTTGAACTAGAGAAGATGTATATGGAAAAAAGGATACATTCAGGAAATACTTAAAAGGTAGATTCAATAGAGTGGATCAGACATTAAAGATGAAGGAGAGGGAGATGTATGGGATAATGTCTATGTTTCTGGATGTAACATTTGGAGAAATGATAGTGCCATTCACAGATATCTGAAATGCTTGGAGAGGAGATTATTTCAGAGGTAGAATGAGAGTAGAGATTAGGAGTTTACATTTGGGCACTTAGAATGTTTCTTTGAGATCAATTAGAGATGTAGACAGTTGGATAAAATGGGTTGAAAGCTAAGAGAAGTAATAAATGTAAGCTAGAAACAAATTATATCGTTTTTTAAAAAAATATTTATTTATTTGTTATTAGAGTGTGAGAGAGAGATCACAAGCAGGCAGAGTGGCAGGTACAAAGAGAGGGAGAAGCAGACTCCCTACTGAGCCGGGAGCCTGATGTGGAATTTGATTCCAGGACCCTGGGGTCATGACCTGAGCTGAAGGCAGACTCTTAACCGGCTGAGCCACCTTGGCACCCTAGAAATCTATTTTTGCTGATGTTTCCTGGAGTTCAAGATTGAGGTCCAGGCTGGAAATCTACATGAGGAAGTTGTCAATAAGTAGATATTTAATGCTATGAAATTAGATGAAATCGCCTAGGGATAGAGTAAATGTAAAGGAAAAAGGTTCAAGGGCTAAGCTCTGGGACACTCCAAAACATTTAGAGATTAAGTTGGAGAGGAAGATCCAGCCAAGGAGACTAAGAAAGGGTGACTGGAGAAGCAGAAAATCAAGAGACAAGAATGATGTCTAGAAGGCATATGAAATATAAGCTTTTTTTAAAAAAAAATTTATTTATTTATTTGACAGAGATCACAAGTAGGCAGAGAGGCAGGTAAAGGGAGAGAGGGGGGAAGCAGGCTCTATGCTGAGCAGAGATCCCGATGTGGGACTGAGTCCCAGGACCTTGAGATCATGACCCAAGCTGAAGGCAGAGGCTTAGCCCACTGAGCCACCCAGGTGCCCTGAAATATAAGCATTTTAAGGAGAAGGAAATAATAAAGTGGGGCGCCTGGGTGATTCAGTTGTTAAACTTCTGCCTTTGGCTCAGGTCATGATCCCAGGGTCCTGGGATGGAGCCCTGTATCAGGCTCCTTGCTCTGGTGGAAGCCTGCTTCTCCTTCTCACACTCCTCCTGCTTATATTCCCTCTGTTCTTGTGTTTCTCTCTGTCAAATAAATAAATAAATTCTTTTTTTTAAAAAAAAAAAGGGAGAGAAGTCATAAACTATGTCAGATGGTGGTGGGTCAAGTTGAGGACTGAGAATCCACCATTAGATTTAGTGATATGGAGGCATTGGATGATCTTGAGCTTTTTAAATGGAGTGGTAAGAATGAAAACCTTGTCTCAGTAGATTCAAGAAAATGGAAAGGAAGGAACTGGAGTTAGTAAGGATGACACATAAAGAGCAGGGGTAGTTGGATAGGAATTTGAGATCAGGAAAGGTCTTTGTTTTAAGGTGAGACATACAGTATATGTAGAGTGGGGATGATCTGACAGAGAGGGATAAGTTGATGTTAGACTAGAAAGAGGGAGAATTGCTGGAGTGGTAGCCTTCAGTAGGTGAGAGGGGCTACGGTATAGTGCATAAGGGGGAGACAGTGGCCAAAGGTAAGAGCGTGGTCAAATTCACAAGTGGAAGGAAGGAGCACCTAAATGGGATGGGGAGAACATGCAGCCAATTTCTGTAGACTGCTTCTGTTTTCTGAGTAAAAGAAGAAGCAAAGTTAAGAGTGGGACGCAGTAAAGGTTTGAAGAAAGAGGAGTATATATGAGATAGATGTTCAGAAGAGAAGGAAAGCTGAAAGGCCTAGGGAAATGTTAGGTGGAATACTGGGCAGCACTAAGCCTACTTTAGGTTAGTGATCACAAATTTAAAGTGAGACCAGACAGCCCAGTTATGTGTTTTTCTCTAGCTGTGTTTAGCTCTGCAAGTGCAAACTTTTTTTTTTTAAGATTTTATTTACTTGTTTAAGGAAGAGAGAGAAAGAGAGAGAGCACACAGCAGGGACCCTGCAGTGGTGCTCGATCCCAGGACCCCAGGATCATGACTTGAGCCAAGGGCAGAGACTTAATCAACTGAATCACCCAGGCGCTTCAAGTACAAATTTATTAATAGGCATAGATAGGGAATTTGCCAGGTAAATATGACACAGTGAAGAAGGGTCAGAGAGTTTGAGGATGAGGTAAAGGAGTGATCTGAAGGACAGACTGGAATCTAAGCCAGATTAGGAGGGATGTGAGAATTTGAAGGAGAGTGAGAGACAGTGAGGAAGTAGTTTCAATAGATTGTAGATCCTAATAGAAGTAAAAAAATTGTTGAAGTTAGGATATTAAGGGTATAAGGTGAAAAGATAAGTGATTAGGGTGATTGAAATTGAAGTTATGAAGCAGTTGCAATATTGATAAAGACAAAATTTATGCTATGACCAGGGGAGTTTGAGGATGAGGTGGAAGACAAGGTTTGGTGTAAGTCTTTGTCTATATGGATACTGATAATACTAAGAATTACAATAGGAATAGTGTTGTTAGAGAATGACAGTGAGCCAGCCTTGTGCTAAAAATTCTTAGGGAACATGGGAGATTTCTCTTTAGTGATTTGTAAGTGTTTTGATAGCAGTTTTTTGCCGTTTTCTTTTTTTTTTCTTTTCTTTTTTTTTTTAAGAATAGTTTGTAGCAATAGAATGGAAGTAATAGTGAAATGCAAGGGAGGCCCATCAATAGACCCCACAGGAATGTAGAAGAAAAATCAGCCACCCTTTAAGAGGACTGAAGATAAAGCAGTGTTCTCAGAAGAAATGTTGGGGAAAAAAGCTGAGGATGGAGAGATTTTTCTGGTGCCTGACCATGAATTTCATGAGGCCAGTGGAAGGGTCAGGGAGAGGGGGGTCAGATGAGGGACAGAACATTGCTTTGTGAGGATGGAGAATCCAGATGGTGAGAAATAACTTGGTAATCATTGGCTTCTTGTAGTTATGTCACAAAGAGGATAAAGGCATGATAGAATTAGTCCTTACAGTGGTTTTTTTACTCAGAAACTTAGAGTGATTTTCTTACCATCCAAACCAGAGCACCTTTGGGAATGAGGAGAAAAATTTCAAGAGTTAAAATTAGTTTTTAAAATTATTTATTGATTCGCAAATTATTCTATTTTGGTAGATCTGTAACATTTCTTTTCAAAAACTGTTTCAAAACATTTTTTCATAAAAACATTTGTGACATTAAAACATTAAAAAAAATTTTACTTTGATTTTCTAAACATTAAATATATAATCCAAACATTTACATAAATAGAATATTTTTAATACATATTCATGTACTTTAATCATTTTTTAGCCTTTCTCTAACATGATATTGCTGATATTTTTCTGAAAAATATTTTTTTCAATATTGTCTTTTTACTTTTATTATAAAATTGGAGTCTTCCTCAGAGTTAAATTTATAGTGAGACCTTGAAGTGAGACCTTCAGTGACTTTTTTTTAATTTTTATTTAATTTTTATTTTATTTATTTTTTTTTAAGATTTTATTTATTTATTTGACAGAGAGAAATCACAAGTAGGCAGAGAGGCAGAGAGAGAGAGAGAGAGGAGGAAGCAGGCTCCCTGCTGAGCAGAGGGCCCGATGCGGGACTCGATCCCAGGACCCCGAGATCATGACCTGAGCCGAAGGCTCAGTATCATTTAACTGTTTGAAAAATTATTTTACTAATGGCAACAACGTATTAACAGCTATAACTTTACTTCATACTTGAATTAGAAAAATTAAAATGAAAAATGAACAAAATTAATTTAGAACCCCTGTCATCTGTTTTAATGCTGCAGTGTTCAGTACAATAGCCAGGAGCCACCCAGGCGCCCCAGTGACTTTTTTTTTAGACCATAATTTTTTTTGAAGATTATTTAATTGTCAGAGAGAGAGAGAGAGCCCACGCACAAGCGGGCAAGCAGGGGGAGCAGCAGGCAGAGCAGGGAGCCCTGATGGATGGCAGACTCTATCCCAGGACTCTGGATCATGACCTGAGTCCAACAGAGATGCTTAACTGACTGAGCCACCCATGTGACCCTAGACCCTAGACCATAATACTTTTCAATCAGAAAATACTCTCTTTAGGTTCTCACATACCTGGTAAGGTCAAAGCAAATTCTGTTAAATGGAAGAATCTCAATTTTTATTTATTTTATTTTTATTTTTTCATAAAGGTTTTATTTACTCATGAGAGAGAGAGAGAGAAACAGAACACAAGCAGGGGGAGAGGCAGAGGGAGAGGAAGAAGCATATTCCCCACTGATCTGGGAGTCTGACATGAGGTTCCATCCTAGGACCTGGAGATCACAACCTGAGCTGAAAGCAGAACCTCAACCTTCTGAGCCACCCAGGTGTCCCAGAAGAGTCTCAATTTTTAAAAATTTATTTTAAATAGGTAAATCTTTCACCTTCAGTATTTTTACAAGTTCTGTTTTTGTTTTTTGTTTGTTTGTTTGTTTGTTTTAACCTGTATTCAGAGTATCCTTTTTCAGTAGTGAGGTCTTCAATATTTTTAAAATTTATTTTACTTTATTTTATTAGTTCTTTAATATTTTTAAAGATAAAATTCATCAGGTAAGTTGTGTGTGGTTTCTTTGAATGTTTCACAAATTTTAAGTGTACTTAATTTAAAATTTAAAAATTTTAAATAAAAAATTTAAAAATAAATTTATGAATACGTTCATAAATTTATACAATTGAAAAAGGAGTTCCCTCAAAAGATTCTTCTCACAGGTCAAGATATTCCAGAGTACAATTAATGAGTTTCAAAATTATATCATTCAGTCTTTCAGCTTTTAATGTACAATTTGTTCAATTCTTATTTGCTTTTGAAGGGATAAGTTTTAGTTATCTTCCTGTGCATAAGCTTTGTTTTCATTAACTGCATTTTACTGAAAGCTTCAAAGCCTTAAGTTGAATGCTTAAATTAGACATTGTTAGCTGATTTTGAGCAAGATGCTACTAAGACTTAGGGAACCTGTTTCCAGTAATAATACCATCATTATAGGACATGTAGGTTTTATAAATTCACTCTTCATGGGGTTACTTGGTGATGGGCATCAAGGAGGACACTTGCTGTGATGAGTACTGGGTATTATACACAGCTGATGAATCACTGAACACTAGATCTAGAACTAATCATCACTATATGTTAGCTAATTGAATTTAAATTTTAAAAAGTCACTCTTCAAAGGCTCAAATATTTAAAAAATACTAAGTGATGATAGGCAGAAGAGAAAGCACCTCATGCAATGCTGAAGTATTTTTATGTATTTAATATCAGTTTGTTAAAAAAATTTTGTTGTTTTTCTGGTATAAATAAAATGATCTCAGAATTTGACAATTATGGCTTCTGTTTTAATTGGTACATTATCACAGTGCATTTGGTTATGAATTACACTTTCAATTTGAAGTACATATGTGTTTCATAGGTTTCTTAACTCAGTAAGTGCATTGTTTTTGCTATAGTGCTGTGCTCAGCCAAAATGTTGTATTAGTACAAAAATAAAGAATTTTATCTTTAGCATTGAACTTTTCAAATGAAGTTATATAGAATCACCAATAATGTTAGATGTTTCACATCCACAGAATAAACTTCTAGAAGCTTTACTTTGTTTTCATGAGCTGAAGAGAAGACTATGCCATTATTGGAATTAATCTGACTGATTCTCTATTTAAACCCTCTGATGACTTTGAAATAAAGCCAGTATCATTTAACTGTTTGAAAAATTATTTTACTAATGGCAACAACGTATTAACAGCTATAACTTTACTTCATACTTGAATTAGAAAAATTAAAATGAAAAATGAACAAAATTAATTTAGAACCCCTGTCATCTGTTTTAATGCTGCAGTGTTCAGTACAATAGCCACTAGACACAGGTGGCTCTTTAGATTTTAATTAAAGTTAATTAAATTTAAAATTCAGTTCCTCAGTTGCATGAGTGACATTTTAAACCCCACTTTAATTACTCAGGAGCCTGTTTGAGACCATTTCCATCCTTTAAGATAAAGCTCTATTGGACACTACTAAATTATGAAAAGTTCCGCCTGACAAGATGCAGACTCTGCAGCTGTAGAAGCATGGTTTTCAGGAAGTCACAAAATAACTACTAACTTACAAAGTAGATGCTCAGGTTTCTTCAGGAATTTTGTGTCTTCTGACTTCATATGGTTGGTGTTATCAATCCAGCCCCCATGATAAGCGTCAACTAACATTTTGTTCATGTTACATGAACTTATCCATTATCAACTTCTTGAGAAGCAGAAATGTAGTATTTAATTTTTTGTTAAATGCGTACTTTTGTTAAACTTGTAGCTTTTTTTTAGTTGCTACTGTAAGGTACTTCATTAAAAGGCATAATCAATAATAAAGTTAACATTTAGTTTTATTCCTGTAGTAAATGACAAAAACACAGTCAGAAGAATGTTTAGGCAACTCTAAAAGCTCAACTTAACTATTTAACTTAACTATTTGTTGCATATATTTCTCATTAATTCCACTGTATTTCACTATAATTTGCCATTGGTACTGCCAACTGGCACCTGCAGCTTCTCCCTTGCTGGCCGGCTGATTGGGTCAAATAGTCAGTAGTGACAGCAATATGAAGTCCTTACCCCATCACTACTGAGGACTGAAAGAAATCACCGTAAGGCCTCTTGACTGGCTTCACTTTAGTTTTTGTTTGTTAGCCGCTATTGTCTGCGGAAGGAAGTCTTAGTTATGTTGCATCAAGTAGTGAGTGTAAGACTGATGATTCACAGACCTGTACCCTTGCAACAAACAATACATTATATGCTAATAAAAAAAAGGATTGGAATGGGGAGATGGGTTATCACTTTTAGATTTACTTATGTGATACAGGGAGAATTCTTTAATTGTACATGTTTCACTAGTAAACAAGATCATGGCAAAAGCTGGAAATGCAAAGAGGTCTGTCAAACCCACCCAACCAGTTTTGATGCAAATAATATTAATATGTTTTTTTTAAAAAGATACTACATTTTATTTATTTTTAAAAGTTTATGTATTTTTTTTAGTGACCTCTATACCCAACATGGAGCTCAAACTCACAACCAAAGATTAAGAGTCACAGGCTCTTCTGACAGAGCTAGTCAGGTGCCCCAATACTAATATGTCTTAAAATTTAAAAAATTGACCGATTCTAAACCAGCTCTATGCATAAATCAGGATTGTCCTTGGCTGGGGCACCTGGGTGGCGCAGTTGGTTAAGTGTCTGGCTTCAGCTCAGTTCATGATCACAGAGTCCTGGGATCAAGCCCCGCTTTGGGCTCCCTGCTCAGCAGAGAGTCTGCTTTTCCCTCTGGCTTGTGGTTTCTCTCTGTCTCTAGCAAATAAATACAATCTTTAAGAAAAGAAAAAAAGAAAAAGAAAAGGAATGTCCTAGACAAAAGGACTAACGGTTCTATTTATTTCCTATAGAAGGGAATCCAATCTTCTACACTTGCGTTAAGATCATTGTAAATAGGATGACCCCCAATCTACATTTTCTTTCTCAATTTCCTGTACTATCTGCTCTGCTCTAAGTGAACTCCTCCATATTTTACTAACTTCATATTGTGGTTCATGTGGTTTCCTCTGAAACTGCTCTTTTCACCAATCTCAGCATATCCAGTTCTACTTGCCCTTTGACTTCCCCATGTAGACACCACCTTTCTTATGAACCTCTACAGTTCTTTATGTGGCTTCTCTTTGCCATTTGCCATGTTACTTTTTTTTTTTTTTTTTGCTTTTATATGTGTCAGGACACATACCAAATGAATAAAAACACCAGGAAAATGGGTTTAAAACAAGACTTGAGAGATACAGGTGGCCATTTGATAATCAGTTTAGGATTACTGAGCTCTTGTATCCATCCACTTATTCATTCAACAAATACTTATCAAGGCTTCTGTATGTCAGCTTGCTTTGTGCTAGAGGCACAGTGGTGAGCAAGGTAGACCTGGTCCCTGTTAACAGGGATTACCCATTCACCTTTCTTATATTATTCCAGATAAAGAATTTTATGCCAAGGAGAAACTGTAGGGAACATTAAACTCACTTTTCGTTTTATAGGATAGGAGATTAGCAGGCCTTTTTATTAAGACCTATGTATGTAAAGTGAGAAAACATTGAGTAACACTTTAATTTTATTGAAAAAAAGATAAAGTATTCCAAAAAAATTAATAGGCCTGAAACTGGGTGACTTTTTTTTTTTCTTTCCTGAAACTTGGATGACCTTTTAATGAGTGTGTTCCCTTCACAGTTACATTGTGACTTGTGGAAGTGATGGTGATGTGAGGATTTGGGAAGACTTAGATGATGATGATCCTAAGTCCATTAACGTTGGAGAAAAGGCATATTCATGTGCTTTGAAGGTATTGGAAACATTTATAGCAAACCATGAGAAGTGACACTGCTGTTTGATTTTTTTATAAATGGGTAAAGAATATTTTTGTTGAAGTTTTGAATGTGCTTTTTTTTCTCTTATGAAATCATAATATTCAAATGTGTACCATAATAATACAATAAATTTCTCAAAATTTTTACACATAAAATCTGAATCTGAATGGGTTTAAAATCTGAATGGGGGGCACCCGAGTGGCTCAGTTGGTTAAGCGACTGCCATCAGCTCAGGTCCTATTGGGATTGAGCACTGCATGGGGCTTCCTGCTTGGCAGAGAGCCTGTTTCACCTTCTCCCTCTGCCTGCTGCTCTGCCTCCTCATGCTCCCTATTTCTCTGTCAAATAAATGAATAATCTTAAATAAAAATTAAAAAAATAAAATCTGAATGGTTTATTAAAGGTGATAAATGGTTTATTAATGGTAAACCAATTAAAATATTTGCAAGAAATTATACTTTTTCTATTGAGATTTAAATGTTCCCTTTATTTCCCTTTCAGAGAAAACTCCATGGCATTCTCAGGGTTTTAGTTCACTAATTTAGACAATTATTTACACAAGAAAAGAGGAATATTTTAACTTTTTCAAGACATATACATATTTCTAATGTTTTTGGGTTTTTTTTTTTACAAGATTTTGTTTATTTGAAAGAGAGAGAGACCGAGTGAGAGAGAGCATGAGAGGGGAGATCAGTTAGCAATAATCGCGCCTCGGATAAACCTCATTGGCTATGATAGTGCCACTGCGCAAAGCTGAGAGAGGGAAGGGCAGAAGGAGAAGCGGACTCCCCATGGAGCTGGGAGCCTGATGCGGGACTCAATCCTGGGACTCCGGGATCATGACCTGAGCTGAAGGCAGTCACTTAATCAACTGAGCCACCAAGGTGCCCCTCTAATGTTTTATGTAAGGTGTAAATAGGGGAATGATATGTAGGTTATTTGAAGAATGGAGACATGTTTTCAGAAGACCTTTGCAAACTGAGTATCTAAAAACCACTAAGCTTTTTATTTGTGATGAATTTTAAGTTGAGTGTATTGTATTTGGGTAGAAAAAAGTATTTTCACAGACTTCATGTTTTTTTCAAACCCAGGTTCATTAAGGTAGAGGAATGAGATAGTCTTTAGATACTTAAGATGTTCTTTTAAAAATTGTCCTATGTAGGGGCATCTGGGTGGTACAGTTAGTTAAGCTTCTAACTCTTGGTTTTGGCTCTGGTGGTGGTCTCAGGCTTAGATTGAGCCCTGTGTCAGGCTCCATGTTCATCATGGAGTCTGCTTGAGCTTCTCTCTTCCTCCCTCCCTCTCCTGCGCATTCTCACGTGTGCTCTCTTTCTCTCTCTCAAATAAATAAATCTAAAAAAAAAATGGTCATATATAATGGAAAATATATTCCCAGAAGGAAAAATAGAAATGATCAACATATATTAGATACAAGTTAAGTTTCACTAATAAGCAAAGAAGTACAAATTAAACAATTGAATTTTTTTTTTTCTATCAGATTAGCAAGGGTGAAAAATATTGCTAATTCCAGTAATAGTGAGGGTTTGGAGAAGTAAGTATTTGTAAAGGAAGAACACTTTCCCATCTTTTTCCTTTATTCTCACACTACTACCTTCCTCATAACATTTCCAGCACCAGATGTGTGGGTTTTTTCTCCTACACCAAGCAATTTTCTGTAATACTGGCTGGGTGTCCTACAGTTCGGTTCAATTTGGACACTGACAGGAGTGAGCACAGACCTTAGAGTTCAGGGGCTCAGTCCCATGAGACTGTCCCCCACTTCAGATAATAGTTGCAAGTAGTAGGTCCCCAGGTTACCCACAGCATCTGTCCTACTTGGCTATAAATCAGAGGATCCCACTTACTTGGAGTCAGTCTTTTGCTACAGTAGCTCACAGAATTCAGGGAAACACTCCTACCAGTTCATTATGTAGTGAAATATAGAGAAAGGATACAGGTGAACAGCCAGATGAAGAAGTACATAGGGAAGGTCTGAAAGGCTTTTTTCCCTCCCATGGAGTTGGGATCCTCTGCCCTCCTGTTAATGGGGATGTGTTCACCAACTGAGAAGCTCTTTGAACCTCATACCTTTGGGATTTTTATGGAGGCTTCATTACATTGGCATAATTGATTATTAATTCCATTTCCAGCCCTTCTTCCTTTCTTGGATGATGATGGGATAAGGCTGAAAGTTCTGTTTCTAATCATGGTTTGATTTTTCTGATGACCAACCTTCATCCTGAAGTTATCCAGGAGCCCACCAAGAATTGCCTCCTTTAAGGGTCTTTTCTATCACCCAGGAAATCTCAGGGGATTTAGGAGCTTGTGTCGGGAACTGGGATCAAAGACTAAATATTAGAGCAAAAACTGCTCCTAGTAGTTTTATCACTTAGGAAATTTCAAGGGTTTTAGGAACTCTGCCAGGAATAAGAGGCAGAGAGCAATATGTATTTTCTATTATTTTACAGTATTGCACAACAGTTGCTGGAAATGTAACTGGGGAGTTTTGGTTTTTTTGTTTGTTTGTTTTTTGTGGGGGGAGGGGCAGAGGGAAGAGAGAGAGAATCTTAAGTAGGCCCCACACAGGGCTCCATCTCATGAGCCTGAGATCATGACTTGAGCAGAAATCAAGTCCCCAGGTGTGCTTGGGGAGCTTTTTAAGAAGTAAATTGAGGGATGTTTGGGTGGCTCAGTGGTTGACCTACTCAGTAGGTTGACCTGCTTTTGATTTCAGCTTGGTTCGTGATCTCAGGGTTGTGGGATAGAACCCCATGACAGGCTTCATCCTCAACAAAAAGTCTTCTTGGGCCCCTTGGTGGCTCAGTCATTAAGCATCGCCTTCGGCTTTGGTTGTGATCTCAGGGTCCTGGGATGGAACCCTCCATCGGGCTCCCTGCTTGGCAGGAAGCCTGCTTCTCTCTCTCCTACTTCCACTGCTTATGTTCCTTCTCTGGCTGTGTCTCTCTCTGTCAAATAGTAAATAAAATCTTTAAAACAAACAAACAAACAAACAAGGAGTCTTGTCATATTCCTCTGCTCCTTGGATGGAGCTTCCCCCTCCCTCATTTGCACTCTTTCAAATTAAAAAAAAAGGGAGTGAATTCATACTGTGTATAAAACATTGAATGCACAGGGTCATTTCTGGCTATTTACCTTGAGGAAATTCTTTTTTTTAAGATTTTATTTATTATTTGACACACAGAGAGAGATCACAAGTAGGCAGAGAGGCAGGCAGAGAGGGGGGAAGCAGGGCTCCCTGCTAAGCAGAGAGCCCAACTCAGGACTCGATCTCAGGACCCTGAGACCATGACCCGAGCTGAAGGCAGCCCGGCTGAGCCACCCAGGCGCCGTATTTTTTTTTTTTTTTTAAGATTTTATTTATTTATTTGTCAGAGAGAGCACATGCAAGGGTAGGGACAGGCAGAGGGAGAAACAGGCTTACCACTCAGCAGGGAACCTGACATGGGGCTTGATCCTACAATCTGGGATCATCACCTGAGTTGAAAGCAGTTGCTTAGGTACCTGAGCCACCCAGGTACCCTTTACCCTGAGGAAATTCTTATATTCCTTCTATTTGTGTGGTCAAGTATATTTTTAAAATTATTATTTATAAGTTAGAACTGATTGAAGTGTCCTTCAGGAGAAAATTTGTTTTGTAAAAATTTTTTAAAAGATTTTTATTTATTTATTTGAGAGATGGCAAGAGAAAGCACAAGGGGGGCGGCAAGAAGAGGGAGAAGTAGGCTCCCTGCTGAGCAGGAAGTCCAACCAGGTCCGGGACTGGATCCCAGGACCCTGGGATCATCACTGGAGCTGAAGGCTGATGCTTAACCAACTGAACCACCCAGACGTCTCTATTTCATGAATTTTGGTAGACCCATGAAATGTATTTTTATGTAGCCACAAAAAAGAGTGAGTGCTATATATCTTCATCTGCAAAGATATTTACAGAGAGTTGAAAAATGAAAGAGAGTTGCAGAGTAGTCTGTATTGTGTAGTCTCATGTTTAAGATAAAGGATACATATATACGTAAATGTATATAAGAAAGTTAGAAAGACTTAACCCCAAAATGTTAGTGGAGATTATTTCATTAGAGTAGGGAAACTCAATCTTTGGCCAGAACAACTTCATGTTTTTAATTTTCTTATACAGTATGTATGCACTGCATTATTTGTGTATGAAAAAACTGTAAAGAAGGAAAAAAAAAGTGGTCTTGTAATAGTTTCCTTGGGCAGCTGTAACAAATTTTCACAAACTCAATGGCTTAAAACAACAGAAAATTATTGTCTCACAGTTCAGAAGGTAAGATGCCTGAAATCAAGGTGTGGGCAGGGTTAACTCCAAGACCCTGAGACAGCGTCTGTTCCATGCCTTTTTTCTAGCTTCTAGTGGGTTGCCAGCTATCCTCAGTGTTCCTTAGTTGGAAGAGACATCACTCCTATCTCTGCTTCTCTCTTCACATTGCCTTCTTCTCTGTGTCTCAAATCTCCTGTCCATTTTCTTATCAGGACACCAGTCATTAGATTTAGATCCTTAATTTACTACGTGTGCAAAGACCCTATTTCTAAAAAATCCAGGTAACTGGATTTAGGACTTAGGCATGTCTTTTGGGGGCCATTATTCAATCCACTACAAGTCTGATAGTTTGTGCTTAAATGTTTTCTTTGGCTTTAGGAATAGACTTTATGGTACTTCATTGAAATGACTTTACCACACAGCCATGTGAAGCTGAAAATTTTACAACAGATTTCCTTTTAAAATATAATTGCTTATAAATATACTTTCTATTTTTGGAGTCATTGGTATACGGAAGTATGGTCAGACGTTTTGTTTGAGAACAAAGTGGAGAAAATATCACTCTCCAAAAACAGTAAAAATGAGATGAATCAACTGGTAGTAATAGTTAAAGCTTGCATAATATTTTACATTGTCAAGGCCTTTTAACAAAGATACGGGGAAGTATGTGAAATTACCTCCATTTTATTCTTGGAAAGGTCAAAGCTCTGAAGAAGGTCAATTGACACTGTTGGTAAGGAACACAGTGGGCAGGGGCTCCTGGGTGGCTCAGTGGGTTAAAGCCTCTGCCTTCGGTCATGATCCCAGGGTCCTGGGATCGAGCCCCACATCAGGCTCTTTGCTCAGTTGGGAGCCTGCTTCCTCCTCTCTATCTCTGTCTGCCTCTCTGCCTACTTGTAATCTCTGTCGGTCAAATAAATAAATAAATAAATAAATAAATGAATATCTTAAAAAAGGAAAAAGGAACACTGTGGGCTGGAGCTCAAGTCAGCCTGTGTTTGGACCCATTCTTCTCAGTCTACTAGGGAGAAGAGTGATCTGACCAGATCCCCGATTCTTTTTGAGTGTTTTCTTTTTTTTAGCTTTACTAGTTGATAAAGAACTGATAATGATTTGGTTTCCCAGTAGATTTGTTGGAAATTTGTTGGAAAGCACATCCTTTATTCAGATCTCTTGGGTGAGTAAGTATAGATATATATACTTTAATATTTTCACATGAATGGAGGACCAGTTAATGGTTACCAGAATTCTTTACTAGATCTAACTGAGGATGCTTAGTTGGATTCCACTGAGATATCTCTCTGCCAAGCAAAGCACAGCCAGGTTGCAAAATTCCTGTACATGCATACATATAGTTGATGTTTCTGCAGTTTTGCCAAAGAACATGTAGCATCATGTGTTGTCTTGAGTTGGTTAGTTTTTCCTGAATTCTCTTCTTGTTTTTGCATTTAAGTTATTGTTAGATTAGCTTCTGATAGATTTAGTGTATTGTGGATTGTTTAATTACTTGAACAGTAGTTACAAAGTAGGCATAAACAGTTTTTTTCACCAATTTTCCAGTAATTGAAGATAAATATGTATTATAGTTCAAATCTGAGTCATCTGTACTGTTCCTTGAACAGATGTATACATCTTCCCCAATTTTTCTATGTAGTAAAATGTCACTGTATTGCCAAGTTCCTTTTCCATTGGAGTGAGAGCAGGTGTTGTAGACAAGCGGAGGGTCTTACATGTGTAAATATGACTGAAACCTATTGCTGTATGATATTTATTAACAAACTTGAATAATTTGTTTCTTTGGCAGTTACCATTTAATCTAAATAATTGATTATGATTTATTAGAGTATGTAAGGCATTGGTAGATGATGATTTAGTCTGTCAGGACTAGTTCCTCCTAGAGAAATAAGTAATTAAATTAAGGTTCTAGGGCAGATACTTGACCTTTTATGATTCTTAGCCAAAATCTATGCAGAGCAATGGTATCTGCTGGTCATTTTCAGATCCTGAAAGTTTCTGTTCATTTAGTGTTTTTATTATTTTTAAAAAGATTATTTATATTTTTACTTCCAGTATAATTAGCCTACAGTGTTATATTAGTTCCAGTTGTACAATATAGTAATTCTCAACAATTTTACACCGTTCATCATTATAAGTGTATTCTTTTTGGGATCCTCTGATTCTGCTGTCTTCTTACTTAGTGTTTTTAAAGAGAAGCCATGGATTCTGCATTTAGATTTTACTTACTCCAAAGATACCTGATGATTTTATTGTGGAAACACAGTGGCAACGCTGTAGTCCAGCCATACCTTCTGATGTGCTGTTCCCTCACTGAGACTAGCTATGTTTTTTGTTTTTTGTTTTTTTTTTTTTTTCTGAAAAGCTCCCTTGAGTCTCTTTCATGACACTTGGGGTTGCATAAAAATACTATTTAAATAATTTTCTTGTCAGAAGTAAATGAAAATTCAGAGGCTAAAAATTTGGCTGATGAAGTGAGAATTAAATTTTGTAAAGGTAGTAAGTATTTTTTTTGCTAATAGGTACTTCAGGAAACTTGTACATTGAATGATTTTTCTCTTGACATTAACTACAATTATAAGCTTTTATGTTTTTTATAGGATTGTTAAAGTATGGAGAGACTCAATTGATTAGGATTTTTTTTGCCAATGTTTCTTTTAGAATGGGAAATTGGTCACTGCAGTATCTAATAATACTATTCAAGTCCACACATTTCCTGAAGGAGTTCCAGATGGTATACTGACTCGCTTCACCACAAATGCAAACCATGTGGTCTTTAATGGGGATGGTGGAAAAGTTGCTGCTGGATCTAGGTAAGGCCCTCTGATACCTGAAAAGGAAGTAATATTAAAACAGAATGGCCTCATTCATTGGCTTCAGTGTAACATTTTCAGTACTCTGTCCTCTGTGTGTGTGTGTGCGCGCGCACACGTGTGTGGGGGCAGGGGGGCTTAATTTTTTGTGGGATGGGGTGGCAGAGGGAGAGGAAGACAGAGAATCTTAAGTGGGTTCAGTGCCCCCCTCAGAGCCTGATGTGGGGCTCTGTCTCACAACCCCGAGATCATGACCTGAGCAGAAATCAAGAGTCAGATGTTTAACTGACTGAGTCAACCAGGTACCCCACTTAATTTTTATATTCAAGTCTTCAGTAAAGGTTTTTGAGGGCAACCTTGTGCTTCTTTGTTAATTGAGATAGACTGCTTTGCAGACAGCCTGTTCAATAAATGCTGAAAAAGATTGGGGAAACATGATAGTTTGATACGAAATTTTAAAAATCATTTTGGGAAGAACTTCAGTTGTCAGAATTTTTGTTGTTTCTCTTTATGCTTATTCGTCATATGAAAAAAGAAAGGAACTAATGAATTGCTGAGAGGAATAAAAGGCATAGTACTGTTTTTTTTTTTTTAGAATTTATTTATTTATCTTATAGAGAGTGTGCATGAGGAGGGGGAGGGGTAGAGAGGGAGAGTGAAAAATCTCAAGCAGACTCCCTCCTGAGCATGGAGCCCAACACAGGGCTGGATCCCAGGACTCTGAGATCATGACCTATGCCGCTATCAAGAGCTGGCTGCTTAACCAGCTGAGCCACCCAGATGCCCCTGACATAGTGCTTTTAAAAGTGGCTGTGACTTAAAAATAAAAATGGTTGGGACTTTAATTAATTAATTAATAATAGAAGCTTAAGGTGTAATGAACTAAGCTACTTAGGAAGTATTTGTATTTTAAAGGGAAATCCTGAGTTGTGTTTTTAGTATCTTTACAGAGCCAAGATTAAAAAGTAGATCCTTAAATTTGGATGCCAAATTTTACATGTTGCTCTAAAGAAATTATGACATTTACTCTTGTGATTTTGAAATATTTGGGTATTTGGGTATTGTGATTTTGAAATATTTGGGTAGATGTAGGAGAGGTTATTGCATGGGTATTTATTAATACTCTGTTATACATTACTCTTATTGTTCATAGTGATTTTCTACTCAAAGTTGTAGATGTGATGGATTGCAGCCAACAGAAAACATTTCGAGGACATGATGCTCCTGTTTTAAGTCTTTCCTTTGATCCTAAGGACATCTTTCTGGTAATCATTTTTTCCATTTCTTCTTTTTTTTTTTTCAGTATTTTTTAAATTATAAGGGAATTAGCAAAAAATTTCACACAGTTGATAAAAAGGCTATTTGGTTTATCAGTTGCACCAATTACCTTATGGTATTATGGTTGTAACCACAGAAATTTATTTTATTCTTGCAGGCATCAGCTAGTTGTGATGGATCTGTCAAAGTGTGGCAAATTTCAGATCAGGTAAACTTATCAATTTGAATTTAAAACTTTGTGCTCATTTCTGCCTTAAATGTGGTATTACATAGCATGGGGTCAAATTAATAATTCTTTTTCTTTATAGTTGATCAAATCCTGTAATAACCTAATGTGAAAATGTGTTGAAGGGTAATTGTGTTTATACCCAATCACATGGGAAATAGATTTATATTTCAGTTTTAGGTTTTATAAATCAGTGGGGGAAAAAATAAGTCAGTATATATTTACTCTGTTATGAACTACCACTTGTTGGGAAGTGGTCTCTGGATTGGCAAAGGGAACAATTAATTCTTCCTGAGGCATTCTAGAGATAATGTGGCTGATGAGGAAAGTATTCCCCACAGGGTATGCCTCAATAGCCACAGTTTTTTCTGCTCATGTTTGAACTGTTTTAAAGAGTTGACTTTGATACCTTAACATTTTATAAATTTCTTAACTTTATTTTTGTAGATGTTTTAAGAATTTAATGTATCGAGGTTTCTTTTTTTTCCATGTGTATATATACGTGTATTCAGTGAGTATATTGTTTGCTTATTCTATATAGGAAATACACTTATTTAATTAAATATTTAAGATTTGTGCTTTTTATACCTCTGAATTATTTAAAGTAATTTGGGTCAATCATATATCATAGTTAGATGAAAGTGAATCAAGTTGCTTTTTTCATAGCTATATGTCAGTTGAAGAAAGCACCTCTGAAATATATTTCATTCTGCATATCTCTTTGGGAGAAGTTTCATAAAGGGAAATAAATTTTCTTTTTTAAAATATCAGACTTGTACTATTAGTTGGCCACTGCTACAAAAATGCAATGATGTGATAAATGCAAAATCAATCTGCAGACTTGCTTGGCAGCCAAAAAGTGGGAAGGTAAGTGACTCTTACTTTTCAATCTTTGTTTTAGTTACTTGTAGTTCTTGTTAACTTTGAATGTGAAAATAGTAGAATTAGTTTTTTAAATTATAACTGTTTCATTTAGGTTGTAAGTTTTAGTGCCCAAGCCAATAAGTATTGAAATGCTTTAAGAAATGTTTTAACTTTGGGGGTGCCTTGGTGGCTCATTTGGTTAAAGTGTGTGACTGATGGTGTGGGCTCAGACCTTGATTTCTCAGGATTGTGGGTTCAGGCCCTGGGTTGGGCTTCACGCTGGGCATGGAGCCTACCTTAAAAAAAAAAGGAAACATGTTAACTTTGTAAAGGTTCTTTCTGAAGCGTACATTTTGTATGAGTTAATTTTATATTCTTTATTTTGTATTTAATGGAACAACTCGGGAAAGTCTTGTTATGTCTACCTCTTACTAGTAGATTTTAACATTTTAGTAGCACCTGATAGACAATAGAAAGGTAGGAATTGTTTGAAAAGAGGATAGAGAATGCTCATTATTTACAAATGAACTGGTTGAATATAAGATCTTAAGAAATCAACTGAGGGAAAAATATTATTAGTAAGAAAATCCACCATGGTATTTGGAAACAAACTAATATGCAAAACCAGTAACAATCCTATATATAAAAAACAGCCATTTAGAAAATATGGTGGGGAGGGACGCCTGGGTGGCTCAGTTGGTTAAGCGGCTGCCTTCGGCTCTGGTCATAATCCCAGCGTCCTGGGATCGAGTCCCACATCAGGCTCTTTGCTTGGTGGGGAGCCTGCTTTTCTCTCTGTCTCTGCCTGCCACTCTGCCTGTGCTCGCTTGCTCGCATTCTCTCTCTCTGACAAATAAATAAATAAAATATTTAAAAAAAATAATTATTAGAAAATATAGTAGGGAAAATGGTGCATTTACTGTGAAATCAAAAAAGCTGAAATAACAAGGGTAAACTTACCAAAATGTGAAAGGGCTGTATAATGAAAACTTTAACGTGCTATCAAGAGGAGTAAAAGAAGACTTAAATAGAGAAATATATTCCATTTTTAGAAAGGAGTTTTCGATATAAAGATGTCAGTTCTTTCCTAAATTAACCTATAGTTTAGAGAACATTCAAATGTGAAATATGTGTAAGATGTTTGAAGGGGACCGTAGAGCTATTGTAAAATCCATGTGGAGAACAAAGTCTTAGAAATTAAAAGTGTTGGAGTCTAATCTAGTTAGATACACATATTATGATGCTATGAGAATTAAAGGGTGCCACTGAGTCATGGATAGATATCTGTTAAACAGAGAAATAGATCCAGTATGTAAAGAGTTAGTTTATTGAAAGGTGGAGAAAAGAAGACTGAGTAAATATATTGGCAAAGAGTATGAATACCAGGAGCTGAGAATCTTTGAGAACCATCTTAAAGGCTTCCTAGTACATGATGAATCGTGTTTGCTATGTAATTCTTTCAATTTTTATGTGTATGTGAAATTTTTCAGAGAAGATTAATAAACTTGACAGTATAAAAAGCACACATTTTTGTGTGAAATATTTCAAAGAACGAATGACAAACTGGGAAAAATGTTTGAAAAAATATGACAAAGAGCTAATTTTCTGTTTATTTATTATTTATTCATTTGACAGAGCATACACAATTGGGGAGCTGCAGAGGGAAAAGGAGAAGCAGAACCCCCAGCTGAGCAGGGATCCCGACATGGAGCTTGATCCTGGGACCCCGAGATCATGACCTGAGCCAAAGGCAGATGCTCAACCAGCTGAGCCACCCAGGTGCCCCAAGAGTTAATTTTCTTAAAATTCAGAAAGTTCTTATAAGTCGGGGCACCTGGGTATCTCAGTAGGTTAAGTGTCTGACTTTGGCTCAGGTCATGATCTTAGCGTCCTGGGATCAAGCCCTGTGTTGGGCTCCACACTTAATGTTGGCTTATCCCTCTGCTCTCCTCCCACTAATCTTCTCTCTCATACACTGTCTCTCAAAGAAATAAATAGTCTTTTTAAAAAAAAGTTCTTAAAAATAGGTAAGATCTGGGGTGCCTGGCTGGCTCGATTGTAAGAGTATGTAAATCTTGATCTCAAGGTTGTGAGTTTGAGGCCCACATTGGGTGTAGAGATTACTTAAAAGTAAAATCTTTGGGGCACCTGGGTGGCTCTGTTGGTTAAGTGTTGCATTGCTCAGGTCATGATCTCAGGGTTTTGGGATTGAGGCTCACATTGGGCTCTCTGTACAGCGGGAAGTCTGTCCCTCAGCCTGTCTACCTCGCTTGTGTTCTTCCTCTTTCCCTGAAATAAGTAAATAAGATTTTTGAAAAATAAATAAAAATAAAATTTTTCCTTCTTTTTTTTCTTTTTTTAAAGATTTTATTCATTTATTTGACAGAGATACAGCAAGAGAGGGAACACAGGCAGGGGGAGTGGGTGGGGGAGAAGCAGGCTTCCCACTGAGCAGGAAACCTGATGCGGGGCTTGATTCCAGGACCCTGGGATCATGACCTGAGCCGAAGACAGACGCTTAATGACTGAGCCACCCAGGTGCCCTAAAATAAAACCTTTCAAAAAAAAAAAAAAACCCAAGTTGGTAAGATCCTAATAGAAAGATGGTCAAGGACATGAACAGGCAGTGTATAGAAAAAGATAATACAGATGACTTTTGACATATGAAAGTATATCCAACCTTTCATACCAAAAGAAATGCAAATTGAAACTATTGTGATAGCCTGTTTTTCATTTATCAGATGTCCAAACATCGAAAGTTTGATTATATACTATGTGGAAGTAGGTGTGGCAGTTTTTTATCAGAACGAACAGTACTAGTTCTAGGCATAAATCCTGTAAGCATATTTATGTATATGCACTGCAGGGTATATATAATGAAAATGTTATATCACTGTTTGTAGTAGCAAAAGAATAGGAATATCCTAAATGTTTATTAATAGGAACTGATTAAATAAATCCTGGTATTCCTTTTTTTTCTTTTTTTTAAAATTAAAATATAATGTATATTTGTTTCAGGGGTACAGGTCTGTGATTCATTAGTCTTACACAACTCCCAGCACTCACCATAGCACACACCCTCCCCAGTGTCCATCATCTAGCCAGTCCATCCTTCCCAACCCCTCCCCTCCAATAACTCTCAGTTTGACTCCTGAAACTAATAGTCTCTTATGGTTTATCTCCCTCTCTGGTTGTCTTGTTTCATTTTCCCCTGCTTTCCCCTATGATCCTCTGTCTTGTTTCTCAAATTTCTTATATCAGTGAGGTCATATGAAAATTGACTTTCTCTGATTGACTTATTTCACTTAGCATAATATCCTGTAGTTCCATCCATGTCATTGCAAATGGCAAGATTTTATTTTTTGATGGCTGCATAATATTCCCGCGCGTGTGTGTGTGTACACACCACATCTTCTTTATCGATTCATCTGTTGATGGACATCTAGACTCTTTCCATAGTTTAGCTATTGTGGACATTGCTGCTGTGAACATTGGGGTGCATGTGCCCCTTCGGATCACTACATTTGTGTCTTTAAGCCTGGTATTCCTAAAAGTAGGGTATTCTGCAATTGTTAAAGTTAGGTAGATCTGTATGTGCTCACTGGGAATAGTCTTCTGATACATGGTGAAATAAAAAACATTAAGCTGTAGAGCAGTAGGTGTATAAATAGAATGCTACAGTTTTGTGTGTGTGTGTGTGTGTGTATGCTTTATTTTTTTAAGATTCTATTTATTTGACACAGAGAGAAGAGAGAGCAAGCACAAGTAAGGGGGCGTAGTCGAGAGAGGGAGAAGCAGACTCCTGGCTGAGCAGGGAACCTGATATGGGGCTCTATCCCAGGATTCTGGGATCATGACCTCAGCCAAAGGCAGACACATAACTGACTGAGCCACCCAACCACCCCTGTTCTTATGCATTCTGGTGCAGTCTATGCTTATGTGCACCTTTGGGAAGTAGAAATAGGATTTAGGGATGGGAAGTAGAAATAGGATTTAGGATTTTAATGTATGCCCTTTGTAGCATGTGAACTCTTAAGACTACTACATTCTGTGTTAAAGTGATAGTTGAGGAGTTTTGTGTGTATTTTTATTTTGCTCATGAAACATTAATCTAATTAAAAATCAATACAGTTAACATAGTTTTTCTCTTCTTAAATAATACATAGTTTTCTCTTTTTTGTATAAACATGGAAAGAATATATGGTTTTTATTCTGTTAATCTGTTTTTTGGAAGAATGTCTAAAAAATCAACTTCCTTTTCTCAATATATTTAAAGCATTCTGGATCTGTTTCTTTCCTTTTGGCAAATGAGGTAGATGTTTAGATCCAAAGGGCTTAGATTCCTGAGAAGTAGTATCAGAAATATGTAACTGTAAGTGCTCTGGTTGTCAGTGCAAGCAATAGAGTGATCACTTATTCTTTGCTTATCAAAATTTCAAGTGTTTTTCAGAATTTTGTTAGTTGCCAAATAAAGTACAATTTTGGTTTTATGTTTTGTATTCTTATTTGGATGATTTTTTTTTTTTTTTGCTTTTTTTCTCTCTAATTTAATGTAAACTTTCGTTTAAATCATTTGTCTTTCCTAATAGTTGTTGGCAGTTCCTGTGGAAAAGTCTGTTAAGCTATATAGAAGAGAAACGTGGAATAATCAATATGATCTTTCAGATAATTTCATCTCTCAGGTAGGTTTTTTTTTCCTCCCCCTCAGGTAGGTTTTATAAGTGAAACTTTCATTAGGCTAGCAGGAGTATTACACTTTGCCTAAATATAGTTGTAGTGAAGTATTGTTGGACATGGAGAACAACTCCAGATTGTTGTGCATGTGTCCACCTTTTGCCCCCTCAGTAAATAGGTAACTGGACAGTAAATAGGTCTTTGTTAGGTTCTGTGTGAAATCTTTCCTTGTGGAAAAAAAAAATTAAGATTCCATTTTTATTTATTCGTCAGAGAGAGAGAGCACAATCAGGCAGAGTGGCAGGCAGAGGCAGAGGGAGAAGCAGGCTCCCCGTTGAGCAAGGAGCCCGATGTAGGTCTCAATCCCAGGACCCTGGGATCATTACCTGAACGGAAGGCAGCCGCTTTAACGGACTGAGCCACCCAGGCTTCCCTCCTTGTGATATTTGATAAGAAAATCTCTTAATTTATAAGAAGTCATATTTAACCCTAACATAATATTAGAACATGTTATTTTCACATTATCAGTAATTAATTAGCCTTTATTGTTTAGTGAGTTTCACTGAGACTTGTGATCATAGACTCTGAAATGTTAGGGCAGGAAAGTTTATTGTTCTATATTCTCTCTTTCTTTTTCTGTTATACATTCCCATTTGGCTCTCAAGGAAACAAGAGGTCCAGTAAGTCAGCAATGGCTTAATATGGTTCACTTCACTCACTGTGGTTCTCTTCATCTTGAAAGGGATGGTTGCGAGGGTACTTTTTATGATCTGTATTCTAGGATAATAACAGTTTTTAGATTTTGCTTTTAAAATTGTATCAATATAATTTTCTCATGGTAAAGTAATAGCTGCTAGTGATAGTTAAATATTACAGAAAAAGAAATTTGGGAAGTCTTGCCAAACTGTCCTGCCTTTATGAATCACTTTAATTAGAAGTTACACAGAATGTGAGTTGTAAAAATTTGAATTTGGTAATAAAAATAAGTGTTTAGTTTCGAATTGTGCAGATTGTTATTTATTCATTGTTTTTCCTCATAGGCCCTAAATATAGTAACCTGGTCTCCCTGTGGGCAATATTTAGCTGCAGGGAGTATTAATGGTTTAATTATAGTTTGGAATGTGGAAACCAAAGAATGCATGGAAAGGTATGATTCAACATATCTTTTGTCCTTTTTTTTTTCCCCAACTAATCTCTATACCCAGTGTGGGGCTCAAACTCATGACCCTGAGATCAAGAGTTGGATGCTCTACTGACTGAGCCAACCAGGCACCCCCCCTTCTTTTTTTTATTGTTTTTGTTTTTTTCTCATTTCTATTAGATTTTTTGTTTTATTATGAAGCATTTCAAATTTTTGCAATTATTAGTCTGTTAGAATACAAACATATAGTATATAGTTATTAGTTTGTCAGAAGTCATTTAACCTTTCTAATTAAAATTAACCTGAAGCAATGTATAGTTTATATACTTTGGTACTGTTTTAAGAACTCACTTTTTAATTTTTAGGGTGAAACATGAGAAGGGTTATGCAATTTGTGGCCTGGCATGGCATCCTACTTGTGGTCGAATAGCTTATACTGATGCAGAAGGAAATCTAGGGCTTCTGGAGAATGTTTGTGAACCCAGTGGAAAGATATCAAGCAGTAAGGTAACAAGAAATAAATAGATGGTGGAATAGTTTCTTCAAAGTCTTTTGTTGTCATATGGGTTTGGAAAACACCACAAAATACATTACTTTCTTGGACAATCACAATTCATGTTATATTAGATGTTCAGTAATTACCTGTCATAAAGAAAATTATTTAAACTTGTTTGACCTAATGCTTCCTAAATATATTTTACTGAGAAACTTTTCCCCTCCATAGAATGCCTATTAATATTCCTTGGCTTTATAAAGAATACCACTGTGAAATACTATTTTAGTATCCTGGTTTTCTGGAGGTTGTTATTTAAATAAATATAGATAAAAATTAGGGTTAATAAGTAGAGCTTAGTTAGGCCTGTAAACCTTTTCTGCTCTGAATTAGCTTTAACTCTTAGAGCTACCCTTATATCTCTTAATGCTTAGCCATCTGGCATTACTGAACTGCTTTAAACAGGCCACCTTGTTTTATACAACTCCTTATTTTTGTTGCTTATTCCTCCTACATGGCAAATATACCCAGTCTTATTTTAAGTCTTGGTTTAGGGTTCCAGTTAAAGATCATTTACGTAACCCCCCCCATTTATGTCTACTCGGATACTGATACTGGAACCCCTGAAAAATAGACGCATGATGGGAACCTTAAGTTTAGTTTCTTAAAAAGTCAAAAAATTGACTCCTTAGACCATAGTTGGGGGAAAGCAGAGATGCAATTTAGACTGCCTGCCTGAAATAGTATTTCACTGCCTGACTGAATCCCCCAATGATTTCAGAATTTGGTAGCACTAGACACATCTAAAAGTGGGGCTATAAACAGAAGGTTGGTTTAATAAACAAGTAGAGATCTCCAGTCTCAGCATTAATGTGCACACCTAGGTAACTGCCTTCCCTCACTGTCATTTATATTCTGGCAGAATGCTGGAAATTTGTTCTCTAGAAAAAGTAAAACAGAGGTTTTTGGTTGGTGCACTGGGTACAGTTGAGTAGCATTGGGTGGAGGAGGAATACTGTACTGAAAAGGATTAAATGAAAGTGTATATACTTGGATATTAAAATTCCCAGCCTGTTTTTCATAGTTGGCTCCTATGGCATTGTCAGCTGGTCTTAGGCTTTTCAGGCAAGAGATTGGAAGAATTGTCTTTGGGGAATCTGTCCAAGAAAAAAGGCTTAAAGAGAAAGGATTCTTAACTCCAGGAAAAAAAATTACAAAAGGAAGGAAAAGTGATCATAATATGCCACATTTATAAAATGAGGATGGCAATAATGTCTACCATGTAGAGTTTTATTGTGAGGATTATATGAATTATGTATAGAATTAGAAGGTCTCTAACACAACACTTTATAAGTTATAGTCAACCATGAATAGCTGTTAGTATTTTTATTCAGCCATGAATATCATCTATATGGGCATAATAATCTTTATATTGGGAGGATTGGAGTAGGAGAATAATGTACATACATACAAGAGAATAGGGGTGGTTGAAAATTACACCAAATCCTCATATTTCCTAATATACAGAAGTTAATAGAATCTATTTAATAGATAATAATTAAAACTGAAAAGCCAAAAAAAAATATAACATTAGAATATTATTTAAAACTATGGAGGAAGTTATCAAAAGAATTGTCTAATAGAATAGAAAAGTAAGTTGGAGGCTGTGCAGGAGGACTATTTTCATTTTTATAATAAACCTAACTGACTAATTTATATGCATGTGTAACATTGATAAAAATGAAGTAAATTGTAAAACAGTTTTTAGTTCAAAGGTCACCTCTTAAAAAACCTTAACCCTTAACTGCTCATTCTTTTCTTTTTTGCTTTTATTCTTCATAGTACATATTCCTATCATAATACCTCTAATACTTTATGGACATCATCGTAAGTATAAGGCAAAAGTCCCTTTTTTTTTTTTTTTTTCAGTGTTCCAAGATTCATTGTTTATGCACTGTACCCAGTGCTCCATACAATACCTGCCCTCCTTAATACCTACCACCAGGAACCCATCCTTCCCTCCACTCCCTTCCAAAACCCTCAGTTTGTTTCTCAGAGTCCATTGTCTTTCATGCTTTACCTCCTCCTCTGATTTACCCCAGTTCACTTTTCCTTTCCTTTTCCTAATGTCCTCCATGTTATTCCTTATGCTCCACAAGTAAGTGAAACCATATAAAAATTGACTTTCTCTGCTTGACTTACTTCCCTCCGCGTAATCTCTAGTCCCATCCATGTTGATACAAAAGTTGGGTATTCATCCTTTTTGATGGAGGCGTAATACTCCATTGTATGTGTGGACCATATCTTCTTTATCCATTCATCTATTGAAGGGCCTCTTGGCTCTTTCCACAGTTTGGCAACTGTGGCTATTGCTGCTATGAACATTGGGGTTCTTATAGCCCTTCTTTTCACTACATCTTTGTATCTTTGGGATAAATACCCAGTAGTGCAATTGCAAGGTCATAGGCTATCTCTATTTTTAATTTTTTGAGGAATCTCCACACTGCTTTCCAAAGTGGCTGCCCCAACTTGCATTCCCAACAGCAGTGTAAGAGTGTTCCCCTTTCCCCACATCCTCTCCAACACTTGTTGTTTCCTGTCCTGATAATTTTGGCCATGTGGTATCTCAATGAAGTTTTGATTTTAATTTCTCTGATAAAATTCCTTATTTTTGAAAAAGAAAATCCAAAAAAAGTTTTTAACCCAAGTGAGTATGTAAACTCCTAGGACTAAAGATAAAATAGTTAAATATTTAAAAAAAGCAAACTGTCCTAGAGCATTTAGTTCTTAATTATTATTTTTAGATCATATGTTTAAATATAAGAGTTTAGAAGCATTTTTTATTTCTGTTCTCTCCTTTCATTAAACATTAGTTTTCTAGAACACAATTTTATGTATTTCCATCTAAAAGATTTGTGATAAAGTCTTTTTGAATCTGTTGATGGTGCTCTCATTAGAATTTTATACCAGGGGCGCCTGGGTGGCTCAGTCATTAAATGTCTGCCTTTGACTCAGGTCATAAACCCAGCATCCTGGGATCGAGCCCCACTTTGGGCTCCCTGCTCAGCGGGAAGCCTGCTTCTCCCTCTCTGGCTTCCTCTGCTTATATTTCCTCTCTTACTCTGTCAAATAAATAAATAAAATAAAAAGAATTTTTACTAAACTATAAGCTTCCATTGGCTTAACATTTGTATAGTTATACAGTTGTAAAAAAAATTGTTATACAATAACAAATGTATTGAACATTTGTACATTCATTTATACTGTGGGAGTCACCTGTGAGCTCTACAGTGTATCTGCTTAGTATTCTTTTTTTTTTTTTTTTTTTTAAGATTTTATTTATTTGAGTGTGAGAGCATGAGCAGAGGGAAGGACAGAGGAAAAAGCAGACTCCCTGCTGAGTAAGGACCCAGACATGGGGCTTGATCCCAGGACTGTGGGTTCATGACCTGAGCTTCAGCTCAGACACTCAACCAACTGAGCCACCCAGAGGCCCACTATTCACCTTTTAAAGTGATCTCATCGGCTTTCTGAGTCAGTAGGGCATGCATCTCTTGATCTCAGGGTTGTGAGTTCAAGCCGCTCGTTGGGCATGGAGATTACCCAACAAATACAGTAATGTGATCTGAAACAGTCATCTGGGGTCTACAAAAGTAGATTCTACATCTACATTGTTCATATTCCCAGTAATCAGGGATTAGTGTTGAATTTTCTTGCTTCCTTTGCCTGTTGGTTCTATCCATTTACTTTTATAAGCATCAAAAGAAAGCCCACAAAAAAACTGCTTTAACTGAGATCATTGAAAGCAAACATATCCTACCTAAGCAGTATAAAATCAATTTAATAAAAGTAAATGAGATAATCTTATAATAAAAGAGATTTTATAGGGACTTCAGGTGACTTCTCTGGAGAATGACCTTTGAGGAGTAAAATCTTACCTTGTATTTGGGTATATACAGTAGTTCTTTACATATCTGTCCTGCACTCCTGTCCCATCCTTAGTCTGTAAGGCACTTAAGATAACGACTAGTTCTCACATAAATATAAATACAGTCCTTGTAAATACATTTATTATTCTTGTCAGGTACATTTGCTTATATGGTAGAATGTATAGGTGTGTATTACAGAATTACCATTTGAGTAAAGGAGTCTATCTGAATAGTTCACTGATACTTTGTAATTTGTGTTCATTTGTTCAAGGTATCTAGCAAAGTGGAAAAGGATTACAATGATCTTTTTGATGGAGATGATGCAAATAATGCTGGTGATTTTCTAAATGACAATGCAGTTGAGACCCCCTCTTTTTCAAAGAGGATTATAAATGATGAGGAAGAAGATGATGACCTCATGCTGGCCTCAGGTCGTCCTAGACAACGAAGTCACATCCTAGAAGATGATGATAATTCAGTTGGTATGTGTTGATTTTGTGTATATGATTGTGCATCCCATTGATTGATCTTTTCAATTTTTCATTGAAAAGGTTTTTTTATTTGAAGTCATTATTAAATTTACAGAATGTAGCTAATGCAGTGTACAGAGGGAAATGTATAATATTAAATATTGGGTGGCTCAGTGGGTTAAGCCTCTGCCTTCGGCTCAGTTCGTGATCCCAGGGTTCTGGGATCGAGCCCCACATCGGGCTCTCTGCTCCGCAGGGAGCCTGCTTCCTCCTCTCTCTCTCTCTGCCTGCCTCTCTGCCTACTTGTGACCTCTGTCAAATAAATAAACAAAATCTTAAAAAAAAAAATACTTGTTAGAAAGGTTTCAAATCAATGATCTAAGCTTATGCTTTAGCAAATTAGAAAATTAAGAGGAAATTAAAATCCATACTAGCAGAAAGAAGGAAATAAACAACTCAATGATATTGACAACCAAAAAACTATAAAGAAAGTCAGTGAAACCAAAAGCTAGTTCTTTAAAAAGATTGGTGAAGTCGTTGAATCTCTATCCTGACCAGAAAGGAAAAGAAGACCCAAATGACTAATATAAGTGATGAAAGGCGACTCATCACCATAGATCCTATAGACCTATACTATCCAGTATGGTAGCCACTAACTACCTGTGGCTATTGAGCATTTGAAATGTGGTGAGTTTAAAATGAGATGTGTTGTAAGTGTGAAACGCAACCAGATTTTGAAGAGAATATGAGAAGAGTGTAAAATATTTTAGTCCTTTTTTTACATGAGTACGTGTTGAAATTATAATGTTTTAATACAGAATAATATTAAAATTAATTAGACTTGGGTTTTTTTTTACTATTTAAAATATGGCTACTAGAAAATTTAAAATTATACATATAATTCATTTCTATAAGATAGCACTGCTGTTAATAACAGAAGAATAAAGGAGAATGTTATGAATAACTTTGTGCCCATAAATGTAACAACTTTGATAAAATGAATGATTCTTTGATATAAGCTACCAAGCTAACTCAAGAAATATGTAACCCGAATAGTATAGTATCTGTTAAAGAAATAGAGATAACAATTGAAAGAACCCTTTAGGGGAGCCTGGGTGGCTCAGTTGTTAAGCATCTGCCTTTGGCTCACGTCATAGTCCCGGAGTCCTGGGATCGAGCCCCACATCAGGCTTCCTGCTCAGTAGGAAGCTTGCTTCTCCCTCTCCCACTTCCCCTGCTTGTGTTCCCTCTCTCGCTGTCTCTTTCTCTGTCAAACAAATAAATAAAATAAAATAAAAATTTTTAAAGTGCCTGTTGCAACAACTTATATGCTAAAATAGTACATTTAACATTATCAAATAAATGTATCATTATCAAATAAGTGGTATTATCAAATAAATGCTAACTACCATTTTGTGGTGGTAAATTGTGCTACATTTAAATCATATGGGTTTTATACAACAGAAGTCCTCAAATGTTTGATCTCAGGAGCTCATTACATTCTTTTTTTTTTTTTTTAAGATTTTATTTATTTATTTGACAGAGATTACAAGTAGGCAGAGAGGCAGTCAGAGAGGAGGAAGCAGGCTCCCTGCTGAGCAGAGGACCCTAGGATCATGACCTGAGCTGAAGGTGGAGGCTTTAACCCACTGAGCCACCCAGGCGCCCCAGCTCATTACATTCTTAAAAACTTTTGAGGATCTCAAAATTATTTGTGGAGTTATATCGTTATTTACCATGGTAGAAACTAAAACTAAGAAATTTAAAAAATATTTACTTTTAAATAACAATAAACTCATTTGTGTATACATAATAATGTTTCAGATGAAAAAATTTCATAAGAAAATTGGCATTATTTTATCCTTTTGAAAATTTCTTTAATGTCTAGCATAGAAGATGACTTGAATTCTCTCATAATGCCTCAGAGTTCAGTCTGTTGTCATATATGTTGTTTTTAACTTGACGTATGTGTAGAGTATTCAGGCTCACTGAACGTGTAGTTTGAAAAGGGAGTATTTTAACAGCCTGTTGAAATACTTCTAGATAGTCTTCTTTGCTTCTGTACCGAAAAACTCAACTTACTTGCAATGTGGAATCCAGAAACTCCAGTGAATATTCCAGCTGTATTACATTAAAATCCATTGGTCTGACTTGAATGAATCTTTTAATTTACCATGTTTGATTTTAAAATATATGCATTGGTAATTTGGAAAATACTGGTTCACTATAGGTCTTCAGGTCTTTTAATTTTGAAAACTATTATCCAGTATCAGTATCATCACCAATCTCATGAGAAGTTCTTAAATATTAGGAAGCAGTCAGGCTCATGGTGGCAGGTACAAGTTTTCTAATATATATTTTTTAAGATTTTATTTATTTATTTGAGAGAGAGAGAGAGATCACAAGTAGGCAGAGAGTCAGGCAGAGAGAGGGGGAAGCAGGCTCCCTGCCGAGCAGAGAGCCCGATCTGGGGCTCAATCGCAGGACCCTGAGATCATGACCCAAGCTGAAGGCAGAGGCTTAACACACTGAGCCACCCAGGTGCCCCATTTTCTAATATTCTGATTTTTGCTTGAAAACTCAAATTTTATCATTGACAACAAATTCTGTCAGTTATTTTTCTTAAATGATCAACTTCATTTATTTAAAGAAAATGTTTACCAAAGACTGCATAGCCATAGTTTATTTGGCATTCTTTGAAGTATAAATGGTGTTCTATGAAAAAATCAACTAGTTCAGCTTACAACTCAGTTGCACAAATGCTTTTTTTTTTTTTTTTGAGATGGACATCACTCTTTATGCACACTTCCTATTTTAGCACAAAGAACATTTTTAAAAAATCTATGTTGGATCAAGATTCAACAGAATTAATATTTTTACAGCAATTGAGTGGTGGTTAACAACGAATTGACTACTAATACAGACTGGTGCCACTGCCACACCAACAGTTTTACCCTCTATTGTTTTGTACCATCACTGTAAATGTTAACGTAGTAGAAGAGGCAGATAGCATGCTAGTATTATTAAATATGAATAGAAAAGTTTATTTAGATTTCATAATGCTTTCCTTTTTCTACATCATTGGTATTTATGATTCTCTAAGTATGATTTTTTATTTTCTAGATGTTACCTTGTTAAAAGCTGGTTCTAGTTTTTCCAAAGAGGAAGAGGAAGATGATCAGGCCAATAGCATTCATAATCTACCACTTGTAACATCCCAAAGGTCGTTTTATGATGGGCCAATGCCAACTCCCCGGCAAAAGCCGTTCCAGTCAGGTTCTACTCCCATGCATCTCACGCATAGGTTCATGGTAAGCCTTGGATCTACATTTAACTTTAAAATCATTTTATTTAACTCTTTAAACTGTTAAGTGTTTTATCTCAGTTAGTTTTGTTTGGTATGAAATATTTTTTAAAACCTTGATTAACTGGCCAAAAGCACTTTGGTTCATTATAATTTTGTGGTTGATTTATTTTATGGTTAATTTACAGTTTTAACCTTATTTCAACCTTATTATTGGAAATCACATTAAATAAAATTCTGCTTTGCAAAAAAAAAAAATCTGCTTTGCAAAGTAACTTAATGAACATAATGTGACTATATATCTTGCAATATCTCGATTGTACTTACAAACTTTATTTCTCATATTTTTATATAGAAGTTTATACTGATTCCAAAACACTGGTTAGAAGGTATTTTTTGAAGGCGGCTCCTAATATAATATATTAGAAGATGATAAGTACTATGGAAAACAAACTATCTGCCTCTTTTCCCCATCCCATCCCACTGGAATATAAACTCCAGAAGGATAAGAAATTGTTTTTGTTTTGTTTACTGATAGCACTTAGAACAAGGTATGGCACAGTAGGCATTAAGAATATATTTCCTAAATGGATGAATGAATATATTGCTTTTTGGTCTGAGAACTAAAAAGTTTAATATTTTTATTTATTTGAGGCTTTCCACTGAGGACTTTGCCTCTTGTCCTTTTGAAAGGATAGGCCTGGCATAAATTTGTATGTAAATATTAGAAGTGATGTTTTATTTTAATAAAACTGTTAATTGGTGTCCGTAGTCATCATCAAGTAATAGGTCTTAATTTCTTGTTGTTACATATTTTATTTATAGCTGTTTGTAGTAGAGGAAATTGTGAGCCTGTAGTATATATGGGTGGAAGATAAGTTTTCTAAATGGTATTGGTTTATGTTTAATGGTATTGGTTTATGTTGCCTTAAAATGTATATATTTATTCCTACGATATAAAATAGTTAGTTGGAGCAGGAAAATATGCTGTCATTTATATCCATATTTATAAGTAAGTAAATTTTTAAAATATTTCTGTTGGGGAATTTAATAGTTTGGTTGTTCAGAATTGTATTTTTTTATGGCAGTCATGTAATTTAAAAAATATTAAATGAAATACTCCACTTGCTACTAAATATTTATGTGCCTTCTTCTCATGAAAAGAGTAGGTAGTAATTGTAGTTCTGATGTCACTACTCTTACTTGAAACTATTTAAAGGTAGTTAAGCTGTGTTTGCTCCCATAACTTCAATTTCAATACAGACTGAATTATAATATTTATTAATTTGTACTACTTTAGTCCACTGATTTTAGGACCTTTAATTTATCTCAGACTTGTATTTAACCTTAATGTTTATAGGTGTGGAACTCTGTTGGAATTATTCGCTGCTATAATGATGAGCAAGACAATGCCATAGATGTGGAGTTCCATGATACCTCCATACACCACGCAACACACTTATCAAACACTTTGAATTACACAGTAGCAGATCTATCTTATGAAGCTATTTTGTTGGCATGTGAAAGTACTGATGAACTACCAAGGTAAATTCCAGATTATTAGGAAGAATTGGTCACTGCTAGATTGTTAGATACAGAAGAGTTTCATACATAATACCTCAGAACATGTCTCTTTTTGCCTAATTGTCCTGTCCTTTACAGTCTCTAACTACAAATCAGGATGACATGGGGCATCTGGGTGACTCATTCGGTTTAGGCATCTGACTCTTAATCTCAGCTCAGCTCTTGATCTCAGGGTTGTGAGTTCAAACCCTGCATTGTGGGGGGGCAGGGGAAATGACATGATACAATTAACAATTTATAATTGCAAGAGAAACTAAAGAGTTAGATAAAACATTGTTACTCTGTTTCATTACTATTGTAAGATATGTATGATATATAGATGTATATAATATGGTATATAATTATAATTATATAATTATCTCTGTAATTACTTATATATTATAGACATAATTACATAATATTTAACATATATATTGTAAACAAACAAGCAGTACAGGATTTTTAGGAAATAAAAATCCCCCCCAGAATTCTACTTTCAGATATAACGACTATTAACAATTTGGTATGTATCTTTTCTAGATTTCTTTTTGTACAAACCCCTGCCCCCTTTTTAACTTTACTTTATTAGTGTAATTCATGTATAATAAAATGTACTTCTTAGGTATACAGTTTAGTGAGTTTAACGAATGTGTATATATCAACTGTCACAATCAAAAAATTTTTTTTAATTTTTTAAAAACTTTTTAATTTAAACTCATTTAATTAACATATATGTTTTTGGTTTCAGAGGTACAGACCTGTTATTCATCAGTCTTATATAATACCCAGTACTCATTACATCACATGCCCTTCTTAGTGTCCATCACCCCAACCCCATACCCTTCAGCGGCCCTCAGTTTGTTTCCTATTATTAAGAGTCTTTTATGGTTTGTCTCCCTCTTTGGTTTTGCCCTGTTTTATTTTTTCCTCTCGTCCCCTATGATCCTCTGTTTTGTTTCTTAAGTTCCCCTTTTTTTAATATATTTTTTCAAAGATTCTATTTATTTACTTGACAGACAGAGATCAAGTAGGCAGAGGAGCAGGCAGAGAGAGAAGGGGAAGCAGGCTCCCTGCTGAACAGAGAGCCTGATGTGGGGCTCAGAAAATCAGAGCCTCGATCCCAGGACCCTGAGATCATGACCTAAGCCAAAGACAGAGGCTTAACCCACTGAGCCACCCAGGCGCCCCTTAAATTCCATATTTGAGTGAAATCATGATAATTGTCTTTCTCTGATTGACATATTTCGCTTAGCATCATACACTCTGGTTCCATCCTCATCATTGCAAATGGCAAGATTTCATTTTTTGATGGCTGCGTAATACTCCTCTGTGTGTGTGTGTGTCTACTTTTTTTTTTTTTTTTTTAATTTATGTATTTGTCAGAGAGAAAGAGAAGGAGAGAGAGAACACAAGCAAGGGGAGCAACAGGCAGAGAGGAAGCAGGCTCCCCACTGAGCAAGGAGCCCAGTGCGGAATCATGACATGAGCCGATGGTAGACACTTAACCAACTGAGCCACTCCTGTGTCCCTATACCACATCTCCTTCATCCATTCATCTGTCAATGGACAGCTCGGCTCTTTCCATAGTTTGGCTGTTGTGGACATTGCTGCTACATTTTTAAGTAATCCCTACAGCAGTGTAGGGCTCAAACCCATAACCCCAAGACCAAGAGTCACATGTTGTACTGACTGAGTCAGCCAGCTGCTCCTCAAAATATTTTTTATCACTCAAAAATATTCCCTTGTATCCCTTTGCAATTAATACCAGCCTTGGACAACTACTGACCTGGATTTTTTTTCTGTTTTTTGGGGTTTTTTTGTCATTATAAAATAGAATTGAAACTTTAAAAAAAAATTTTTTTTATGTAATATTTTTAAAGATTTTATTTATTTATATGACAGACAGAGAGCACAAGTAGGCAGAGAGGCAGGCAGAGAGAGAGGAGGAAGCAGGCTCCCCGCTGAGCAGAGAGCCCAGTGCGGGCATCGATCCCAGGACCCTGGGATCATGACCTGAGCTGAAGACAGAGGCTTTAACCCACTGAGCAACCCAGGTGCCCCGAATTGAAACTTCTTTTTAAAAAGGGAGGGGGCAGAATGATATTTGGTAAGTAGATAAATAGACAGAATTATGATGGAAAAGCAGTGGAATGCTGAATCCATCCATATTTTTTTAAAGAAGAAAAAAATTTTTATTCTTCTTTCTGTTATTTCAGCCAGATTGCCTTTTCCTGATTTTTCAGCTGATTTTAATGCTTATACACTTGATTATAGGTTTTGCCAACTCTGAGGTGATTCGAAATTAAAATCCTAATCGGATACATTAGCTTCTTGCTGCTCTAAATGTGGTCCACAAACTAGGAGCATGGGGAACCCCTGGGTGGCTCAGTTGGTTGAGCAGCTGCCTTTGGCTCAGGTCATGATCCCGGCGTCCTGGGATCGAGTCCCACATCGGGCTCCTTGCTCAGCAGGGAGCCTGCTTCTGCTTCTGCCTGTGCCTGTGCTCGCTCTCTCTCTCCCTCTCTCTCTCTGATAAATAAATTAAAAAAAAATAAAATCTTAAAAAAATAAAATCTTAAATGTGGTCCACAAACTAGGAGCATGGGTCACTTGAAGCTTGTTGAAAACAGACTCTCAGACTCCACCCCAGACCTAAATCAGAATCTGCATTTTATTGAGATCTACAGGTGCTTGAGTTGCATTAAAGTCTGAGAAACTCATCTTAACATTTTAATTGGTTTCCTAGTATACACATTGTAAAATCCACACACTACTTCATTATTTTTTTAAATACCTTGTTATTGAATTAAATTAGTACACTAAAATAAACCACTGTTGACTCAGTGTCTCCAACTCAGAGTCTTCACATAATTAGAACATTTGTTTCCATGTGCAATTTTGATTTCAGATATCTTTCCCTGTTTTCCTGGATACGTTATTTCATAGCTATATACAATGTGACTTTTCATTTTAAAATTGAATTTAGAGGTGCCTGGGTGGCTCAGTTGGTTAAGTGTCTGCCTTTGGCTCAGGTCATGATCCCAGGGTCCTGTGTTTGAGCCCCGCATCAGGCTTTCTGCTGAGCAGAGAGTCTGCTTCATCCTCTCCCTTTGCCACTTACCCCCACTCAGGCACTTGTTCTCTCTTTCTCTCTCATATAAATAAATTTCTTAAAAAAAAATAAAATAGAATTTTAAATTACTCTTCAGAAAATCAGTACTACCTCTGTTTCCGAATACTATAGTATCTGCATTCCCAAACTTAACTTTAATAACTTTTGTGTCTGTATGTATGCAAAAAAAAAAGACTGGAAACATCAAATTGTTTGCAGTGGTTGGTGATCTTGCTGGTGGGATTGTGTGATTGTTTTTCCTTTTTTCTTTTGTTTTCCTGTATTAAATTTTTTTGGCAGTGAAAGAACTCTTTAACATTTTGATGCTTCATCTCTTTTTAAAAATTTAGTCATCTTTTTCTGTATATTTGCAACCTAAGGTCCTATTCTGCAGATTTTAGTCTGCCTGTTTTCATTTAACATTAAGCTATGAGCACTTTCCTATTAACATGACTGTTAAATGGCTTTAATATAGTCCATTTTAAGGATATTTCATAATTACTTTTTCAAAGCTATTTTTGGACTATTTATGTATAATAGAAAAATTAGCTATTTGGTTTTGTCACTGGGGTATCATGATTAGTTTTATAGATATAAAATAGCAAATATGAAAGTTTGTTTCTGTCTTGTTTTAATTTTTAGCAAGCTTCACTGTCTGCACTTCAGTTCTTGGGATTCAAGCAAAGAGTGGTTAGTAGACATGCCTCAGAATGAAGATATTGAAGCCATATGTCTTGGTCTGGGATGGGCAGCTGCTGCCACTAGTGCCATGCTCCTTCGACTGTTCACTATTGGAGGTGTTCAGAAAGAGATCTTCAGTCTTCCGGGCCCTATAGTATCAATGGCAGGACATGGAGAACAGCTTTTCATTGTTTATCATAGAGGTAGGTTTTTTCCTAGTCTTTTATAATTTTACTGAGACCTGAAGTAAAATGAAAATTACTTGAGAATTTTTCACTTTCTCTTATTTTGTTTTGGGTTATATACCTGCTTTTGCATTCATTTTGTATTTGAATCAGTATGGTCTTCAAATTTACAGAATTTTGTTGTATCCACTGATAGTAATGAAAAGGAAAATATTTTATTTGTAGGAAAACTGTATTGTAGAAAGAATTCCATGTTTAGTTACTTCCATGTTTAAATCCTGTAAGAATTTTCAGAGTTTAAATGCCTCAAAAAATAAACTAACTTCTAGTGTATAGGACCAAGACGGTTTGAATATGACTTAAAAAGTTGCTGCTTCCTTCACTTCATATTCTGTCTTCAGTACCCATCACTGTGTGTCAGGACTGATTTTATCAAGATTATTGATAGGGGGCAGGCAACCTTCATCTCAGGGCCATGAGTTCAAGCCCCATGTTGGGCCTAGAGCTTACTTAAGAAAAGAAGGAAGATTACTGATAATCTTTTTATGCTTATTTTTTTTATAATTCCATTAGAAACACATTTTCTATTTTTAAAAAATATTATTTAAATTCAAGTTAACATAAATAGTGTAGTATTGGTTTCAGGAGTAGAATTTAGTGATTCATCATTTACATATAACACCCAGTACTCATCCCAACACGTGCCCTCTTTAATACCAATCATGCATTTAACCCATCCCCCTGCCCACCTCCCCTCCCTCAACCCTCAGTTTGTTCTCTTAACTATTGAGTCTCTTGTGCTTTTTCTTCCTCTCTATTTTTATCGTATTTTATTTTTCCTTCCCTTCCCCTATCTTCATCTGTTGCGTTTCTTAAATTCCACATATGAGTGAAATCACATGATATTTGTCTTTCTCTGACTGCCTTATTTTGCTTAGCACAGTACACTCTAGTTCCATCTTTCTCTCTTTTTTAAAATTTTGATTCCAACTTAGTTAAAATACAGTGTTATATTAGTTCCGGGTGTACAATATAATGATTCAGCAATTCCATACATTACCAGTGCTCATCACAACAGGTGCATTCCTTAAACCCCACCACCTATTTTACTCATCCCCTACCCAGCTCTTTCCTTTCTTGGATTCTGTAACATCACTCTGGATGTTTTTTTACTGATAACTCTTTTGGCTATTCTTCTGGCTCTACCTCCTATGCCAGCCTCTTGGCTGGAGTGCTCCAGGACTCTATCACAGCCCTGCTTCTCTAGTATCCTCTCTAGATGAGGAACTTTCAGTCTTTTGACTCTTAGCCCTAATAAGAACTACATTCTACATTGCTATTCTGTACATATCTGTAAATGTAACTGAAATAAAAGTCTCATGGACAGTATTTACTCCTTGATTTCAGTTTTCTTTAAAGATCTTATTTATTTGACAGAGAGAAAGAGCACAAGCAGTGGGAGCAGCAGGCAGAGGGAGAGAAGCAGGCTCCCTGCTGAGCAAGAAGCCCAGTGTGGGGCTAGATCCCAGGACCGTGGGATCATGACCTGAGCCAAAGGCAGATGCTTAACCAACTTAGCCGTGCAGGCGCCCCTGATTTCAATTTTCTTTAAATACTATTTGCAACTTTAAATTGATTTCTTGACTCGTAGCTCAAAAGTACAGCTTGAGAAACTACCCTGGGATATCTCCTTAAGGCTTGTGGCTTTATTATTTTATTTTTTAAGATTTTTTTATTCATTTAAGAGAGAGAGCACAAGTAGGCAGAGTGGTAGACAGAGGGAGAGGGAGTACAAGGCTCCCCACTGAGCAAGGAGCCCAAAGTGGGGCTCAATCCCAGGACCACCCGAGCCAAAGGCAGACACTCAACCAACTGAGCCATCCAGGTACCCCAGGGCCTGTGGCTTTATATAGATCTGTGTGTCCATGACCTATAAATTAGTATCACCAGCCCTACCCTCTCTTTGTATCTACAGACTTATATATCCAGTGGCCACTTGAAATCTCTTTGTACAGTTTTGATACTCATTTCAAATTTGGTCATAATAAAACTTTTGCGTTTTTGTTTTTTACCTTCCGCCTTGCTTTTTAGTTCGTTTTCCCCATCTGCGTAAATGGCATACTCTTAACCCAGCCAGTCAAGTCAGAAATGAATCATGAATTCTTCTCTTTCCCTCACCGCCCCCACCTCAGTGAGGTCATATCACCACGTCAGTTCTATCAAGTAAAACATTCCAAACCGTCTTTTCATCGCCTCCACTAAAACCCCTCTTCTCCTGGACTAGTAGCCCTGTAACTGGCTTGTTAGCTTCAACCCTTGCCTTCCATAGTCCATTCTCCATATAACAACCTGAGTGATCTTTTAAAAACATAAATCAGAACATGTCCCTCTTCTGCTCAAATTCCTCTGATGACTTCCCATTGCTTTAGAATAAAAATCAAACCTTTAATCACAGCTAGCAAGGTCCTACATGATCTGATCTTTGCCTGCCTCTTCAACCTCATCTCTTGCCACTTTTTCTCATCGTTCATTCTCGCCATACTAGCTTCTTTGTGTTCTTCAAATTTACCAAGCTTGTTCCCATCTTAGGATCTTTTCATTAGCTGTTCCTTCTGTTTACTATATTACAGCTCTTTCCCCTAACTAACTTGCAATTTATATCTCCGCTAAATTTTACTTTCTCACACAGGCTACCTCTGACTGTCCAGTCTAAAGTAATCACTCAGTCTGACACTCTGTATCACATTATTATTTTAATTCTCTGTTAACACTTAACATTTTTTTTCCCCAAAATTAGTCTTCTACCTGAATATAAATTTCCTGAGGATATGTCTTCTTTACTATTGTAGCCTTAGTACCTTGCACATAGTAAGCTCTTTGTAAATATTTCTTGGGTGAGTGAATTACCGCTTAATACCACTTTGTGTAAATAGTCCCTGTAACATAGTATTCTGCTTTATACCAGAATGGTACCTCAGTCAGGGGGGTTATCCATAAAAAGTAGTGCTAGTTAATATAGAGTTTATCACAAAATCACTTCAGTTCACAGAAGGTACTCTAGACTGCATTACAGCTAAATAGCCTTTGAAACCTGATTTCTATTTATATATTCTCACTAGGTGCAGGATTTGATGGTGATCAGTGCCTTGGAGTTCAACTGCTAGAGCTGGGGAAAAAGAAAAAACAAATTTTACATGGCGATCCTCTTCCTCTTATGAGGAAATCCTACCTAGTGTGGGTTGGATTTTCAGCTGAAGGCAAGATAAATTAACTTATTTATATTAAATACATTTTTTCAAGTAGAGATTGTTCCATTGTTCTATTCCTAATTATTCTTCTTAAGGTGAATTATCTATATTCTTTGTGTAAATTTCTCTACTATGTTGGCAGTGGGGAAACTGGAATTGTTAGGCAAGATAGCCATTCTTTTATGTATAAGATCTGATGTTCATGTGAATTCTGTTTAGAAAACATACAAAGAGAGAAATACATTTCTCTAGAAGTTTGTTTTAGATAACAAGGAGATACAAGTCAGTAGTCAAGTTGTAGCTTTTCCAGGAGATTCTATGCAAAAAAAAAATAGGAAATTTCAATAGCTGCACTGTCTACTGCGGTAGCCATGTATGGCTATTGAGCACTTGAAATGTGGCTAATCCAGATTGAGATGGTGGTAAGTATGAAATACTCCAAACTTTGAAAGTTTAGTACAAAAAAAGAAGAATCTTAGTAATTCTTATATATTAATTACATGTTAAAATGATAATATTTTGGATATATTGGATTTAATAAAATATATTATTCAAATTAGCTTCACTTTTTCCCCTTTCCTTTTTTTTTTAGCAGTTTTTTAAAAAAGATTTTATTATTCATTTATTTGACAGAGAGAGAGAGAGATCACAAGTAGGCAGAGAGGCAGGCAGAGAGAGAGAGGGAAGCAGGCTCCCTGCTGAGCAGAGAACCCAATGTGGGGCTCGATCCCAGGACCCGAGATCATGACCTAACCTGAAGGCAGAGGCTTAACCCACTGAGCCACCCAGGTGCCTCTTTTCCCCCTTTCCTCATGTGGCACTAAGAAATTAAAAATTACATTTGTAGGGACGCCTGGGTGGCTCAGTTGGTTAGGCAGCTGCCTTTGGCTCAGGTCATGATCCCAGCGTCCTGGGATCAAGTCCCACATCAGGCTCCTTGCTCAGCAGGGAGCCTGCTTCTCCCTCTGCCTCTGCCTTGCCTCTCTGTCTGCCTGTGCTCACTCTCTCTCCCTCTCTCTCTGACAAATAAATAAATAAAATCTTTAAAAAAAATATTTAAAAAAAAATTACATTTGTAGACTCATTTAATAATGGCTTATGACTGATGATGATTTGAAGTACCTTTTAAGGTACCCGTTTAATGTACCTGTTCTCTAACTCAGATATTTCCATTGGAGATTCATGTCTTTCACTTATATCTTTGGAAACTCCAGTTTGTCTTTAAAAAAAATCAACCATTTCTAGATGTTTTCTAGTGGGATTTTGTTGTTAAGATTTTATTTATTTATTTGACAGAGATCACAAGTAGGCAGAGAGGCAGGCAGAGAGAGAGGGGGAAGCAGGCTCCCTGCTGAGCAGAGAGCCCAACGTGGGGCTCGATCCCAGGATGATGGGTCATGACCCGAGCTGAAGGCAGAGGCTTTAACCCACTGATCACCCAGGTGCCCCTTATTGGTTATTTATGTTCTAATGTGACCATTAATAACTTCCATTCATATAGCTTTATTTTTTTCCCCAGTTACCAGTTAGATCTAGACTTGAGGAATATGCTGTTTGCAGTGTGAGAGGTGTATGAAGTCACAGATAATGAAAGGGGTAATTAGCAAATATGCTGTGTACTTCCTGACATGAGAACAGAGTAAGTGGGAAACAGATGCTGACTTGTATTCAGGTTAACGATTGCTTAGGTAGAAGTTGAGGAATACAACAGTGACAAGGCCAAGAAAGCAAGAAGAAGAAGAGTACTAAACACAGATTTCTCTAGATCATCACTGTGCGTCAGGTTCCGGTCATTTTTCAAAGTCTCTCTTAACTAGGGAAACTTCAGATTCAGGTTTAACTCTTTTTTTTTTTTTTTTAAACTGAAATTGGCTTTTATAGATACTGCTATATTCCACTAGGTGGCATAGTTCTCACTGAAACTATCAGCTTTTCCCTTGGGTAAATTTTAGTCATGCAATTTTTTTTCTTTTATTCAGTTAGGTCTTACTCTGTGTGGTTAATGAAGTTTTGTGGGAAATGATCTTTAATTATTCACCTTTTTGCTTTTGAACTGACATTTGAATCATTGGTATATATTTTTGATATAGGATTTATTTCACAAATATGTAGCTATTTCTCCAAATGATTCCTTTTTCAATTGCTATGTAGGTACTCCCTGTTATGTGGATTCAGAAGGTGTTGTTCGAATGCTTAACAGAGGGCTTGGTAACACATGGACTCCAATATGTAACACAAGAGAACACTGCAAAGGAAAATCTGATCACTACTGGGTGGTTGGTATCCATGAAAATCCCCAGCAACTCAGGTAGGCTATTAGAAAGTGCTTGGTTGTTTCTAAAAAGTACTGTGAAATTTTTTATTTTATACACTTTAAAGGTATTTACAATTTTTTTTTGTCCTTCACCTTAGTTCATATATTTGCTTTCCATATTTGCTAGCTTAGAAATTCATTTTAAAATTTTAAAAAAAATTTTTTAAAAAAAAATTTAAAAAAAAATTTTAAAAAAAAAAATTTTAAAAAAAATTTTTAAAAAAAAAATAAATAAACTCTGATTTAGAATTGAATAATTCAGTGGCTTTTTGAGAGTTGTTTTTTTTTTTAAAGATTTTATTTATTTATTTGACAGACAGAGATCACAAGTAGGCAGAGAGGCAGGCAGAGAGAGAGAGAGGAGGAAGCAGGCTCCCTGCTGAGCAGAGAGCCCGATGCGAGACTCGATCCCAGGACCCTGAGATCATGACCCAAGCCGAAGGCAGCGGCTTAACCCACTGAGCCACCCAGGCACCCATGGCTTTTTGAGAGTTTTAAAGGGCTCAGTAATTGTAACCAGGGAGAGGGCTAATAGAAATTTAGTAGCTGACAGCAGGTGTACAACTCTCAATCCATTTAGTCTCTATTCAATATTAAATATTTTCTTCTTTTTTTGACACTTGATATCTTCTTGGTCTAAGCAACTGGCAGTGACATTATATCGGTACTTGGTGAACAAAGATTTCTTTGCTTTCATGGAGCTTATAGACTGGGGAGACAGATAACAGAAATAAGTAAATGTTAATTACTACTTGGGATAAATGCCACAAATTAATCTGAGCAGACCCATGATGGAGCATAACAGAAGGGCACATTCTAGGTAGCATGATCACATAGGACTCTTAATAAAGAGATAGAATTAAAATGAGACCCAAGGCCAAGGAGTCTGTGAGGCAAAAGTGAAGTGAAAAATGATCCATGCAGAATAGACAGCATGTATAAAAGTCCTCAGGTCAGAAAGAGCTAGGTGTGTTTAAAGAATTGAAAGAATGCAAAAATGGCTAGCATATAAGAAGTTGAGGGTTGATGGGAAGCATAAGTCCATGCTGATATCGGAAAGTTAGATATAGGCTGCATTATAGACCATATAGAGAAGTTAATATTTCATTTGAAGTTGTATCATGAAGCCATTCTACAGTTTTATCTGGGGAATGATGAAATCTGATTTATACTATAAAAAGAAAAATACATGTGCTAAATGTCTTGGCAGAGGTAAGACTGAAATTAGGGAGCCCAGTTTTCAGTCGGGGAATTTATTCTGCTTTCTGAGAGTGTTTGGAGACATAGGGTCATATTTTTAGCCATCACAATGATCAGGGGTTACCTGGCATCTAGAGAGCTGTGGCCAGGGCTGTTGAACATCTTAGAATGTGCAGGATGGTCCTACTGAACTACAGATCGTCCTTCCCAAGTGCTATCAGTGCCTCCATTGAGAGACATTGAGGAAGATTTTGCAGTCATCCAGCAGAGCTGCTAGGGTGGTGGCAGTAGAAATTAAGGGAACTAGATTTGAGATCGAAACAAGTAGGATTTTCTGATAGATGGCATGTTGGGAGTGAGAGAGAAGACTCAATAATGACACCTATGTCTCCAATTAAAGCAACTAGATGTATAGTCATGCCATTTATAGAAATGAGAGGTGAAAACAAATTCGCTCTTGGGTATATTGTTGAAATGCCTGCAGAATATCTAAGTGGTGATATCAAGAAGGTATTATAATACATGACTGTAAGATATAAATTTGGGAATCACCAGAATATAGAAGGTATTTAAAGTATTATACCTTCATAGTAAGTATATACTTCATAGTAAGTAAAGTATTCATAGTAATAAACAAGGGGCACCTGGGTGTCTTAGTCAGTGAAGTGGCTGCCTTTGGCCTGGGTCATGATCTCCAGGTCCTGGGATTGAGCCCCACATTGGGTTCCCTGCTCAGTGGGGAGCCTGCTTCTCTCTCTGCCCCGCCACCGCACACTCACATGTTCTCTCTCAAAAATAAATAAAACACTTAAAAAAAATAAAGTCATAGTAATAAACGAGATCACTTAGAAGAAAGAAAAAAAAGGTCACAGAATTCCCCTTAGAAATTCCAACCTTTAGATGTCAGGTATTGGGAGATGGAGCTTTTGAATGAGGGAAAGGAATATTGGCTAAGCAAATAAGAGAAAAATCACTTGAAGAACATCATATCACAGAAGTTGTAAGTAGAGACTATTTCTAGAAAGGCACGAATTAGAAAAGAAAATAAAAATGGCTCTTGGATACGTGAAAAGATGATTGATATCAAAATAAGAAAAATATGAATCAAAACTTATAAAAACACTCTTTTTACTTATCGAGTGAGGAGAATCTGAAAATGATAACGCTCTTAGTTGGTGAGGCTGGGGGGAAATAATCAAGCTTATAATTGCTGATAGGAGTATAATTGGTTATAATCCCTATGGAAGGCAGTTTGTCAAGAACTACCAGAATTAGAAAGGCATGTGCTTTTTTATCTGCCTTAGGATTTTTCCTGCAGATGTACTAGTACTTGCTGTTTAAAGTGTGATCCCTGGACCATCAGCATCAGCATCACCAGGGAGCTTATTAGAAATGCCAGATCTCAGGACACCTGGGTGGCTCATTCAGTTAAGCATCTGGTTTCCCCTCAGATCATGATCCCAGGGTCTTGGGATGGAGCCACATGTCGGCTCTCCTGCCCCTCATGCTCTCTTTCTTGCACGCATATGCATGCACTTTCTCTCAAATAAATAAATAAAATCTTTCAAAGAAAAGAAACACCAGATCTCAGGCATCACTTCAGACTTACTGAATCAGAACTTGCATTTTAACAAGATCCTCAGGTGATTTGTGTGTGCATTAAAGTTTAGGAAATAGTGCTGCTAGCACATGTGGAAATGACATGTGCAAAAGATACCTGCCTTGTAGGATTGTTAATATTAGCAAAAGATTGGAACCCTAAATTTCTATTAGTAGAATAGGTAATGTTAGGTACGAGTGCATACTAGAGTACCATGTAGATTTAAAAGGGATGTGTATCAGAATATATAAAGAACTCTTGTAACCTAAGAAAAGGTAACTCAATTAAAAACTAGGCAGAGTATTTGAACTGACATTTCTCGAAAGAAAACATGCACGGCCTATAATGTATGAAAAGGTATTCATTAGTTATTAAGCATCATTATGCAAATCAAAATCACAGAGATACCACTTCATACCCACCAGGACGGTTATTATCTGAAAGATGGACAATAATTAGTGCTGTTGAGCATGCGGAACCCTAAACAGCACTAGGTGGGGATAGAAACTTGGTACAGTTTGGCATTTCCTCAAACAGTTAAACAGAGTTAGTATATGACTTAACTGTTCAACTCCTAGGGATATAAATAAAGGAATTTAAACCTGTCATTTGATTCCATACGAAATACCTGCCTTTAATCATGAATATGAGAATTACTAATCTGTAGAAGTTATCACTCCTACCTCCATTCGAATGACACTTCAGTTTAGCAAAAACTATCTTTATTGTTTCCACTGAAGATTTTTTTTTTTCATAATCCCTACTGGTTAATATATAACTGAGTTTCCTGATTTTGCATGCTACAGTCCAGTTTGCTCTCTACCAACATTAGCCTTCCTTCCTTTTCTCTTTAGCTTTTAAAAGCTCTTAAGAGTTTTAAGCATGCTTGCAAACGAATTCTTGTTTTGAGTTTTGTTTAACAAGCATTTGTTACAGTACTGACTATATGTGCTGCACTACGTAAAGGCCTGGAAGAGTTGGCTGCTAAAATCATTATCTACTCCTGAGTATGTGCTCTAAACAAATGGTGAACAAAGTCTCCTCCGTGCAACCCAGAACACAAAGCAAAACTTGTTACCCGGGGAAAGCTTAGTCTGGACATTGGCCCCAATTTTCACTAGTCTAATATTTTTTCGATTCTTCCCTTAATAAGAGAACAAGTTTTATTATCTATTTGAAAAGGAATTGAAGTAATTTTGTTTTCTTAGTAAACCATAGTTTATTTTTTGCATTTTCTCCTCCAGATGGTTTAGCCATGCAATTTCCTGGAGGCTCATTCATTATAGGCAAAACCCACCAAATTAGCAGTCAAATGAGTTTGTTCTTCCTCTTCTTTAATGAAAGGGGTATTTAATGGAGAACAACAGGTCTTTTTACTTCAAGTCTTTAAAACTAAAAGTGTAAGAAATTTTATTTATATCAAAGCAGGGTACTAATTCCCTGCTTTGATATAAATGTAGCTTTAAAAAACCATTAATAAAGTCCTAATTTTTCTTTGTGATAATTGCTTACTGTGATAAGTCAATAGAGTATTTGAGGTATAAAATGTTTTTAAACAAGAGAGTAAAAGTCTTCTTATAGAAAAAAATAAATGTTAAGGCAATTAAGATTATTCCCAATGTTCCTTCTGATTATGTTAATATACATATATATGTATCATTAGACTTGTTCCTTTCTGAATGCACATGTGCTTTTTCATTTTGCTTGACTAATAAACCACTAGCTTCTGTGAATGACAGAATTGCTACAAGAGATTTTTTTCAGGTATTCAAACTACCACCTGGTATGCTGATAACCACTGATTTATATGAAATCATAGAAGGAGAGGAAGAAGAAGAAATGAGATTATATGTTCAAAAGTATTGGAACGCTAAAAACATGTTTGTATTTTTATTATAGGGTCACAAAAAGAAGAAAGTGTATTCAAATCTTATTAGGAAGGGGGGCCTCTCTAGTTTAAAAGATTGCTGAGTATTGCCACTTATTTAATTTTTAACTATTCTAGTGGGCATTTGATAATACTAGAAGACATTTATGAAAAAAATTTACACCTGAGGATCTGATTTCTACTTAGTATTTCCCTTTAAGAAAGTCATGACTTTAAGCCATGACTAAAAGGCTGTACTATAAATTAAATGTGTGGTTATTAATAGGCATTGAACATTGTACTGTATTTTTAAATGACTAGAGAAATTAGAAAATTCACCCAAGGTACTTTGTGTGTGAGCAAGGTTTTCCAGTGGTTTTCTTATAAATAATTTGGAGTACATAAGTTGAAAGGGTATTCTACATGCATATGTCAGTCTGCGATTAATGAATGCTTTTTAATTAATGAATTGCATTACTATTCATACTGATGGGCATCTTTAAATACTTTCATATCATAATCAGAAAAGGTTTAGACAAAGCTCTCACCACTGAGCTATTTATTATCTCATAAGGCAACCACTGATTTAGCAGAGCAGGTATATATTATAACCAGGTATATACTGGATTTTCTGCTTCACTTTTACCAATATCTAGTAGTAGATACTTATCTCTATTGGACATATCACCGTCTTTTTCTCTTTGACACTTTCTACCAGCAGTACCAAGTATTCCCAAACTGATAAATAAAAGGAAGTGCTTTATCAGTATTTCATCTTGGCTGATCTGTTTTATATCATGGATCCCTTGAAAACTATTTATGGCATAGGTGCTGTATTTTATTTTATTCTATTTTTTAAAGATTTTATTTATTTATTTGACACAGAGAGATCACAAGTAGGCAGAGAGAGAGAGAGGGAAGCAGGCTCCCCGCTGAGCAGACAGCCCAGATGTGGGGCTCTATCCCAGGACACTGAGATCATGACCTGAGCTGAAGGCAGAGGCTTAACCCACTGAGCCACCCAGGTGCCCCGAGCTGCCATATTTTAAAAGTGGACAGTTTCTGAAGGAAAAATTGATGTGAGGAGGGGTTGTTGAAATTCTTAAAATGCATGGGGAGGGATAGTTTTTAAACCTAATCAGGTGTGTGGGGCGCCTGGGTGGCTCAGTGGGTTGGGCCTCTGCCTTCGGCTCAGGTCATGATCTCAGGGTCCTGGGATCGAGCCCCACATGGGGCTCTCTGCTCGGCGGGGAGCATGCTTCCCTCTCTCTCTGCCTGACTCTCTGCCTACTTGTGATCTCTCTCTCTCTCAAATATATAAACAAAATCTTAAAAAAAAAAAACAAAAAAACCCTAATCAGGTGTGAAGTTAAAAAAAAAAAGAGTAATTTGTTGTATATTATTAAGCTAGCTATTGGAATAATATTATTGCAAGTTATTGAATTTTGGAAATTTTATATTTTAACAGTTTTTATGATTTGGGAAGGGAGTTTTTGTAGTGACACTTTTTTTTTTTAATTGACAGGTGCATTCCTTGCAAAGGTTCTCGGTTTCCTCCCACCCTTCCACGACCTGCTGTAGCTATACTATCCTTTAAGCTTCCTTATTGTCAGATTGCAACAGAGAAAGGACAAATGGAGGTATGTGGAAATCTTACCTTGACACTCTGAATTTGATAATACATTGCCTGTGATGCAGACATTTAAAAATTTCCCTGATAAACAGTGTTGAATACTCATTACTTTATGATTAAATAAATAGTGGTAACAGGGTAGGAGGGTGACTGCTTATGATCACAAGGGTACCTGGTTGCCGTCTCTGCGTCCAGGGATTTTGTCTGTGAGGGAAATGGGTATGAACATCAGGGTAAAGGCTCTCACTCACTCTCAGAGTTGTGTGAGTGCCTGAGAGGGTGGACCTCCATAAATATTGGGTCTTAGACCAGGCTTGCTTCACTCTAGGCATAGCCCTGTACCATCAAAAGTCATTTGAAATCTTGTAATTAGTTACTCTAAATAGGAAGTTAACCAGCCTCTTAAAAAGTAGCATACCACCTCCTCTGAGCATTAATGATAGCTAAGATACTGTTTATTTTTTATTTATTTTTTTTTTTAAAGATTTTATTTATTTATTTGACAGAGAGAGATTACAAGTAGGCAGAGAGGCAGGCAGAGAGAGAGAGAGGAGGAAGCAGGCTCCCTGCAGAGCAGAGAGCCCGATGCGGGACTCGATCCCAGGACCCTGAGATCATGACCTGAGCCGAAGGCAGTGGCTTAACCCACTGAGCCACCCAGGCGTCCTAAGATACTGTTTAAAATGTTATATTTCCTTTTTTTTTTTTTTTTAAAGTACAAAAGATGAAGTTAAGGTTTGGTATCATGTTAAAATTTGAATTACGAAATAAACTATAGAAAAAGTATTTCAAAAATTATTTTAATTCAGAATCCGTTATCTTAAGATAGATATTTAATACTTGCCTAGTATTAAGCTGGTAGTTTTCTCTAAGCTGTTTTTTTCACTTTTGTAGGAACAATTTTGGCGTTCCATCATGTTTCACAATTACCTTGATTATTTAGCTAAAAATGGTTATGAGTATGAAGAAAGCACTAAAAATCAAGCAATAAAAGAACAACAGGAGCTTTTAATGAAAATGCTTGCGGTGAGTATAATAAATATGCTGGAAAAATTAAAGTTGCACTTTTCTATAGATTGGATTTCTTAAAAGTATGTGAATTAGCACCAAGTTCCACAACCTCAGAAACTTTTTTTTAGTTTTTAAAATTTTAATTCTAGTATCATTTATAGTGTTATGTTAATTTCAGGTGTACAATACAGTGATTTAACAATTCTGTACATTACTCAATTGTTTCCCAGTTGATGTTGCAGTTAAAATATTTTAAAAAATAAGTAAAATATTTTAGACATTATCTTGTAACTAAGATCATGAGCAGACATGTGTACCTTTAACCACCTTCTCCTATTTCACCCATCTCCCTACCGATGTCTCCTATGGTAACTACCTATAGTTACCATATAGTTCTCTATAGTTAAGAGTCTAGTTTTTTTGTTTATCCTTTTTTCTTTTCTTTTTTTTTTTTTTTTTTAAAGATTTTATTTATTTATTTGACAGAGAGAAATCACAAGTAGGACAAGTAGGCAGAGAGGCAGGCAGAGAGAGGAAGGAAAGCAGGCCCCCTGCTGAGCAGAGAGCCCGATGTGGGACTCGATCCCAGGACCCTGAGATCATGACCTGAGCTGAAGGCAGCGGCTTAACTCACTGAGCCACCCAGGCACCCCCATGTTTATCCTTTTTTCTATGTTTGTTTTATTTCTTAAATTATACATATGAGTGAAATCATACGGTATTTATCTTTCTCTGACTCATTTCACTTAGCCTTATACTCTCTAGAGCCATCATGTTGTTGGAAAAAGGTAGTATTCACTGTTGTCACCACTGTGTGACACTGTCTTGAGTATAGTATCAAAGAAATTTTTTTCTAAAGATTTCATTTACTTATTTATTTGAGAGAGAGAGAGAATGAGAGAGTGTGACGGGGGGGGGCGGTGGGGGGGTCGGTTCAGAGGGAGAAGCAGACTCCCTGCTGAGCAGGGAGCCCAATGTGAGACTTGATCCTGGAACTCTGATCATGACCTGAGCCGGAGGCAGTCACTTAACCAACTGAGTGCCCCCCAGTATTAAAGAAATTTAATTAGCTTATTGTAGAGTAAGTTTTGTTCCTTTTATAAAAATGTCATTTGTGGTGTAGGAGCCAGTAACCTTCTTATTTCCCACAGCACAGGTAAGAATATCCGTTTGGTTATTTACCATGTAGCATTGGAGGAGCATTTCCTCTGGAACAGTGTTTCTGAACAGAGTATCAGTAGCTTAAGGACTGGTCAGTTCTTTAGCATTCCTGTCCCCCTGGCAAATGCTGGAACTTCAGCCTCGTTACTATGAGAATCCTACTACTTTTCATTTCCAAATGTCCCCTGAGGCAGAGTACTACCCTGATTAAGAAGTACTGTTTATAGATGAGTGATAATAGAAACCTTGAAAAGGACATGCAGGTGATTGTCTAAACCTCTGTGCTGAGGCATGAGATGTGGGATGTCTAAGTAACAAAATAATCCTTCTACCCTGAATTAGGAAACCCTTAGTAGTCTGTGAAGTACTAATTTTCCTTACATTGTACTTGAGTTGCCTCACTTTGAGTTGTAAAAATTCATACCAAAAGAAAAGTAGTCAAGTGTTTTCTAAGATGTTAAATGAATGCCCTTTTTTTTGTATTGTTACATATAAAAAAATAGAGCAAGAAAAAGGGAGTTGTTAATTAGAAGTTGTGTAACTATTTCTGGTAGTTGGAGATCTTAGACAATCACACTTAAAAATGAATGGCTAAATCTACTTCTCCCTACCCAAACTCACTTAGTAGTATTTGTGTACCAATTCTGGGCAAAGTAATAACAAATAAATCATTTACTATCTATTCCTTTTTTGAACTTGCTGCCTTATTTGGTGAGGGTGGGGTGGGGGTGGGTGGGCAAGGAAACAAGTTTAAGAAAACTACATTTGAATTGTAAAGGAGTGTCTTTACTTCCCTTGCAATTAATAGCCTGAAATCCTAAGCCTTATTTCATTGAATCTAAGCTACTATTGATTGTAAAATGCATCATTATTTAAGCCCCCCCCAAAATGCTACAAATTAAACTCTGACCCACCATCAATTGTGAGATGCTCCCACTTTCAGAGATGTTAAAATGTATAAAAATATGGTTCTTAGAATCAGTGAGATGCATTATCTAGAAAACTGATTTCTCAGTTTTACTACTAGTATCATTCTCTTATTTTTAAAAAGTTTCTCTTGGGTGTTATATGCAACTAATGAATCGTTGAGCACTACATCAAAAACTAATGTATTATATACTGGCTAATTGAACATAATAATAAATTTAAAAATTTTTTAAATAAAAAGTTTCCTTGACATGGCTTTATTTTTTTTCCATTCTGGGTTAGCTTTCTTGTAAACTGGATCGGGAATTCCGTTGTATGGAACTAGCTGATTTAATGACTCAAAATGCTGTGAATTTAGCCATTAAATATGCTTCTCGTTCCCGGAGATTAATATTGGCCCAAAGACTTAGTGAACTGGCTGTAGAGAAGGCAGCTGAATTGGCAGCAACCCAGGTAGAAGAAGAGGAAGAGGAAGATTTCAGAAAAGAGCTGAATGCTGGGTAAGAAATAATCAGTTGCTTAAATTCTTTTTTACTATTCTGAATATTAAATTGGTCTTTGTATAGCTCTTTATTGAGTAATATATTGTCTTTTAGTTACAGTAATACTGCTACAGAGTGGGGCCAGCCAAGGCTTAGAAACCAAGTTGAAGAAGATGCAGAGGACACCAGAGAATCTGATGATAAAGAAGAAGAACCAGAATTACATAACCATGGCAAGATTTTTTTTTAAAAAGATTCATTTATTTATTTTAGAGAAAGAGTATGTGTATGAGTTGGGGGAGGGACAGAGGGAGACGTAGGGAGAGAAGCAGACTGCCCGCTGAGCGAGTAGCCAGATGGGTCTCAGTTTCACAACCTGGAGATTATGACTTAAGCTGAAATCAAGAATTGGATGCTTAACCAACTGAGCCACCCTGGTGCCCCATAAGATACATTTTTAAGGCAATTTAAGGATGAGAAATGTCATTTATGTGGCTTTCCCCATTTTACTTGGCTGAGGAAAATTGAATACCAGTGCTTTGTTAATATATCTATGCTGATTGTTGATTATAGAGAGTAACTTTGTCTCCCCATTTACATTGTATTTTAAATTTTATAGGACAGAATCCATTTTCCAAAAGTGCAAATTCTGCTGATGTGCCAGCTATTAAGTCAGGTAAGAAATATTTGTGATTCTGTAATATCAAGAAAATTGTACAAGTAGTCTTTAAAGTGATATATCTTTTCAAATACACCCCTTTTGCCCACCCCCACCTCCACTCTTCTGCCCTTGGTTTGTTTTTATCAGAAATATTGTTTGTGAAACTGCTAATTTTACAAATATTTATTAAGTGCCTATTGTGTGTCAGGTATTTGACTAGGTGGGACATAGAGAAGTCGGGCAGACATGCATGGTTGACTCCTGCGTAAATCTTACATAGTATCAACTGAATTTTTAAACCATGTGTACATGGTCCTTTGATTTTAAAAAATTACCTATAAACACATGTACAGAGTATTATAAGAACATATAACAGTGTGCTGTAATCTAGTCAGAGGTAAGGGCTTTGTCAGGACCCCAAGAGAGGCCTCATGGAATGTTTAAAGCAGAGATGAATAAGAATCAGCTAGGCTGAAGTGGGTGAGAGCAGAAGCAAGGGAAAGGCGTGTGACTGAAGGAATAGCATTTGTGAAGACTGTAAGAGTAGTGCTAAGAGCACAGAGGCAGAGAAATATGACACCGAGTGGTTTTGGAGGGAAGGGCGGAAGCTAAATCATGCAGATCCATGGAGGCCACAGTAAGGATTTTGATCTTTATTCTGAGGTCACTGGGAGGCCTTTGTAGGTTTAAAGCAGAGGCAGAGTGTGCACACTGGCAGAGGAGGAATGCGCATAAGGAGACAGCCCAAGTGACATTGAATAGTGTCTTAGACTCGGGTGGTGGTGACTAATGGGAGAAAGAAAGAAGAATTGATAAAGTGTTGCTGAAGAAAATGTAGAGAATGAAAGTTCAGGATATACAGAATGACTCAGTTTCCCAGCTTGAATATTTGAATGAATGATGGTACCATTTACTGGGTTAGAAAACACTAGGGAAACTCAGGTTTAGATAGGAGGAAGATGAACTACTATTGGATGTTTGGGTTAGGAACTCAGGAAAGTAGTCTGGGAGGGAGATATCAAGTGAAAATTGTTGGCATAATGATAGCAATTTAAATCATGGGCATGGGTGATTGAGCATTGGAGGAGGATATAAAGTGAGAAGAAAAGTGAGCATAGGGGGTGGAGAATCCCCAGCATTTAAACACTGGGCAGAGGAGGAACCATCAAAAGAAAATGAGGTAAGAGAGGAAGGAGATAGGAACATGGAATCTCAGAACTCAAGGGTAGGAAACAGTATCAAAAAGAAAGGAACACTCAGCTATGTAGAATGCTATTGAGTGGGTCAAAATGATGATGACTGAAAACTACCCACCATATTTGGCCACACGGACTTTATTGGGTCCTTAGCAAGAGCAGATTCTATAGGATAGTAGGGCTGGAAGCCATTATATTTTGGATGTGGGAATGTATGAACCTTGAGGAACTGGGAATAGCTTTGTTGACAGCTCTCGAATTTGGCTCGATGGGGTTGAGAGGGCTTGTTTTTGTTTGTTTGTTTAAGTTAGGAAACTTGAGTAGCCAATAAAGAGGAAAAAGTAGTATACATCCAAAGATGGTGTAGGCACTGATAGGGTGAGTTTCCTGACAAAGCAGGAGAGATTGGGATCTAGGGCACAAGTAGAGGAATTGTTAACTTAGCTAAAACGAGTCACCGTTCTTCCATGGTAATAGGAGAAAAGGATAGATCTATATGAATATTGGGTTGTTATATTTCATATTAACAAGTTGGGGTAGTTTCCATTTACTAGCTTGTATTTTAGCTTGGAAAGAGGTAGGAGGTCATATATAGTTGTTAATAGTTTTAAAGCTGCAAAGTACATTTGTTTTTGTATGATACAGATTAAAATATTCCATCTATTACTAGAGAGGTCAGAAGTCTTCTATGTTTTGCCGCTATTAAGTGAGGGTTTCTTTCTTACGAAAGGTGCAGTTACCTGTAGCAACCAAGGACGAGTAAACCCCTTCAAGGTAAACTCTTTCCAGTGATATTTAAAATGTATTTCAGTACATTTTTATACAAAGAAGTATTTCCAGACTGCCAGATGACACTCTCCAGACTTGGAGGCATTAAAGACTAAAGCAGATCTTCATGAAAGCAGCACTAGTTCACACTTGGTCTAAGAGTTATATGTTCTACTTACCCTCTAAATACTGATTTTTTTTTTTTTAAGATTTTATTTATTTACTTGAGAGAGAGAGAGAGTGAGAGAGAGCATGAGAGGGAAGAAGGTCAGAGGGAGAAGCAGACCCCATAGAGCTGGGAGCCTGATGTGGGACTTAATCCCGAGACTCCGGGATCATGACCTGAGCCGAAGGCAGTTGTTTAACCAACTGAGCCACCCAGGTGCTCCTAAATACTGATAGTTTTGAAAGATTATTCCCTCTTTTCCTTGGGGATGTGGTATTTTTAATATGTGTATCAGTCTTAATTTGTATTGTACAAAATGTGTTCAATTCTAAATGTGAGACCACAATATAAACCTGACATACTTTAAGGAAAAATTAATCTCTTGGGATTTTTTTTCTTCTTTAAATATAAAATGCTAATAGTTTGTTCTTTAGGTATCAGCCAATTCCAAAGAACCAACCACTTCAGTGAATTCAGCACGTTCAAGTAATATTTTAGACAATATGAACAAATCATCCAAGAAATCTACTGCACTTAATCGAGCTACAAATAATGAAAAGTCTCCAGTTATAAAGCCTTTAGTTCCAAAGCCAAAGTCTAAGCAGGTACAATTTCAACTACCCACATTAACAATAAGCAGCACATATTCTGTTTGTTTTGTTCACTCTTTCAGGTATGGGACAGGAAGCTCCAGTTGTTTATGATTGACTGTCTGGCAAGGGTAGTGGTTCTCCAATCTGATTTTGCTTCAGAATCACTTTTTGAGTGTGGGGGGGAAGAAAACATATATATATATATGTGTGTGTGTGTGTGTGTGTATGTATGGTATATATACCATATGTATATGTATATATGGTATATATACCATACATACACACACACACACACACATTTGGTCTTTTAAAAAAATTTCCCAGATGATTCTGATGCTTATCTTTGTTTAAAGATGATGCTGTAGTAGCTGGCACCAATCTTTTTTTTTTTTAAAGATTTTTTTTCTTTATTTATCTGACAGAGATCACAAGTAGGCAGAGAGGCAGGCAGAGAGAGAGGAGGAAGCAGGCTTCCTGCAGAGCAGAGAGCCTGATGCAGGGCTCTATCCCAGGACCCTGGGATCATGACCTGAGCCGAAGGCAGAGGCTTAACCCACTGAGCCACCCAGGCACCCCCCAATCTTTTTTTTTTTGAAGATGCTATTTATTTATTTGACAGAGAGAGAGAGAGACAGCAAGAGAGGGAATATAAGCAGGGGGAGCGGAGAGGGAGAAGCAAGCTTACCGCTGAGGAGAGAGCCCAATGTGGGGCTTGGTCCCAGGACCCTGGAATCATGACCTGAGCTGAAGGCAGACGCTTAACAGCTGAGCCACCCAGGCACCCCCCAGTCTTGTTCTGTATTCTGATTTTGCCTTCTGGTTTCAGCCCAGGTTTTGTATTTCATCCCAGATTTGTCATTAGTACAATAGATCTTTTTTCTTTTCCATTTCATATAGTAAAATTCAGCACTTAGAAAATACGGAATTTGTAGTTTTAGGGGATTTTGTGTCTGTAGTCTTGTTTATGTTCAGCTGAGAACTTCAGGGGGCTTCTTCACATGTTGGTTTAAGAATTCTACATATATTTTCCCACGCTTTTCAAAAGTTGATTGTAGTATATGATATCTTACTAGATTTTGTTGCAGTATTCATTATGTTTGTTTTTACAGGCATCTGCAGCATCCTATTTCCAGAAAAGACCTTCCCAAACTGATAAGACTGAGGATGTAAAAGAAGAACATCCTAAAAAGTCAGCATCTGAAACACCAGCTATGTCTCCTCAAAACACTGAAAATCAAAGGTCAGTACATAAACAAATTTATTATTCTTAAGATATAATATCCCAATAAAAGGCATACAGAAACAATACAAAATCACTCAACCCTCTTGTTCATTATTACAAGTAATACATTGACACTGTTAGTGGACATTCTGAACACATAACTTTAAGGAAAGGAAGCCATAAATATTGATTAATGTCTATTTATGTTACTTAATAAGATCCACCCTGATAAATTATATGTGTTTTAAATTGTACATATTTTATAATTTTTTTGTTTATCTTAAAATAGATAGTTACATGGGAGAAAGTGAAAAGTTACCCAAAAAAAGTGTGATAAAGAGTAAACATCTTTCCTGTCCACCGAGTTCCCCTCTTGCACAGTCACTACAACAGATTTCTCACATAGCCCTCCAATATTTTTTGTGCATGTTCAAACACTTAGATTTATCTATTTTTTTATTTTTACAGAAATGGTAGCATACATGTTATTCTGTACCTTGCTTCTTTTCTTTTTTTTTTTTTAAAGATTTTATTTATTTATTTGACAGAGAGAGATCACAAGTAGGCAGAGAGGCAGGCAGAGAGAGAGAGAGGAGGAAGCAGGCTCCCTGCTGAGCAGAGAGCCCGATGCGGGACTCGATCCCAGGACCCTGAGATCATGACCTGAGCCGAAGGCAGCGGCTTAACCCACTGAGCCACCCAGGCGCCCCCTTGCTTCTTTTCATTTAACATTTTTTATAGAACATCTCATGTTACTACATAAAGAGTTTCTTTAATCTTTTCACATACACTGAATGGATATACCATAATTTATTCAGTTCTCTACTGGTGGACAGAAGGTGGTTGCTGGTCTTTTGCTAGTACAAACAGTAGCACAAAGAATAACTTCATATGAATGTCATTTCTCACATACACCTATAGCTATAAGATGGATTCCTGTATGCTTCAAGTTAATGTGCACTTGTAATTTCAATAGATAGTGCCAAATTTTTCTCTGTTGATATTGTATCATTTTCTGTGCCTCCTGCAATATGAGAGTTCTTATTTGCCTGTATCCTATTTGTCTGCCAGTGTAATATGTTACCACATTCTTGAGGTCTCTCTTTTTTTTAAAGATTTTTATTTATTTTCTTGTGAGAGAGCGCTCAAGCACAAGCAGGGAGGAGGGGCAGAGGGAGAAGGAGAAGATGACTCCCCGCTGAGGAGGGAGCCCGACATGGGGCTCAGTCCCAGGATCCCTGAGATCATGACCTGAGCCAAAGGCAGATACTAACCCACTGAGCCACCCAGGTGCCCCGTAAAGGTTTTATTTTTTAAGTAATTTCTATACTCAACATAGGGCTCAGGCTCATGACCCAAAGTTCAAACGCTGCATGCTCTACCAACTGAGCCAGCCAGGTGCCACTCATGTTAACCAATTTAATCTGAGGAGTAGCTTTGGTTTTTGTTTTTCCCATTTTTGTCCTGAATTCAAATCAGATATTAAATGATGAAGATTTTATTTAAGAAGATTCCATTTTTTTTTTACTATCAGTGAGCTATACAGAAAACTTACATGAAATTTCATTAAAGAATTATCACTGCTTAACTAAATTTTTTTTAAAAGATTTTATTTATTTATTTGACAGAGAGAGAGAGATCACAAGTAGGCAAAGAGGCAGGCAGAGAGAGGGGGGTAAGCAGGCTCCCCGCTGAGCAGAGAGCCCGATGCTGGGCTTGATCCCAGGACCCTGAGATCATGACCTGAGCTGAAGGTAGAGGCTTAACCCACTGAGCCGCCCAGGCACCCCTTAACTAAATATTTTGTCACAAATGTTGATATACTCAATCAGAAGAGAAATGTTCAATTTTGTTTTTCTCTTGAACAATAGCTGTTTGGGGAGAGATTGTAAGCTATTAGCTAGACTTGCCCCAAGTTTGATTAAAATGAATATTTCTAGAAATTCAAGAACCTTTGTTTAGTGTTGCTGTTTGTTTTTATTTGCTCTATTATTTTTCTGAAAGTAGAATTATATTACGATATTTCCAGAAATTGGCAAGTAGTTCTAGCCAGACTAATAATATTTTTTTAATAGCTTGTTTTTCTAAAAATTAAAAAGTTTAGGCAAAATCCCGCAATTACTCATAAAGGTAATTCTTCCCTTCTAATCTTTTTTTAGTAAAATTAAGATGTTATATTTAATGAGATTTGTATTAGAGCTATAATGTTATATCCTGTCTTTCTGGTTCCATTTAAAATTTTATCATAAATATTTTTCTGTGGTATTTTTGCATCTAATTTTTGCTGTGTCCTTAAATTTATTATTCAGGCTCCATTTGGCTACAGGGTAGTGTGGGGCAGTAGTAGAGCTGATGTGTTAAGCATGGGGACGCTGGAGTCAGACTGCCAAATTGTTCAATCCCGGGTCTGATTTCTGCTGTGTAATCTGGAATAAGTTATCTCACATTTCTGAGCCTCAATTTCCTCATCCATGGAATGGAGATAGTAATTGCACTTATCTCATAGGGTGAAATGAGATAATACATGGCTTTTAGAACAATGCCTAGCGCATAGTAAGTGCTCAGTAAATATTAGATGTTGATGTCAAACCTTTGCTTATGACCTAAAGACAATTGTGTCAGAAGTAAAGTCTAATGAAATTGACAAGTGTGCTGTGTTTATGCTTTACATAATAGTTGCACAAGAAAGGACCCCCACTCCCAGGTCAGCTATGAGAGCAGAGAGGGGTTGGGTAAGGATCTTGAGAGAAATAAGAATTTCAAATAGCTGGTTTGGGAAATGGAAAGAGAACCCACCAAGGATACTTGGAAAAATTTTACTGGCCCAGCAGGGCTGAGGGGAATTGGAGATCTTGAGCATGTAGGTATTCTAAAAAGAGCTAAAAGGGTAGAGTTCATGGTTGCTCCACTTGGAAAATACAAATATGTAAAATCTTTGAATTGATCTTACAAAGGATTTTTCAGTTCGTTATTCCCATGGTCTCCAGGGTAATATGTAGTATGAATATTAACAGATGTAATTAATTGTGTCTCTCGGGGTGCCTGGGTGACTCAGTTGGTTAAGTGTCTGCCTTTGACTCAGGTCATGATCCCAGAGTCCTGGGATCAAGCTGGCATCCCGCTCCCTGCTTCTCCCTCTCCTGTTCCCCCTGCTTATGCTCTCTCTGTCAAAAAAAAAAAAAAAAATCTTCAAAAAAAATATTTAATTGTGTCTCTCTTACTTTATATAGGTATGCAAAGACTAATGGTTCATTACTAACCTGAAAAATCATAAAGCACTTTAAACTGCATTTTAAGTATAAAATTTTTTTCACATAATTGCTATTTTAGGCCAAAGACTGGGTTCCAGATGTGGCTAGAAGAAAACAGAAGTAGTATTTTGTCTGACAATCCTAACTTTTCAGATGAAGCAGACATAATAAAAGAAGGAATGATGAGATTTAGAGTATTGTCAGCTGAAGAAAGGAAGGTAAGGATAATTTTGCTGAGATTGAGATCTTTATTAAATTCCCAGATTTTAAAAATTCTTACAGAAAATTCCCTTTTTCTGTTTTTGGAAATTGCAGATACTCTGGTAAACTCTTGGTTGAGAGGGAATTAAATAACTGAAATGTCAGCTTTGACTGTGTGGGTGTGTAATAATTTAGTGCCGGGGTTAAATTTGGGGTAGATATACTGTTTATATCTGTATATAAGTTCCTATATAATGCAAGTTAGTAGGCTACTCTAAGAAAAATTACATTACTTCTAAATCAAAAGCAAACTAAGTGAATAAATAAGAATGAAATTCACATGTTTGGATTTTAAGGTTATTGTAATTTAAGAAGAATTTTTTAAAATGCTGTGTACTTCCACATTGAATACAAAGTGAGAATACTGGACTGTCTGGCTGGCTCAGTCAGTAGAGCAAGTGACTCTTGATCTTGGGATTGTGAGTTTAAGCCTCACTATGGGTATAGAGCTTACTTCAAGGAAAAAAAAAAAAAAAACAACACCAAAAAAACCCAAAATGAGAATACTGCTTTTGGGGAGAAAAGGTAGTGTTCTATTATAGCCTTTCACTTGGAAATTAGGACAGGTGGCTTGTACCTGTTGCTCCTCATGTAATTTCTGCCATGTGAGGGAGGGCTAGGAGCAGCTTTCTGGTGCAAGGGGAAGGAATGTTCAGGGTATATCAGTTAAATCCTCAGATTTCACTTCCCCAGGGCTGACAGTACACAGCATGGGCACCTGGTGAAATAGATACCTGCCTCAATAAACTGGGTTTTAAGAATAAAGTGTATTACAAAATGAGGAGGCTAGAAACTGGTTTAACCACCTCTAGCCTTATTAGAATTTCACTGGCAACTTCATACTTCTCATTTTTTATAAGAATTTATAAGAGGATAGAAATTCTAAAGAATTCGATAAAATGGCACTTGAATGGTTTTATACAGCAGAAGAGGAAGAGACTTGGTAAAGGTTGTGATTGTGTATTTGAATACTTAAAAATGTAATTAGTATTGTTAAGGTAAATCTTAAACGTTTTCTTAAATCCAGTCTGTTAATGTGAGAAATTCTGCAGCTTCAAAGGGTTCCTTTTCTATAGTAAAGAAACGGGAAAAGAAGCAAAGTGGAAGAAGGAGGAACTATTACATATTAAAATAGATTTAAGAGACTGATGGAGAGGCGCTTGGGTGCCTCAATCAGTTAAGCATCGGACTCTTGATCTCTGCTCAGTTCTTGATCTCAAGGTTGTGAGTTCAAGCCCTTCGTTGGTCTCCATGCTGGTCTCCTCCTTAAAAAATCAGTCATTCAGTCAGTGAATAAGAGACAAATGGAAACGACTGAACTTAATAAGGTTCTTGCTTAGTGAATAGAAGCCAATCCTTAAAGAATATCTGAAATGTCATTCCTGAAATGACAAAGTGATAGGGATGAAGAACAGAGCACCAATTACCAGGAGTGAGGACCTGGGTAGGACGTGTAGGTTTTGGGGACAACATGAGGGATCCTTATAATGATGGAACTGTTTTGTATCTTGAACATGGAATCTACACATTGGAATTAAATATACACAACACACATAGGAGTAGAAATAAAAAAGAGAGGAATTGTATTGATGTCCGTACCCTGATTGTGATACTGCATTTGTTTTGCAAGATGCTCCTATTGGGGTAAACCGGGAAACTGGTACATGAGATCCTTCTGTATTGTTACCTACAACTGCTTATAAATAATCTCAAAAAGTTTCATTTTTTAAAAAGTAGCTGCTGTTATAGTATTTTGCACTTAATATGGTTAAATACAAGCAGAGTTTAGATTGAAATATTAGAGGTAGAATGTAAATTTTTTAACGTGCTCTGCAATTAAGTAAAATCTGTTAACAATGAGAACCCTTAATGATTAGCTTAACAATTCAAGTGCTAATTATGCTGCTTTTTAAAAAAAATTCTGCTCTTTTATATATGGATTTTTACCTGGAAAAGAAAGGAAATAATTTCCTTCCTATTTCTTTGTTACTGCCTAAAAATCTTTCCTCCTCCCATATTTTTACAAAGGCATGGGCTGCCAAGGCCAAAGGAGGAACTACAAGTGATGGAGCTGAAGCAAAGAAGCGAAAACATGTGGTTGATGAAAGTTATGAAACTGAAAATGAGAAGGAAAAAGCAAAGGAGAATCTGAATTTGCCTAAAAAGCAAAAACCTTTAGATCTTTCGACCAATCAGAAGCTGTCAGCTTTTGCATTTAAGCAGGAATAGAGTTAAAGAAAGTGGGAAAGTTGGTAATGGATTTTTTATTCATCATTGATAAACCTGGACTTTAAAAAAAAAAAAACTTTAGAAAACTCATTATATATTTTTGAGAGTTTAGTGACAACTACCTGTCTTCATTCTACACCATGATTATATTGGTGTAGGTGACAGGGCATGTGTAAAAACTGTCATCTCTGCAGATTGCTGTGCTCCCAAATGGAGGGACATTGAGAAACACTGTGATTAGTCACTGATGTGAAGCCACTGGCATGTCCTAGTGGAAGCCAGTTTGGTGTTGTTTCTTACCTTTAAAATCATCAAAGCCAAGGTCTTAAAACCTCTGAACATTGAAGTACCTTCAAGGGGTTTCCTTGTTCGGTTTATGTCGTGTACAGAGAAGTACTACAGAAGTTGTCCTCCAGGTTTGTTACCATAGACTCTTCTCTATGTCTATACTGAACTAGGGACCATGTTTTTTAATATGAACCCTAAACATGTAAATAATTTTTTAGATGAGATTTTTTTCTTTTGTTTGTTTCAGAAATTTCTTCATATATGGGTTTCAGTTGTCTTTATATTTGCCTGGTTTTTAAAAAATAAATGACTTTCACGTTTCCATATTTAGCTTGCTGTGGTCTTAACATTGTATTTCCATGAAATGAAAGTGTTTCTAGAAAATACAGTTTATATTTATTGCCATAATTTCCACCATCATCCCCATCCTGCCAAGCATCATACACATGGAAAAAAAGATTGTGGATACTGTTTTGATAGTATTTCAGCCCAGGGCATAGTGTGTTCTTGGTAAGATACTCTGGTTATCATCATCAGCAGTACTTTCCTGAGCAAGTCTTTGAAGCCTTGATAAGAGAGTAGTTGAAGAGTTAGGGAAAGTGTTGAACTCCTCTTTAATTTTGGACAAACAAGATTTAATTATTTCATATATTTTTGGTTATTATTCTAAGCAGAGTTTAATATAAATGCAGCCACTTAATGAGAGCAGAGTACACAGGGGTGGGGATGAAAGGGGGGTTATAGTAAAAATAAATCAGGTGGCTCAGAATTGAGGATGGTATTATATGTTGGAAGGAATATAAAATGTTGAAAATTCAGATATGTAGAAGCCAAAGGTACTCTTTATCATGATGACTAAGGTTAGGAAGGAATGCATTTCTGACTCTTTAATTAGTAGCTAGTATAGAGAGACATTATAGTGCAGTGGTTAGGAGCACAGATTTCAAAGCCAAACAACCTGGGTCTGAAAACTCCCTGTAATACCTACCAGCCGAATAAACCTTGGACAAGTTTTTAGCCTTTGACCACTCATCTGTAAAGTGGGTATAATAATAGTACCTACTTTAGGGTTATGGGAATTAAATGAGATAAAAGCACTTAGTTCCTAGTACATAGTAATGTTTTATACAGATGTTGGCTATTATTAGTTATGTTATTGGGTATTTGATGTTGCTTCATCATTTGATTTTGTTCTGAATACTGGATGAATTTTTATTTCAAGAAGTTGAGGTAAAAGTTTATAGTACTTTGGAAAACATGTTTGTAGACATACATTTATTTTTATTTCCTCAACTTATTTGTTGTACATAGGATATAGTCCTTCAGTTATTACTGTTCCATAGGAATCTGATAATACTAAGGATTTGAAGAAAAAGAAAAAGGTGGTTTTTTTTTTTTTAAAGATTTTATTTATTTGTCAGAGAGAGCGTGCGAGAGAGCACAAGCAGACAGAGTGGCAGGCAGAGGCAGAGAGAGAAGCAGGCTCCCTTCTGAGCAAGGAGCCTTTTGTGGGACTTGATCGCAGGACCCCAGGATCATGACCTGAGCAGAAGGCAGAGGCTTAACCAACTGAGCCAACCAGGTGTCCCAAAAAGGGCTTTTATTTGGTTGAAGGAACATTTTTGTATTGACTTGGTTTAAATTTTAAATCAGAACTTGAAAACCAAGAAACATTACCTTTATTCCTTTGCTATATAAGATTAAACCTTTAAAAAGAATTTTTTTCAGAGAATTGGGACTTAAGAGTGGGAAAATGGAAATGGAAGTGAATGAATATATTAACCACCATCATGATATCAATAATATTGCCCATTCTGAGCTTGTTATGTGCTGTAGAATATAGCCATTTGCTTAATTTCGTTCTTTGTATGAAATAGTAAAAACTTCTCAAAGAGGAGGTTCTTTTTATACTTTATATTCATCAAAAGAGCATCATCTGATTATTCCAGAGCAAGTGAGTGAGCACTGAGTTATGCCTGCCACCTCTGGGGGCTGTGGTAATCTACAGCCTATCGTATCAGTGCAGCAGCCTGTGGTGAGCCACTGTCACCAACATGAAACAGATCCCTGTAGACAAAAAGATGCGACCCATCCATGTAGAAAGTATCTTAATCAGTGACTGGTTGTCTTATGGGTCTTTCTTGTTTTCCAACTGCTTTATTATAGAAGTATGTAGTTTTTCCTCAGGTTTCTATTTTGAAAATTTTCACACCTAAGGAAAATTTCAAGTAGTGCAGTGAACATAATTCAACCTTTATCTGAGGATTGGCTTACTGTTGACATTTTGTAATATATGCTTTATAAATAGGGTTTTTCCCAAGCCGTTTGAAATATGCATCATAATATTTCACCCTCAGTGCATCAAGCTGTGTCCCCTAAGAAAAAAGACATTCTTTTTTATGTAACCACAATATATTATACCAAAGAAATCTAACAGAAGAGCATTATTACCTAAAATGCATTTCATATTAAAATTTCCCCTAAAGCATCCTTTAGCCTTCCCTCCCTGCCAACCACCCAATCTAGGATCAATCAAGAATCCTGCATTGAAAAAATCTTTTTAAAAATCTGGCATTTCACTTAATTAGAAGTGTATACATTTTTTTAGTTTGAGTTGACATACAGTATTCTATTAGTTTTATATTAATTTATATTAATTATTAGTTTATATTACTCTTCAACATGTATGCATTATAACAGAAGTCATAATTTTTAAAAGATTTTATTAATTTATTTGAGAGAATACAAGCAGGGGGAGAGGGAGAAGCAGACTCCCTGCTGAACAGGGAGCCCAATGCAGGGACACAGGGCTTGATCCCAGGAACCTTGGATCATGACCTAAGCTGAAATCAGACACTTAATCAATGGCAACCAAGAGGGCCCAGAAGTACAACTTTTTAATATGGGAAGAATAAGGAGGAATATCCCCTCCAATCCTAATATCTGGAGGTAACCACTGTTAATATTTTGGTGTATGTCATCAGGCTTTCTTCTGTGCATGTGTTTTTTCTTTCACATAGATATGCTGTCCAAATTCATGGTCCCAAAAGGTATAAAAAAAGGACCCAAAAAATCCAAAAGAAAACCAAACAAACCTAAAGTTTGAAGTGTTGCCTTTTGCTGGTGATGGTCCTGTTGTTGTTTATGATACCCTGTATCATAAAGGGTAAAAAGTGATGGAATTGAAAATAAACATAATGGGATCAGAAAGCCAAAAGTTGGTTCTTTGAAAGACGAATTTGGAAAATATCTGGCAAGATTAACCATACTAGAAAAAGAGTGATAAGTGATTCTAGGAATAGAAAGGAATGTATTAACTACAAATGGTACAGATTTTTGAAAGAGGCCTATCATGATCAGTTTTGTCTGTCAATTGCCTAGGCCACATCTGCCAGTTATTCAGTGAAACACTAACCTATGTACTGCTATGAAGGTATTTTACAGATTATATTATAATCAGGTGACTTTAAATAAGTAGGATAATCCTAGATAATCTGAGTGGGCCTAATTCAATCAGTTGAAAGACTTTCTTAAAGAGCAGAACTGAGGCTCTCCTGAGGGAGAAGAAATAAACCTGTACACAGCAGTTTCAGCTCAAGCCAGATTTCCTGCCTGCCCTTCCTAGAGGTCTACACTGTGTATTTAGGGTTTCAGACTTCTCTTCTAATCTCCACAACTGTGTGAGTGAATTCCTGCAAGAAATCTTCTAATGTATTTTCCTGCTAGTTCTATTTCTCTGGTTGAACACTGACTAATTCATCACTCCAAACATTTCATCACTTATTATAAATAACTTTATGACAGTAAGTTGGAAAATTTTGATGAAATAAGTACCTACAAAAGCAGAGCTTAGTAAAAGTGACTTAAGACATCAAAAGACTAAAATACTTAGGAATACATTTGACAGATAAGCAAAACTTTATACTCTGACCTACAAAACATTGTTGAAAGACATAAAAGAAGACCTAAATAAATACAAAGACACCCTGTATTTACGGACTAGAAGACTTAACACTGCATTATTAGAATGGCCATACTCCCCAAACTGATCTACAGATTCAATGCATTCTTGATCAAAACCCCAGCTGGGTTTGGTTTTTGTTTGTTTGTTTGTTTTTTGCAAAAAATGACAAGTTCATCCTAAAATTCATATAGAAATTTAAGGAACCCAGAATAGCCAAAATAGTCTTAAAAAAGAAAGAACAAGTTGGAGGATTCACACTTCATAATTTCAAAACTTTATGAAGCTATAACAATGAAGACAATGTGGTCCTGGCAGGAGAATAGACCTATAGATCAATGCAATGGAATTGAGAGTCTAAAAATAAACTCTCACATTTACTGTCAATTGATTTTTCACAAGGTTGGTGGAGCAATTCAATGGGAAAATGTTAGTCTTTTCCACAAATGGTGCCAGGACAACTGGATACATGTAAACACGTGCATATTTTTTTTTAAAGATTTTATTTGTCAGAGAGCATGCATACAAGCATGGGGAGCAGCAGGTGGAGGGAGAAGCAGGTTCCCAGCTGAGCAAAGAGTCTAATGTGGGACTCAATCCCAGGACTCTGGGATCATGACCTGAGCTAAAGGCAGATGCTTGACTGACTGAGCCACCCAGGCATCCCCATACATTTTTACTTTAAAAAAAAAAAATTAACTCCAAATAGATTAAGACTTAAATGTAATCTACAAACAATTTTTAGAAGAAAACAAATGTAAATCTTTATGACGTTGGATTAAACAATGGTTTCTTAGATATAACATCAGAAAGAAATAGCAGAAAAACTACGTGGGTGGGAGGATGGGTGAAATAGGTGATAGGGATTAAGGAATGCACTTGTCATGATGAGCACGAAGTGATGTGCACAGAATTGTTGCATCACTATCTTGTATACCTGAAACTAATATTACACTGTATGTAAATTAACTGGAATTAAAAAATAAGGTGAAGTCAACATCAAAATTTAAAATGTGCTTCAAAAACACCATCAAGAAAGTGAAAAAGCCAGAATGGGAACAGTTTTTTTTTTGCAAATAATATCTGCTAAGGGACTTGCATCTAGAATGTATAAATAACTCTTAAAACTCAATAATTAAAGGACAATCCAATTTAAAAGTGGTCAAAGGACTTGAACAGACAGTTCTCCAAAGACAATAAACAAATGCCCTATAAACAGATGAAAAAGCCCTCAGTATCTAGCCAGCAGGAAAATGCAAATAAAAACCTCAAAGAGATATATCACACCCACTAAGTTGGCTATAATGAAAAAGATTGACAATAACAAGTCTTGGTGAGGAGGATATGGAGAAACTGGAATCCTCAGATACTGGAATGTAGGAATTGAACATGACAGATTTGTGATTCCTCAAAAGGTTAGAGTTTTCATATGACCCAGCATTTCCACAACTAGGTATAAATCCAAGAGTGACAAAAACATGTATACACAAAAATTGGTACATGAAAGTTCAGAGCACCATCATTTATATACCTAAAAAGTAAAAACAACCTAAATGTCTATCATGTGATGCATGGTTAAACTTTTGGTATATTCACGCAATGGAATATTTGGCAATAAAAAGAAATGGGAATCCTGGTACAGGTTATAACATGGATAAAATATGAAAGGATGGTAAGTGAAAGAATCCAGTCACAAAGACCATGTACCCTATGACTCCATTTATATGAAATGTCCAGAATAGGCAAATCTATAGAGACAAAGTGTTTGGGTGGTTGCCCAAGGGTATGGATTAAGAGGAAAGGGTGAGTGACTGCCAATGGGGACAAGGTTTCTTTTTGGAGTGATGAAGTGTTCTGGAATTGGGTAGTGGCAGTGATTGCACAACTCTGATTTACTAAAAACCACTGAATTGTATACTTTAAGTGGGTGACTGTATGGGATGTCTTCTATGAAGTTATTTAAAAAACTGATTTGAAGAAAGAAATATCTGAATAGTCTAACCAATTTTAGAAATTTAGTCTATATTTAAAATTTGTCTCAAAAGAAAATACCAGGCTAGATGAACTTTTTTTTTTTTTAAGATTTATTTATTTTAGAGAGAGAGAGAGCATGGGGTGGGGTAGAGGCAGAGGGAGAGGAAGAATCTCCAGCAGACTCCCTGCTGAGCACAGAGCCCGATGCATAGCAGGGCCAGACCTGGGGCTCTACTCCATGACTCTGAGATCATGACCATGAGATCATGACTTGAGCCAAAATCATGAATCCTGCGCATAACTGACTTAGCCACCGAGGCGTCCCAGGCTAGATGAATTTAGAAACAAACCTATCATTTGCCACTTGACTTCACTTCTCCAGGCCACAGTTGTGCTGAAAGTGCACAAATGACCCCAATATTCAGGGATCCAGTCTCTCTCCCAGAAACTTGGAATTTGGATACAGAAGCAGAATCAGTTAAACTGAGGAACTGAGCTGCAAAGTTTCAGTAGAGTGAGTAGAAGTTGAGTGTAGAAGTGAGTGCCATTGCCATAGCAGGGGAAAACTAAACTTCTACGGAAGCAGAGAAATGAATGGGCAGAAGAAACCCATCTAATGAAAGTGGAAAAGCAGGGGGTAGAAATTAAATACAGAAAAATTTCTGTGTCGGTATTATCTTAACTGCTTTGGGACTCTGATAAGAAAAACCCTCGAGAAAGAAGGATGAAGAGCTGGCACTCGATTTTTAGAGTATGGAACAGATTAATAGCAAATGAAATGTTTTGCTGTAGGTTGGAACCTACCCCCCAACCCCAAGAGTGTCCACGATGAAGACAGCTGGATTGGAATTGATATAGATGGTTTTTCTAAAGAGGGAGGAGTATTCGTGTGGCTCAATGAGATAGAGACTCTTCGTGACATCATTTCTCCCTCAAATTAAATGCTACAGCAGCTGATTAAAAATAGTAGCTGGGTATATCTAGAATATATAAAGAACTCTTAAACTCAGCATTAAAAATGAAACAAAACATACAGTCCAACTAGAAAATGAGCAAAAGACATCAACAGACATTTCACTAAGAGGATTTACAGATGGCAAATAAACACAGGATAAAATGTTGAGTCTCATCAGCCATTAGAGAAATGCAAATTAAAACTACAATGAGACACCATTACACACTTATCAGAGCAGCTAAAATGAAAAATAGTGGCAACACCAAATGCAAGGTAGGACATAGATCATTCGTGTATTGCTGGTGGGAATGTAAAATGGTACCACCACTCTAGAAAATAATTTGGCAATTTCTTTCAAAAGGAAAACGGACTTTCTATATGACCAGCAATTGAGCTCTTAGTCACTTATTTCAGAGAAATGAAAATTTACTTCTGTCTCTGTAACCTTGTTATCCCAAACGAACCAGACAGGAAATCTGTTCATAGCAGCTTTGCTCTTAATAGCCTTGCACTGGGAACTATGCAAATATCCCTCCATGGCTAAATGGTGAAACAAAAGGTATATTCACATTAGAGTACAGTATTCAACAACAAAAAAGAACAAAATACTGATACATACAACAGTTTGGATTAAACTCAAGAAAATTATGTTGACTGAAAAAAAGTCTCAAAAGATACTTTATTTTCTGTTCTACCATGTGATTCCATTTATATACTATTCTTAAAATAATATACAGTTGGGGAATAGATTAGTGGTTACCAGAGTTAAAATGGGGAGGGGGGATATGTCTATAAAGCAAGTCTTGTGGTGATGGTACCGTTGAATATCTTCATCATGGTGATGGTTTCACGAGGCTTTATATATGTTAAAATCGCATAGAGCTGTACACACACACAAATAAATCTGTACTGGTAAAATCTGAATGAGTTGTATGGATTGTTCCAATGTCAGTTTCTTGGCTTTGATATTCTACTACAGTTGTTTAAGGTGTTAACATTGGGAGAAGTAGGGGAAAATACTGAGGATATCCTACAGTTGACATTTGTAGCTAACGGGAGAGAATTTATATTCCTGACATACAACAGTGGTTATAACTCTTTGAGAGCAGACCTGTTTTTGAGTATCTTCAAAGCTTGGCACAGTACCTCTCCTAAACAATGTTTTCCTCATTGACACAGATAAAGGATTCTGAGCCACAACTGGGTAATCTGAATGATCTTTGCCAATACACCAAGAATGATATTCATTATACCACTTTAAAGTCATGATATTAATTTGTAGAAAAATAAAGGGATAGTAAGTAAAAACAAAACAAAACAAACCTTTATTAGGAAAGTTCACAAGAATTTATACATAACCACCACTTCAAACGAATATTGGCACACAAACAACAGGAAAAATATAAAGAATGCCATCATATGTCCTTTAAGCAAAAGAGAGTCCAGGTTTTTGTCACAAAATATTGTGTAGTAATAACATGCTTCCTGTCGAATGAATGGCCAACTGGATGAAAATGCCACATTCCCTTTCTGTCCTAAGAAATAATACAGGTCACTTATTGATTTTTGAGTTTGAGAAAATTCATCGGTAACACCTGAAATCATCTGAAAATTCATAATCTGTGGTTTCATTTATATGATCAATTCCACCACTATTAGAGTCTAGAGTGTTGCTATCTGTGTCTTTGCATTTATCTTCTGATTCATCTAACAATTTTGAAACATCTCATCTTGTCAATTTTTTGTTTGCTGCTATGGTTGGAGAATGAGAAATCTTGTTCTGTGAAATCTTAAAGCAAACTATAAAATAGTTCCTCCAGTCTTCTTTTATTCCTCCTGGAAAACTGATGCAATACTTTGGGCAATGCAATAAGAAAACTGAAGGATAGCCGGTTTTTGTTTTTTGTTTTACGATTTTATTTATTTGACAGACAGAGATCACAAGTAGGCAGAGAGGCAGGCAGAGAGAGAGAGAGAGGAGGAAGCAGGCTCCCTGCTGAGCAGAGAGCCCGATGCGGGGCTCGATCCCAGGACCCTGAGATCATGACCTGAGCTGAAGGCAGAGGCTTAACCCACTGAGCCACCCAGGCGCCTCTCGTTTTGTTTTGTTTTGTTTTGTTTTTTAACCACTGATTTGCATCATCCTTTTGGGTGATTCCATCATTTTACCCTTTTCTTATAATTTAATTGCCTTTTAAAATATAGATAGAAAAATTTGAAGGGTATGATAAGAGAATTCCCTAAATGATGAAATGGCAAAACATGAACTAATGAAAATAAGATCAATAAAATCCCATAATGTATCTTAAATTTATAAAAGGTGTCAATCAGGGACGTCTGGGTGGCTCAGTGGGTTAAAGCCTCTGCTGTCGGCTCAGGTCATGACCCCAGGGTCCTAGGATTGAGCCCCGCATCAGGCTCTCTGCTAAGCAGGAAGCCTGCTTTCCTTCCTCTTTCTCTGCCTGCCTGTGATCTCTGTCTGTCAAATAAACAAATAAAATCTTTGTTTTTACATTTTTAAAAAAGATTTTATTTATTTATTTGTCAGAGAGAGTGAGCACAGGAAGACAGAGTGGCAGGCAGAGGCAGGGGGAGAAGCATGCTCCCTGCCAAGTAAGGAGCCTGATACAGGACTCAATCCCAGGTAGCTGGGATCATGACCTGAGCTGAAGGCAGCTGCTTAACCAACTGAGCCACCCAGGCATCCCTAAATAAATAAAATCTTAAAAAAAAAAAAAAAAAGTGTCAATGAGCCCATATGGTAACCACCAAGATGGAATGAATTTTATTCTATTTATTTTTAAATTAAATTTCTCTTTGTTCTTTGGAAGACCTCTAAGAAAGAATTAAAAGTCATGGAATATTACTTCTTATAAATAAAGATTTATTTAAAGATTAAATAAATAAAGAAAATAAAGATTAACATGGGGTCCTACAGAGCTGATGGCATCCATAGGTTAATGATGAGTTATTGTTCGTTTGTTTGAGATAACAAGGTTACAGAGACAGACGCTGTCAGTTGCCCACCCAATAGTCATCCCCTTCTTTTTACTTAGTTTAAGGGAACCCTCGTTTTGTTTTGTAAAAGCAATAGGGTAATTGACAGAAGCCATTCTCCTTCACTGGCCGTTGGTCTAAGAGCCTTCTAGCCAATGAAATAAGGAGAAATCTCTTGAGGTAAAGGGGTCAGGGTGGGATTTCCCTGGACAGTTTTTCTAGAGGGACAAGTGAGAGGCCGGTGGTTTTGATCTCCCCTTTTCCTGCTGTGTTTGACCACTCTGTGTTTGGAGCTACAGCAGCCATCAGTATCAGGGTGGAGACCCTGAGAATGACTAAGGAGAAAGTTGGGAGGAGCCTGGGTCCTTGATGACATTACCGAACCCCCGGCCTTGCCTGCAGTGCCATCTCCAGACTTCTGGTTAAAGGAAACAGTAAGTGTCCGCATCGTTTCAGTCTGTGGTTCTCATCCTTGGTTGCACCTGGGAATCATTTTCGATGCCTCGGTCACACCCCAACCAATGAGATCAGACCTCGGCCAGTGGGAGCCAGGTTTCCCAGTTAATTCCAATGTGCAGCCAATTTTGAGAGACACTAGTTCAAGCTACTTTTAGTAGGATATTCAGTTTCCGGCAGGAAGAAAAAAATCTCTACGTGGTACATTTTCTTTTTTCTCTCTTTTTAAAAGTTGTATTTATTTGAAAAAGAGAGAGAGTGCACAGGGTAGGGAGGGGCAAAGGGGGAGGGAGAGAAAACCCAAACAGACTCTGCACAGAGCACAGGGCTCAACGTGAGACTCAACCCCACTACCCCGTGATCAGACCTGAGCTGAAACCGAGAGTCCGAGGCTCAACTGACTGTGCCACTCAGGCATTCCCGTACAGTTTCTGATTGAAAACATTTATTTTCAGCCAGATAAAACTCAGATCCCCAAAATGGTGAAAAGATCAGAACCAGTTTGTTTTCTCATCAGCTTTGGTTCATCCATCTGTGAAACATTCATAACATTGCAGTTAATTTCCACAAATACTTGGATGACTGGCTGGGACAAATGTACAGTAGCAGTTGTGAGGCTAAAAATAAAAATACACCCAGAACAACAAAGAAACATGGTTTTGCACGTCTCCGCTAAGCTGTTTCCTTTGTTTGCTTTTTTTTTTTTTAAATTGCCAGTACTTCTGGCAGAATGGTGGCCACCGGTCTTGCAGAAAGCAGCGTCTCTGAGTTTTTCAGGTGTAAAGTAATCAACCAGAGGGCATCAGGAGACTCCTGCATGAGGAACTGTTCCATCAAGATCATAAACATCTGCCATCGCCTCTCCCATCTGTGCTCTTATTGAGAGGAGAGGTAAAAAACATAAGCAAGCAAATAAAACAAAAACAGGGCATGGCAAAATTTTCTATTGCTCTAGTGTTTTAAGAGCTATCAAATTGTTGACTTACTGACCACACAGATTTTTTTCCCCCTTGTCTCTAGAGATCCTATTAAATAATGGAAAATAAATGAAAATTAAAAGTACATCTACAAAATTGATGATGAAGTGGAAGGGGTGGGGAACATTCAAGTATGAGATAATTGAATAAACCTAGGAAGACAAAAAGGGGGTGGGGAGGAATGTCCAAGGACAGGGAAACTACCGTCTAGACCAGTTCTTTTCTTAATCTGCCTAAGAGTCACCAAGGGAATGTTGTTAACCTGCAGATTATATTCAGTAGGTCTAGGATGGAGCATGAGCTTCTGCATCTGATACCATTGAAACTGTTCTGGTTTGTGGACCACACAGTAAGTTAGGGGGAATACATAAGGAGGTGCTACAGTTCCCGAAAGTCATGGCCTGCCCTCTGGAACCTAAGAGAGGCAGAAGTGAGATGTGGGGCTGGAGCCAAGGAGATTAAGTGGAAGTCTGTATTTCAAGAGTTGAAAACCCATGACCTCAGGGGCCAGACAAGGAAAGGGAAGGAAAACAGTGCTGTTGCACATTACTGCAGAATCTGAGTCCACGTAACTAATCTTGTAATTTTTCAATAGAAGACAGAAATCTAGAATTTATGTGAAATCTTCCGAATTGGTTTCATTCTTGGCAACCAATTAAAATGGAAGGCTGCTCTAAAGAAAGAAAGAAAATTTTCCACGGAGAACCAGAGAAGCACATTCTGGAATTTTAGGGGTTCCTTTGTGCTCACAAAACCTGAGAAAGAAGAGGTAAGCCCAAAGATACCCAGACAGCAACTGATCAGGTAATAGTAAAAAGTTGTGAAAACATGAAGATTCCATAAGGGATTCCATTAAGGGATTTGGTGGAGGTGAAAGGTAGAATCCCCATTTCAATTTGACATGGGGAACATTCTCCACTAAGTGACAGGGGGTCATGATCTTGGCCTTGTGGAGAAGGGCTCTTAGATGCTACTTGCTCTGCAATGACTCATGTTTACATCATCATGGAAATGTAAATTCATATTAGTTTTCCCTTTCGTAAGATGAACTTAGACAAATAATGGATATTTGAATGGTGGTTATGGAACAAGATGAAAATGTTATAAATTGACAGTGTAAGTGACTGGATGGCCAAGAAGTTGGTTAAGCACCTGACTTCAGCACAGGTCAGGATCACAGGGTCCTGGGATCAAGTCCCTGCTCAGGCTCTTTCCTCAGCAGAGAGTCTGCTTCTCCCGCTGCCCGCAGCTCCCTCTGTGCTTTCTCTGTCTCTCTGACAAATAAATGAATAAAATCTTAAAAAAAAAAAAAAAAATAAAGGGGCAGACTTTAGATGAAGGGGAGAGGTTAAATAATTAAAATGCTAATATCCTCTGATTACAAAGTGGGAGAGCAGTTGTCTTTCTATAGAACAAAAGTGGATATTTAGTATTTAATTGATTAGTATTTAATAGTAAATAGTAATTTATTATTAAATTAGTATTTAATTGATTTGGTATTTAATAATGATACCTCTATGGGAGGGAGGGAGTAAGTAGGCTAAATTCTTAGTTTTCAAAGTAGAAAGTTAAAAGGAAATGTCCAAAGTTGATGAGTAAAAAATAACAGTAGGAGTGTATGATTTAGAGATGTGTAGGCTGGGGAAGAACCCAAAGTAAAAAGGACTGGTTAAAATATTTATTGCCTCTGAGGAGCAGAGCTGAGTGCAGAATTACAGCCTTCCATTACAAAGCCATCTTTTCCATTTGACTGTTTGGCCATATGTGTTGATCACTTTGAAAAAATATAAATGTATGTATCTGTGTGTGTATACTTTTGTATATATGTTAAAATCAAACACTGAGTTGTAAATTATAGGAAACAAGTACCAGTTCACATGAAGGAAGTGTTTGTAAAGAAAACACATTGAGGGGGCGCCTGGGTGGCTCAGTGGGTTAAGCCGCTGCCTTCAGCTCAGGTCATGATCTCGGGGTCCTGGGATCGAGTCCCCGCGTCGGGCTCTCTGCTCAGCAGGGAGCCTGCTTCCCCCTCTCTCTCTGCCTGCCTCTCTGCCTACTTGTGATCTCTGTCTGTCAAATAAATAAATAAAATCTTTTTTTTTTTTTTAAAGATTTTATTTATTTATTTGACAGACAGAGATCACAAGCAGGCAGAGAGGCAGGCAGAGAGAGAGAGGGAGGAGGAAGCAGGCTCCCTGCGGAGCAGAGAGCCCGATGCGGGGCTCGATCCCAGGACCCCGGGATCATGACCTGAGCCGAAGGCAGAGGCTTTAACCCACTGAGCCACCCAGGCGCCCCTAAATAAATAAAATCTTTAAAAAAAAAGAAAACACATTGAGGGGCCACTGGCTGGCTCACTTGGTAGAGTGTGTGACTCTTGATCTTGGGGTCATGAGTTTGAGTTTTTAAGTAAGCACAGAGCTTACTTTAAAAAAAGGAAGAACACACATTGAACTCATACACAGTATTCAGTGACTTAAAACAGTGGAGAGGGATGATGAAGCAAGCACAATAAAATGCTTTCATTTAGGGGATCTCATAGAAAGGTATATGGGAATACTTTGTGCTGTTTTTGCAAATTTTCTTTAAAATTATTTAAAAATAAAATGTTTCTTTGAATTTTTCTTTTTTTTCTCATCTTTTAAAAAAATTTATTTTTATTGAGTTAATTTTATTTATTTTTTTGACAGAGAGAGTGAGAGAGCCCAAGCCGAGGGAACAGTGGGGGAGTGAGAAGCAGACTCCCTGCTCAGCACAGAGCCTGATGTGGGACTCGATTCCAGGATGCTGGGATCATGACCTGAGCTGAAGGCAGACGCTTAACCATCTGAGCCACCCAGGCATCCATGAAAATTTTTTAATTTAAATTCAACTTTGTTAAAAACCTGAAAAATCTAGTAGTTTTTTTCTTCAACCCCATACAAGGCATTTTAGAATCTTTGGAAAATACCTTATAGTAAATTCCAAATGTGGGCCCCATTATATAATTTTGTTTGGAATAACAACTAGACATTTAAAGGCTAAAGAAAAATAATACATGCTGCTCTTTGCAGGAAGGCATCTTGTTTGTCTGGTAGAGCTTCAGGATTTGCTTGACAATTGAGAGGAGCTGGCCTTAGCTTGCCTTGGAGGCACTGAGCTGGCCAGCGCAGAGAGCCGCTGTTTCGCTGTGTTGTGGTCTGTGACTACCAAGGAGACAGGCTGGCAGTGCCTGACGAAGGCAAGCTGGACACTGCTGGATCAGAAGTTAACATTGTCCATTTATTGTATGACTTACATTTCTTTGGGCTGTCCCCTACACTTGGGGCAAGATCATAACCTAATTTAATATCTGTTACTAAAAGTCCAACAGTTCTTTTTCCATTTGTTTTGACTGGAGATGAATCTCGCTTAAAACATACCATTCAGGGCGCCTGGGTGGCTCAGTCCTTAAGCGTCTGCCTTTGGCTCAGAGCATGATCCCAGTGTCCTGGGATGGAGCCCCGCATCGGGCTTTCTGCTGAGCAGAGAGACTGCTTCTCCCTCTCCCACTCCCCTTGCTTGTGTTCCCTCTCTCGCTGTGACTCTCTCTGTCAAATAAATAAAATCTTTAAAATCAAAACAAAACAAAAGCAACAAAAACCCATACCATGCATTTATCAGTAGCATTCAGTGATTGCTTAGTATATGAGAGGAATTGATCTCACATCATCTTGAACGCGGTTCTATTATCATCCTCGTTTTTTACACATAAAAGGGCTGAGTTTAGAAGCTAAATAACTTATGCAAGTTCACATCATTTGTAATATAGGTTTTTTTCAAGTACAAGCTAAGGAAAAGTACCTTAAAAGTAAAGAGTAATTTACTTATCTATACCTGGTACAAATTTAAGACCCTGGCAAAGGTCATTTGAGAGTGATTATCCCTGAGTGATAGTGGATAATGATGTACTCTATTGTTAATAAGAGATTTATCAAATTAACTGGATAGTAAGCCATTTTTTTTTAAAGTGGCTACAAAAATTTTGTTGTAACATGGAAAAATTCATAGAATACAAAGCAGGTTGCCAATGGAATATAACAATATGAAATAAAAATAACCATCTATATACAGGAAAATAAAAAGATTAAAAAGAAATATAGCAAATTGTTAACAACTGTGGTGAAGTTATAGGAGATTTTAACCCTATCAAAAACATCTATCATTATTTTTCAAAAAAAAACCCTGTACATTATATTTTAAAGTGATTAATTTGCTTAGCAATCACATAGTGAATACCAACGTAAACATCTTGCCTACAAGAATCCAAACAAAATGAAGTTTTAAAAATTTGATTTGGGAGGCGCCTAGGTGGCTCAGTGAGTTAAAGCCTCTGCCTTCGGCTCAGGTCATGATCCCAGGGTCCTGGGATTGAGCCCCGCATCGGGCTCTCTGTTCAGCGGAGAGCCTGCTTCCCTTCCTCTCTCTCTGCCTCTCTGCCTAGTTATGATCTCTGTCTGTCAAATAAATATATAAAATATTTTTTAAAAATTTGATTTGAAAAGATAAAGAGAATTTAAAGTGAAGAATATTTACACTTGAAACATGGAAAAATTATATACTATTTGCTAAATTACTATTTGGCAATAACTTGACTGTTGTTTTGCCTTAAAGGTACTTGTCAGCCTGTTCCCAGTGGAAAGAAAGAGAAAATGTCAAGGTAGACTCTTGTGTAGAAAAATCAGATTATTTCCTGGGTCTCTCTTGATCATCAATAGTTGTTGCAAGTCCTGCCTTTCCTCCCGGTCAGAAAACCCTGGGAGAGAATTTGTTCTGCTCTGTTTGCGTGGCACCAAAATACCTACCCAGCTGCCTTTGAACAGACTATGGTGGCCTTGACTATGGCTTTTTGCTCTATATCGTAGAATCCCAAGAGAAAGACAGTGTATAAACATAACATTTACTCATTTCCCTTAAGTAGGCATACTCCTAATGTTTGTGGAAGGTTACAGAGTCACTTGATGCTGGAGCCAGGTGGCAATAAATGACAAAGGAAATTCAGCTGAATTGGTTCAAGATGTGTGTTGCTGGGAAACTATGTCTAGGGGCAAATAATTGTATTGATTCCTGGGAAATGGTGACACTATGCAAGTGAACAGACAGGTGCAGCCACACGCACACAGTTAGGCTTTTTGTTCTTAGAGAGATGAAAGATTATATGAAATACAATTATTTTGCTCTTATTTTGTTTAAAGGTGATGAAAGATTTTAAGGGAAAAAAAGAATAAAGAATTATTTTCTATTGGGTGCCTGGGTGGCACCGTTGTTTAAACGTCTGCCTTTGGCTCAGGTCATGATCCCAGGACCCTGGGATCAAAACCTGAAATCATAGGCCTGAAATCTGCTGTTCTTATGTGAAAACAATTGATATAACCTACTATTGGCAAACAAACAAACAAACAAACCAAACCCTGCATCCGGTCAGAAGCGGGGAGCCTGCTTCTCCCTCTCTACCTGCTGCTCCCCCTGCTTGTTCTCTCTCTCTCCCTGAAAAATGAATAAATAAAATCTTAAAAAATTATTTGCTATAATCATAATAATTATTAACAAGGAGTTTTGCATTCATTATTTTCAAAAGAAATTGTCCCTTTTTGCACGTGAGGAAAATATCGCCCAGAGAGGAGAGGTTAAGTATTTTCTCAAGGTCACACAGTATAGAGAAGAGTTAGAAGATTTGGAATCTAGGTCTGTCAGACTTCGGTCTGGATTCTTCTCATCATAGCTGCCAAGTGATCATCTTCCTTGTGGTTAGAGGAAAATACTAAAATAAAATAAACAATGGGCGCCCAGGTGGCTCAGTGGGTTGAGCCTTCGGCTCGGGTTGTGATCTCAGGGTCCTGGGATCGAGTCCCGCATCGGGCTCTCTGCTCGGCGGGGAGCCTGCTTCCCTCTCCCTCTCTCTGCCTGCCTCTCCATCTACTTGTGATTTCTCTCTGTCAAATAAATAAATAAAATCTTTAAAAAATAAAATAAAATAAACAATAAGAAACTTCTCTATGGGCTCAGAGGATATTGGACATGGCTTTAGATTCTGTTTGTGGGAATTGGATGTATGTTTGCCAATGAAAAGTGTTTCTGATGTTTTCCTAATACATACTAGAGGAAAACAAGTGAGAACCATTTAACTTGCATCTCACCATACAGATGCCAACCTTCTTAACTGCCTCTTTGCAGTGTATCATAGATAAATAGCATGATGCCTAAGGAGGGTTACATTCTTTTGAGAAAGTCAGACAGGGGTTATGAAGAGGAAGTGGGACAAAAAAAAAAAAAAAACTTCCACAGGCTGATATCCAAGGACTGGGGTACATCAATGATACAGGAATGGCCATGCATCCCACTGGAATTTGGTCTTAGGGCAAGGCGACAGATGGAAGACAAATGGTGTGTGGAAGAAAGTGTCCCAGTGACAATCTAGGCTCTTGGTTGTCAGCCCTGGGTCTTCCAAGAGTCATTGGAGACAGGAGGGAGGTCTTCCATTCTCTTTCTCCTAGGGCAGGCACTGTATCTAGAAGAGAGACTGCTGATCATTTGGCCTGCCTTTTTTTCACCACAAAGGCTCAAAGGTGGGTTGGTCCAGTTGGGGCTTCATGATACTTACCAGCAGAACAAATTAGTAACATTCAGCAAATAAAAAACAGTTTCTTCCTCTGTAAAATGGGAATAACAATCCTTACCTCTGAAATGCTGCTTCCTGCTAAATTTCCCTGGCCTCTTTCCTACCAATTACCCCTGTTCATTTATTTAAACTTGGCAACTCATGTTGATCTGTTCTTGTCAGCTGATAACAGAGATCTAATCCTAATTTTCCCCGGGGTCCGGGCTAAGCCCAATTAAATGAACTTTCATATCTTGCTTAAAGGTACATTTCACTCCTCTATAGCTGTCTTTTTTTTGCAATACTTAATGTTTCAGTTTAATTTTGACACATTAAAGGGTGACAATCTGGGAAACTTGGATTGTGGGGTAGGGGAAAGAGGGCATTAGGCATCAAGGGGAAGTAACTTGAGGCTGTTATTCTCTACTCCATTTTATGGAGTCCTCCAACTGCTGACATCCAAATAAATGCAGGCTCAAATCGATAAGATCCTGTATCCAAACTGATTAGAAAATTGTGATAGTGAAAGAAAATGATGAAAATGAAGATTTCATTTTATTTTTAAATTTATTTATTTGTCAGAGAGAGAGAGGAAGAGAGAGAGAGCGAGCACAGGCAGGCAGAGTGGCAGTCAGAGGCAGAGGGAGAAGCAGGCTCCATGCCGAGCAAGGAGCTTGATGTGGGACTTGATCCCCGGACACTGGGATCATGACCTGAGCTGAAGGCAGCTGCTTAACTGACTGAGTCACCCAGGCATCCCTGAAGATTTCATTTTAAATGCCTTCTTCTATTATGTTGCAAGAAGGGCTACCAATCAAAGCTTGATTAGATCAACCCCTTTGACTAGAACAAGGCTTGCCCCAGTTTTTCAATGGAAAAAATTGTGTGTTTAACTAGCAGAAACTGAATTTTCATTTAAAATGGACATAAGCAGGCCTAAATGGTGAATGGATCAGAATAGAGGGAAAGATTTCAGGGTATCTCTAGTAGGACAAGGGAACTAGGCGAAGTGCTGTATTAACAGTACAACAGATCCTCTTCAATTATATGAAATATGGTTTTTCACACCTTGCAGTTACTTCCTCCTCTGGTGCTAATAACAGTATTTCTGAAATGCCCATGTGGGCTGTTAATGACATGTTGTGCTTCTGCACAAACTATTGGAATCTTAAAATCTGGCTTCAGTCTTATTGATTTCTCAACTGCATACCTTTCAACAGGCTTTAACATCTAAAACAGACAACAAGTAACAACTGCCATTCACCAAGGGCCTAGAATCTCTCAGGCACAGTACTGGACTCTTACGCAGGTCATTTCTTTCAACTTTAACAAAAGCTGAATATACTTACATACAGAAATGTGCCCAAAACATGAGCAGAAAGCTGAGTCAGTTATCACTGTTCCCGTTTCTCAACGAAGACCCTCCCCTCTCTCAAAGACAGCCAATACCTTAACTTCTAACATCTCAGATGAGTTCTCCCTGTTTGTAGAATTTATATCAATGGGAGCATATCATGTATGTTATATTTTAAAAAGTTATTTCAGTAGCTTTATAAGGAGGATATTATTAGTCCCATTTTCCAGAAAATGAAAATGAAGTAGAGTGGTTAAGGGATCTGCCCAAGGCAGAGATTTTAATAAGTGGCTAAATTGTAATTCCACAGGCTTGTCTGAATGCCAAACTGTTTTCTCTCTACACAATTGCCTAGATCAGGATGAATGGTTTTTGGAGGCTCTTCTTCTCAATCTCTGCCACTGCTCACAGGTTTCCATGTAAAGGCTCTATTAGCCTAGAGCGTAGCTAGACTTTCTCCTTTGGCTTGAGGGAGTGTGGCTCAGGGATATAGGGTGAGGGTTGAGTTTCTCTGCCTTCTGGTCATTTCTTTCTTTTAATTTTTTTAAAGCTTTTTTTTTTTTTTAAGATTTTATTTATTCGACAGAGAGAGACAAAGCGAGAGAGGGAACACCAACAGAAGGGACGGGAGAAGGAGAAGCAGGCTTCCCACTGAGCAGGGAGCCTGATGTGGGGCTCCATTCCAGAACCCCAAGATCATGACCTGAACCAAAGGCAGACGCTTAACGACTGAGCCACCTAGGCACCCCCTGGTCATTTCTTGATTTGTGTTTGATCCTTATTTAGTTGGACACCATTCCTGGCCTAGCGATTAAAGGGCCTGTTCTCTTTTATGGTTTGAATCATATTTGAGGTAGGTGATTACAACATACAAAGTTGGGAATATCTCTGTACACCCCTCCAAGTTTTTGGTGCGATGGCTCATAGAGCTTTTAAAATATCCTCAGAAATAAGGACAATCATGAGAGCCCGATGCTACTTGAATGACTAAAGCTTGGAATATACTGTTTAAATACACACTCCCATTGTGTTAGCATTCTGAGAGGTTTCACTGTTCTAAGTAAACTATATTTCCCAAACTCACAAATGTTACATCTGCCTACTCTTATAAAATTGTGTAGCTTTCAATAAGGAGATAGATGTATATATTATTGTTATACACAAACACACTCAGTTTGGAAATACATTTCATTTCTTTAAATAATCATTAATATTAGGTATATAACAAAAGTGAGAGGGCAGAGTTTGGCAGATGTGGAAGAAGACAAAAGAAGAGGAAAGAAACAGGTCAAGTAAAAACAGGGAGTCAAGAGAAGGAAATTGACTTAGCCTTCAGAGGAAAGATTATACAGCTCTCCTTGTAGATTCTTCACAACTTTGCAGATTTATAGACCCACGTGATGCTATTTCCCAAGACCCAGGACTTACTATGATTGCTGGGATATATCCCTTTTTCCAATTCCATTGAAGCCTCTCCCATCTCCTTCATACCTCGTAGCACCTGAAAGCCAAAGACAGCTCTATTTAGAGGCTGAAGATTGGGAGTGGGAGTTTCTTATTCATTGAAAACTGAGGGGCACTGAGGCTTCCCTGCTCAAGAATACCTCCCTACCAGCCTAAATTCTAACAGTTTTTGTCTCTAGGCTTTTTCATGAAAATTTAAGTCTGATACCTGAACAGGACAGTACATTAACTCAGAGTGTTTTTCTGGGACCTGATGGGTTTAAACAAACATATATAACATTGGTATTAATGATCACATTCCTTAGATTTAGAAAAAAAATTTGTACTCTACAGTCAGAGTATGAAGAAATTGTTAGGGTTTTAGATTGTTAGGTTAATTAAACAAGGAGGCCATTAGATTGAGGTAACTTTAATGTCTTTGTGGCCTGAGCAAGCAAACCAAAACTCAAGCTTGTAAATGACTCAAGGTAAATAAATCAAATCCCAAGGACAATCAATCACAAACAGCCAACTACACTTTCCCAAATAAGGCAACTGTTTAAGCTATCGCCAACCAAATAATTTCCTTGCTTTGCTTCCATATCTTCTCTATAAAAGTCTTTTCCCTGGCTCTTTTTGGTGGAGCCTTCCTAACCACTTCCAGTTTGGTGCTGCCTGACTGGAATCAATTTTTGCTCAAAATCCTGAAAATTTAATATGCTTCACTTTATCATGTAACAGGATAAACTCAATCCATGCATCTTCAGTTAGGAGTTTCCTTTGTGGACCAAGATTTTCCATAGGTATGAAATGATATAGAACTGCTACAAATGGCTACAGGTTTGTTGAGGAAGCTTTGGGATTTTGAGATATCATATGTGTAGAGGGGAAAATGTTAGTTTGAGTTGAAAATGTTAGTTTGGGTTAATATAGAATTCTTTACAGGGAAGATAGTTGTCCATGATAAGCAAAATATCTTTTCGGAGTAGAAAGTACATGACCATCAGGGCTTAGCTAGGCTGAGACCTAGAGTGTAGATGAACTAATTAACAAAATAAATGGACAGGAATGTAATGGTTGCCATGGTGGTCAAATAGAGCTAAACCTGAGAAGAGGGGAAGTGGTAAGAAGGGGACCCAGCATCTGAAGAGAGATGGGAGCTTAAGCGGGGCTGAAGTGGGATATGGCCAAAGGTTGCCTGATATTTTTCTATTATCTAGAATGATGTCTATGTACCATGTCAGAGAATTCTTAAACTGTCATAGTAGTGGTGGGTGTTTGACTACTAATATAGTAATCACTAAAAATTTGACTTGTCCCTTATATCTGTTGTGATTAGGTTTAACTTCATATAACCCCAAACTTGTAAATACCAATGGTATGAATACATAAATGATTAATTTTCTTTCTTGTAAAAGTCCTGAGGTAGATAGTCCAGGACCCCTATGGTTGTGCCACAATTATCAGGAGCCAAGTATCATCCTATTTTTTTTAATCTGCCATCATTAGTACACTCATTTTGAAAGTTTCCTCATGGTCCATGGTTCAAGATGGCTGTCAGAATCCAGTCATCACCTTTGATCGCAGGAACAGTAAGGGGGAATGTCAAAAGGGCTTACATCAACTGTATGCCCCCTTTTCATTAGTCTTCCTATCTATCTAACAACTTCTGTTTGCATTTCTTTAATCAGAACTACTGTGACATATTTCTGGGTGGGAAAAAAGTTCAGATAATAATTTCACAAAAAGAAATAATGAATAATGAACATCCATTTCCATTTTTTTGGTTTGTTTTGTATTGAACTTCTGTTCAGATTAAAGTTCCATTATAAAGGAAGGACTACGTGGTAAGAAACAAATTCCCTGCTTGATGAGTACCTAACCATCTTTAGGATGCATAGCAAATGCTTCCTTCTCTATAAAGCCCTTTCCTAACTCAAACACTATTTTAAATTACTGCTTCCCCTGTACTCCCCAAATATTTCACACTTACCTCTTTAATTGTATTTATTATACTTTATTATAATTAGATTTACACATCTGTTTCCTTTAGTAGATGTCCTTTTCCCATTATCCTTTGTACTTCTCCAAAACCTAACATTATACTTGGCCTATAATGGACAATCAACAAATGTTAGTTGAGAATGAAAGGGAAAAAAGTAGAAAGGTAGTTGTAGATAAAAACTCAGAAGCTCTGGGAAAAGTTAACAGGGTATCATATTTAAAGCATAACTAGTGTAAACAACCATCTTGGTTTCTCAAGAATGAGGGGTTTTCTATGCCTTCAGTGCTAAAACTAGGGATGTACCAGGCAAACTGGGATGTGTGTCTTCTTACAGTAGACCCTGGTTGCAAATCTAGACATTCATACACTGAATCAAACAAGAAAAATATAGAAAGTCAAAGGGAATGGCAAGATCATTTCTCTAATAGTGGTAAACAGTCCTTAACAGCTACAGAAAGGAATCTGGAGGCTTTGAGAGTGGAAGTCATCAGAGAAGGGTCTAATTCCAGGAAAGATTCAAAGTTGTTTTTATTAAAATGTGGGATTTTCTCTAATCAATACAGAGTTCTACAACAATGATGTCAGTTAAATGTTGACAAATCAGAGAAATATGCAGGATGCCAATATCATATGATTGACATTTGCATCACTTTTGGTCTGGTTCTGAATTCTAAATTATATATCCCAGTTGTAGTAATTAGAACATAGGTTTTGTTTCCAATAATGGAAGTCCAAAACATCAGTGGCTTAAACAACTAGGGGAATTTATTTTTCTGTCAAGTATGTGACTGGACTGACATAGTGGTTCTGCTCCACAAAGTCACTAAGGCTCTAGGCTCCATCTATCTGGTTTTTCCATTATCTCTAGGGGATTGCTTTGTCTACATAATCCATTAAGCCCCTGTGTTTCCATTTCAGGCTACAAGAAGTGAGACGCAACCTGAAAGTTGAATACATTCTTTTTCTTAACATCCCATTGTCCAGCTGAGCACCTATCCATACCCCCAGAAATCAGTGTCCTCATCTAAGTGTGAAGGTGTCAGGAAAGAATCTTCATTGAGGGTAGCCATGTACTTCAATTAATATTAGGATTCTATTGCTTTAGAAGAAGGGGGGAGGATGGAGATAGAGACATCTAGAATTCTTTGCTACCCAGTCAATATAGTAACCAGCATATGTTTATGCCTTGCTGTTACAATAAAACAAATTTACAATTTTTTTAAAAGCATTAAGTACAAACATTAATCATTCCTTCAGAGAGCCTGCCTCCATGGGGCCATGATGTCCAACCCAATCACCTTCTCACAGATGGGCAGAAGGAGAAATACACAGCAAGGTCAACCAAAGACTTTAAAATCCCAAACTCATAAGGTAATAGCAACTATCACAGAGGCCAAGATCAGAATGAGGATGATGACGAAGAATGAAGAAAATTAATACTGCAGTAACATTAAAGTGTGGTAGTCAAGAGCTAGAACACTTGGATTAATCCTGGATCATTCATTCTACTCATTCATTCTAGCTGTGTGATCTCAGATAAGATGCCTAACTTACGTGTGCCCCCTGTACCCACAGAACTAATAGTTTCCCACTGACAGAATGAACATAATAGTAATCTTATGCTATGGTGTTGTAGTGCTTAAGTTCTTAGAACAGTGTCTGGCACATGACAGCATTCAAAAAGTGCTAGGTAGTATTATTGTCTTATGATTTGGGCTAGGCCTGACTATCAGAAAGTCCAACTTTATGTATGCATGTGTGTGTGTATTTTTTAAGAAAACTCATGTCTAACATGAGGCTCAAACTCATGACCCTGAGATTAAGAGTCACATGCTCTACCAACTGAACCAGCCAAGTGCTTCTCCAACCTAGTCATTTAATCAATTTTTAAATTATTCACTTTCTTACAGGAAGGATGATAAACCAGCAGATAATGGTAAAACCAACAAAAGCAATGTCCTTATCAATGCACATTCTGAATTGAGACAAGAATAAGATGGTAAGAGTGTCCCATTTGTTTAACAAATTCCTTTTAGTTTTCATATGCCAGGCACCATGCAAAGTACTTGGAGTCATTCCTTTCTTTTATGTGCCTTAACTAGAATGGATTCTATAATATAAAATGCAAAGAAAATATAGAGGACCATTCTTCTTATCCAATAAGGAGTCTGGGGGAGGAAGAGCTCATCTAGAATGACTTGGCAATGTTCTCAATGGACCAGGGGCATCTGGGTGGCTCAGTGAGTTAAAGTCTCTGCCTTTAGCTCAGGTCATGATCCCAGGGTCCTGGGATCGAGCCCCACATAGGGCTCTCTGCTCAGTAGGGAGCCTGCTTCCTCCTCTCTTTCTGCCTACTTGTGATCTCTGTCTGTCAAATAAATAAATAAAATCTTTAAAAAAATGCACTTAAAAAAAATGTTCTCAATGGACCAGATTCCATCCGTCTTCCTAATCCGCCACCATAGTGCTGAATGAGGCACAGCAAGCAAGGTATAACAGAGACAGTTTGGTCAAATGCCTTGCCAAAACAGGGACCACTAGCTTTCCAGCCTCCAACAGGTGGATCTTTAAAGCCCTCTGTCCAAACACTTAGTTTCCAATTTTACCTGCAGCACTCCGTTTACAGGTAATAAATTTTGTATCAGATAAGATTTGTTTTTGGCTTTTAATGATAGGGACCTAAACACTAGTGGCACAAATTGTTTCACTTTTCTCAAGTAGTGGGAAGCCTGGAGGGAGGTGGTCCCGGGCTGGAATGGAGGCTATGCTCAGCTATCAGGGACTTAGGATCTTCCTATCTTTCTGCTCAGCCATCTTGAACATGTATGTGGCTTCCTGGGCAAAGATGACAAATCCACTTCTAGCAAGGCTTCTGCACTCCTGCTAAGAGAAAGAATGTGAAGGATACAAAGTGCCTATCAGCTGAGCACCAATCCATATGCTGTGAAAGTTCTTTCCCAGAAATGCCACCCAGTGACTGGTAACTCTTTGGGTAGAATGATGTCATAAGACCATTGAAACTGCAGAGAGCTTGGAAAACATATACTTTTAGCCAAGTCCAGCCATTGCCTCTTGGAACTAAGCTGGAGATCTCTCAGTAAAAAAGAAGGCAACAGAGAATATTGGGTAGGTATCTAGCAGTGACTGCAAGAAACCAACGGTCAAGCCAGTGCAGGGCTTCCTCTTGCCATAAGATACCTCTCTGATGAGAGATCACGGCTGCCCTCTGCATGTGATTCTGCAAAGGACCAACCACAATCTTGAAAGCATCAGATCATTACAAATTTGAATGTATCTACCCAGACACCTCTTCGGGTAATAAAGATATTTTCAATTTATATAGGATTCTTTCTCTGGTTATTTAACAAGTTAGTGGAATTTAAAAATGCATTAAAATTGCTTCAGATCCATCACTGTCATGAATGATGTTAGGAAATATTTGCCAGAAGCCAAACATTTGAACAGCTTTAACCATAGCATCAGAAAAACTACAATTACATTCAGGAAAGAACTGCTTGATGTGTGACATTAAAATGCAGTTCCCCAGGCAACTGAGAGGAAGATACATTCAGTAACAACAGAGCTTCCATGAATGGCTAAGATCTTACAGAATTTGCAACACCTTTTATTTATTTTTCATTGACAGTTAAATTACCACTTGAAAGCATCTGTTTGTTGACTAGAAAATAAATCCTCTACTATGGGTAAACTTGGCATCCTCCAGAAATAAGTACCATGCTAACTGATAGCGGAGGTTGGGAAAAGTGGAGATTCTAGGATGAGATGTGCAGCCCGAGCGTCAGACATGGCTGTGTTGGGGATGGCACTCTTTGTAGATATATATGGGTCAGTGTCCAGATCAACTTTGTCGCAGATGACAGAGCACTTCCTCATTCTTTCCATCATACATGAGTTTGCCAGCCTTTCTTGTTGAATCCTGCTGTTTCACAATGTCTGGTTGGGAGCTCAAAGTATGGGCATTTAGTGGGAAATGTTTCTCAGTGAATAGGTATAATTCTATACTTCCATGATCAGAGGTTGTACAAAGTGCATTTGAAAGATACCAAACTTACAGTATTTACAGTTTTACCTCACAATCTATTACTGAAAAACTTAAAACAAATATTCTTATGTTATTTTAACTTCTGATTGATTTTCAGTTAATCATGAAATAATATTAAGCTTTTCTGTTCTGAATTTAGATTTCCTTGGGTAAATCGACCCTTAAATACTCCTTGTCAAAGGGATCTTTTGATAGTTAAAATATTCTTTTGTATTTTAAATGCCTTTACCATTAACAATTGCTAATATTTATCACTCGATTGTTATGTGTCCAGTGCTATTGCAAAACTCTACACAGATTGTCTCCCACTCTCAAAACAAGGTCTATTATTAAACCAGCCCATTTTCCAGATAGGGAAACTGAAGCTTTAAGAAGCTAGGAGACTTGGGGCCCCTGGGTGGCTCAGTCGGTTAAGCAGCTGCCTTCTGCTCAGGTCATGATCTCGGGGTCTTGGGATCAAGTTCCGCATCAGGCTTCTTGCTCGGTGGGGAGCCTGCTTCTCCCTCTGTCTGCTCTCCCTCTGCCTGATGTACCCTCGCTTGTGTGCTCTCTCTCTAACAAATAAATAAATAAAATCTTAAAAAAAAAAAAAAAGAAGTTAGGAGACTTGTCCGTAGTTACCAAGTTGAAAACTGTTGGATCCAAGGCATGAACCCAGAAAGTGTGACACCGCAGGTTTTTTTCTTAAACACTATATGACATGACCCTTATTTTTTTAGCTTGTGAACTTAAATAGTTATACTTTTTTTTAAAAAAGAGTTATTTATTCTTGAGAGAGAAAGAGAAATCGTGTGTGTGAGTAGGGGGAGGGGCAGAGGGGGAGAGAGAGAGAGAATCCCAAGCAGACTCCCCACTGAGTGCAGAACCTAAGGTGGAGCTCTATCCCACACCCCGAGCTCTAGGACTATAAACAGCTGAAGTCAGGAGTCGGGTACTTAACCAACTGAACCACCCTGGTGCCCCATACATAGTTTTACTTTTTAAGTGGTAATGGTCTCTAGAATTTTTCTGAAATCAATAACAAAAAAAAAAGCAGATATGTTGTAGAGGTAACAACAACAAAGAACTTGTTGAATGAATGAACGTAAGCTCCTTGAGGGCATAGAGTTTTATTTTCTTTTTTGTTCACTGTTGCATTCCCTGTCCCTGGCACAGAGCCTGACATAGAGTACATGTTCACTAAATATTGGTTGAATGAATGAATGACACCTGATCTTGATGACATGATGGGACCAATGGGGCCATAGTAATGGAAACCTTCTCTGAAGTTTATTGACTCAGCTAGAGCAGATTGCAAGCTTAATTTTGGTAATTTCCAAAACCACAAATATTTTGCACATTCTAGACTTCAGACCAAAAAGGGCTCCCTAAACATACCTAGAAATTGATGAAAATCCTGAAAGAATCAACTCAAAGTGAAAGCATTTGGACGATTTCATGAAACTTGACATTTCTCCTTCTTGGCTTTGGATTCTCAACCTTAAGGTTCACATCTGGTTTTGGATCCAATACAGAATAGGGAAAATTGTCTCTAGGGGTCTTCTGTTAGGGGTCTTCTGTTGGTGCCTACTGACATTGACAAGGTTAAATGGAACATGGATGGAAAGAGGTTTGTTGCATTTTACAGTGAGTGTGCAGATCGTCCTGAGTCAAAGCAGTAACTAAAGGAAGGAATCCCAGGACTGAAACCTCACTCTCACCCCCCCAATGTCAAGCAGACCAAAGAATGCTTCACAGCTAGCTCTCCCTGTGAATTCCACAATCTTAGCACAAGTTAGGGTGGTGACGCATGTGTTGCCTGACTTTTTTCACATCTACTCAGGAAATAGGAACTTAGATTTTGCATTCTCTAACCGTATTTCCTGTGCTGTCATTAACATGTAGCTCACCCAGACAAGAAACACAGCTACAATAGCCTTTCCAGAGTGACATTGACCTGACTGCCCACTCTGGGCTTCGGGATCCAATCTTCAGTTGGGGTACTATGTGACTTATTCCATACTTGGGATTTTAATGGAATTTATAACTGAGCCTACCCTACAGAATGAGAACCACATACAGTTTATTGGAGTGGTAACTATGAATACCATGCAGTGGCATTCTAATATGAATTTTCAGCTCTTCACTAAAAGCTGGTTGAAACCCTTTGCCAAATGGCATCGTATCAACAATTCTATTTTTAATAGAAACACATTCATTTTATTTTAATGTAATGGGAAGAAAAGGGATCTGAAGCAAATTTGAAGGAAGATATTTTGAAAAATATGTATTAGTCAGATTTCTCCAGAGATACAGAACCAATAAAATATATATAGATATATAGAAGAGGAGATTTATTATAAGAATTGGTTCATTTTGTTATGTGGCCAAGAAGTCCCACAATCTGCCTTCAACAAGCTGGAGGGCCAGGAAAGCCTGTGCTGTACTTTCAGTCTGAGTCCATAAGGCCTGAGAACAGGGTGGATGAGGGGGGCTGATGGTATAAGTCCTCACCTGGGTCAGAAAGCCCGAGAACCAGGAGCACTGATGTCCAGCATCTGAGGGTAGGAGAAGATAGATGTCTCATCCCAAGCACAGAGAGTGAATTTGCCCTGCCTCCACCTTTCTGTTCTATTTAGGCCTTCCACGGATTGGATGATGCCTACTCACTTTAGGGAGGGCAATCTGCTAGACTCAGTTCACCAGTTCAAATGCTACTCTCTTCTGCAAACACCTCACAGATGCACCCGGAAATGTTTTACCAGGTATCTGAGCAACCCTTAACCCAGTCAAGTTGACACAAAATTTCTTTGTGGTATTTCTTTAACAATTCCTCTAAAGTTAAAAAAAAAAGAAATTATAAAAACCATGAAAAATTTTTTGATTTTTTACCAATATGTTTCTGCCTATTTTTATTTTTTTAAAGATTTTTAAAAAAATTTATTTGAGAGAGAGTGAGAGTGAGCAAGAGAGAGAGAGAGAGCGAGCATGCAAGCTGGGGGAAGGGCAGAGGGAGAATCAGAATCCCCACTGAGCAGGGAGCCAGACACAGGGCTCCTCGATTCTGGGACTCCACAATCACAACCTGAGCCAATGGCAGATGCTTAACTGACTGGGCCACCCTGGTACCCCTAATATGTTTCAGTTTAAATAATATTATTGACTTCTTTTTATGAAGGGTGAAGACAACCTATCTCCCTTCTCCAAATCTTGGTTTTGGTTAGTCATATTATTCTTATAATGTCCAGGTTCATACTGTTCATATTCTGTTCTATAACAATGATTTCAAAATGATTTAGTATTGGCTTTGTTCTTAGAATTGTTTTAATATTTAACAAATTTAAATTGATTTTATATTTAAATGTTTACCGTAGCTTCTTTATTCTTGAGTTCTTTCTTTTGATTATCTCTTAATTAGCAGGACGTCATATCAAATGGTTTTCTCAATAAAGAACTTATATGAGTTGTATTTTCTGAGTTCATACATGTTTAAGACAGTGTCCCCTTGTACTTAAATGCTCTCTTGAGTAGGTATAACTTCCTTAAAGCTGTAAAACTGTCTCCTCCAAAAAAAAATTTTTTTTTGGCAATGATTGTTGCTGTGGAAAAACCAGAGGATAGCTTGTGTCTTTATTCCCAAACCTTTTTAGGCAGTTTATTGTTTCGTTCTGTTTTGTTTTTCTGTGGATGCTTGAAGAATTCTATCCTTGAAACTGTCTTTATCCTTGAAGTTTATCCAGCGTGGCATTAAGCATTCTGTCTCAAATTTTTTCTAGAAAATTTTTCTAGGAAAATTATAGATATATTCTGCAAATTTTATTTTTAGTTTTTAAGAGAAATATCCTTTTTATTGAGATATAATTCAGATACCATAAAATTCATCCTTTTAAACTATACAGTTCAATAGTTTTTAATATATTCACAAAGTTGTACAAATATCACCACAAATTCCAGGAGATTTGCACCACCCAAAAAGAAACCATACCCATTAGTGGCATGGCAACTACTAATCTACTTTCTGTCTTGATGGATTTGCTTATTCTAGGTATTTTGTACAACAGAATTACACAATATGTGACATTTTGCATGTAGCTTTTTTTTACTTAGTATAATATTTTCAAGGTTCATCCATGCTATTGCATATATCAGTACTTCATTTTTATGGCTGAATAATATTCCAGTGTACATGTATATCACACTTAGTATCACACTTTGTTTATCTATTCATCAGTTAATGGACATTTGGATTATTTCCACGTTTTGGCTATTATGAATAATGGTGCTATGAACATTCATGGACAAGTTTTGTGGGTTTTTTTACTCCTAGGTTTCTACTTGCTGTGTAATTGCTGGGTCATATGGCAATTCTATGTTTAACTTTTTGAGGAACTGCAGACCATATTCTAAAGCAGTTACAGTGTTTAATATTCCCACTAGCAGTGTATGAGAATTCCAATTTCTTCACATTCTCAGAAGCAATTGTTATCATCTTTTTTAATACAGCTGTCCTAGGGGTTGTGAGGCAGTATTCACTCATACCCTAATTTGCATTTCTGCGAAGGCTAATAGCATTAAGAATCTTTTCATGTGCTTCTTGACTATGTATATCTTTGGGAAAACGTCCATTCACTGAATTACTGCCCATCAGTTCTTGGTCTTTTTATTGAGTTGTTAGAGTTCTTCTTTTTTTTTTTTTTAATATTTTATTTATTTATTTGAAAGAGAGAGAGAGATCACAGTAGGCAGAGAGGCAGGAAGGGGTGGGGGTGAAGCAGGCTCCCGCTGAGCAGAGAGCCCAATGTGGGCCTTGATGCCAGGACCCTGGGATCATGACCTGAGCCAAGGGCAGAGGCTTAACCCACTGAGCCACCCAGCCACCCTAGAGTTTTTTATATATTTTAGATACTAGTCCCTTATCAGATGCATGATTTGTAAATATTTTCTTCCATTCTCTGTGTTATATTTTCCCTTTTTTGACAGTGTCCTTTGAAGCACAAAAGTTTTAAATTTTGGTGAAGTCTAATTTATCTTTTCTTTTTTCTTCCATTTAGTTACTTCCATTTTGGGTGTCATTTCTAAGAAATCTAATTGGGTGATCCAAGGACATGAAGTTTTATGCCTATGTTTTCCTCTAAGAGTTTTATAATTTTGGCTCTTATGTTTAGGTATTTGATCTAATTGACTTAATTTATTAAATTAATGGTATATGATATGAGATAGTGATCCAAATTCTTTCTTTCTTTTTTTTTTATTATAGCTGACATACAATGTTATATTAGCTGCAGTTGTATAACATTGTGAATTAACAATTCTATTCATTATAAAGAACTCATCATGGGCGCCTGGGTGGCTCAGTGAGTTAAGCCGCTGCCTTCGGCTCGGGTCATGATCTCAGGGTCCTGGGATCGAGTGCCGCATCTGGTTCTCTGCTCAGCAGGGAGCCTGCTTCCTCCTCTCTCTCTCTGCCTGCCTCTCTGCCCACTTGTAATCTCTCTCTGTCAAATAAATAAATAAAATCTTTAAAAAAAAAAAGAACTCATCATAATAAGTGTAGTCACATTTGTCACCATATGCTATTAGAATATAACTGACTACATTCCCTAGGCTATACTTTTTGTCTTCATGATTTATTTTATAACTGGAAATTTATACCTTTTAATCCCCTTCACCTATTTCACCAATCCCCACCCCAGGTTCTTTTTTTTTTTACTACATGCAAGAGGATGTCCACTTACCTGGGTACCAATTGTTGAAAAGACTCTTTACCTCATTTAATTGTCTTGATACTCTTGTTGAAAATCAATTGCATATAAATATAAGGGTTTCTTTCTGGTACAGAAATATGCTTGTATTATATCTTTGACTACATTCTCTCTCATTTGTTGTGTTCCCTATCTTTGGAACCCTAATTATTCTTATGCTGGATCATCTTTGTCTTCTCTAAAAGTTTTTATTTTTCTCTCTTATTCTGCATTCATTCACCTGCTTTCTTCATGTCAGTAATTACATTTTCTGCAGTATCTATTTTATACATGGTTCTTTTTAAGAAATTCCATAATAATGATGGTTCTCAATTCATTTCCTTAAATCTGTAACTCCTTTTTCAATTTTATTATTCTATTATCTCAGTTTTTTTATTATATTGAACTCATATTTTTTAAGTTGTTTTGTAGCATAAAACATTTGTGAGGAATTTTCTTCTGTTCCATGAGCTTTATTTCTTACTCAGGTGCATTCTTTGTCTTCATGTCTTCTATATGGTATATTATTTCCACCATTGTTTAGTTTTGTTTATTTGGCTATTGTATGTTTGCTCTGGTTGCCATGCTGATTCTTTGTTCCATCCATGCATAATATTATGGAGGATGACTTCTTTGTGTTCCCATTTCTGTGGAAGCTCATTTGCTTTCCTGACTCTGCTACAGTTTGGGGGTTGAGGTGACTGTGATATATGCTTATGACATATGACTGTGATATATGGTTGAGAGATTGTGAAGGTTGGGATGGTGTTCATCTGTCATAGAGCACACTCTTCATTAGTATCCCCCTTTTTTAGCACATGTTAGTTCTTTTGAGGTGATTTAAGATCCTCTGCCAGGGACATGTGACATTTGGTGTACATCTACCCTTCCCTTGTGAGGTAATTTTGGGCTGTGGACACCTTCCTCAGCTCAGTATAGAGCCGTTGATCATTCCTTTCCATCTCAGAGAATCAGTTCAATGTTCCATTTTTCTCTCCAAACGTTGTTTCATTCCTCCTCAGTTAGAGGAGAAAAAAGATAAGGGCCTCAATTTAGTTTGTTTCGCCTGACATTTGGGGGATTTAGTGAGACATCTCAGGATCGTATTGACTTCACAGTCCTACTTCTGGAAGTTAGGAGTGGAATGATGACACTTTTCTTGTCCATCTTTCCATCTTAATCAAGAATATCCTCTTAAGTTAGAATCTCAAATATAAAATCTTCATCCAGTGCATTTAAAGAAATTTACTTTTTTCCAGTTAAAATTGCCAAATGCCTAAGGTTAGTTTACCTGTTACCCTTGGTAAGTGACTATATATTTCTATAGCATTACAATATTCAATCTCTGTGTATCTTACTCATCGGCTTCTCTGTTCTGCTACTATCCTAAAAATGGGAGAATTAAAAAAAAATTCCTTGTTTTTTTGATAGAAAGCAATTCCCAGGTTGGGTCCAAGGTGAAAATGGGTCCCTTACTGGATTAGAAAACCTAGATACCATTACAATTTCTGACTGTGAAAGCTCATAGTTTTACTGTTGAAATATTTTGTGTTAATAAATTCTGGGGAAAATGTTCCTCTTATTTTAGTTTATTCCTCCCTCTTCTCTCATTTCTACTTATAACCACCCTCACCAACAACCTACATTTCACTGTTAAACTGTGTCTATAATGGTGATTGTAAAGCTTCCTTGTATTACCTTTGGGCATTTGGCTGAAAGGTACTGCCTCCATTTAACAAGTAAATATTTCATAGAACAAATCCAGAGACTTTGTACTATTTGGTAACAAAAGTGCTGATGCCTCAGTGGCAGTGTTTATAAGAAAATTTAATTTTTAGGGTAAAAATTTAATTAGAAATTGTCTTTAGAGAACAGTAGTTAATGTTTACAAATGCTTTTAAAGGTAGGCACAAGATTGCCCTAAAAAATCTTATTGAAAATGTCTCTACGGAATCCTTCCGCTTTTAAAAGTACCTCACTTGGTGTCTTTGTTTTCATTTGCTAAAACAAGGCCATTCTGTAATGTTGTCTCCAACTATGCTGAAACAGTTTGAGACCCAGTGGATAACTCTGACCAGAAAATACCAGTGGACAGTGGACAGTGCAGTTATAGGGAAAAAATGTTGCAGGATCTTGCTGAGGGGGGGGAGAACTCACAAAAATGTTAGCAGACTAACAAAGAGCCCAAAGGATGGTCATATTTCTTGATTTATGTAGTTTGGTATTTAATGCATATAGAAATTCAGTAACTATCTTTAAAAGCCACATTGGCAAGAACACTTCTATTTTATTTATTTATTTTTAAAAGATTATTTATTTATTTATTTATTTGACAGACAGAGATCAAAAGTAGACAGAGAGGCAGGCAGAGAGAGAGGGGGAAGTAGGCTCCCTGCTTAGCAGGCAACCTGATGTGGGCCTGGATCCCAGGACCTTGGGATCATGACCTGAGCTGAAGGCAGAGGCTTTAACCAACTGAGCCACCCAGGATCCCGGAACACTTGTATTTTAGAGTAAAGATGCCAAGGTGTCCGAGGAATTTCTGTATTTCTTTCCTTGATACTTAGAACAGGGCTATGTCTGGAGCAGATATTCAATAGATACTAATAGGTACAATAGATACTAATTAGTAATTACAATGACTATATTCGTATGGAACGATTTCAGGGGCTTCTCTCCTGGTTTGTATGATCTGAAGCTTTTTAATATCTGTATATATGTCAGAAAGTCAGCATTAGAAACCCTCTGCAGCAAATCATACGTTATTAATTTGATTCGTGTTTTAAAACTTACCTTTGGCATTATGAAATAATTCTTCAAGTGAGGAAAACAGCCAATTTAAAAAAAAAAAAGCCCCTTTTTAATTTTAAGGAGAACAGTCAAAGCAGATGTCCCTGATTACGAATCCAGCTGATCAATAACGTTTCACAATTTGTACCAACACTAGGGGAAAGGAGCGAGCTTAGCACGTCACTCTAAAACGATCAGTACCAAATTACCCCAGAGCACAAATGAATTTCTAATCAAAGTCCTAACTTTCTTCTCTTGTAAATTAATTTTTCTCCAGACCCTCACAAACACCATCGTCCTAGGTACAGAGACTCACGCGAGGACCAACTTGGTGTAACACTCTCCCTCGGAGCAGAGATAGGGTTCTCGTAGGTGGCAGGTGCGTGGGACAATTTTTAACTAACCAACGCAGGAGTTTCGTGTCATTTTATTCTCTTGCCCCAAAAGCACAAGAGTTGGTTTCCTTACCCACAATGTTTTCCCCTTGAAGCCACCTGTTTGGTCCTCTTTTGCAGAGCGAGGGGACCAGTGCACTTCTGAAGCAGCGTTTTCCTCGCCCAGGAGAGGGCTGGCGGTGCGCGCAGAGCATGCCCCCCTCGCCAAGGTTCCAGCACCCGACGCCCGCCTCCTTTCGGATTTGGTTCACACTGCAGCAGCCGGAGTGGTCCACCCCTTCCTCCCGGCTGGCGCCAGAGGGGTCCCCCGCGAGGCCGCTTCACCGCACCCGGCGGGGGCCTTTCCGCAGCTCGCGAGGTCCATCCCCCCACCCCCCCGAGCGCCCCTCCCTCCGGGCCGCCCCTGTGAGGAGCCCTGCCGCGGACAGGCGAGGGGGTGGGGCGAGCGCCTGACGCGCGGAGGCTCCGGCCAATGGGAACGCCCCGCGGCGCCGGCCGAGCAGCCCGCAGATAAAAAGGAGGCACTGCCGCGCTCTCCAGCCTGCCACTGTCCCTGGCGGAGGAGCGTGTCCCTGGCCGGTCACCTACTTTCCTCAGGTGATCCTGGCCACAGCCTATTGCTTGCGGCCGCCGGCGCGCTTGAGTGTCAGTCCCCGAAGCGTCCCAGAGTCCCTCCGGAGCGGCAGCGGGCGGGTCCATGGAGAAGGGTCCGGTGCGGGCGCCGGCGAAGCCGCGGGGCGCCAGGTGCAGTAATGGGTTCCCCGAGGGGGAGCCGCCGCGATCCGGGCAGAGCGGGCCGCCCGAGAAGCCGCCGCGGCCGGAGACCAAGAGCGTCCAGCCGGCGGACGGCTGGAAGGGCGAACGGCCGCGCAGCGAGGAGGATAATGAGCTGAACCTCCCCAACCTGGCGGCCGCCTACTCGTCTATCCTGCGCTCGCTGGGCGAGGACCCCCAGCGGCAGGGACTGCTCAAGACGCCCTGGAGGGCGGCCACAGCCATGCAGTTCTTCACCAAGGGCTACCAGGAGACCATCTCAGGTCAGTGCGCCCGCCGGCTTCGTGGGCGCGGGCTGCTCCGGCTTGTGGGCACGGAGTAGGTGGCCGCGGGAGGCGCACGTCGGCTCGGGGAAGTTTCCGGAGTTGCCTCACTCTTGGCAGAAGATAAGAGTGCTGTCACCTCCAAACCCCACCTTCGGCCCTGGCCCCGCTGTCCCGCCCAGGCGAGGGCCCTGTGCGCGGCGTCCGGCTCAGCGGTCCTTTCCGGGTCCTCCCGGTCCCTCGCGCAGCCCTCTCCTTGAGCCTCGGGTTGCGGGGACCGCGGTCACTGAGCTACCTGCCAGGTGGGAGGCTGGAGCCCCTGTCGCCCGAGCGCCCAGGGCCGGATGCCTGAAGCACATGCCGAACCCAGACCTGCCAGGATTAGGATCGCCTGGCGCTCGTGGAAGGGAGCTCTTCCTAGGTCGTCCCTCTTCTCGAGGTCTAATTTTTTGATAGGTCTGGTGTGAAGCTTTGGCTTGGTCTGCTTGGAGCGCGGGTTGATTCTTTGTGGCAAACTCAGAGACCCGCACGCTCAACTGATTTGCTAGGGCACCGGGGTTTTGGGGAGAGTTCTAATTCTCTTTGGTCCACTGTAAGTTAACTCTCATCTCAGGACTTTCCCAGGATTTGGCCCAGCTCAGGGCATGGACTTGCCCAGAGTTTGAGGCGTGACGTTTTGCTGTTTGAAGCCCCCGTCCCCATTCTAAGAGCTCAAAAGCAATAAAGTGACTCCCTGGGAGTCGGGACGTTTCGCAGGGCTCTGAGACCCCGAATCGGAGTACCTCTAAGCTGGGTTTGCCCAATGTTATTTGTGCCTGAGGCGGATCAGACTTTCACCCAGAAGGTTGGAAAGCTGTAGGGGATGGGGGAGGGAGAATGGAAAATGAGGACTTAGCTGCCTATTTGCTGGGCGAATGGTGCTGTTCTTTACAAAAAAAAAAGAGAATGAAAGCTTCTGATTTCTGCAACTGGGACCAAGGATGTTTTCCAGCTTAAATCTTTGGTGCCTCTTGGTGACATTTAGTTATTTGGCCTAAGAAGCCTCTACCTTCATCGTGTCTCAAAGAACAGTGTTGCTTTGCAAGGTAACTTCCCTGCCCCTGTTATTTTCTTGATGGCCTGTGGGGCGACTCCCCTTATAGATCCTGGGAAGAGCTAAGTTATTTTTGCTTGGTCTTCCACACCCCAGAGGAAGGGTGGGAAATCAGTGTGAGAGGGGTGGGGTTCCAAAAGGAAATAATACTACACACTAAAGCCAAGAAAGTCCTAGTTCTGTGTCCAAGTTCTCTTTTTTACCTCTTGATGGTAACAGTTCAGAGACTGAAAAGCCAAATTTCAAACTGCAAAGACTGAAGAATAAGCAGTCTTCATTTGGTGAATATTCTATCAGTTTGTAACATTCCACAATGTAATAATGAAAAACCCCTTTTAGGGACTTACTCATTCTGCCTCTTGTGGACACTGAATGCAGTCCCCTTCATAACATGGGTCAGACTTTGGGAATCTTGGCCAAATTCACAGGAGAGAGGTATTTCTGACTCCTGGACAGGTCACAAAATTACCTAAAGTGATTCACAAGGTTTATTTAAACAAATGGTGAGCATAAGTTTGTCTTATGAGCTATAGGGCTAATGAATCCAAAGAACACTTCAATCTACCTTAGAAAATGGTTTTACACCTGTTAACTTATTACTTCAAAAGTGCGTGGACCTAGATACAGAAAGCAGATTAGGGGTTTCCAGGGCCTGGGGAGGAGGATAGAATGGGGAGTGGTTGCTTAATGGGTTTCTTTTTGGGGTGATGGAAAGTTCTGAACTAGAGAGTGGTGATATGGTGTTTGCACAACATTGTGAGTATATTAAATGCCACTGGATTGTATACTTCAAAATGGCTAAAATGAATTTTTTTTCCTATTTATTTGACAGAGAGAGAAAGACCACAAGTAGGCAGAGAGGCAGACAAAGAGAGAGTGGGGGAAGCGGGCTCCCCGCTGCACAGAGAGCCTAATGTGGGGCTCGATTGCAGGACCCTGAGATCATGACCTGAGCCGAAGGCAGAGGCTCAACCCACAGAGCCACGTAGGCGCCCCTAAAATGAATTTTTTTAAATGATAAACTTTATGTATAGTTTACCACAATAAAAAGAGTCCACAGGCCATTTAAGAATTATACTAGCCGTAAACTGAATACTTTTTTATGTTTTAACTGCTTTATGCGGTAAGTCTTGGATAATCCTTAGTTTTGAGGTAAACACTGTTCTTTTACCCCATGACAAGGAAACTGAGGCAGAGAGGTTAAGAGCTGCAAGTGGTAGGGCTGGTATTTGAGTTCAGACAGCCTGAATGTGGAACTCTTACCTACTTTCTCATGTTGTTATTTTGATGTGTCAGTGTACCTTATCTCTAAATATTTCAAACTGTGAGCTATGACCTAACAGCTGGGTTAGCAGTATTAAAAAAAAAAAAAAAAGGTGGAGTAGAATTAAAAAGTTCAGTTTATCACATGTAGTAAAGTTACAAGTTGTGAGGAGCTTCTGTGTGGGTTTTGTAGGTTTTTCTTTTTGTTTTTTTTGTTTTTTTGTGTGTGTGTGTGTGTGTATTGGCTCCAGATGTAAATATAATTAACTGTGGATTGTGGTAAAAAGTTTGAAAGCCTCTACCTAAGGGCTCGCACTTAAGGGCTTAATACATTTCTTAGAGGCACATAGTTAGAAGACAGAGAGGAGAGGACAACAAGGACAGTGCCGAATTTAAAGGAATAAACCTCAAATGGTGGTGGTCTAGACCCTAGCCCAGCCTGGGTGGGAGAGAGAAGGAAGGGTATTTTAAATCTGTAGACAATATGGCAGAGAGTAATAAAACAATCCTGAACAATCCCTAATTTTTATTTCTTTAGAGAGCATAAATTAGTGACCTCTATAAATTGTTTTGGGAAGAAACAAACTGCTTTAAAACTCTCACTTTTCTTTAATTGTAAACAAGATACTCTGTATCTTTCGTATCTCTTATGGTTAATGGTGTTGACTTCAGTGTTGTAAAATAGAAAAAAAAATTGGTGCCTTACATTCCTCAAATAATATTTTTGTTACTTCCCTCCTTAGTAGATTGATGCTAACTTCTGGCATTCTGGGGAATTTGTCATTTCTCCCTGTACTGCCCTTGCTTCTCTGCATGACCCTTGCTTCGTGTACCTTTCATCTACTTTCTAATGTGTACCTTACCGTGGGTACATCTATGATCACCAGTGATGGGTATGTCAGGGTTGCGCAAGTCTTCTGGTCACCGTTCACCACTGGGTTAGGAGGAAATGCTGAAAGAGACACTGCGCCCTCTCCCAGGAACTGGCTCTCCTTTGAATCTGCCACTACATCCTGATTCTTGGACCAGCTCATCTTTCTCTGTTGCTGTCCTATTTCCATTTAACACATCATAGTTCTCTTATATATTCTAATTTTACCTTGATGAGGTCTCTTTTTTTTTCCTTAAGATTTGTTTATTTATTTTAGAGAGGGGGGTGGAGAGAGGCAGAGGGAGAAGGAGAGAAGCAGACTCCCCTCTGAGCGCAGAGCCTGACACAACATGGCTTGATCTCAGGACCCTGAGCTCATGACCTGTGCCGAAATCAAGAGTTGGTTACTTAACTGACTGAGCCACCCAGGCCCTCCAATGAGGTCCCCCTTCTAATAAGGAATCTTCCCTGTATTTCCAATATCTTATTCAGAACTTTAAATAAATTGGAGGGTCTACTGTTCTTTGAGGTTCTTGGTCTTCTTGTCCCTGTGTCTGACATTTCCCATTCCCTGTTCCCTCCTGGGTTTAGTTGGGAATAACCTTTTAATGAACATTATCTACCAAATGTTAAGGGCATCTACCTTTTTTCATCAATTGTCCTCTTTATGCATTTATGGGAACACGCAACTCTTGTGTCGTATTTCTAATTAATGTAGGTTTTAGCTTGTCTTATCCAGGATGCCAAAACAGTTTTCATAAATCAGTTTTTAGGAAGAACTTGAGCATGTGTGTAATGCAGCATGAGGAGAGGGTACCACAGGTGATGGACTTCTTGACTGTCTTCCCACCAGGGTTGCGGAGCCCTGCCTCAGTAATTTTCACTGCAAGATGGTATCTATCCTTTAAAGATAACACAAGGCAGGGCACCTTGGTGGTTCTGTTGGTCAAGGCTCTGACTCTTAATTTTGGCTCAAGTCATGATCTCAGGGTTATGAGATCACCTGTGTGGAGCTCTGCACTGGATGTGGAGCCTGCTTAAGATCCTCTCTCTCCGTGCCCTCCCAACCCCCACCGCATGCAGGCACTCTCTTATTCTCAAAAAGAAAGAAAGAAAGATAATACAAAGCAATTAGAGACTTTGTTTATGCAAAACTGAGTCTTAGTTACTTCATGCTGAAATGTGCTAGTATTCAGGAAAGGTTTTTTTTCTTTTTGAATCACAAATCCTTGTGATTTACCAAATCAGACCAATGATGAACTAAAAATTGTAACAATTTATAAGGTATGAATGGGGACGAGAATCAAATTATTTGCTATCCCTCCCATATTGCAGATGAAATGTGAGTTTATGTCCCAAGTTTTTAAATATATTCAAGAAATGTTAATCTCATCATGGAGAGGTGCTATTTTTGGATGTGTATGGTGCATCTAAATATTGATTCACTAGTAATTTTTATTTTAAATCATTTTGCTACTGAATAATTTATAGGACTTAGTTCTTTTTACTGCTAGAAAGTGTACTATGAGTAAAGAAGAAAAAATAATGAAGTTGTTGAAGTACATGCCTAGAATTTAGGAACAATCAAAGTTGATTAAAGCTGTTAAGCCATTGAGAATGGAGGAAAACAGCTTGTCCTAATGGTTTCTTTTTATTTTTTAAATTATTTTTAAAAGATCTATTTATTTATTTGGTAGAGAAAGAGAGAGTGGGAGTGGGGTGGTGCAGAGGGAGAGCATCTGAAGCAGACTCCACACTGAGCACATAGCCCATCTTGGGGCTTGATCTCATGACCCTTGAGATCATGACCTGAGCAGAAACCAAGAGTCAGACACTTTACTGACTGAACCACCCAGGTGCCCCGTAAGGTTTTCTTTTAAAAATATATTATCTATTAACAATTTTTCTGGCCTGGGAGAAAAAAAGCTCACTACAGGTAACTTTGGAATAACAAACAAAGCCATCAGTTTGGTGCCTGTTTTAGTTTCATTGGGTTGGTGTAAAGTACCACAGACTGGGCTGTTTAAACAACAGGTATTTTATTGTCCCGCAGTTCTAGAGGCTGGAAGTCCAAAAGCAAGGTGTGGGTGGAACCATACTCCCTCTGACAATTGTAGCGCAGAGACCTTTTTTTGCTCTTCCCAACATCTGGTGGTAGGTATCAAACCTCAGTGTTCATTTGCCTGCATTATTCCAATCTCTGTCTCTATTGGTGTTCAAATTTTCCTCTTTCAAAGACACCAGTCACATAGGACTAGTCTATTGTACTCCACTATGTCCCTTCTTACTTTAGTTAATTACATCTGCCATTACTCAATTTCCAAATAAGTCACATTCTGAGGTACTGGGGTTTTGGGCTCCGACTTATCTTTTTGGGGAGGGAATACGATTCACCTTATACCTATACCAGGGCTAAATACTATTCTTCATAAGACTAGCAACTTTACAGTTTCATGTAACAAATTTATTGAGTGCCAGGCCCTGCACCGAATGCTTGGACCACAGGATGAGTAAAGCCAGATATGGTTTCTGCTGTTACGGAATTTACAGACTCTTGGACAAAGACCGATATTCATCAAAATCACATGAGTGAGTGTGGGATTACAGATTGAGAAATGTTAAGGATAAAATGGGCAGAGCTCAGTGAGAGCACTTAACAAAGGAATTTATCTGTGCTGGGAGATAGGAGCGTGGATGCCTGAGCTGACATGTGAGTAAAAACAGACACCACTGATGACTTACTGGGTGCTGAGTTCTTTACATATATCGTCTCGGTTGCCCTCACAGTAGCCCTAGAGGGTAGGTGATGTATTCCCATTTTACAGATAAGAAAACTGAGGCACAGAGAGGATCTGCCCAAGATCATATCTTGACAACAGCAGTGCAGGGAGGATGATAGAAAATGAGAGTCATATTCTCTGGCATTCTGTTTAATCATAATACTGTGCTGATTTATTTAAATTCCCTCCTCCTCCTCTCCCTTTTTGTATTTTCTCAGCTGTTTTCTTTGTTCAGCTCTTGAAACTCTTCCATAGCTGGGTTTCACCCACTGGCTCATTTGTAATATACTCCTGTTCTTTGAGTCCCATATTAGGTTGAGTCAGACTGCAGTACTAAAATTTGCCAGGAGAGGGCAACTATCTAATCTTTGACGAATGCTTGATTATGAATCCTGGATCATATGAACTATTCCTAATTCCAGTTTATATAAATGAATATATTCCCTGTGGTTCTACATTCTCTTTTGAATCTATGGCAGTTAGATCTGGGGATAATTTGGATTCGGTTAATCAAAGATTGTCTGAACTGAGGTAAATGTGTTATACTCAAGGCTGAGAAGACATTTACTCACTGGAATTTTGTCTGATTGTAAGTCTCATTAGCAGTTTTTCAGTCCCTTTTAGAGAAGAGGAACTGTTTGTACTCCTTGTTGCATCCCTAGCAAACTTCCAAGCATGTGTTTGAATTAATTTCATAAAGACAAAAACCCTTTCTTAACTCTTTTTTTCACCACAATCCTCTCTGCGTAGGTGCTCAATAAATACTACTTGTTTTATACACTGAAGAAAAATTCAGAGGACTTGTCTTTATGAAAAAAAGCCACAGGTTATTCCAAATGGGCCTCCTGAATACTTTTAGACCAGAGGTCATCCTTTAGACAAGTGTGTAGAGTCAGACAGTCTGCACTGCAGAAACTCACCTGTTTGAGATAGCTCCTAGAGTCAGTCAACATATTATTTCAAGGTGTCACTGAAGTGACTGGTCTGCTCCCTGGCACATAAAAATTATGGGGAAGGATGTCTAGAAAATCTGTCAAGATTACAGTCAGTTTTTAAGCTGTCATAGAAATGTTCAAATGTACACAGTGTAGTATAATGAGCTGCTGTGTGCCTTCTAGCCTCAACTGTTAGCGTAAACATAGGTCTATCTTATTTCAACCTTTCTGCCTCACATTCCCTCACTGAATTGTTTTAAAACAAATCCCAAATATGTCATTTCATTGATAAATACTTCACTATATCTAAAGTAAGAGGACCTAAAAATATTATGCTTGAAATTAACAGTTATTCCTTATTTCCAAATATCTATCCAGTGTTTACATTTCTCTGATTTTTCCACAGGTGTCTCTTTACAAATTGGTTCCTTTTTTTTTTTTTAAGATTTTATTTGTTTATTTGACAGAGAGAGATCACAGGTAGGCAGAGAGGCAGGCAGAGAGAGAGAGAGGGAAGCAGGCTCCCCGATGAGCAGAGAGCCCGATGTGGGGCTCGATCCCAGGTTCCTGGGATCAGGATCTGAGCCAAAGGCAGAGGCTTTAACCCACTGAGCCACCCAGGCACTCCTACAAATTGGTTTCTTTGGATAAAGATTCAAACAAGATTCACACATTGTATTTGATTAATGTCCGTAAGTTTCTTTTAATTTGTTATAATTTGTTATTCCTTTTTAATCCCCTATAATTTGTTGAAGAAACAGGGTCATTTGTCCTGTAGAATTTTCCACATTCTAGGTTTTGCTCATTATTTTCTCATAATTTAGTTTAACACGTTCCTTAAATATTAGTGGATTTAGAGGTATGCCTCCCTGCTCCCACTCAAAAATAACTCTTAAATTTAGTAAAGAATAATTTATAAATGGTGGCATATGCTTCCGTCAGGAGGCAACTAAATATCTAGTTGTCTTTTTGTGACATTAAAATTGATCAGTGTCAGGTGTTCTCAGCCTTATTCATCCTTTATAAAGTGCCTCACCAGTCTTTCACCTACAACTTTTAATAGCCATTGGTGATTGTCTAGACCCAGTAATCATAATTTTCAAAATAATGATGTTTGGTCCTTTAATTCCTTTTGAATTTATTGACTGAATTTCTATAAAGAAGATATAGAAGAATGTCTTAGACTATCTTTGCAACTATTTAGTAAGTTTAAAAGTATTTAAAATAAAGCTTAAAATTATGACTATTAATTTCTTTAATTCTAAAGTAGAGCTCTGCTTACTATGACTTAATCTAGAAGCAATAAAGAAAATAATTTAACTACATAAAAACTATGAATTATCACATGTGAAATACCAACATGAATGAATTCAAATGACAAATGTGAAGAAATATTTACAATTCCCCTTGAGACAACAGGGTAATCAAACTAATATAAAAAGAGAGGCTAGAAATTAATGTGAAAGGTCAAAAACAGAACTGAAAAATTGAGGAGACCTGTAAGCAGACAGTACATGGGGCAGGAAATACAAATGACTTAAACACTTGGAAAGATGCTTGACCTCACTTTCAGTAAGAGAAATGCACACAGACATTTCTTCCTTGTTAGATTGACAAAAGTCCACAAATTTGATACTGCATTATGTTATCAAATTGCTAGGGCAAAAACTATTACTGTTGAAAGGGTGCTCTCCTTATGGAGGATAATTTGGCAACATCTATCATATACAGAGTTATATACGCTACTTGAAAATCCAGCCTCTAGGAATTTATCTTAGATAGATACTTGGACACATTAAATATGTATGCTCAAAGTTAGCCACTATAGCCTTGAATGTCGAAGTAACCTCAATGTCTAGGCTTTTAGAATGGCTAACTCAGAGGAGTTATATTTTGTAGGAAAAATGGGATATGGGGGACAATAAAATGTTGCTTATATTGGTATTCCATGTTAATCAGAATATGAACTGGGCCGATAGCACATAAGTTAGAAGCAATACTTCTCACTATTTCCAGTTTTTGATTTTTGAGGTATGTGCATGTATTTTCAAATAGGTGAAAATATTTTGGCAAAGTTGTTTCAAATCTAGGAGTAAAATAAATACAACTTTTCCTAAGGGCTAACTAACCAGAAAAATCTGAAAACTGAAAAACGTTTACCCTGAAATTATAGAAAAATAGTGTGTGTGTATATATATGTATATATATATATATACATATATACAAAAAAATCACAATAAAGATCAAGCTCACATATATATAATATATATATACATACATGTATATATACACGTATACATACACGTATATATACACGTATACATACACGTATATATACATACATATATACACATATACACGTGTATGTATATATATTATATATATGTATACGTATATATATATATATTATATATTATATATTATATATATATATTTGTGAGCTTGATCTTCATTGTGATTTTTTTTTTAAAGATTTTCCCACTGAATGGGAAACTGGATGCAGGACTTGATTCTGGGACTCCAGGATCATGACCTGAGCTGAGGGAGATGCTTACGGGACTGAGCCACCCAGGCACCCTTCTTTGTGATCTTTATTGCATGTAGAAAGAGACTGAGTTTGAATGTGACCTTCTCTTTTAACTATGCATGTAATTACTGGCATGTTTCTAAAGTTTAATTGTCATTTTTCCCCTTTTGTAAAGGGTGGTATGGAAATACCTGCTCTGCCTGGGCTCATCTAGGTAGTTTGTGACTACAGCATTCACTTTTTTTTTTTTTTAATATTTTATTTATTTATTTGACAGAGAGAAAGTGAGATCACAAGTAGGCAGAGAGGCAGGCAGAGAGAGAGGTGGGGAAGCAGGCTTCCTGCTGAGCAGAGAGCCCGATGAGGGGCTTGATTCCAGGACCCTGAGATCATGACCCGAGCCGAAGGCAGAGGCTTAACCCACTGAGCCACCCAGGTGCCCCAGCAGCATTCATGTTCTAATTGACATCATGGCCCCTCAGGTTTTAAGTGCCTGTGTTTTCATATGAAGACCTACTTAGTATGTGAGGATCATAATAAGTAGGAATTCTGTTTTTCTTCCTGAATCCTAGCAAAGAGAAAGCAGGGTCTATAGCAGGGACCAAACAGTAAGTTCCTGAGGAGAGAAGCATATGGAGTTTTGTGTGGTCAGAAGGGAGGCAGATGCTTCTGGTGGAGAGACTTGAAACCGCAGATTACTGTGGAGGTGGTAACTTTTGAGCTGAAAGTAGAAGGAAATTCATTTTGAGGATTTAAAAAAATTTTTTAAATTTTTTGTTTTTTAAGTCCTCTCTACACCCAACTCAGGGCTTGAACTCTCAGCCTTGAGATCGAGAGATGTATGCTCCACCAACTGAGCTAGCCAGGTACCCCAAGTGTTTTTGTTGTTGTTGCTGCTGCTGTTGTTTATTTATTTATTTTTAAAGATTTTTATTTATCTATTAGAGAGTAAGCAAGAGCGAGAGAGCACAGGGTGGGGGGGGGGGAGGAGCAGAGGGAGAGGGAGAAGCAAACTCCCCAGTGAGCAGGGAGCCCACATCAGACCATGACCTGAGCTGAAGGCAGGAGCTAACCTGACTGAGCCACCCAGACACCCCTTTTGTTGTTTAGACAGAAATTGTCCATGGTGGTTTAGAGAAGGCTACCATCTAAGTGTTCTGGATTAAAAAAAATATACTAATATTCATAGTTGTTGGTACCATAGAGTTAAAACTAAATGAAACTTTTAAAGCAATTTATTGTCCACTTTTTAAAGGTCAGGATGGAAGGCATCAGTGGGCTCCTTTCTCTTTTAAAAATCCATTCTGGCCAGTCAGCCCTTCTCTGAACTTTACCTGAATGCATGTTGCTAGTTGGCCTATTTGGTTTAATTGGTCTAGTCTTGACAGTCTCGTTGTTGGTTTTATCTGTGATTCTTCTGGTTAACCTCCTTGCTTACTTGTGCTCCAAGTCCTGACTCTTGTACTTTCTGAGTCTCTCTAGACTCTGTCTTATCTTCTCTTGCTCTGACTCTTTGTCCTCTCTCACCAGAAGTCCAGTGACTTCTTAACTTCCCAACTTACTTCCTAGCTGTTAGTGCCACTGTGATTTTACTAAAATTGAACAGGTCTCATGCTTCTGAAAATACTTGCTTGATTTTTTTCTTGTGTTTCCTCACCATGGCTGTGAGGTTTTGTTGTGTTCCATTCTCTCGACTGCATTCTTTCCCCCTTCTGTTCCATCACTGCTCCTCTCATGAGGGCCTTTAATTTAGGGCACAGTCTGTCTTGAAAAAATCACTCTGCCTCATTCCACACTGGAGCTGGAGATCAAGGCAGACATTCTACCTGAGGCTCATTTTTCCAAAATATTTGGCCCTTATTATCTGTTCTCTTCCTCTAAATTGTTTTTACTGTCTTTTTTTTTTTTTAATTTTGGTTGCTAACCATGAGGAGACCCACTCACTACCCATTTATCAACAGCTATTGCTTCTCTAGAGTTCTGTGAACAAGAAACCAGATTTAGGTGAGGAAATTGGCTGTTGCTGAGTTCTGCATTGAATTTTTTTGAGGTCCAGTTGGTCCAAATACTGTTTCAAGTGAAGAGCTTTGCCAGAACATACGGCTCTTCTCTGTGAGGTATGATATGTTTTATGTACATCAATGAGTATTTATTTTTCTAAGTAGGACTCAGGACCCATTTCAACAGAGGCCATTGACAAATGTCCCAAACAAGGAAATTCTCTACTAAAAAAGATTAAAATGCAATTATGCCTATTGTATGGTAAGCTGTTCACGAGCAGAGATGAAGGTGTTAGGTGCTGGAGTTCAGCTGAGAGTAAGGTCTTTGCCAAGGAGCTAACTGATACCCCTTCAAAATGTAAGTGTTTTCCCCTAATGCACAGGCAATCACGGAAGTGCCACTGATTGCCACCAGAAACAATTTGCCTTTCAGCAGCAGAGTGATTAGCTTACAGCCTCCAGCCGTTAGAGCCCTTGCTCTGCATAAGCAAGATAAGTCATGCTTATCCCACATTGTTTTTTCCTTTCATTTTAATACCCATTTCTTCCTATTCCTCCACTACTGCTATAAATTGAGCTTTTTGAGGGTGGGGCTGTTTAGAAGTGAAGTGCTTTCTCAGAGAGGTGTTTCAGCTTTATAGTTAGCCTGTTAGACTTTGTTCACTGATAGAATCCTGAGGTATAGTTAGTGTTTCTTAAACTATTTTAGTGTGTCAACAAGTTCATCCTGGTATAATGCGAAGAATAACTAGTCTGGACTAGTCACAGCATACCCACTAACTAATTTAAGCCCTAACAAGTTCCTTTCAAGGCTTTCTGGATCTGGTCTACAGGAGGGGCAGTTGGACTAGGAGTGGAATCGTCACACCTAGGTGTCTGAACTACAGGCACGTTTGTCAGAATTGTTTCATTGCTCAGTCTGAGGACTTTCTTCCGCTGACACGTGAGGTTCTACCTCAGGCTTCTTTCATGACTAAAGGTGCTGTTTCCCTTTGAAACATTCAACCACACAGATAGTTTCTATGGTAACACGTCTCTCTTTTTTTCTTGTGACGCAGATTTTTGAAAATGTTCTTCATCTATATGCTTTTTAGGGCCTGTGGTCTTCCAATCTATAGCCCCATGGGTGAGACAAAGCCTTTATTTAAGGACTTTTTCCTCAGGAACAATAAACAATTGCTAGTCATACTAGTGCTTGAGGTTTAGTCTGTTAATAAGGTTTCCTATCCATTAGAAGTGGAATTGTTGGATTGCCTGTTAGCACAGTAATAGTAAGAAAACCAATGTTCTCTGTTAGGATTGTGACATTTTATTATTATTTTAAAAAAATTTTAAAAAGATTTTATTTATTTCAGAGACAGAGCACACACTTGTAGGAACAGAGGGAGGGGCAGTGGGGGAGGGAGAGCGAGAGAATCTCACACAGACTCCATGTTGAACATGGAGCCCAAAATGGGGCTCGATCTCACTGCTCTGAGATCATGAGCTGCACTGAAACCAAGTGTTGGATGTTTAACCAGCTGAGCCACCCAGGTGTCCTGTGACATTTTATTTTACTTTTACACTTTTTATTTTTTAAAAGATTTTATTTATTTTTTGACAAAGAGAGAGAGAGAGAGCACAAGTAAGCAAAGTGGCAAGCAGAAGGAAGGAGAGAAGCAGGCTCCCTGCTGAGCAGGGAGTCCAATGCAGGGCTCCATCCCGGGTTCTGGAATCGTGACCTGAACCTAAGGCGGCTACTTAACCAACTGAGCCACCCAGGTGCCTCCCTACTTTTCATTTTTTTAATATAAAGTTTTCACACACAGAAAATTGACAAAATTGTATATGGACAGCTAACATACTTAATGCCTAGATTCAAAATTAATGTTTTGCCCTATTGACATGGTCTATTTTACTGAGAACAAGTCAGACATTTATTTAGAGGTGAAATGTCACCCTAGAAAGTGTTTTTCTTCTTAACTGCTTGTACTATCTTTACTAAAATTAACTATTAATTTCTTCATATCATTTAATACCTAGTCTACATTCATAATAGTAGAGTTAACACCTAATTCTATGCCCCCAATTGCCCCAAATGTCTTTGACTCATGATTTGTTTAAACTAGGACCCCCTCAAGATCCATACATTTGCATTTGATTGTTAGTTTTTTAAAAGTTTATTTTTTATTTTGATTTATTTTTTTATTTGTTAGGTTTTAATCTAGAAGATTTCTTCCTACCTCTACCCTGTGACACTGACTTATCAGAGATTGTAAGTTGTCGTATGAGCTCTTCCACCTTTGAGATTTGTGATTGTTTTCTTCCTGTTTTCATTTAACTTGTTTCTCTACGTCTCATATTCCTGGAACTGGAAGTTAGGTCTAAAGACGCGATTAAATTCAGGGAAAACATTTTTAACAAGAATGCTGCTTTCTTCATACCATATCACAGCAGGAGACATAATATATTTGGATCTTGAAGATTTAAAGTCTGTAGTTAGTTTGAAAAGTGACTCTTTACCGGTTTCCTAGGATAAACTTCTATAGAGATGTTCCTTTTTCTTTTTTTTAAGCCTTTTTATTAGTTTGAAGATTTAATGGGATTCTCCTTTCCCCTGAAACTGTTCTAGTTTGATTTCAAAAAGTAAAGGTCAAAGTAGCATTAAATTACTGAATTTTCTCTCATACAAACCAAATAAATAGCTGGTAAAACAGTCTTTTGCAAACAGTGTGCACCAGCTCTGGGCTCTAACAGCCTCTGGGTATCAGGCTGCACTTTCTGTCTGCTCTCTTGAGCTGATGGATAGCGTCTCTCCTTCAGCCCCTGTATTTATCACTAATACAACTTCTATTTTAAAACATCAGATTTCTTCCCTTCGTTTCCTTTGCTGTCACTGGCTTTAGGCTTGTTACCTTGTGGCTGACTGTGAACTACAGCAACTCCTGATTTCTTGCCTCTGGGCTTTCCCCCTTGAGTTCATTGTTCTTGTAGGCCAGGTTCAGATTTCTGGTGGCTGGTGATCAGGTTGTCCTGTGGAAATCAGAAGATGGGGTCAAAATCCAGCTCTTATACTAACTGGTATGATCTTCTTTAGCAGGCACATAATGTTCCCAAATAGAGCATCAGTTTGCTCATCTGTAAAATGGGGATGATAATTATTTTTGACAAATGCAGAGTAAAGCAGGACCTGAAAGAAGTCATGAGCAAAATGTAATTTTTAATTTGAAAAATTCTCTAAAATAGAAGGTTATTTGATTTCTGTCCAATTCTAGACACTCAGGCAGACCTTACTTTTTGTTGTTTCCTGTTTTTCTGTATTTTATTTCCTATAGTATCTCTCTTCCTTTTTTTTTTTTTTTTTTTTAAGATTTCATTTATTTATTTGACAGAGAGACAGCAAGAGAGGGAACACAAGCAGGGGGAGTGGGGGAGAGAGAAGCAGGCGTCTTGCTGATCAGGGAGCCTGATGCGGGGCTCCATCCCAGGACCTTGGGATCATGACTTACGCCGAAGGCAGACACTTAATGACTGAGCCACTGAGGTGTCCCAGTATCTCTCTTCCTTATACCCTCTGGAAAACCCTCCTTTCTTTCCATCCATTTTAAGGCCTGGATCAAATCTTTATGCTCAATATAGTCACATGTTTTTTCCTAGCCTGTAATTTTTCCTTTCAGTAAAAATTGCCTTTTTTTTTTTTTTTTAACTACTGCTTTGGTAGTCTAGCTTTTAGGCTTTCTCTCCATTTTGGGACCCTTGTTTTACAAAAATTCTAATATAATTAACAGTGTTCCATTAGTTTCAGGAGTACAATATAGTGATTCAACAATTCTATATGTTAGTTTCAGTTTAATTGATGCTGGTATTTATTTGTCAGACAAATTACAGATGGTTCCATAACATCCGTCTGTATGATATTTCATGGCATAAGTAAATGTAGGTTGATAAGGGATGAGCCTATTAAAAGCTTCGGAAGTAAATGGATAGTTTATCAGATTGGTGTGTTCTTTCTTTAGAACTGCTGTGAACCAGACCTTGTTACCACCATCTGTTTTGTAAATTCCATTTACAGTTTAACAGCTGGATTGTGAAAGATATATAAAATTATCCAATTAACAAACTAAATTTGGCAACTGTGCCTCTTTTTTTTAAATGATTCCTTGAATAAACTCTTCTTTCTTTCCTTGGATAGCCTTTTAAGGTTCTCATTTTTGTCTACCATAAATTTTCAGAGTAGTAAACTGGACCAGATTAGGAATACTTAGGAGGCTAGGATAACTTTGAGAGTTAATAATGTGCAGAATTGGCAGCCTTCAGTTTTATCCATGAAAAAAAAAATCTGAAGTTTAAAACAGGTGCTTTTCCCTACCTCAGTACAGAAAGCTTCTAGCTATTGCCTTTGCCCATCTCAAAAGGTGACCGGTCAGTGGGGAAATAATTGTGTTGTAATTTGGCATTGATTTCTAACACCCCTAGAGCTGTGCAAGTGAGGAACCTGGGATTCCTGTTAAATTCCTTCTCTAAAACTGTCCTCTGACCTGTGAGGAGTCTGTAGCTCAGGTCACAGTCTGTACAAAGTTCAAATGAGAACATGGGTCTTTGGACTTTTAAAATTCATTTCTTCTCATTTGCCATTCTACTTTTTGAACCACCATGTGTGTGGTTTTCAAAGAGCCAATTAAGTAATGGTTCTGGGTAGAGAAATTGTATGCACTTCCATTTTCTCATTTCAGTATCTTATAAATTAACCACAACAAACCATACTGTTGTAATGAGGGAAAACTTTTGTTTAATAAAGATAATTTCATATGTGAAAATATGTCCCTCAACAACAAACACTGTGTTCATGACAAGCCCAGCTAAGAGGATGGGAATAGTTCTCTAGTATTTTATTTGCTGAATAAAACATACATATTAGTAATATTTTGAGGTCAGCCAGTACATTTATTTCAGTATCCTTGGCTACATTTTTTTGAATAGTTTTATTGAGATATAATTGACATGCAACATTGTGTGAGTTGAAGGTGTACAACAAGTTGATTTGATACACTTACATAAAATACACTTGATATTGCAATGTAATTACCACTGTAGATTAGCCGATACCTCCATCACCTAATTACTATTTCTTTTTTTTTTTTTTAAGATTTTATTTTTATTAACAGAGAGAGATCACAGTAGGCAGAGAGAGGGGAAGGGAAGCTGGCCCCCTGTTGAGCAGAGAGCCCGATGCGGGACTCGATCCCAGGACCCTGAGATCATGACCTGAGCTGAAGGCAGTGGCTTAACCCACTGAGCCACCCAGGCTGAAAGCATTTAAATCTACTTTCTTAGTAACTTTCAATATGTAATACAGTATTGTTAACTATATTCAAAAAGGTGTGCATTTAAAAAAAAAAAACGGCAATGTATTCATCTTTAACTAGAAGTGTGTATTTTTTGGCCAACATCTCCCCATTCCTCCCACCCTGCCAGCCTCTTGTAATCACCATTCTACTCTGTTTGTAAGAGTTCAGCTTTTTTTAGATTCCACATGTTAGTGAGATCATACAATATTTGTTTTTCTCTGACTTATTTCACTTAGCATAATTCCATCAAGATCCATCTGTGTTGTCTTCCCTATATTTTATTTTATAATTTTATTTTTTTTTAAGATTTTATTTTTAAGTAATCTCTACACCCAGTGTGGGGCTTGAACTTAATAATTCTGAGATCAGGAGTCACATGCTGTGCTGACTGAGCTAGCCAGGCGCCCCTTTGCTGTATTTTAATTGCTTACAAGCAACATGGGAATTTATCTCTGCCAGGGATGACAGGAATGAAAATTTCCAAAATAACCAGTTTTTACTTTTCTCTGCAATGCATTAGATCTGTCCTGCTGACAAACTTGCAGTTTGTGAAATAAGTTCATGGAGCTTATCAAAGCTGTGCCACAGCTCTGTCTACTCCAGCAGATGGTGTGAATGGTTGTCTAAAGTCATCTTAGTTTCCACCGTTCTATCAGTCTGTGGAATGTTTGAATTCATGGTTATTTTGGCCAAGTTTTACAAATGTTAGCTTTGTCTTGTTAAGTGCAAGAAGTTGTGAGTGTTGGAAGGGCTAATAAGTGGTGTACCATCATGATGGACATGAAAGCAGAGATAGTGACTTACACTTTCTTGTAGGACAAATTTTTCAAACAGGGGATAGAATAGAAAATGTTTTATCACCACAATGAGGGCAGACAGCAGCCTTTATTTTAATTGCAGAGTGTGATCTAGGGAGGTTTCTGAAGGAGTTTGCAACATTGCATGAAGCAGGCTCTGTCTTTCCTGTGTAATTGACCTCTAGCCAATTATCTTCTATGCAAGGGTAACCTCAGTATCTTGGTTTTTTGTTTTTGTTTTTTTTTTTCAGGAAAAACACCAAAACACCAGCACATGCATGAAAAACTCAATAAAACTTTTTTTTAATTAATGAAAGGTCTGAAATATACAAGGAAAAGTACAAAGAATTTATTTAACCAACATGCATCTAGTTTGAACAACTCTTAATATTTTGCTGTAATTGCTTCTGAAAATACAAATGGAGTTTCATAGATAGATACCTCTTTCTAATCCTGTTACCCTTCCTCTACAGAGTTATCCACTCTCCTCAATTTGACCTCTACTCTCATGTCTATTATTATACTTTTATTTCCTATGTATGTCCATAAAGAACATGTAATTTTGCTTCTAGTTCATTTAAAGGGATCATACTGTATATATCTGCTATTGCTTTTAATACTTGCTTTTTTCATTGAACATTGTTTCAGGAAATAATTCAGGTTTGATTCACTTACTTTCACTGTTGGGTCATATTTTGTTATATGACTCTACCCAAATTGTGTAATTGTTCTTCTGATGCACGTTTAAATTCCTAATTTTGCTCTTACCAATAATGTTGAAATGATAATTCCTCTATGCCCTTGGCCACGCGAGTTTCTTTGGAGTCCTTTCTTTGAAATCTATCTTAAGGAAGTAAACTGGCAGGGTAAAGACTGACATATTAATTAGATAAAGTGGAAGTTCTGTGTTTAAATATGATCCTGTGCATGGCATATAGGGCACTGTGTGGAAGCTTTAAAGCCTTAAGCTACAATGCCTGCCTCCAAGGTTGGGAGAAATTACACGCATGACAGTGGTACCAGGAGGTGTGATGAAGTAAGGGGTGTATGCTGGTAGAGGCAGCTCTGATGCTGGAGGGTTTGGGCCAGTGATTCAGACCTTTCTCCCCCAAGTCAGGGTAGACTTGTCTTTGTTAGCTCCATGAGTTGATTTAATTCCAGTCAGGAGCAAAGAGTTTTTTATTCCTTTTTAGCTCTCACTCTCTGTGTTCTGCTCTCTTAGTTCTAAAATTGGTAGGCAGACCCATTCCCTTTGCTATCCTTTAGGATGGATGCACATTCAGTGTTCCAGGCTTTCTTCCATTGTCTGCTAACACTGTTCTCCAGGAAGGTGCATGGGATGTGAAATTCTGGCTTCTTCAGAGGTCTTTAACTTTTTTTAAAAAAAGATTTTATTTATTTATTTGACAGATAGAGACCACAAGTAGGCAGGGAGGTAGGCCGAGAGAGGAGGAAGCAGGCTCCCTGCTGAGCAGAGAGCCCAATGCGGGGCTCGATCCTAGGACCCTGGGATCATGACCTGAGCTGAAGGCAGAGATTTTAACCCACTGAGTCACCCAGGCACCCCCAGAGATCTCTAATTTTTAGTGCTGATCACCAAACATCCTAGATTATGTTAATTCCTATTACCATTCATTCAAAAGAAATTCCATGAGCCAGCTTTTTTTTTGGCGGTGGTGGGGAGAATCTCCTGGGGAAGAGATTCTGCCTCCTTTTACCCTTGCAGAAGTAGGCCCATGTTTTTTATATGACTGTGTTTGAGTAGGAGCATGTTGAAGTTGTGAAGATTTTGGTAGCAACGCAAAACATGGACTAGAACTTTAATACAGGGTTTCTCAGAATATGGTTCCCAGAGCAGGGGTGTTAGCTTGTGGGAACTTGTTAGAAATGCCAATTCTCAGTCCCACCCAAACCTACGAAATCAGAAACTTTGTGACTGGGGTCCAGTGATTTGTGTTTTAACAAGCCCACTAGGGGAGTCTGAACAGCACCTTGCTTCAGAGGGTGCTTAAATAGGAACTTGGGCTCCTGTTATGGACCTGACTTACTGTACTTTAAGGAAAGGACTTAAGACATAAGGGATGGCTGGCCAGCAGGGCTATTTGTTGACATTGCTTCATCATTAATGACATGAGAAAGGTGTACTTTTACGTTTTTCTTTGTGGAGCATTGTAATAGACAAACCTTTAACTTTTGGAGGCCCCTTCAGTTTCCTTTGTTGGTTATGACCAACAGTAGGAAACAGAATGCCATAAATCCTTGTTTCCAGGGTTACCTCTTGCTGCTGATAACAGGCAGGAAATTAAAGCAATCTGTGATAGTGTTTTGTTCTTATTAGCCACAGATGGTAGCTTTCAGATACGTTGGAGCAAAACATAAATAAATATAGCAGGGAAACTTCATTATTGAAGAAAAATGATTTGGCTAGGTCAAGTTTATAGTCTGGGTCCACTTTTATGAAATGGGATATAGGCAGCATTATATTGCTCCATTACCACAAAGCATTAAGACATACAAGGGTCACTAGGTTTTTTTTTTTTTCCTTCTTTTGATTTAATTTTCAGTATGTAAAACATTTACATGATTTCAAAGTCAACCAAGTGACAAATTATGTTTAAAGATGTCTTCCTTCTATCCATATCTCTTATCTCCTGTTTTCTTTGTCTTTTGGGGTCATCATTTTTATTAGCTTTTTGATTTATTCTTCCAGTGTTTCTTTTAAAGATAAGCATGTAAATGTATATATGTTCATATCTCCCCCTTTCCACTTTCTTTTCACAAAAGGTTGCAGGTTATTTTCAGTCTTTTTTTTTTTTAACTCCCACTAATAAACCTTTATTTCACTCATTATAACTGAGCAATGAATCTTCCACACTGAAATATCTTCCTTGCCTAATTAATCCAAAGGAAAAAAACTGAAATGATTAGTAAAGAAAAATCTAGGGACTAACACACCCTTTTAATATGTTTTTAAATATTTTTAAGGTTTAAAAGTGTTTAAAGTTTGTAGTTCCTAGTAGGAAAACATTATCTGAATGAATACCCTAATGGCAAACCATTGTAGAATGTTTCCGTTGCATGGGGAGCAGAGGGGTAGGGATTCTCTTCACAGCACCCCAGCTTTCTTCATGAGAAGGTCGGAGATACACTGGTTTGTATTATTGCGACATCCATTAGGTGATCAAGTTGCTTTTCCTTCAGCTAGGGCTTTATTTGTCAGAAGGGCATTATGCTTGACCTCCAAATTTGGCTGACAATTTACTGATGAGATTCAAAACCTTTGGGTTGCTCTGATATTTTGACATATTCGCTGGGTTCTGGGCCACATCCTGGGAGGCCACCATAACTTCCGGATCCTGCATAGCTGCAAGAACTTCCGAATCACTAAGAATTTCATTGAGCCCAGGCATTCCTGCCATTCCAGGCATCCCCCCTGCCATTCCAGGCATTCCTCCAGGAAAATTACCAGGCATTCCCCCAGGAAAACCACCTGGGAAAGAGCCATACTGAGCTCCTGATTGTTGTCTGGCTTCTTCTTCCCTCTGGGCTCTCTCATGTGCTTCCTGAGCCTTCTTAACCCTTTCTATTCTTTCTTTGATCTCTCGCTCTTCACGTTTTCGCTCATATTTTCTCCGATGTTCAGCAATTTTCTGGACCCTTGGTTGAACTTCTCTCAGCATTGCACTAGCATCTCCATCATAATCCAGTTTACGAGCAAGGGCAAGATCACGTGCTGCTTCTTCCCAATGGCCCAGAGGTCTATGTGCTTTCCTGCGCCACTTACAAGGCTGAGCTGAATCAGGATTTATTTCAGTAGCTCTGTCACAGTCTTGAATGGCAGCATTTGGCTTCTGTAATTTGATGAAGACACTGGCTCTCTTGGCATACAGAATGGCCAAGCGAGGATTTAGTTTGATGGCATCTGTGAACAAGTCAATGGCTTTCTGTAGTTCACCATTATTTAGGGCATCAGTGGCAGCCACTTTTTTATCATTTGCCTGATCCATCATTTCCTTGGTTATCTCTACATTTTCATCTCCCATTTCTTGAGGCGCATCAGTATCTGGTTCAATCACACCTTCATGGTCAATTTCTAGATCACGCTCCTCACTTGATGGTTCATCTGTCTTTATGTTTTCCTCCACCTTCTTACTATCTGGTTTTTCTTCCTTGATACCGTCTTCTGATTTAGTTTTATGAGTGGCAGGTGGTATTTTACCCCCCATGCTCTCCACCCACTCCCACAGGAAACACATTTCCTCGGTGTGCAGAATGCTCGGATCCTGCTTACACACTTTCATGAAAGCCCGAAGTTCGCTCACTTTGTGGGGGTCCATAGTCCAGAGACAGTGGCTGGTGGCAGGCACGGCTGAGGTTGCGACCCGATTCCAGGCACGGGTACTAGCTCAGCGTGATTGTGTGGAAGGGGCTATTCTACAGTCTTTTAAGATTATCTTAAAAAGCTCACTCCATTAAGGGCTACCTTAAATTCAGTAAAATTCACCAACTTGGTGTGTACAATATGAATTTTGACGAATGCATGCGGTTGCACAACCACCTGAAGGTATAGACTCTTTCCAGAGCCCAAAAAAGTTTCATTCCACCCTTTTACAGTCATTCCCATCGCTCACCCCTCTGGTCCCTGGTAAGCCATCTGTCTGCTCTCTCTCTTTATACTTCTTTTTTCTAGAATTTCATACATAGTTTTTTGTATGTATGTGTATGACTTCTTCCATGTTGTATAATTCTTTGGAGATTCAGCCATATTAGTACAGGTGTTAGTAGCTGTTCCACTTTATTGCTGGGTATTGCTCTATTGTTTTTATATTCCACTTGGTGGACATTGTCCTGTTGCTTTTTTTTTTTACTTTTTTATTTCGAAATACTATTTTGAAATAATATTAGATGTCTAGAATACTTACAAAGATAGTACAGAAAGCATCCCTATGCCCTTGCCCCAGCTTCCTCCCATGTTAACATCTCATGTGGCTCATGGTACAGTTATCATCCCTTAAGAAATTAAAATTGGTACAATACTATTAACTAAGCTACAGGCTTTCTGTGGATCTTAGTTTTTCCATTGCATTTAGTTTTCATGTTTCTTTAGTCTCCTCTAATCTATGACACTTTTTCAATCTTCCCATGTCTTTTTAGAAGAGTACCTGTTGGGATGCCTGGGTGGCACAGTGGGTTAAAGCCTCTGTTTTCAGCTTAGGTCATGATCCTAGGGTCCCAGGATGGAGCCCCGCATCAGGTTCTCTGCTCAGTGGGGAGCCTGCTTCCCTCTCTCTCTCTGCCTACCTCTCTGCCTGCTTGTGATCTCTGTCTGTCAAATAAATAAATAAAATCTTTAAAAAAAACAAAAAAAGAGTACCTGTTGAAGTATTTTGCAGAATGTCCCTCAATTTGTCCAGTGATTGGACCACTGTTACACACTTTGGGGAAGGACACCATAGAGGTGATGTGCATTTCTCATTGGGTTATACCAGGAGCTACTTGGTATCGATATGTCTTATTACTGGTAAAGTTAACCTGGATCACTTGGATAAAGTGGTGTTTGCCATGTTTCCTCACTGCAGTTAATAGCTTTCCTTTTCTGTGGTCTGTCTCTTAGAAGAAAATTCTTACTTTTTAAATTCTCATGTGTGTTTGTGTGCATGGGACAGATAGTTTAGTGACTCTCTCAACCTTATAATAATAGTAGTAACAACAGCTACCTCTCACTCCACACTTCTAAACACATATGGATTATCTCAGTTAATCCTTGGGATACCCCTGAAAAATGTAGGCACTATTTTCATGTCCATTTTACAGCTTAGAAGATTGAGGCACAGAGTACTTTGCTGAGGGTCCAACAGCTGGTTAGTGATGGACCCAGATGTTAACTTAGCCTACTCGAGGACCAGATTTTATCAAGGGCCATATGGTTGTTGTCAGAGCTTAGAAATGGGGATGCCCTCGTTCTCTGCAAGAGAAAACAAATGAATGCTGCTTTTTTATAATTCTCTTTTGTTCTTTAAGAAAAGAACTTCGTTTTCCTTTCAGGACCTTTTCTTAGGTGACTAAAGATTTTAATAAGCTATGCATAACAGTAATCTTACTTTAAACTCTTAGAGAAATCCAGGATACTTCGGGGAGCACTCGGGGACTTCTTTCAGAATTATGACTGAAGTTTGGGGCAGAGTATTCAGTACAGAAAGCTGATTGTGGAGAAGTATTGACTTCAAGAATGAATTTTTCGGGACGCCTGGGTGACTCAGTTGGTTAAGCCACTGCCTTCGGCTCAGGTCATGATCCCAGGGTCCTGGGATCGAGTCCCGCATCGGGCTCCTTGCTCAGTGGGGAGCCTGCTTCTCTCTCGGCCTCTGCCTGCCGCTCTGCCTGCTTGAGTTCTCTCTCTCTCTCTCTGACAAATAAATAAATAAATAAAATCTTAAAAAAAGAAAAAAAAGAATGAACTTTTCTTCCCTGGATTTTATCAGCCTCTCCTACCAGGAGTGCGGTGTTTGTCTGTGGCTATCTAAACCCTGCATGTTCACTTTCATTGACCGCACTAATGACTTTTCCACTACACAATCACATGTATCTCGGAATAGCCTGACTCAGGGGATGATAACGGTAGTTAAACGATGACTCAATATCTGTGAGCCTCTATTCTAGTAGCAGCAGAGCTGCTGAAGGTCAGGCTGTGTGGGTGGACATTTGCACTTCTTCCCTGTGACTCACTCCGCAGCCTGCCTTTCTGAGGGGAAGTAACGGTAGGTCACTGCACACTGCTGCGTGTTGCCTCCCTGCTCTGTCTCGTTGTACTGTGTAGATGGGTATCCCCAAATCCTTGAAATCACACAGCTTGGAGTCTTGAATGTGTGTAGGCTGCCAAGATGTCCAGATGCCAGTGCGCTTTTTAAAAATAAAGCTTTTTTGTTTCTAAATGTCTGTCATATGCCTGGCCATATATATGTACCAGAGTTCGGAGGTCAAAAGCCAGTCTGAACAGGCATATACATAAAAATTGTAGCATTTATTTCCTTAGGGAAGAAGGCAACTGCTTAAGTCTGATGCTTGCATACAGTAACTAGAAAATTCTGTAAGAGTAGATGATTATTTAGGGGATAGATAACATATCAAGTTTTTGGGTATCTAGATCTGGCTTAGAGTCAGATGGCTGAGGACCTCTGGCCTCAGAAGTCAGATATGGTTTTCTACACATCTATTATAGAGAAAGTGTTAGGTACCAGAAAACGTAAGGAAGAAAGTGAAAGCAACTCATTTCCATCACCAGAAATAGCCACTCTTTTGTTTTGCATAATTTCTCCCTTTCTCCTTCTGTCATGCAGCAAACACATTTGTTTGTAATCCTGCATTTGTTATGTAATACTATATCCTAAGGATTTTTCTCATCATTAAAAAAAAAGACTTTGCTAATTTGGTGGGAGAAAAATAACTAGTTTTAATTTGTATGCCCTTAATATTTTAGTTAGGATTAATGTTGTGTCCTTATTGACTGTCTATGTTTATCCATGGAGATTGTTACTTTTTCTACTCTATATCTTTCTATAAAATCAGAAATGTTACTAACGCAGAACTCTTGATTTCAGATGTCCTAAATGATGCTATATTTGATGAAGATCACGATGAGATGGTGATTGTGAAGGACATAGATATGTTTTCTATGTGCGAGCATCATCTAGTTCCATTTGTTGGAAAGGTAAGGTTGTCTCTGTTTCCTAGTAATTTTAAAAGGCACATTTAAAAATTTTAATTTTTAAAAATTTTAAAAAATCAAAAAATTTTAATTTTTAAAAATTTTAAAAAATTAAAAAATTTTAATTTTTAAAAAAAGTTTTAAAATTAAGATTATTATATTTAAAATCATTACCTGCTAATTCCTAATATCCCAGATATGTAGAGTTACACAAAAATATTTACTCTTTATCAACTTGTCTAATCTAATAGTTTGAAGCCAACCAAACAAGGGGCACCTGTATGGCTCATTTGGTTAAGCACCTGCCTTTGGCTCAGGTCATGACCCCGGCATCCTGGGATCAAGCCCCATATCTGGGAGCCTGTTTCTTCCTCTCCCTCTGCCTGCTTGTGCTCAGTCAAATAAATAAATAAAATCTTGGAGGGAAAAAAAAAACTAACAAAACAAAAACAAAGTAGCAGAAAGTCCTCAGGGCAAACATTTCATAGTAAATACCGAGTTAATAGGTTAAAATAATGAGATTCAAGTTTCATTTTTTTTTCTAGGTAGTTGCTACAGGCTCTGAAAACCTTTGCTCTTTATTTTGACGAAACAGTGTTTGATCCAAGGTTTACTTTTGTGCAATAGGGCATGAGCAGCAATGGTTGCAGAATTTCTTGTGGTAGAGGTCATAGTATTAGTGGATTTAATTTGTTTTCAACCTTGTCTGTATTAGGAAAAATGAATCTAATGTAAACTAGATAATGTTATCTAGCTTGTTTTACTTAAACATCTCTTTGAAAACATGTGGATTTAAGACCAAGAGTAGTGTTGTCCTTACCCCCCATTATAATTTTATTTTATTTTGACTTTTTATTAATAGTGTTTAAACAGAAGACTTACAGGAAATAGTGTTATGAGTACATATATACCCATCACCTAAATTTAATATGTTAACATTTGTGTCACTTTTTTTGTTAAAAGTATTTTATTTTCTCACTTTAATAAAGTGAAACATAGAAAAATCCACAAATTATAAAGGTATTCCTTACTGTTTTGTAGGTGGAGAACTAGAATATTATTACTATCCTGCAAGGTCATTTTGTGCCCTTTTTAATCCCTAACCCATCCCTTGTCCCCATGGGTAACCCGTATATCAATTTCAAACACTATAGTGTTTTTGCTTGTTTTTCAACTCATAAATGGTAAGAATCTATAGCATGAAATCTTTTGTGTCTGGATTTTTTTGGTTGTTGTTGTTCCACATTGTAAAAGTCACTGATATTATTACCTGTCATTGTAGCTTATTTTCATTGCTATATATTATTTCATTGTACAAACATATCACAATTTATTCTGTTCTTGATAGGTATTTACATTGCCCCCCCCCGTCTCTCCCTCTCTTATTACAAACAATACTGATATCAGCATTCTTTGAGTGCATATGTGCATGCATTTCTGTTAGGAATACCTAGGAGTAGACTGACAGGGTCATGGATATATGCATATCCAATTTAATAATTACTGACTTGAGTTTTCCAAAGTAGTTGTACCACTTTAGACTTCATGTACTCTAAGGTGAGTCTCAGTCACTTGACATCCTTGCCAACACTTGGCACTTTCAGTCTTTTTAAGTTTAATATTTTCATACGGATATAGTGGTATCTCTCTTTTTTAAACCTCTTATAACAGAAGAGTTCAAACATATGTAAGAATGGAAAGACTAGTATGATAAAGTTCCATGTATCCTAAAACCAACTTCAATAGTTATCTATAAAGGGCCAATCTTGTTATACATAAGTTCCCACTGGACTATTTTGGAGAAAATCCTAGATATGATATTATTTTTTCCCACATCTTCTTCTAGTATGTGTCTGTAAAAGATAAGGATTTTTAAGGAAATGTAACTCTGATCTATCAGCCTGAAAAGTTAGCAGTAAAATTTTCAACATATAAGAGAATATAAAGTATGTTGTAGACAGCATGACTCCTCATCACTAATTATTAATACACATTTCTTTTTTTTTTAAAGATTTTTAAATTTATTTGACAGAGATCACAAGTAGGCAGAGAGAGAGGAAGGGAAGCAGGCTCCCTGCTGAGCAGAGAGCCTGATGTGGGGCTCAGTCCCAGGACCCTGGGATCATAACCTGAACCGAAGGCATAAGCTTTAACCCACTGAGCCACCCAGGCGCCCCCACATTTCTTTTTTTTAATTATTAATACACATTTTTAAAATATTTTCTTATCCACAGTAGCACTACCATAAATAAAAGTAATTCCTGGGGCACCTGGGTGGCTCAGTGGATTAAACCTCTGTCTTCGGCTCGGGTCATGATCTCAGGGTCTTGGATCGAGCCCCGCATCGGGCTCTCTGCTCAGCAGGGAGCCTGCTTCCTCCTCTCTCTCTCTCTGCCTGCCTCTCTGCCTACTTGTGATCTCTGTCTGTCAAATAAATAAATAAAATCTTAAAAAAAAAAAAGTAATTCCTAAATAGCATCTAGTAACTAACCCTTATATTTACCTTCCTACAGTTGTCTCAACTGTCTTACAGTTGGTTTGTTTCAACCAGAACCCAAGGGCACCTGGCTGGCTCAGCTCGTTAGAGCATGTGACTCTTGATCTCAGGGTTGTAAGTTTGAGCCCCATGTTGAGTGTAGAAATTACTTAAAAATAAAATGTTTAAAAAAATAAATAAATAAACCAGAATCCAAATAAGAGTCACACATTTGTATTGCTTTGGGTTGTTACGCTTCTTAAATCTCTTATTCTAAAATAGTTCCCCCCTCCCATATCCACATTCTCTTACTGAAGGGACGGTGCTGGTTGTCCTGTAGAATGTCCCACCTTCTAGATTTGTTCCATTCAGCCTCTGGATTTCCTATAAACTAGACTAGATCCAAACCTTCCTAAGATTAAGGCTAAACATTTTTGATGAGAGTAGTTCATGGGGTCGCTGAAGGCTCTGTATTTCATCTCATCAAGAGGTATGCACTGATTGGCAATCCCACAATTAATCATGCCAGCCACGTGACATCAGGGCTTAGGTTTTTCAAGGAGGGCACCTTTGAGCTTATCTTATTACCTTTTATTGTAAATGGGGAATTTAGGCCCAGAAAGCCTATGACTTGTCCAAGAGGATAGAGGGAGTTAGTGATTTGGTTGGGGCTAGACCTAGGACTTGGTCTGTGCTCAATCTCTCACCACTATATCCTGTTACCTTCTGCTATGATTATCTCTGTGTTTGTGTTCTTGTTAACTTTTTAAAAAATGTATTATTCAATGAGGATTTTCTATAATTGGCATTTAAGTGACTTAGGATCTTCAGAAAGATAAAAAATAGTACAAGCAATAAAGGATGGCTTTGCATATAAATATAAAAATTTCAAGTTGGTACAGAAGCTCTAAGTTCTGTCAGAAAGTTTTAACTCTTTTTTTCTTTGAAATACCCGGTGTTCAGGTGCTACTTAATTTTCCCCTTCTGCTGACCAGGAAGGTGATGAATTACTGTTCTCAAACTCTCAAAGCAAAAAGCTAATAGATGAAAAGTTACTAATAACTACTAGATTGATTATTCACATATATAATAAATATTAGCCGAACAAATGCAACAAATGCTGGCAAACCATGATGCAAATGAATCTGTGATTTTATATTAGGCTAATTGATAGCCTGCAAATTACCATTTACTTTACTAAGCTTTTTAGAACTAATGATTTCTTATAATTGATACATGGCTCAAAGAGAGGTAACATGGACATAGGAGATATTAGTTAGTGACATTTAAGATTACAGAATTGGCTTGGCGTTATGTATGTCCTGTAAGAGCTTAGGTCTTAAGGTCCAGGTCTTGATGAGTCACATTTGTATCTGTGTCCTTTATCTCCCATCAGGAAGATAGTGTACTCCAGCAGCTTGGAAATGAGGCCACCAAGCATGACAGAGAGTATGGAAACCCTCTTTCTGTGCAACAGGATGGGGTTTTTAAGGTGGAATGGCAATATTTATAGTTACAGTTTCAGCCATTTAAAGGAAGCTTTCCTGGGGTTCCTGAGTGGCTCAGTCAGTGAGACACCAACTCTTGATTTTGGCTCAGGTCATGATCTCAGGGTTGTGGAATCAAGCCCTGTGTCTGGCTCCACACTCACCATGGAGTCTGCTGGAGATTCTCTACCTCTTCCTCTGCCCCTCCCCCCGCTCATACTCTCTCTCTCAAAATAAATAAAATCTTTAAAAAAAAATAAAGGATGCTTTCCTGGCTATATTTTAATGTTGCTACAGGATACTAGAATGTGTCCCCTCAATGGAAGAAGGACTTAAAGAACTATATGAAGAGTTTAACTTCACCAGGAAATACCATGACTATATTTCAAATTTGCCATTTCATTAACATTCATGTATATTTTTCTTATTTTTCTTTTACTGCATATATGTAATTTTCTAAATGCTTTTGTAAGTTCTTCATTTTCTAAGTCTTAATATAGGTATCTTAAGGATACATTTTCGTTGTGTTGAATTACATAGTGCATATACTGTATTATGTTTCCTTATTTCCTTATTTTGTTACAAAGAAGCATTGGATTTTCACTCATGATTTTTCATGATTTCTGTCTCTTCTTTGAAGGTCCACATTGGTTATCTTCCCAACAAGCAAGTCCTTGGCCTCAGCAAACTTGCGAGGTAAGTATGACTGTGTGGTGAATAGGAAACCAGATTTGTAGGACCTGTCCCTATATGGCAAGAATCTCATAAGGCTTTCTTGACTGGTGTGGCTCTAACCTGGAAGTCCCGTTGCTACTTAAAATTTATGGTTGCAGAGACAAACATATTTGGAGGACCTGAAACACAAATCCCTTTTCTTTTCAGCCCTCCCTGCCTTCCTCCCCCACCTCCCACTCCTCTTCCACCAACACACTGGTGTTTTCCTTAAAAAGTTTTACCTCATACCTTTCTCTGCAGGACCTTTCTTGACTGGAAAGGATCCAAGGGTATGTTCAGTCCAGCCCCCATATTTAAGGGTGGTTTAGCTAGTGGGTGGGAAAAGGAAATCTGTGCAGGGATCTAATTGCACTACCCTGTTTTCAGACTTTTAATCAGACTACTACTGGGGTCTCAACCCTGTCTTCCACTGCATCTGGGTTTCTCCAGGTATCTCTTGGGGGGTCCTACAGGGCCATTCATTCACTTCTGGTTTCTTTACCTCTGCAGACCATGACTGTACTGTGCCTTTCTTGGCTTTCTCAGCAATATTCCCAAACAGTACTTACTCTCCTATTTCTTTCTTTTCTATTACAGTCTTCTTTTTCCATTCTTTATTCTGTGGGTTCATGCCTTTTAAAAACCTCCTTTGCTCCTATTTTTATTTCAGCCTTAGGAGGGAGAAGTAATGGATAAGTACAGCCATCTGTATTTAAGTGGAGATCAACTTGAGGATCAGTGTTTGTATATCTCTGCTAGGTTCAGTCACCAATTCTTTATTGCCCCTAAATGTTCTTTTTTGTGATTTTTTTGTATGGAGTTAGTGAGTCCTAGGTATGGGCAAACGATGGGAGGTGTGTGTGTATGTGTGGAGAGAATTAAGAACAAAATGAGGGAGAAGTGCCTGGGTGGCTCATTTGGTTAAGTGTCTGCCTTCAGCTCAGGTCCTGATCCTGGTGTCCTAAGATCAAGCCCCGCATCAGGCTCCCTGCTCAGCGGGGAGCCTACTTCTCCCTCTCGCTCCCTCTGCTTGAGCTCTGTCTCTCACGTGCACTCTCACTCACTTTCTCTCTCAAATAAATAAATAAAATCTTAAAGAAAAATAAAATGTTAAGGAAAAAAGAACAAAATGAGGGAACAGGTGATGAAAATATAGTCAAATGCCCCTTGCCCCTTAAAATAAACCAGGCGAGGTGTGGATAATTTGAGGGTGTAGTGACTGTATCAAAATTGGAATAAATGAGTCTTGGTGACCGACTAACTATCCTATGGCTCTGATGGGTTCCTGCTTCTTCACTTAGACATTAGGATTCACTACAGTCCTGAAATGGTGGTCCAGATCTTTTTCAGTTCTGTGCTGGAATCTGTAAAAACCACCCTGCCAATCTGACAGCTGCTCTCCACAGCTTTTCTTTTTACTTTGTTTTCACTTCCGCTTTTTCACTCATTTCCTCTACGAATTAAAGAGAGAGTAGGTAGAAGAGAGCCATTTAAGTTCCCTAGTTTCTGACCTCATGCCTGCTCAGCACTTTCTCCATCAGACAGGGCTACTTGGTACCATGAAAAGATGTTTTTATATCATGGCTGTAATTGCTGCACTGAAGAAAGGCTCTTTACACAAATACAGGAACATCTTGCCACTTTTCAGTGATCTGTACCCAGTGGCAGTGCCAAGGGGTGGCTGAAAAAGGGTATTGGTGGTAATGGGGGGAAATAATCCCACTATAATTTCTATTAGCAACCCCCTCCCTAACAATGTACTCCTAAATAATAAATAAAGTCATGTCAACAGTGAATGGAAGCATCTTTACTAAAATTGGTTATTCTTGTTGTTTTATAAGACACAGTCTGAGTGAAGTCAGTGTGGTTGCTGTGTAAATCTAGCTCCAGGCCAGCCCCAGCCCCATGGCATGCTCCTTTCCTGCAAGATTGCTAACCTCTGCCTTTCCTATGTAGAAATTCTGGCACTGCTGATGCTTTTAACACACTGTCCCTATGTGAGAGGTTGGTTGTGGATAGTTTCCAGATTATAAGGAAGCTTGATAGACCATATCAAGCCTTGGTCTTAATGTAAGTAGCCTTCTCTAGAGGACCACGCTGTGTAGACCATGGGTAATACTTTATGGAAATGGATTCTTGAGTAATCCAGTGAGACCTTGGAATAAATGGTAATTTAGGGGTAGAAAGGAATAATCTTTGGTTACTTCCTTTCCTAGGGAAGTGGGAAGATCTCCAATAATTAAGCTTTTATGAAACAATACAAAGGAGTTGATTATTAGCATAGGGATTTGTCCTTATGCTAATGGGATTAAAACTTTAAAAAAGGAACACTAAACCAAAGTACAGAGTGTATGTTATTTTCAGATATTTGTAAAAAAAAAATTGACTGAAAGCTGTATTAAACAGGAAAGGAGGCTAAGATTTTATCCAACTGCTTATTTCTTATAAGAAGTAGGAATATTTAGGAAATGAAGAGTAATAAAGAAAGCTGGATGTCTTAGCAAAACTTCACTGCTCATTTTAATCTTGTATGTGAAGTTTGTTATATGCTTGCCTTTAAACGAATGACCTTTCAGTGCCAGGGAAGTCAAATATCAAACAGTAAAGCCTTAAGTAACAAGAAAATGCCAGAAGTGAGTTGATCTGGTTTAACTCTAGTAGAAGTCCAGAGTAAATGCAGTTTGAATAGAAATTCCTTTTGTTGGGGTCCCTGGATGGCTCAGTTGGAGGAGCATGTGACTCTTGATCTCAGTATCATGAGTTCGATCGATCCCTGTGTTGGGTATAGAGATTACTTAAATAAATCTTTTAAAAAATAAAATAAAATGTTATTTTTAAGAAAAAGGTCCTTTTGTTACTGAAACTCCGTTGAATATATCTTCCTTTTCTTGCCTTAGAATAACTGAGTGAACATAGTTAAATCTTGAATATAGAACTGAAGTGCCTCAGGGTAGCCATGTTCATCTGCCAGTTGAGCATCTACTGTGAAAGGGTATTGTGTCAGCTACAGTGACTGCTAGAGACGATGCAGCCACTGTCTTCAAGGAGGGTGGACAGTACAAGGCAGCAGGTACCACTGAGATTCCTGGTTTGGAGCTTCAAGTTCAGAGGAGCTAAGACGACTGTGGTGTGGCAGGGTTGAAGAGACTGAGGGTAGAAGACTGAGCAGAATTCTAAATGGAAGAGAAATTCCTTTAGGTTAATACATGATACAAAATTCTTTTAGGTTAATACATAATAAGCCAAAGCAAATAAGAGGGTAGGCACAAGGCATATTCCAGTGAATGGGGAGCTGATTAATTGATAGAACTAAGAGATTTAGGCAGGGATGAATGTAAGATAGTTGGAAAGATAGGGTGGGTATTAGATTACAAGAACATTCTTTTTTCCTCTTTTATTATAAATGTAACATACTTACAAATTAAGCTTAAATAGGAATGAGTGAGTAAAGGGAAAGCCTTCCTTTCTATTTCCATTCCCCATAGTTAAAACTAGAGATTTCTTGTCTCTTGACTGGAGATTGTCCTTCTGGAAAATTTTTTTGCAAACACAAACGTGGAGCTTTTTAAAATTAGCAAAACTAAACAGCAGAAAAGGGAGCTCATACCCACATTCTGTACTACAACCTTGTGTCTTTTTTAAAATTTTTAATTTTTAAAAAATAATTCCATCATGGGGCACAGATTCACATCCCAAGATCAAGAGTCACATGGCAGGTGCCCCTAGTTTGTTTTTTTTAATTAAAAAATTTTGAAATCCCTTGGAGATCCCAAAAGTCTGAGTCCATTTTAATGACCACATATATCTCTTTAATTGTTCAATATAATTTATTTAACCAGTCTTTGATAGAAGTATACTTTATACTTTGAGACTATTGTCAGAAAAGAGGAAAATACTTTCATGAACATGTTTTGCATATTGTAAATTATGGAAATTAAATTGCTGGGTTCAGGGTAGCTGAATTTTTGATGTTGTCAAATTGCTCTACAAAGAAAAGCATATCCGGGGCACCTGGGTGGCTCAGTGGGTTAAGCCTCTGCCTTCAGCTCAGGTCATGATCTCAGGGTCCTGGGATCAAGCCCCACATTGGGCTCTCTGCTCAGCAGGGAGCCTGCTTTCCCTCTCTGTCTCTGCCTGGCTCTCTACCTACTTGTGATCTCTGTCAAGTAAATAAATAAAAAATCTTTAAAAAAAAAAAGAAAGAAAAGCATATCCGTTTATATGGTCAACTGGTGTTTGTGTCTCCACTTTTGCCAACACTGTGTTTCATCACACTTTTCAGTCTTCGCTAAATGATAAGTGGAAAAGGGTACCTAGTGTTTTAATGCACACTTTTAAAACTTGCATTTCTTTTTTTTTTTAAACTTGCATTTCTTTAATAGAATTTGAATCTTTATAGAAGCTTCCTGCTTTTAGTTAACCTTTGCTAATTTTCCCATTGTACTGCTTGTCTTTTTATTACTGATTTGTATGAGCTCTTTGAATGTTAAACCAGTTAGGTCAGGTGCTGCAAATAATTTTTCCAGGCTTGTCATTTGTCTTCTGGTTTTGTTTTAAAATACCATTTTTCCACAAAGACGTTTTAAAACTTTTATGTAGTCATAAACTCATGTTTTTGGTTTATTTTTATGGCCTTATTTTTATATTTAAATCTTCATTCCATCTGGAATGCATTTGGTGCAAGGAGTGGGGAGGAATCCATCCCTTGCCATTGTATCCTCACTGACCTCCTGCAGCACCCCCAGTTCCTTCCTGTTACCATGCAGCCTTCTCACTCTCCTTGCAGCCACTCTCTGTTGGGCCTTACTTATGTTCTTTCTGGATTCTAATTCTCTGAACCCCTCTTTGACTCTAATTTCTCAGTGTCTTTAAACCTGCTCTCGTACATGGCTAGGATGAACTTTCCAAAGTGTGGATTTGATGATGCTGCTCCTTTGAAGCTCCCCATACCTTTTAAGATAAAGTTCAAACTCCTTACTTTAGCCGACAAGTCCCACTGTGATCCACCTCTACCTCCTGCTGCATTTTGCTCTTTGCTATGACCATAGTTGAGAATTTGCAGCTTGGTGACAAGTCAAGTTATATGAAGGCATCAAAAATACCATTAAGATTTGCAAGGGTTAAATTATACCATCCACCTGCAAAGGAGTTACCACATTACTTTCCTAGCTACTGGAGGAGGAAGAAGAGCAGAGGAAGCGTAATGCAATACAGGAAACAGAGGACCTGGCATAGATTTTATAAGACCAATAAGTGGGCAAGTCCAATAAGATGTCTACTGGGTTAAATCCAATACCTGTGGTTAAATCCAATACCTAATCATGTCCCTTTTATTAAAAAAAATTATAAAAGTTAAAAATAAAAAAGAAAGTTTATCAAAGGAGACTGGGTTGGCCCTCTTATATTGAGGAAGTTTGTATAATAAAAGTGGTCATGAATTTTTTTTGGGGGGGGGATCAGATTGGTTTAAAACAGAAAACAGAAACTGGGCTAAATGCATAGAGAAACTGACAAACCTGAAAGAAATGAGTGAACCACTAATTACCTCTCAGCCTTCGATTGGTGCAGACAAAAGATTATGCAAAGCCGAGTAATAGGATTTTGGCCAAAAGACAGACTTAGAGTTAAAAAAAAAAAGTGAACAGGCTATTGTGTAACAAGAAAACTAGAAATTAATACAAAACTATTTTTAAAAACTAGCTTTTTGAAAGTTAAAGTTTTTAAATTCCTTTGATATGACAATCATTATGATGCAAACACTGTATGTCAGTGTATATAATTCGAAGTAAAAAACTAATACCAATCCTCCTCAAATTCTTCTAAAAAATAAAAGGGAATACTTTCAAACTCATTTCTCGAGGTCAGTATTAAACCTGATATCAAAACAGAAAGGAAACTGCAAGAAAATTACAAGTCAGTATCTCTGATGGACATATATGTAAAAATTCTCAACAAAATATTGCAAACTGAATTCAACAATACTTTAAAAGGATCATACATTATGATCCACTGGAATTTATTGCAGGGACATAAGGATATTTCAATATCTGCAAATCAATCAGTGATAAACCACATTAACAAAATGAAGGATAAAAATGATACAATAATCTCAATAGATGTAGAGAAACATTTGGCAAAATTTAACACCCAATCACGATGAAAATTCCCCACAAACTAGATATAAAGGAATGTGCCTTAATATAATAAAAGCCATATGTGAGAAGCCCACAGCTAACATCATACCAATAATGAAAAGCTTTCAGCTAATATCAGGAGCAAGACAAGGACACCCTCTCTCACCACTTCTATTCAATATAGCATCAGAAATACTAGCCAGAGTAGTTAGACAAAAATGAGGCATCTAGATCAGAAAGGAAGAGGATTTATGAAAAATACATCTATATTTGTAGATGACATGATATTATATATAGAAAACCCTAAAGACTCCATCAAAAAACTGTTAGAACTAATAAATTCAGTTAAGGGATACAAATTAATATGCAAAGGTTAATTGTATTTCAATACATTAAACAACAAGTTGTCAGGGAAATTAAGAAAACAATCTAATTACAATTGCACCAATACCTAGAAATAAATTTTACCGAACAGGTGGAAGATCTGAATACTGAAAACTTGAAGACATTAATGAGAAAAACTGAAGAAAATAAAAATAAATATCTCATGGTTTTGGATTAGAAGAATGAATATTGTTTAATTGTCTATACTACCTAAAGAAATCTACAGATTCAGTGCAACCCCCCTCAAAATTTCAATAGCATTTTTCACAGAAATAGAAAAAACAATCTTAAAATTTGTATAGAATCACAAAGAACCCCAAATAGTCAAAGCCATCTTGAGAAAAACCGTAAAAACTGGAGACTTCACACTTTCTAATTTCAAACTAAATTACAAAGCTATAATAATAAAAACAGAATGGCATTGCCATATAAATAGATACATAGACCAATGGAATGGAATAGAAAGCTTATAAATAAACCCACGCATTTATGGCCAATTAATTTATGACAAAGAAAGAATAGGGAAAGGATAGTATCTTCAGTAAATGGTGTTGGGGAGCACCTGGCTGGCTCAGTCCGTAGAGTGTATGACTAAGCTGATGTAGTCGACTCAGGTTCATGAGTTTGAGCCCCACGTTCAGTGTAGAGATTACTAAAAAATAAACTTGGGGGCATGTGTGGCTCAGTCGGTTAAGCGTCTGCCTTCAGCTAAGGTCATGAGCCCAGGGTCCTAGGATCGATTCCTGCATCAGGCTCCCAGATCAGTGGGGAGCCTGCTTCTCCCTCTGCCTGCCACTCTCCCTGCTTGTGTGCTTGCTTGCTTTCTTCAAATAAATAAAACTTAAAAATAAATAAAACTTTAAAAATTATGTTGGGAAAACTAGACTCCCTTCTTATACTGTACACAAAAATCCACTTAAAAGGGATTGAATATAAGACCTTAAACCATAAAACTAGAAGAAAACATAGGGGGTAAGATCCTTGACATTAGTCTTGGTGATGATTTGACACCAAACATGAAAGCAACAAAATAAAATATAAACAAGCGAGACTACAACAAACTAAAATGTTTCTTCATAACAAAGGAAACCATCAACAAAATAAAAAGGCAACCTACAGAAGGGAGAAAATATTTGCAAAACACATATCTGGTAAGGGGTTAATGTGCAAAAAATATAAAGAACTCATACAACTTAATAGCAAAGAATCGATCCAAATGGGCAGAGGAACTGAATGACATTTTCCCAAAGAATATATACAGATGGGCAACACGTACATGAAAAGGTGCTCAGTTTCATTAATCATTAAGGAAATGTAAATCAAAACACAATGAGATATCATTGCACAACTATCGCTGCAGTACTATAAAAAAGATAAGATGTAAGTGTCAGTGAGGCTGTGGAAGAAAGGGAACCCTGTACACTGTTGGTGGAAATATAAATTGGTGCAGCCACTATGGAAAACAGTATGGTGATTCTTCAAAAAATTAAGACTAGAACTGACATATGATCCAGCAATCCTAGTTCTGGGTATATATCTTGAGGAAGTGAAGATAGGATATTAAAGAGATAGCTCTACTTCAGTGTTTATTGTTTTCACTAGGGTGGGGTGGGGGAGATAAATATGTGAGGTGATGGGCATATTAATTAACTAGATGGGGGATTTTTTTAACAATGTATACATATATTAGATCACAATGTATACTTTATAATCTTTGTCAATTATGCCTTTTATCTTTATAATTATACCTCTTTATCTTTACAGTCTTTGTCAATTATAGCTCAGTAAAGGTATAATTAATTAAAATTAAATTAAATTAAATTAAAATTTAATTAAATTAATTAAAATGATATTTCAGAAATTTTAAATTTTAAAATAAAAAAACCCCTGTGCTTTGGAGATAAATTTATAGCCACAAATGCTTTCATTATTGAATAAGAAACCCAACAAGTAAACTAAACTTCAATATTTTTTTTTTTAAAGATTTTATTCATTTATTTGACAGACAGAGATCACAAGTAGGCGGAGAGGCAGGCAGAGAGAGAGAGGAGAAAGCAGGCTCCCTGCTGGGCAGAGAGCCCGATACGGGGCTCGATCCCAGGACCCTGAGATCATGACCTGAGCCAAAGGCAGAGGCTTAACCCACTGAGCCACCCAGGCGCCCCTAAACTTCAATATTTTTTTAAAGAAAAAGCAAGCTTAATAGGACAAATGGGAAAGAAGAAAGAAAAATAAAATGATTAAATTATAAAATTTTAAAAAGAACAGAAAACATAAATCCGAAATATCACATATCATAGATTGCTTAGTGGTCTGATTGAAGAAGAAATACATCTAGAAATGAGAGGCTGTGTAACTAAAAATATGTTTTATGAACTTTCAATCTTTATGAATTAGTTGAAAAAGTTGGAGAGAGAAGAGAATGAACCAAGAGTTGGAAAACCTGGATAAATTAGTAACCATTGGAAAAAGTCAAATTAATGTTAGGAGTGGGGTGGGAGGGAAAGGGGTGGATGGTCAATTTAATAGACAACTTCCAAGTAACCACTAATTCCAGTGTTGTATAAATTATTCAAGAGCATGGAAAAACCTGAAAAGCTACACCATTAATTTGATGAAGCTGTATATCCCTGATGAAAGTCTGATAAAACTAGCATCCCACTTATTAATATAGTTGAAGAATTCCAAATATCAATTCCTACTTTAACAGGCACAAGTACTCTTTCCATCACGACCCAGGGAGATTTAGTCTAAGAATACAGAAATGGCTTAGATTAAAATTAAGAACTACTGATTCTGGGACTGTGGTAAACTAGATGGTAATGATATCCCTCCTAGTATAGCATACAAAGTTATAATGTGTATGAACATTTCAAACATTGGGGGAAATTCCAGTAAGAATTTACAAGAATTAGCTGCCACTGGAGTCAAAGGTAGCGTTCTGTCCTTCCTATTCAACCCCAAATTGGAAGAGATATTACCTGTTAGCTTTGTTCTGGGAAGAGCAGGAAAAAGAACCCATAGCCATATATTCACAAGGGTTTAGGTTCAGAATTCGTATCACCATGGGTGGTCCTCAGAACACCCAGGGCAGTAATTTTAAAATGTTGCCAAGGAGGTAGCCTTTCAGCAATTAGCAGAAACAAGTGCTCTTTTTCTGATGCACTTTTATTTTGGCTTCAGAGAATTCCCACAAATGATATTCTTTTTTTTTTTTTTAAAGATTTTATTTATTTATTTGACAGAGAGAGATCACAAGTAGGCAGAGAGGCAGGCAGAGAGAGAGAGGAGGAAGCAGGCTCCCTGCCGAGCAGACAGCCCGATGCGGGGCTCGATCCAAGGACCCTGGGATCATGACCTGAGCCGAAGGCAGAGGCTTTAACCCACTGAGCCACCCAGGCGCCCCCCAACAAATGATATTCTAAGGAGCATGAATTCACCAAAAGTAAAAGAAAGGCCACCATGAGGCAGAGTCAGCTGAAACAAATGGTCAAAGAGGGCAGAGGCTGGTGCTAACACATACAGAACATACAACAAATATGTTAGAATATAATAATCTTGAAGGGCGCCTGGATGGCTCAGGCAGTTAAGCAGACTCTTGACTTTGGCTCAGGTCATGTTCTCAGGGTCTTGGGATCGAGTCCAGCTCCACACTCAGTGGGGTGTCTGCTTGAGGATTCTCTCTCTCCTTTTGCCTCTCCTTAGGTTCTTGCACTCTTTTTATCTCTCTAATAAATAAATACAAATAAATAATACAAATAAAAACAGATCGATAGATAGCAGGTTAGACACAGCCAAAAATAGTGAACTGGAAGAAAGGTCTGAAGCAATTGTGTTCAGAGCTCAGTGGAATATATGGGTGAAAATGTAAGAGATGTGGAAGACTGAGCAGGTCTATTATGTCCTTAATTGAAATTCCTGGAGGTAACAGAGGCCATGGAGTAGGTGCAGTATTAGAGAAGGTGATGACTAAAAACGTTTCTGGAGCACATGCAAAAAAATCAGTCTTCAGATTTAGGAACCCTAATGAATCCTGAACAGGATAAAAAAATTAAATCCCCACCTAGATACGACATAGAGAACCTCAGAGTGCACATACTGAAATATCATAAAAGCAGCTTCATAGAAAACATAACCTACAAAGTAATAGCAATTAGACTGACAATTATTTGCCAATGTCAATATTAAAAGGCAGATGGATGTTAGTGTCAAAATAGAATTCTATTTCCAATAAATACCTCTAAACACATTATCTTCAAGAAAGAGGGCAAAATTGAGGTTTGGGGGGGCTTTTTTTTTTTTAAAATTCAGCGATATAATTATCTTTAGCGCTGAGAAGACAAAATTTCAATGCCTTCTGCTTACTTGGAAAATTGAATCAACCAGGAATAGATTATAAACTCTGAGCATAGGGATCCTGTTTATCCCATAATCATATATGTAGAAGGCACTCAATAATGATCTGTGTGAATGGCCTTCCTTTGGTGTGAGAGTGGCTGTCTATGAGAAATAGGTATCATGGATAATAGTAAAATGTTACAGACATTCCTGTTAAAGTATAGAGCAAAATATGGGTGTCCAATATTGCCAATGTTATCTAATGTTGTACCTGAAATTCTACTCTAGAGAAGGAAATGATGACTAGGAGGAAAAAAAAAGATATTACTAATTTTTAAATCAATGGCATCTCCTGGTCATACAACAGAAATTAATTACCTGGAAAACTATAAAAAGTAATATATAGATTTGACTCAGAAGAAATAAGACATATTTCCCATCCAGGAGCTTGAACAGTATCCTTCTTCAGGTTTTTATTCAAAATTAAAAATATATAATTGTATTCATTCAATGTTATAAATCTAGAAACAAGAAGAGTCAGAATGCATCCTGCCTTCAGTTTGAGTGGTCAACAGGCCACCGTATCTGTTACTGACTTTATTGGTTATAATGAGTATAAAGGAGCAACTTTGTAATTTTATCTGAGCACCATATGGAGGGGGGTGCAGAGGAAGAGCTGTAAAATGCCTCCTCGGTGAAGTCAGTGAAGTGATCCTTAAATTGAGTCCAAATTCATGACTAGAAGGCCAAATTTTAAGAAAAAAATCCTTAATGTGAATTGTTATCCTCAAATATGTAATTCATGTGACCATCTTTACATTTCACAACTAGAGTGAAAGGTGTTAAAAGGGGGAAATCTGTCACTTGACAGACTGTGTTAGAAGCCAAGATCAGGAGGCTCTTATTTTGGGGAATTAATCATACAGAGTGCTTATATAGACGTAGCTTATAAAGAGATGTCTGAAGAAGTCTGTTCAGTCCTAATCCGATTACCCTAATAGGTTTAGTGGGTACAGTAGCTGACAATGGCCTGCTATTAATTAACAAATAGACTTTTTATTTTTAACTTGAACTTTAAGCTCTGGTTAAACAATATGACTAATTAGAACACTTGAGACTTGGTCTAAAATTGATGACTTGGGAGCTCTAAAATCACTGTGTTTTTTCTTAGTGAATATTCTTTTTTTTTTTTTTAAGATTTTATTTATTTACTTGACACAGAGAGAGAGATCACAGTAGGCAGAGAGACAGATAGAGAGAGAAGGGGAAACAGGCTCCCCACTGAGCAGAGAGCCTGATGCGGGGCTCGATCCTGGGACCCTGGGATCATGACCTGAGCCGAAGGCAGAAGGAAGCTTTAACCCACTGAGCCACCCGGGCACCCCAGCCGTAGTGAATATTCTTGTAATTCTCTTTCTCTTTGGAGACATAGGGTACTAGCACTCTGTGTCACTCTTGGTGGCTTCCTCAAGACCCTCCCTCTTCTCATTTCCATGTAGTTTTTGTATCTTTCTTCCTCTTAGAAGCAGTGATCTCCTGCCCACACCCTACGATTTTTTTCAATAAAGTCCTTTTGGCCCTTTGAGGAAGCCAATTCCATTTCTCAAACAAATTTATGATTAACTGAAACAATTCTTTCTTTTCTAGGATTGTAGAAATCTATAGTAGACGATTACAAGGTAAACTTTTAAACTTTTATTTACAGAAAAACATTTTCTTCTTAAGGAAAAAGTTTTTTTTTGTTGTTCTTATTTCACATGTAATACATATGACTTAAAACCTCATAGGAATATAATATAGAAAGGGAAAGTCTGCAGTGTTTCAGGCCTCCAGAAGAAATCATTGTTGTATTTGCATATTCCTTCATATTTTGTGTGTCTACCAACATTTTAAAATCAATATGTTACATTTTATAATGAGCTCATATTGTATGTAATGGCCTTTTTTCCCCCCATTTTTTTTTTTCCACTTAACAAATCAAACATTTGTTTTTTTCCTACCTGCATGTAACTATCTCATTCATTTTGCTGGCTGTTTAGCATTCCATTGTCCAGCTGTGCTGGGACTTGATTTAACCGGTCCCTGCTCTAATAGACATTTGCAGATTTTTGTCAGTTTTCAAATAAACACGATGCTGCAGTGAACACTCTTTATATGTCTTCAAAGACGAGCTGTTTATTCAGCACAGGGACCGCATTGTTTAGGTTAGATTGTTGGCTTTGAGCTCCATGTACAGTTCAATAATTGGGTTTAGTGCCTCTGTTAATCCTGTTGCGAGCGATTTATTCATCTGTGTGGAGGAGCTCATTATCAGCTGGTCTTCCTGCACGCCTGGGACAGTTGTCGCTGGCACCCGTTTTCTGTGGAGGTGCCAAACGCTCTTCAGTACTGGATCTGCAGGTGAGGGAATTGAACGGCGGCCTCCTGTGGGCCACAGACAAAGCAGACCTGTAGGAACTGGTGCGTCTGGGTTCTGAAGTCTCACAGAAGTCTGCTTTTTAAGATTTCAAATATTCTAGAGACAACAAATATTCTCAAGACTGCTGTTTGTGTCAGACTCTTCAACGGAGCCTCTTGTCACCCCCACAGTTCAAGAGCGGCTGACGAAACAAATTGCCGTAGCCATCACAGAAGCCTTGCGGCCTGCTGGAGTCGGGGTGGTGGTGGAAGCCACGTAAGTCCACACTTGCCCTTAACAATTGTCCTTGTGGTGCCCGGAAGTGGTATTTAGCATTGCTCAGTTTTTCCAGCACCCTGTGATGCCACATCATTGACACTGTCATGTTTTCTGCCTCTGACCTGAAGCTTTCTTGACCTCTTGCATTGACTGTGTGGCCGATACAGGAACCAGATGGGAGACTGGTTTTGTTTTGTTTTCTGTGGGGCTGGTGGCTGTGTCGGGAGTCACCAGCCTAAGCGGAGTGATGTGTGCAACCAGAAGCATTTTATGTCTTCTCTTGATTTCTTCTTTAGCTCTTCGTTGCTCCAAGCAGACTTTTCCTAATATTTTGTCACACGTTTTTAAAAATGGAGCAAAAACTGGGTATAAAGGGCATCTGAAGACACTTCTTTAAGTTAGAATGAATTGTGAGAATTGCATACATCTTATCCATTCTTCCGACAGGGCGTGAGCTCTGTATTGTGCTTGCCATCTAGCTCCCCCAGTTTGCTCATGTGCACTGGGGCCGCTGTTCTCTAGATTCTGCCTGGTGATACCACATACTTCAGTATTTCTCCGAATACCTAAGCTAAGATTGTGCTCTTTGGATCTTACAGATGGAGCAAGTGAGAATTCTGAATTGCTTTTTATACCAAAATTGTTTTATCTCTATGGACCCCTTGTATTATTTTCACCTAGGGAGAAATTTCCCTTGTTTCCCCTTCTGCTAGATGCATCAAAGATTCAACCACTGCTGAGAATGAGAGCCATGGAACTAAGAAACATAAATAAAACGTTTTAGGTCACGTTTGTCCAAGAAGTGACCTTTGGGTACAGTTGGTAGCGGTGAACTCAATATAACCAGATTTAATTTGGGGAGCTGCTTTTGACTTTAAAAACCAAACCAGTAACTGTCTATTCCTTTAAGCCACCTCTGTTGTCTTGTTTTGTAGACACATGTGTATGGTAATGCGAGGGGTACAGAAAATGAACAGCAAAACTGTGACCAGCACGATGTTGGGTGTGTTCCGGGAAGACCCAAAGACTCGGGAAGAGTTTCTAACTCTCATTAAGAGCTGAACTTCAGCGTGTGTCATGTGCTTTGAGGATTGTGCCACTAGTAGCATTGTTTGGTCTTCATTGTTTGTACATTGCATTTTCAATTGTTTCAGACGTGAACGTTATTCCTTGTCACTAATGGTGTTTAATAATTATTTATAGCAAATCAAATAAAAATAATTAGCAAAGGGGTGAGACCTCTACTTTCTTCTTGCCACCTTTTAGTGGTAACTATCAAAGAAACTGCCCATCATGTAAGTTACATGCACAAAACCACTGCCATTTGGATAACCTTGAGGGTGCTGGGAAGGAAGAAAAATTCAAGTATTTTGTTCGAATACTATGGTAACTGGGTTCCTAAGTATAGGAATGTTGGGAATGGGGGAAAACTATGGCCAATACTATTTTTTTCCTTCCCTAAACAAAAATGGTGTAGTGCTTAAAAGAATTTTTGTACACTGTGCAGCATTGCTCTGCAAACTCAGAGTCCAACAGGCTTCACTTTAGTCAAATTTATGAAACTGCCAGGGCACTTTATTTTTTATATATTTATTTTTTGACTCTCCAGCTGTGATGTTAGTCACCAAAGGAAGGTGGTGGAATATCTATGTTTTTGATTTTGTGAGTTAAAAAGGCACATTTCTACTTTCCATTCTTTTTAAAATTCAAGTACAGGGAATTAGTTCCTATTGTTTACAAGTGTATTCTCATGTGAACTTACAGGGATTTAGACATTTAACTCTCTGTGCCTTGATGAGAATATCACACCACTTAGAGTATAGATACCTTTGCCTTTTTTAAAAAGCCATTATTTTATGAGACTTCAGTACTGACCCTGCAAATAACTAGTCCTCACAGTTTTACCTTTAGGAGTTTCTTGCAAGCTTACTTTGTGTATTCCTTGGAGATGTCGCAAAACTTTTTTTTTAATTTTTTTTTTACCTTAACAAATATTTTTCTAAGTATTTCCAGAAACTTTTGAAAATGTTCATCACTTCAGGTCTGCAGAAACATAGCTTCTGTGTAGAGGAAAGCATGCAGAATGAACTAACTGTGGACTGCACTGTGAGTGATAGCCAATGTTCAATGAAAGCTGCATTGTTGGTATCTGTGAAAATGCTCTATAATTTTCTGGAATTACTGGAAATTATTAGAAGCCCCATACTGGTTCCTCTTGTGCTCCATATGGGTCTCGTCCTCAGTGTAACTGTTCAAGTGATATACAAGTCTTTTTGTCCAGGAAGCTGTTGCCTTATTAATGACTACTTAAAATTTCCTCCACTGGGGCAGTGTGGGCCAAATTAAAACAAACAAAAACCAAACCCAACTCCCTGTAAAAACAAAGCTACAGTCATTCCATGGAAAAGTCTCTTATTTGGTTGACATTGTATCCTTCAAATTTATGCTATTACCTTAAGAAGAACTAACTACAGTGATTACTCTAACTTCGGTAGTCCTGCCTCTGCCATTTTGATGTCATTTACCTTAGGATGTGGACAAGGTGGCAGAAGTGCTGTTTGTTTTGTTTGTTTGTTTGTTTTTTAAACTTCCCTACGTCTATTTCCTATATTTTTCTATGGATTTTCTGAAGTACAGTGGTAATTTATTTTGCGTTCTCTTTAAAATCTAATGTGATATAAACATTATCCTGCTTAATAGACACTTAGAAGTAGAATTAAACACTCTATTCATGTTTGGTATTTTAAAGTAAAAACAGATGTGACTTGGAGGACCAAAGAAATTGTTAGCTATAAATTCATCTTTCTGAGATCAATTGTATTTCTTTTTAATGAGTCTCTGTTCTAACATTGCTTGGAAGTGTTCTCATAAAGGTCTAATGTATCTGCAGGCTGTCGTCTTATTGGTAAATACCAAGTAATAATCTTGTCTGTTTTACTCTAGTCTGTAGTACTTCAGAATTACCTTTTCATATCCATGGCCTCGACTCCATTTTGGGGATTTTTAAGAAGATGATGCATTTAAGTACACTCTTCAATTAAATTGTTTGAATTTAATGTGTGTGTGTATCTGTTCCTGAAGTTGGTTCTATTGAAATTATTAAAGTGTTATAACTTAGTTTCTTGTGGAAGTAGTTTCTTTTCGAACCATTTGTATAAATATGCCAATAAATTAGATTATTTTAATTGTATTCTCTTTTACCAAAGATACCCGTCATAAGGGTTTCCCTGATGGTCATCAAGCTATTAGAATGTAAATCCCAGTAGTGGTAGAAATTAACCTGGGGTTCTCCGTCTTCCTTTGGTATTTGGTTTGGCTATTACTGTCCTCACCCTCTGGCTGGTAAGGGACGAGGAGGTCTGGGGTAAGAGTGAGGAATCTGAGTGGCCCTCATGCCTCTGTTCTCCTAAATCTAAGTTTGGGAGCTGCAGCCTTCTGTGTGGGAGAAGGAGGAGCAGACTGGGGCAGGGAGCCGGGCAGTACAGGGAACAGAGGAGATTTTCACTCCTTCTTCTAGGGAAGAACCTGACCTGGACAAGACTTCTGAGTAAATGTGAAGGTTTTGCTGCCTCTTTTCTGTCTGTTGCTGGTGACCTCGTCAGTCCCTCTTTTGGGCTGTTCTTCTGCCCATTCTCTGCTCTACCCAGGCAGAGGCCCCTGCCCTCGCTGATGTCAGCATGCCCAGGTGTCAGGGCTCTGGAGTAGCCTGTTGCCCCTCAAAGGACTTCATAGACTGGTGGCTAGTGAATCTAGTCACCCAAACTAGGGTTGCTTATTGTATAAACATTCCTAAAACCACAACTCATAGGTGTCGGTAAAACAATGAGCTGCTCAGCTAAGCCTGAGTTGCTGCTCCTGAGTTTTTTCACGAAAGATTGGCCGAGGTCCTTGTTTTGTAACTTATGGGAAGAGCAGTTGCAAACACCAAAGGTATGAGAGAATATCATCAGTACAAACTTAGATTCATCCTGAAGTTGCTGATGATGAGAAGCGGGAGTCTCAGTAGATGAGTTCAATGTCAAGTGTAAATACCCAATAGCCTCAACCCTCCAGAGGCACTTGCTTTATTTTAGTCTTTATTACAGAAAAAAACATATATAGCATAGACTGTACATAATTACATGAACCTCTTCTACCCATCACCCAGCTTCAGTAAGTCTCAGCTCATGGCCATCTTCATTCCCCTGTATTCCCTATCTCCACTGGATTATTTCAAAGCAAATTCCAGATATTATTGCACCCATAAAATATTTCAGATTATCAAAAAGGAGAAGAACCACATTAAAAAAAGCCCATTCATTATCACACAAAAAATTAATGCTTTAATATCAAATATCCAGGCAGCATTCAGTTTTTCCCTATTGTCTCATAAATTTATTCATCACTTATTTGAATCAAGGTACAGATGAGATCCATACATTGCAATTGGTTGGTCTGATGTTTTTTTAATTGTAAAAAAATTCATAGGGGTTTCGGAGTGGCAGAGTCTGTTAAGCACCCAACTCTTGGTTTTGGCTTAGATTGTGACCTCAGGGTCATGAAATTGAGCCCCACAGCAGGCTCCACACTAAGCAGGGAGTCTGCTTGAGATCTTCTCCCCCGCCTCCTCCCTCCCCTGGTGCACACTCTCTCTAAAATAAATAAATCTTAAAAAAAACCCACAGAAAATTTACTATCCTAAACATTTTTAAGTGTACATTTAGTGGGGTGCCTGGGTGGCTCAGTGGATTAAATCCTCTGCCTTCAGCTCAGGTCATGGTCCTAGGGTTCTGGGATCGAGCCCCACATCGGGCTCTCTGCTCAGCGGCGAGCCCGCTTCCCCCCTCTCATCTGCCTGCCTCTCTGCCTATTTGTGATCTCTCTCTGTCAAAGAAATAAATAAATCTTTAAAAAAAAGTGTACGTTTAGTAGTAACTATATGTATATTGTTGCAAAACAGATCTCTAGAATTTTTTTATCTTGTAAAACTGAAAACTTATATCCATTGAACTCTTTTTCTCCCTCCCCTCAGCTCCTGGTAATCATCATTCTACTTTCTATTTCTGAGTTTGACTACTTTAGAGTCCTCATATAAGTAGAATCATACAGTATTTGTCTTTTTGTAACTGGTTTAATTTCACTTAGCGTAATGTTCTCAAGACTCATCCATGTTGTAGCATATGACAGGATTTTCTTTTTAAAGGTTGAATAGTATTCCACTGTAAGTATCTAGTACTTTTTTTTTTAAGATTTTATTTATTTGTTTGACAGAGATCACAAGTAGGCAGAGAGGCAGGCAGAGAGAGAGGAGGAAGCAGGCTCCCTGCTGAGCAGAGAGCCCAATGCGGGGCTCGATTCCAGGACCCTGGGATCATGACCTGAGCCGAAGGCAGAGACTTCAACTCACTGAGCCACCCAGGCGCCCCTCTAGTACATTTTTTAAAAAATATTTTATTAATTAATTAATTTATTTGACAGAGATCACAGGTAGGCCGAGAGGCAAGCAGAGAGGGGGAAGCAGGCTCCCCGCTGAGCAGAGAGCCCAATGCGGGGATCGATCCCAGGACCCTGGGATCATGACCTGAGCCGAAGGCAGAGGCTTTAACCCACTGAGCCACCCAGAAGCCCGGTATATAGTACATTTTTTGTTATATAGTACATTTTTAAAGATTTATCAATCTGTTGATGAGCATTTAGATTGCTTCCACCTTTTGGCTATTGTGACTAATACTGCAATGAATATGGGAGTGCAAATTATCTCCTGGAGAGCCTGCTTTCAGTTCTTTTAGATATGTACCCAGCAGTGGGATTACGGAATTTTTATATTCTCTCTATATTATTTCTTAAAAATTTTTGAGGAACCTCCATTTTGTTTTCCATAGTAGCGCTACCATTTTACATTCCCACCAACTGTGTACCAAGTGTCCCAATTTCTCCACATTCTTGCCAAAACTTGTTATTTTCCGACTTCTTTGGATTGTGGCCATCCTAAGGAGCATGAAGTAATAGTTCGTTGTGGTTTGGATTTGCATTTCCCTGATGATTCATAATGTTGAGCATCTTTTCAAATTCATGTAGACCATTTGTATATCTTCCCTGGAGAAAAGTCTATTCAAAGTCCTTTGCCCATTTTTTTAAAAAGATTTTATTTATTTGACAGAGACCACAAGTAGGCAGAGAGGCAGGCAGAGAGAGAGGGGGAAGCTGGCTCCCCGCTGAGCAGAGAGCCCAATGTGGGGATTGATCCCAGGACCCTGGGATCATGACCAGAGCCGAAGGCAGAGGCCTCAACCCGCAGAGCCCCCCAGGCTCCCCCTTTGCCCATTTTTTAGGTTATTTATTTTTTGTTGTTGTTGAGATATGGGAGTTCTTTATAACCCCTTATCAGATGAATAGTTTGCAAAAATTTTCTCCCATCTTACAGATTGCCTTTTCGCTCTGTTCATTGTTTCTTTTGGTGCACAGAAGTTGTTAAATTTGATGTAGTCCCATTTGTCTGTTTTTGCTTTTGTTGCCTATGCTCTTGGTGTCATATCCAAGAAATCATTGTCCATTCCAATTTGTAAAGATCTCCCTCTGTGCTTTTTTCTAGTTTTATAATTTCAGCTCTTACATTTATATCTTTAATCCATTTTGAGTTAATTTTTGTGTATGGTGTAAGGCAAGGGTCCAACTTTATTCTTTTGCTTGTGGATGTCTGATTTTCCCAACCCCATCTGCTAAAGAGAATCCCTTCCCCATTGTAAGGTGTTTTGTGAAAAATCATTTTCACAATGAAAATTTGTGAAATTTGTGAAAAATCATTTAATTATATATATGCAGATTTACTTCTGGGCTCTCCATTCTATTCCATTGGTCTATATGTCTTTATGCTAGAGCCACACTATTTTGATTGTTGTAGCTTTGTAGTATGTTTTGAAATGAGAAAGTGTGAGGCCTCCAGCTTTGTTTTCCTTTCTCAAAATTGTTTTGGGTATTTGGGGTCCTTTGAGATTCCATATGAATCTATTTCTGCAAAAAAGACTGGTAGGATTGCATTGAATGTAGATTGCTTTGGATAGTATGACTATTTTAATAATATTTAATAATCATGAACATGAGATACTTTGCCATTTATTTTTTTTTTAAGATTTTATTTATTTATTTGACAGACAGAGATCACAAGTAGGCAGAGAGGCAGGCAGAGAGAGAGGAAGAAGCAGGCTCCCCGCTGAGCAGAGAGCCCGACGCGGGGCTCGATCCCAGGACCCCGGGATCATGACCCGAGCCGAAGGCAGCGGCTCCAACCCACTGAGCCACCCAGGCGCCCCTGCCATTTATTTTTATCTTAAATTTCTTTTACCACTGTTTTATAGTTTTCACTGTACAAATCTTTCCCTATTTTGGTTAAGTTTATTCCTAAGTATTTTATTTTATTTTTTAACAGACTTTATTTATTAGAACAGTTTTAAGTTCATAGTAAAATTGAGTGCAGGATATGGAGACTTCTCATATACCTCCTGCCCTCCTCATGTGTAGCCTCCCCAGTTATCACCACCCCCCAATTATTATAACTGATGAACCTACATTGACACTTAGTAACTATCCAAAGTCCATAGTTTTTATTAGGTTTCACTCTTGGTGTTGTATCTTCTGTTGGTTTGGACAATATAATAATATAGTATAATAATTTGCCTCCACCATTACATTGTCATACAAAGTAGTTTTGCTGCTCTAAATATCATCTGTGTTCCATTCATCATGTTTTATTCTTTTTGGTGTTATTACAAATAGAATTTTCTTAATTTTTCTTTGGATTGTTCATTGGTTGGTATGTTTCATAAGTCTGTTTAAAGTTGTAGATTCACCTCTTTCTCCCTTTCTTTCATACTTTCCTTACAATTTATTTGGTCATTTGCTTTTGGAGAAGCTCCATGGGTACCCCAGGAAATGTCAACAGCTGTGATGTCTGTGATGGTCTGAATGAAGAGGGACTTCGGCTGAGCAGAGGGAAAAGGGCTGCTATCTGCTACAACATTCCTTCATATCCTTAAATTCTTATTCCTGAGACAGCCCAGGTCAGCCTGCACTGCTCGGCATTCAAGTTGAGCCCACCTCTTTTTAATTTGTACCCTCCTAGGTATGGAACAGAATTTACTCCTCTTTGGGGTGGGTTGGGCTGGAGTGTCTTAACCTTCTGGATAGGCTTCAGTTTTAAAACATTTACCACACGGTTTCCTTGGCTCCCACAGTGTGGTAGTTTCCTTGGCTGCCAAGATTTTGGTTTATTGTAGGACTGGAAATAGTGAATCCCCCAAGACTTGACATCACTTTGAGGGCTGAACCCCTGGGGAATTCCGAGGTTTGGGTTGGACGGTAGGAGTGTTTGGGTACCTGACTGCAGTCACATTTATTTGGCCTTCTGAGTAAGGATGCCAGGCAGGCTCTGGCTGATCGGGGTGGAGAAGGAAGCGGCACACTGGGTCTTGTGTTTAAGTAGCTTCTTTTGTTCTCGAACGGTGTAGTTCTGACTTGTTTACAAATCCTGTTGGGAGAACTTGTATCACATGCCTTACATAGCCCTAATACATACCACCCCCCCCCCGGCTTTTTCTCTTATTTCGGCATTCTCCTGTTTGGTTTGAGCAATGTGTCCACAGCACTGACCTTCTGAGAAATCCTTTAACTTCTGGAACTGACTGTCCTGCCCAGAGAGATGTGGTTTGGCTGTTGGTCAGCACAGAGAAGGCTCTGTTGAGGGAGTCCTGTGATGAATTGCCTGGACATGTATGGAAACTTTCTCTAACGCCATCACACTTAGGCTTTGTTGATTTTTCTCTTGACTTTGGGATGAGTGTCTTCTCCCTCTTTTTTTCTGGATTTTTTCATATTTGAAAATGCACTGAATGACTAGGCAAATCACTATTTTTCTTTCTAATTTGTCTTTTTTTTTTTTTTAAAGATTCCAATTATTTGACAGTGATCACAAGTAGGCAGAGAGGCAGGCAGAGAGAGAGAGGAGGAAGCAGGCTCCCTGCTGAGCAGAGAGCCCGATGCAGGACTCAATTCCAGGACCCTGAGATCATGACCTGAGCCGAAGGCAGAGGCTTTACCCCACTGAGCCACCCAGGCGCCCCTCTAATTTGTCTTTTTGTGGGGTTTCCCATTACATACGTGATGATACTAATTTTTACAGTTTTCTTCTGTCTTGACTGGTAAATGTCATTTTTTCAATTTTGATTAACATATAACGTATTATTAGCCCCATGGGTACAGGTCTGTGAATCGTCATGGTTACACATTTCACAGCACTCACCATAACACATTTGACTGGCTAATTTCTTTATAGAGATTTTTCTCTTTGCAGGGCTGTTCCACTTTTAAAACCTAGAAATAAACTGAAAAGACAGTAAGGAAAAAATCAGTTTAAAACAACTGGAGGGACCTCAGGTTAATTTCATATTGGTCATTTGGAAAGTCATATTAACCAAAGACAACTAATTTCAGAGCAAAATTTCTCATTTCTCATTTCTGGGTTAAAAGTCAATTCTCCTGAAAGTTGGTTCACCTGTGAGCTAGAAGCCAGGTACTTGAAATCCTTATTCAAGTGTTACTGACTGTGCCCTGCTTAGGAGTTGTCAGAATCACCTCATAATGAACAGGTAAGGGGGAGAGTGACTTATGTCAGTGCTTGAACATTTTGTTAATGAAATTTCCATATAAACTTAGTATTTAGAAAATAATTATAAAATGAAAAAGGTCTTGTGCGTTTGAAGTATAAGTAGGTCAACATTGAATTCTCATGGCCTTTTCAACTAGAGCAGTATAAAAAAAATTAAAATCAAGGTTGAACCTTGAGTGCTGAGAAATGGCAATTTATGTTTCCTGCTTTTTAGTTTTATGGAGATGGAAGAGAAATTTTCCAGATCTAACGTTGTGTGTGTACATGTGCATGTGTACCCAACATTAAGTCTGGAATAGTTATTATAAGGCACCTTTTTTTTTTCTTTTTAAATGGGGTATATTAAACTTTTAATAGTACTTCTCACAGTGTTATTTTCTCAACACTTTTTTGAGTAAAGAACATTTCTGTTTTATCAGTGAGCAAGTTTGGGCTCCAGAAGACTTAAATGACTTGCATCACTGTCACTGGATTAAAGAGCAGATGTTCCTATCTTGACTCTCCATCTGTTGGTCTTTCTATTAACCAGCGGGCCCAGGCCATTAGATCACTTTTAGCTCATCATTGCAGCTGGTTAATCTTTTCCAGTTGACCTCTGTATCTCCAAGCTCCCATTGTTTTGAATTGGAATCAGATTTTTGGAACATGTTTACAATTGGCTTCCCCCTTTGAACTCAACAGTGCTCTGGGGGAGTAACTTTAAGATAGGGGTGTGAATTAGCTACCTGTATAGTTCCATCTTATAGTAAGTCTTAAATGCTCACATTTTTAAAAAATTATTTTTTTTATACTGGTAATACCTGTATTTAGCACAAAATTCACATAGCACAAAATAATATTAAGGAAAAGCTTACCTTCACTTCTGCCCTTGAGTAAGGCAGGCAACTGTTACCACCAGGGATATCTTATGAAATGCTTTACTGTTATTGCAAATTGAAAACCCTTCTTTCCCCATGTAGGCTGTTTGTACTTCTAATGGTAACATGGGTGGCTCTTAAGTGGTGAGTGGTTTCTGTAACCATCAGGATGTAAGATCCATTAAGATTATCATTTGTAGTGTTCTTAGATCAACATTAGATGCTTTTTTGGAAAATTTTTTTAGCAAAAGTTTCTGCCAAAAAATTTGTCCACTTTACAGAAATTTGACCACTTTAGCAAAGAAAAGTGCTTCTGATGAGCTGAGTGTTTTAAAGCAGAGGCTCTTCAAAATTTTTTTTTCGATTTTCACCATTTTTGAATAGTTAATGCATTCATTTGCACAAGATTTTAAAAGCATGAAAGGATCTACAGTGAAAAGTCTCTGTCCGCAGCCATCCAGTTCCCTTTCCCTCAAATTATTATTTTTTACTACTTTCTTATGTATAATTCCAAAAATATTTAAGACACACATAAACAAACTCATACACAGAATTATTCCTATATTATGTATAATATATGTGTGTATGCTTATTTGAATCAGGGATTCTTGACCATGTGTGGCTGTCAGAATCACCTAGGGACTGTTAGATCACATGTGCTGTACCCTTCCTTCCTTCCTTCCTTCCTTATTATTTGTATTTGGTTATTCTGGTAGGCTCCCTTGGTTGAGAACCACTAGCCTAAGATATAACTATTCAGACCCACGGGGCACATCAGGAAGCCACTGGGCCCAAGCCCAGGTGATCTGGGCAGGAGAACAGCTGCATGGATCGCTCTGTGACCTGTGAGCAATCGGTTCCACCATCCACGGTTAAGGGCGTCTGCAACTACTCAGCTGATAAGCCTAAAGGTAAATTGCCCCTTAAAAGGGACTGTCTCCAGTTTAATATAATCAGTGCTGCAATTACCTGTGTATAAATAACTTAATTCTCTGGTTTCATTTTTTCCAAATATAGCTTACATTTTCCCTTCTGATTTTTTAGTTGATCATCATAGAAAATTTAGAAAATATAGTAAGGTATAAAGAAACTGACTAGCTATGCATAATTACATAGTCCAGAGATAACTACTATTAACATTTGTTTTATTTTACTTTTGACGTTGTGTTAATAACATAAGCACACTCCTGGAATATTTAAAGCAAATTCATCCCAACGTTATTTCATTTCATCTGTATTTACTTCAGCATGTAACACTGATGAAAAAGGGCAAGGAAGGAATAAACACACACACACACACACACACACACACACCCCTACATGTAACAAAAATCTACAATGATTACTAAATATCATAGCCATTCAGCACTGACCTTTTCCCAGATTGTCTCAAATTTCTTTTCAGAGTTCATTCTTAACACTTTGATACATACTCTGCCAGCTGTTGTCTCCTCCTTCTCCTTGTGTAACTGTAATTCTTTGGATACTGTTAAGTACATATAGCCTTTCCCTCTCTTGGTATCTTATCCTGGTACATCTTACAGCTTTGTTTAAATGGCTATGTGACATTCCATGGTAGAAATACAATAATGTACTGGTCTTTTCTATAAAGAAGGACTTTTAGGTTGCTTCCAGTTTTTCTTTTTTATTATTACAAATAATGCTATAGTAAACATTTGTATAGAAATGTTTACTGTATTTCCAAGAAAAGGTTCTAGATATGGATTTACTGAAACAAAAAGTCCCTCCTCTTCTTTCTCTCTTCCCCTCTCCCAAGTTAACAAAAATGGATGACCTCTCTTGACTAGTCATAATGCCTTCCAACCCCAGCAATGTGTAGATATCCTCTTATAAAACTGTCTTACAGCTAAAATGTTTATAACATACACATTAATTTCTTCTTTTACCTAGGGACACCCTAGGTAAAACAGTGATTTATCTTGGCAAGTTCACATTTTTAAACAAAATATTTTCTTGAGACAATTGTAGGTTTACAGGTTATTGTAAGAAATATTACACAGAGATCCCTTCTATATTCTGCAATGGTTTCCCCCAATGCTAAATTTAAAATCATTTTAAGTGATACAAGATCACAACCAGGATATTGACATTGATACGTTTTACTAATCTTATTTTGATTTTCCCCATTTTACTTGTTCTTAAGTTTAATAATAAGCATGTGGTTTGGTGTATCCACTGCCACATTCAAAATAACTCAGCAATTCTAACATCACAAGGAACCATTGTATTGCTTTATTATAATCTCATATTCCTCCTCCTCACACTAAAAAAAAAAAACTCTTGAGATCTGAGTTCTGCATTTTGATATTCTTGGGGTCTTTAGTCCTTTCTAATGACAGTATAAGAAACCACAAGTCATCTTGTTAAAATAAAAATTAAAAATCACTAGGGCATTGTAAGGAAGACCTTGAAATACGTGTAGCTTCGTACCAACTAATAAATAGATGAGAATGATTTGTGATTAGTATATTAATTATTTGTAAATGAAAGGTTGTGTTTTGAGGTTATTTGAAAACTATTCTCAGGAGGAACTTTAAGTGCGTATACACACACACACACACACACTTACACAAAGACTCTTGATAAACATTCCAAATTGCTTCCAGACAAGGTATTACCAACATTGAGTATCATTTAAAAAATGTAATATGTAGGGGCGCCTGGGTGGCTCAGTGGGTTAAGCCACTGCCTTCGGCTCAGGTCATGATCTCAGGGTCCTGGGATTGAGCCCCTCATCGGGCTCTCTGCTCAGCAGGGGGCCTGCTTCCTCCTCTCTCTCTGCCTGCTTGTGATCTCTCTCTGTCAAAAAATAAATAAAATCTTTAAAAAAAAATAAAAAAATAAAAAATGTAATATGTTACTAAGTGAACAATATTTTCATTGTTCTACCTTTGTGTTAAAGTCTTTTAATACATTTATTATCAAATTGGGTTTCAAAGAATACTGCCAATATTCTCCTAGAGGATACGGGGCAGACGTTTCTTTCATTTCTCTGGTTGTCCAATACTTCAAAACATTATTTTCAGCAAAAATCTAATCACCAAGCTGCCAAAAGCAATAAGCATTCAGACTTCTTCTTTTTTCTTTTTTTTTTTTTTAAAGATTTTATTTATTTATTTGACAGAGATTAAAAGTAGGCAGAGAGATAGGCAGAGACAGAGGGGGGGAAGCAGGCTCCCTGCTAAACAGAGAGTCCAATGCGGAACTTGATCCCAGGACCGACCCTGAGACCATGACTTGAGCAGAAGGCAGTGGCTTAACCCCCTGAGCCACCCAGGTGCCCTAGCATTCAGACTTGTATCTTTAACAAAACTGGTACTAACTACTCTGCTCATGTGGTTGAGGCAGTCATATTTTGCTTAATGGGGTTTTCTGTCTAAGGGCAGACTGGAAGACTTTGGCTAAAATTATTTCTAAAAGGGATTTGATCTAAATCAAAGGATACTTACCTTTTCTGAGTACAGTTTAATGAAAAATAATTTTATTTTCTTTGAGAGGAGGTAATTTCTGAGAGGAGGGGCCCTTTCAGTCTCTTTCTGAAAAATGATCATGTTCTTTCTCCTTGTTGCTGGTCAGGGTACTCCAAGTCATCGTGGCACGTTTCCTGGCATGATATCTCCTTTCATGGGGTCAGAATTACTGGTCTACAGTGAATTGGTGTGGATCTACCTTTATTATAACCCACTGTTTCTGCTAAAGTCAAACATTGCTGAATTTGGAATTGAGGAGATTATAAACAACACTCTATGGGTGAACTTGGAATTGAGGGGATAATAAAGAACAGTGTTGGAGGGAAGATCATGAACAGGTGGCATCAGAAGGGACTGCTCTCAGGCAAATACAGCATGGGGAGGTGCTAGGGTTAGAAATGCAATCTGTGATAAATTGTTCTCTAATTAGCCTGGAAAAATGAATGCATACTTTGCATAGAAGATGCAATTTAACTTTAACCATGTGAGTCATGCACACTTTAGGTCTAGAAATCATATAGGAAGTATAAGCAAAAGAGATCAAATTCTGAAAGACCCTATATATATTTGTCATTGAAAGCAATAATAAATGTATATATCTTTTGCTCCGACAATTCCACTTTTGAGAACTTATCCATTACGTGTATTTGTGTATGTGTGAAAGTGACATTTGTGTACAAGGTTATTCACTGCAGCACTGTTTGTAACAAGAAAGCTCTTGTTTATAAATCAGCTCTAAACCCAAAGTATGTGAAATGATCATTTGAGGTTTTGGTTGTGGTTTTTAAAGTTCTTCCACGTGGAGGTAGATCAGATTCTGATCCCTGTCCACTTTTATCTCTCCGTCTCACACTGAATAAAGTTCTGAGATTAGGCAGGTAACTAGGGTGGTTCTTGGTGAGAGCTTTAAAGATGTTAGTTAGCATTTCGTTCTAGGAATACCAAGAGGTGTGGCCTTCTTGATTTGCTTTCAGTTGAAGAGGCTGGAACAGGGAGGTCTGGGGGTACTGGGTCTTTGACAAACATGGTCTATAAGCCCAGGAAGCGAGTGCTGCAGACCTGTCCTCCTCACTCTTTTCTTCTTACTCTTTTCTTTTAAGATTGAAAGCAAAAGGCTCAAACTCTTTCTTATGTAAAAGCCATGCGAGGGTATTATGACATGGAAGGGAAGTTCAGATCTGAGTGCCTGTGATTCTGAACAGACTGTTTATTTTTCAAGCAACATCTGTGTTTCATAATCTGTTTTATAGATATGTAATTGCTCTGATAATTTGCAGTGTACTGAGTTTAGAGAAGATCATTATTGGAGACCTAGAATTTCTGACAGTATTGGGACACAGAGTTCCTCCTCTTAGCTTCCGAAGACATGGAACAAAACAAAAAGAAGAATGTGAGAAATATAACCATGGAATGGTCCTTGTTTCTGTGGTGAGAAATAGTTATGTAGTCAATGGGGCGCCTGGGTGGCTCAGTTGGTTAAGCATCTGCCTTCAGCTCAGGTCATGCCTGGGAGAGAGCCCTAAGGCCAGCTCCTTCTCCTTCTATCCGTCCCCCCTGTTAGTGTGTGCCTGTGCACCTTTCACTCTCTCAAATAAATAAAATCTTTTAAAAAAAGAAATAGTTACAAATAATAATGTAAACACTGATTACTGAGTTAACTAAAAGTTGTGAGATAAACTTTATCTTCCTCTGTAATGATACAGTTCAGATAACACCTAACCTGAACAATCCAGAAAGAGCAATTAAGGACAATTTTTAGTTAAGTAACTACAAAGAGATACAGATAAACCACTTTTAAGAAGTTGTGTCTAAGTGGGGAGGTGCGGAGGACTCTTAAATTATAAACCTTCTGTCACTATTTAAGTTTTTAAAAAATCATGTGCCTGTATTTATTTTGTTAAAAGCTAAAAATATACCTTTTTATCTATATATTTGGAGGCAAGAGAATCAAGGTAAGTGTAGTGTTGGTAGTGATTATTTGAAATATCCTCAAACAGCTAGAGTAATGTTTTGGGGAAAAAAGGATAGAGGTGAAGAATGTGAATTCTTGGATAAAATAAAGCGTTGCTGTCATGTAAACTTATTTGGCCTGAATTTTTGCATCTTTATTTCTCTGTAATTCACAGTCCTTTTGGTATGCTAGATTAAGCTAGTTGGCATACTTTTTTTTGCAAAGTGGCTGATAGTAAATATTTTCGACTTGGCAGATCACGTGGTTTCTGTTGCAACTGCTCAACTTTGCCATTGTAGTGTGAAAGCTGCCATAGGCAATGTGTAAATGAGTAAGCATGGCTACGTTCCAATTTAACTCTATTTACGGACACTGAAATTTGAATGTCATATAATTTTTATGTGTCACAAAATATTCTTTTGATTTTTTTCAATCATGAAAAAATACAAAAACCAGTTGTACCTTATGGACCTTACAAAAAAGCAGGTGTGGGCAGGATTTGGCTCACAGGCCATAATCTGCAGACCCTGGCTCTAGACTGAACACATTTGTGTGATTCTCTCCCATGCATAGCAAAGAGCTGCAGCCATGTGGGCTGTAAGAAGAATTTAACCTGAAGTGGATCAGCATCAATTTCCCAGCATTTACAGCTATGGGAATGATTCCATAGAAGGCTTTAAAGTCCTTATGGCCTCCTTTTCTCCTCTTCCCCTTTTCTATTCTCATTTATTTTTATTGTTTAGATTATAGAAACATCCCTGTGAATGAAGCGGCATTTCAGTGACTCCTTCATTGTTGGAAATTTCATTACCAGAGAAAGAAAGAATACAAGAGGTCATGGTGTAAAAACTTGGGGTCTCTTTGTTCCAGGAGGGCTGGATTGGGGCACCTGGGCTCCAGCAACTTCTGAGGGGTTGGTTATAAGGGGGGCTTCATAGATATCATGCCCTGTCTCCACTCACAAGTGACCAGACCAGGTGAGTCCTGGGAGAAAGGTCCTCCCTGCCCTGAGAGGGCTATCCTAGAGACAGCCCCACAGCCCTCTTCCTTGTCACCAATAGTTGCTATTGATGGGGAGGACACAAATCTTCTCAGACTTGACTTTGTTCCTTTTGGTTTAACTGTGCTGTGTATTAGACTATAAAGATGAGGAAGACTGCCCCATCTTGAGTCTAGTGAGGGACATATGTAGAGAAATATGTGAAACACTTGGATAAAGAGTGCTAATATATGTAGAGCCCACAATGGAGATGGAAGTTATGGAGAAAGAGGGTCAAGGAGGCTGACAGGTGCTAGGATACAGAAGACCCTACCTATGCCTTGTCCAGGACCTGATCCTGAAGCTCTGGAAAGCAGAGAAGTGTAGGTTGTAATCAGAGTTGGAGGATGGACAATTTAGGGAGCTATGGCATTAATTAAGTGGGGATAATGAAGCCCAAACTAGATCAGTGACAGTGGAAGCTGAGAAGAAGAGAGAGCAGATAGATTTAGGAGGTAGAAACAGAAGAGCCTGGCTGCAAAATGGCTGAAGACAATTAATATGGGACAATCCCCAGCTTGGAGCTTGGGTGTCTGGGAATCACAGCAGCACTGATCACTGAGCTAATAATGATAAGAGAAATGGGCATCTGGGGATCCTCAGGGTGGGGGAAGGGTGGGCAGCAAGGCCTTCAGTTAGACATGATCATTGAGGTCCCTGTGGGAAACCCAACGGCAGATGTCTAGAAATGAAAGTTTAAGAGTGAGCTCTAGGCTGGAGGCAGAGAAGCAAAAGTCAACTGCAGACCAGTTGCTGCTGGAGTTGTGCCTGGAGGCGAGGTCAGTCCGGAGAGGGCACAGAGTGAGGAGACTGAAGAAATGAGACCATCCACAGTTAGGACTCAGAGACATGCGTGCATTCAGTGTCCAGATGGGATTTCCAGAAAGAGAGAATGTGAGGATATCAAGGTAGATGTGTGTACAAGGTGAATGTATCTATGAGGATGTTTATCTTGGCATTGTTCATATTTAAAATTTGAAATAGCTTAAATATCCACAACAGGAACTAAATCATGGTATGACCATATGATAGAGTTCCATGCAGCTATTAAAATATGAAAAATCTATATATACACAAAACACCAGGGGTGCCTGTGTGGCTCAATCAGTTAAGCATTGGACTCTTGATTTCAGCTCAGGTCATGATTTCAGGGTCATGAGATTGAGCCCCACATTGGGCTCTGTGCTTAGTATGGAATCTACTTGTCCCTCTCTCTCTATTCCTCCGCTGACTCTCTCTCGCTCTTAAATAAATAAATAAATAAAATTTATTAAAATAAACTTTAATAAATAAAATTTATTTTAAAAGAACCACTGGTGGAAAGTACATCAAAATGAGTAGTAGGAAATACTATTTTAGTATTTGTTTCTTATTTCTTATTATTTATTAAGTTGTCCTAGTTGCCTTCTCTCTTTTCCGAATGGTATTCAATAAACTTGTATGACATTTGTGAACAGACCCAGCCAAGGAGGCAGGACAACATTGCTGAAAGGCCCATTGGATTCTGTATGTGGAAGTCATTAACTTGGTAGTGCCAAAGCTCCTGAGGGGTGAAAGGGAAGAGAGGAAGTAGAAACTGCAAGTTTAGGTTTTTCTTTGAGGATGGCTGTGAAGGAAAAGGGAGACCAAGGGGGCCATGTCTACCAGGGATAAGGAGCTGAGAGAATTACTTTCTCAGGTGGGGAGTCTTGATCAAGTCCCTATGTTTAAAAGAAGAATCGGTATCTCAGGAGAGGTTGCAGGTTACAGGTATAAAGAGGATTGTTGACTGGGCAAGGAAGGAGAAGAGGAGAAGGAAGAGGAGTCCAGAGCTTCTTTTAGTGATGACCTGTGGGCGAGATGTGGGGAAGAGAAACAAAGAATGCAGACAAAATCAATGATGAGTGGCTGTGGAGAGGGAGCCAATGACGTGCATTTTGGAGTGAGATGACTTCTTAAATCCACATTTAAGTATTGCAGTGGAAGAGGGGTAGGTAGGGACGGGGTAAGGGTTGGGATAGATGAAACAAGATCAGTGAGTTATTGACAATTGTTGAAGCTGGGGAATGGAAGCTTAAGATTCTGAATACTTTTGTAAAATTTCCAAGATTATATAAAAAAGGGCCCTATCCTTACTTGAGGATACCAGCTGAGTCTGACCTGCATACTCCTATCTGAAGCTGTTAAGCCAAGTGCTTCCTACTCCAGCATCCCAAACAGTAGATGCGTTGGCTTCCTGGCTGCCTTATTTCCTGTCCTAACTCCTCTGGGGAAGCACCACCCCCCCACAAGGCCCTACTACAACTGGATAGCAGTTTTTGCAGCAAGGATTCAGTGGCCAGATGAGTCAACTTGGGGGGAAAAAAAAGAAAAAAAAGGAAGCTTGAAGGCAGAACCCCCAAGTAATCCTGGGTCAACAGTCTCAAAACATACAATAAAAAGTAAGTGGACTTGGGTGCCTTCCAACTCCCCCAGGGTATTGTGTTATTGAGAGGTTCTATGGGCTGCTGGGTCTCCAGGTTTGAACATATTGTGGAACAGTACGCTGGGAAAGAACGATCACTTTGTGCTTTGTCCAGATGTCCCATTCCCACGTCCAGGAGCCGGGGGCTTGCTCTGAGAGGCCTTCATCTTCTGAGGCAATTATGGTACCCAGAATAAAAAGTTGAGACCTTTTTTCTTGAGAGGGTACTTTTAAAGATTTGGCACATAATGAATGTTCAGCAAATGTTAGGTCATCGTCATCATTGTCATCATCACGACTAGAGCAGAATTTTCTTTTTTCTTTTTTTTAAAAGATTTTATTTATTTATTTGACTGACAAAGATCACAAGTAGGCAGAGAGGCAGGCAAAGAGAGGAAGGGAAGCAGGTTCCCTGCTGAGCAGAGAGCCTGATGTGAGGCTCCATCCCAGGACCCTGGGATCCTGACCTGAGCCAAAGGCAGAGGCTTAACCCACTGAGCCACCCAGGCGCCCCTAGAGCAGAATTTTCAAACAACATAATGTTTTAGGGCAGATACAATCTCAGAGTTCCTTCATTTTCAAATCACTCATTTCATAGGTAAAGAAACTGAGCTCAAATGACTTGTCCTAGGTCACCCAGTTGTCAGTGGCAACCTTTCTCCTTGAATAAACCAGAGTAAGCATCTAAATCTGCTTGTCACCCTTTCAAAGCCTGGGCCCAAGTGGAGGGTGGTGTGGTAAAAGAAATACTGTTCAGGAGCCAAAAGCAATGCCAAACCAGCTGAAGTCCACTGTTGAACCTTCTTTAAAACTTTCAAGACAATCCCGTTCCATAAACTGTAGAAAAAATGATAAAACCTCTTACCTTCATCCACCGCATCCATCTTACCTCCCACAGCCCCAGAATACCACACTCCATAATTCAAGCTGCTTCCCAACACTGCCTCTCTCCCTCTCCCCAGCCGTTCCTTCAGAAGGAAGCCTCCTCCATCTTTGGGAGGGGGAGGCAGAGGGGAGGACGCCTGCCTGACAAGTGGCAGGTTTGGTTTTGGCAGAGGGGGCAAGGTGGAGGATGACTCCCATGTTAATAGCCTCAGAAGGGCAGCTGGGGTTGAGGGCAGTGATGACAGGCAGGGTATATGGGACCCGGTTAATACACATTCGAGGAAATACACTGAATTGAGAGATCTGAGACAGTAATGAAATGATGTAGTGAGAGCAAGACTAGGGGATACAGAGAAAATAGTCAAGTGGGAATGTCTTCTCCATGTGCCAGCTCCTTCAACAAATCAGGAGTTGCTTCCTCCACATATGGCCTAGAATTAGGTGATGTCCCCGGACACCCTCCTAGATCCTCTCCCATCAGCTTTAGTGTCCGAGCGAGTAGATGAAGCTTTTCTCTCCCATGCATGTGTATGTCTTGGCTTCTTGGCTATGATTCCTTCCCAGGTAAGCTTCAGATTCGGGGAGCGTCACCCAAGGATCCTGGCTCACTGTCTTTGTTGAGCTGTGCTGTTCGGTAGCCAAGGAAGGAGGTGTATCCAGGTCATTACCTGTGGCTGATCAGGGTGGGCCCTGCCATAGAGGGAGAGGCACCAGGACCTTGTGGAGGGGCTGCCCATGCTATGCTGGGTACAGGAGAGCCATGGAGATCTATGGGGGAGAGGGGTGAGCCTGTGCCAATTGTTACAGCTCTGTCTAGACTTTCTGGAGGATCTGGATGGAGTAAGAACCACTCAGCCTATATTCCTCTCTTTCTATTTATGTGAAGGAAATATTGAGGACTCAACTATATTTATCTTCCTAGGATATATGAGCTTAAACACAGAAATAAATAAGGCAGACAAATTCTGTAGACAAATGGGCAAAGCACTTTTATCCAGTCTTATAATTAAGGATTAAAATGCTCCACCCTCACAGAAAACCTGCCATGTCTCATCAAGACTAATTACAGAATTCATCACTGCCACGACTGAGTTGTTCCTTCCATCGAGGACAAGCTGCTCACAAATCGCAAGTTCCTGTTCCACGTGGCAGGTAGGTGAGAGCAGTGGCTTTTTTGTTGAGTTTTCAGCCAGTAATCAATCCGGCGTCTTACTGAGCTCACACTGTTAAGGAGGGGTCATAGTGGAGGGGGTAGAGTTGATCACGGCTAGTGGGGAGGCCTCCTGTTCTCCAGGTGCATAAAGAGTAAAGAGAAGGTAAGGCTATGTCGTGTGCAGCCATCAGAGAACAGACTGGTCTATCATAAGAGCCTCTTGCATGGACTGTTCGTTTCTTCCTTCATTTAACAAAACTTTAATAAAGAATTTGGGGTATGTGCCGATCCCAGGAATAGGGCAGAGAAGAAAACAAATCCCCTACTTTTATGGAGGGTGTATCCTAGGGGGAGGGCAGAGAGCATGAACAGATAAATAAACATATGGCATATGGTAATAATAAATGATAAGGGAAAGGGATGAAGAGATTGCTATTTAGGGTGAGTGGTCCAGGAAGATCTTTCTAATTAGCTGGCAACTGAACAGAGTGGAGAGAGGGCGAGTGGAGCCATGCTGATACCTGCGGGGGAGAGTCTCGGAGGAAGCAGTGTGTCCAGGACCCAGACGGGAGTTTGTTAAGACAGAAGCAGTGTGTTTGCAGGGAAGGGAGTGTAGGAGAGTTGGTGGGGGGCAGTGGGTTTGGGTCTGAAGGGTCCTGTGGACTATTTAGGACATTGACTTTTAATAAGTGACTTTCACTGAGCCACTGGGGAGGGTGTTGAGAGTGTGTAAGTGTTGCACATGGGTCTTGGGTTTTATAGGGCTATTCTGTGTGGAGATTAGGTGGGAAGTAGGTGAGGAGTAGAATGGAGCAGGTGGGGAAAGCTGGGTAGAACCAGTGGCTCACGATCTCCAGGGAAGAGCTGATAGTGCCTTGCACCAACGCAGTCATGGTAGGGGTTGAGAAGTGGAGGGATTATGGATGCATTTTAAAGTAGAGCCAACAGGACCTGTTGACAGATTGCATGTGAGGGGTGGGAGAAGGGAAAGAGGCAAGGATGACTCCAAGACTGAGCAAGAGCAACTGGAAGAAAGGAGCTCCCCAGAGGTTCTAGAAGGGATATAGTCACCAGGAGGGTGATCAAAGGGCTTGGACCCCAATGACTCATGGCATCAAAGATAAAACTCAGAGTGTATTTATTGACGAATGTGTCTACTTGTAAGGAGGAAGAGGTTGCACATTGGTGGCCCCTGGGCAGAATCTGGCTGCAGACGTGTTTGGTTTGGTTCTCACAGTATTTATCAAGCAACTGAATTAGTTGATATTTAAAACCGGTAGGATTTTATATACAAATCTGGATTTCCTGCTTCTTTTAGGAAAGTGGAAGATCTGGCAGTGCAGGTGAGGGCTGGCTGGCTCTGAATGACAGTTGGCCCCTTTGGTAGGGCCTGCCCCCCACTCGCTATTCTCTCAGATCTGCTGCTCTTCTCTCCCAATCCCGGTCTCCTCATTCGAAAAGAGGAATCACGGTCGTACTTACCTCCTGGTGGTGTTAGGAAACTTAACAGAGATAACTCACGTAAAGCCACTAGAATGCACAGTGTCTACTAAATGTTCAAAAACGTTTGCTATTATTGTAGGTATTATTATCTGTCTGGTCTGGCAGGGCTGTGAGTTTGCAACTCTTGCCATGAGAATTTCAGAAAGCTGGAAGATGATTCTAACAGTGGTTGAGAGGTGAGTGAAACTTCCCTTAATAAAAAATGGCACCAAACCAGAAAGCAGGAGGGAAGGAAGCACAGCTCCGAGACACTTAGAAAATTGTGTCTGCCTGAGCTCTATCAGCCCCACAGATCAAGGTTCATTTCTCTTCTTCCGCAGAGCTGGGCATAGTGGCCTGGATCACCCAGTGACTCATCTAATAGCCCGGTGAGTTTGCCCAGCTTACAGCATCACAAATTACATTTGCAGCCTCCTTATCAGGCAAGCTAGGAAATTAAACCCAAACGGCTACGGCGTTGCTAAGTAATATGGCTGCGTACACAGCCGCCTGAGGCTGAGACCATCACAGCCCTGTTCAAGCATCATTTCCCACTGCGGCTAATATGGTTTGAGACCTTCAAAAAAACCAGTTCTCTTTTAAGGTCAGGAAACAGGGTGATCTGGTTGTAAGCAAGAGAGAGATTTTCCCTTCCAGATGCTAGGTGTGTGTGTGCATGTGTCTGTATGTGTGGGTGTCTGTATGTGTGTATGAGTGTATGTATGTTTGTGTATGGGCCTATCCTGGAAATCTATAGTCTTGAGGCTAGTAAAAGCAAGGGGCACGGGTAGATCAGAGATAGCATCTTGCTATCCTGGACCTCTTTGTCCTGGGCCATCTATGTCCATTTCAGGGTTACTATCCTCATGGCCCCACAAGGTGTAGAGCTCCAGGGCACAGACCCAGGGAGTGAGGCAGTAGCTCCATGGCCCCCTGAGTTCCTGCAGGTGGGGACCTAGCATGTGTGTATCACATCTCCCCACTGTGGCTCTTCTTAACCCAGTAGCTATGCTGGGTGAAGTGTGGTCAGGGAGTTGAGACATCTGTTGCCCAAAGGTCCTCCACAACTCCCTCTCTGATGTGATCTCCTGGGAAGGGATGAGGGAGTGAATTCCTCTTTAATTAGTATCTTCAATCACATCTTCTTCATAAGCTGCAGATTATATTTCAAGACTCATTTGGGTAGGATGGAACCCACATACTTCTGGTTGGTAAGAAGAGCTTATAGGCCACTGGAGGGGGATGCCTGCAGGACAGAGGGTGTGTTTGGCTTGGTTGGCTCTGAGGTAAGATCTCAGCTCCATTCTCTGGTAGCTCTCAATAATCTGACCTAACCAGTCCTGATCTTCTCTAGGCAGAAGAACATGGAGAATTTCTTCTGGCCTTTGTTGTGCGGTATGAGACATGGCTGTGCCTAGATGGGACACGGACTTTCAGATGTCTTCAAATCAAACTTTCCATGTGGCATTCTTTCCATTTAGTTGGCAGGCATGGGTCTGTCTCCCTGGGGGTGGGGGTGGGAGGAGCTGTGCTCTGAAAGAACAAGACTACCCCGTGGCCATTGATCTGACTGAGACATCCTTGTACACCACCTTCATGTATCACTCAGGAAACACTTGACCAAGCAAGGGGTCAACCTTCAGTCCCATCTTTTGTGTTAACAAACAGCTGAGGGTAGATATTTATATTCAATCATTAAACCACCAACCCATCCCATTTTGTAGTGCTTTACAAACATTGTGTAGCTGTGAGCTGTGACTTTTTTCACATGAACTTGCATTGGTACTTGGGTTTTATTGGTTAGTTTTCATATAACATATAACTATCTTTGCCAAATGTTTTCACTACCGACTGGTTGCTTAATAAGTTAAATCAAGAGCTTCATGATTTGTATCCTTTCCACTTGAAGGCCGTATTTAAACAGTGCCTCTTCCATTTCTCCGGAGGGCCACCACTGGTTGAATATATGTGTTTCTTTCAGTGGATCTTTCATGACTCATGTTGGTCTGTTGCCCAAAAGACTTCCAGAGAGTGAGTTGGCCCCAAGCTGCCTCAAGAGTGCCTCTTTAGCTCTGCTTATCTTCTTCTTGATGACTGGTGACCTGCTTAGAACATGTCTGCGTGTCTATGTACTTGCCCATTTCCCAGAGTCAACTCCATCTGAATTCTCTGAGCTGGTACAGAGACAACCTGGGTTAAGGTCCTCCAAGGGGAAGGAAGACCCTGCCCCCACTGGCAGCTTGCTGGGGCAGAACAAGAACAGCTTCAGGACATCCTGATTCTCCAAGGACCTCAGAAGACACCATTCTTACCTAGAATAGTGGCATGTCAGTGGAGCAGCCTTGTGTTTTGTGGACAGTCTCTCCTCATTCAGGATTGTTTCTCTCTCTACCTCTGTTGAAATGTCCTGGCCAGCTCTAGGGTCTCGGATTTCTTCTTTACCTTCAAAGTGAAGACTGGTCAGAACCTCAGAGATGGTGATGCACCTTTAACAGTGAGAGCCTTTTACAAAATTCTGATGATCAACTATTGCAGTGTCATGGTGAAAAATGCTGAAGATACAGAAAAGTACCATAAAGAAGATAAGAATCGTCCATAACCCATCATTAAACCACAGAATACCATTACTAACATTTTGAAATATCTAGTTCAGGATTTTTTTCTACTCACATATAGATACACCTACACTTACATATGCTTATATGTATAAATTAAAAAGGAATCATGCTATTTTGTAACCTATTTTTCCCATTAAGATTATATTGGCATTCCTGTGCCATTAAAGTAGTCTACATCATCATTTTGTTTGCCTGTCATTTGTGATGTGGACACATTCTGGTTTTTTTAGCCAATTCCCTATTGTGTGACATTTAGGTTGATTCCAATACTTTTTTTCTTGTCATTAGAATCATTGCTGTAAGGAATACCCTTGAGCTATGTCAAAGTTTAGCCCATTTTTTTTAAAAGACTGTGATATTGTCAAATCATTCTCCTGAAAGGGTAGACATATTTCTGACCAACTGCATATGGATGCCTTTTATTACAATTTAAAATGTATTTGCCAATTTGATGGGTGAAAAATGAGCATCTCCTTGTTAATTTTAATACCTTGGATTATGCGAGGTTCAACATTCTCCGTCATTAAGCGGCTGGCGGGGATATTTTGTGCTCCCCTGCTTCCAGACGATGGAGTTTAAGTGTTGTTAGTTACCACTTAGAAAGATGAAATTGGGGGTGTGCTGCCACACACCAATTTCACTGCGGAGGGCAGTGAAATTAGTCGCTATTAGCCTTAGGAGCCGAAAACCAATCTTCCTAAGTGTCTGTTTTCAGTCTTTGCTAAGCGGGCCTCCTGATCTGAGGGAATCTTCTCCTCCAGGCTTCCTGTAGGACAGAACTGGGTGGAGCACGATGTGGGACCTAAGAGGCTTGGGATGGCTTCAGGATGCAGACAGGGTGCCTGGCTCACTAATAGATTGATAACCTTCACCTGCAGTCATCCCCCCATTTTCTTCCTCTCATTCATGCAGATAATCACATATCAAATAGCTTTCATTTTGTTTTGTGGTGTCAGTTCCCTTAAATGATGGGGTAGCGAGCATTTGGAGCTATTGCTGATATTTTTGTGTCTGATTTGGGTGGATAATCTTCCCAGGAGGTGGTTTAGGACTTGCCAGGCTTCCGTTGCTCCTAGGTGTGCAGGCCGTCAGGACTAGGTGAGGACAGAGGTCACAGCAGGGGAGCTGGATTTGGGAGGTGCCTTCCAGGCGTGCCGTTCGCTCCGGATCAGACCTGTGAGCTGTGATGCGCAATGCGCCGGGTGGCCCAGCAATCCGGGTTGGTGTGGCTGGGCTTTGAGGACATCTTGTGGCACCGTGCTCCTTTCATGATACAAAAATGACTTTAGTGTCATTCATTCCAATTAGAAGGTCTAGGGGTGGATCTAGAAGACAAAAATCACGAGGTATTTTGCCAGTTTCGATAACCAAGTTTATTGGGGGAGAAAAGCAAGGGCTGTGGGGAAGGCCTGCGAGGTGGTGAAGTCTGAGGGGATTCTGGCTTCCCTCCAGCTGAAGCAGGTGGTGTGAGCAGCTCTTGTGAGGGCTGGGCTAGAATGGCCCCTCCATCATCCCAAACTGGCAGGTGCTCCCAGAAAAGCCACTGAGGTGTGAGAGAAACGGCCTCGTTACCTGGAATGTGGGAAAGAGAGTGGAGGTTTTATGTATAATTTCCTTTCCTCAGAATCCAAAATAGTCATAAATAAGCCCAAAGAGGCAACAGGCAGGAGAATTAAACATGAATGCCTATCATTTCTGAGGAGCTGGAAGCTGAGAGGAATTCAAATAGCATCTTTCACTGTGGGTTTTGACTCTAAAGTAACTTGGCCAAAGCTCCCTGCTGTCAGGTTGTGAAAAGGAATCTGCAAGGTGACATCATGCCACAGAGATGAAGATTTTCGCAGTGGAAAAAACAAGTTTGGCATAAGTGAACTCCTTGGTGTGACAGGACATAAGGCCTTTTGGTTGACTGCACACAGGAGAGGATTTGGGAGGGACTGGTGGCCCATGCAATTGGCTGCCATGAAGAGAACTGCCTCTTGGAAGAACCTGGAGGCCATTTGGTTGAACTTAGTGGTGGGCCAGGCTTTATTATTCATCACAGTGAAACTGCTTTTTCTTTTTCTTATTTTTCTTGTAAATCTGATTTGATCTTCATCATATAAAATATTTACCACAGGTTTATTGAATTTTGGCTTTTCAGTTGGGATTTGAACACCTGCTGAGGCTCATGGGCGGGGAAGTTTATAACTGGTATGGGGAAGAAGAAGGTACGTGTGTTTTATAAGTTATGGTAGCACATGTTAAGGAGTCAGGCATGGACCCTCAGTCCTGTTGGGGGTGCTGCAGAACAAAGGGGAGAGTGAAGACCCCAGAGTCAGACCATAGGAGAGCAGTCCCCTTTATCCGTGGTCCTGCTTTCTGTGATCTCAGGTACCCGCGGGTCAGCTGTGGTCTGGAAGGAGATGATCCTCCTTCTAACATATTGTCAGAAGGTTGCTATTGCCCAATGCCACGTCAGAACACCTCTATCATTCATCTCACTTCATCTCATCATGTACGTGTTTTATTGTCGCATGTCATTACAAGACGAAGTAGATTTAGAAGTACAGCGCTCCTTTTATGATACAAAAATGGGCTTTCACATCCTTCATTTCAGTTAGAAGGTCCGAGGATGGATTTGGAAGACCAAAATGATAAGATATTTTGAGAAAGGAAATCACAATCACGTAACTTTTATTACAGATATTGTTATAATTCTATTTTATTATTAGTTGTTGTGAATCTCTTACGGTGCCTAACTTATAAATTAAACTTTATCGTAGGTAGGTATGCATAGGAAAAAACATAATATTACAGACGGTTTGGTACTGTCGGTGCTTCCAATCATTCCCTGGAGGCTTTGGAACATGTTCCCTGTGGATAACTGGGGAGAGGGGACCACTATAGGTGCCCCTGGAACCTCACCTCCCACTCCACCTGGAGGCATCAAGGTCTTGTTTTCTGTCCCAGGGTCTGTGTGTAACTGGAGTGGGAGGCCCTTTTACCTGAGAGTTATTATCCTTGCTGCTTGACTTGAACCCTCCTGACCTTCGTTCTCACTTATAACATGAGATAATAATAGTATCCAACTCAAGGAATCGTGTGGTTAACTGGGTTAATACCTTTAAAAAAAAAAAGAGCACTTAGAGCACAGAGTGAATCCTCCCTGCATGTTAAGTATTATAATGACAGTAGTAGTAATGACCGTGAATACTGGATGTCTCAGATGGAGGGAGCCTGGGATGGTTACCTGCTGTCCCTATCTTCTGGCAAGGTTTCAGTGAATTCCCACTTTACACCTCTGTGGCTTTGCTGAGGACATGGTAAAGAGTACCAGGGCTATTGTTCTATGTACTTCTGGAAGGAGCTGATGGAAATATAACCAGACCTGTGAGTTTATACAATAATACAATAATTGGTCAAAATGGAGAACTTGATCTTGAGAATTTCATTAATCTCTTCAATGGCATTGAAGGGAGCAAGAAAGTGACTTCTCACATGGGTCCCCAAGATTTGAAAGAGTGAATGCTGTCCTCTAAGTCTTTGCCTTGCCCCCATCAGCTGTGTAACCTTGGGTTAGCTACTCAACCTCTCTGAACTGCGGTTTCCTCATTTGCAAAATGGGAAGAATATAGCATTGTTAGAATTCTGAATCAGGTGATATCTGTAGCACTGAAAGCAAATTAAGTTCTTAGAGCCTGGTGAGGGCTCCATAAAAGCCTAGTATCATGCCTATTATTGTGTTTATTATAAATGCTTATAGTTACATACTACCTTTATAGTTTACAATTTAGAAGGCAGGGAACAGGTGACTTTCACACTAGGGCATGTCCTGGGATGACCTTCTGCCTCACCTAAAAAGATGTTAACGCTCACAGGAACTCCTTCAGCTTGGCTGAGCCTGATCCCCAGAGCTCAGCAGTTGTCTCTGTGAAGACGGGGCTCGTCCATGGGAAGACCTCCATGTGAATACACATTCACACCTTGTTGTACAAGGTCCAAGTCGTCCTGCCTTTGTGTGTGTCTACAGCCCCAGGAAACAACTCATGGCTCCTATTGGATGATCAGGACTTTTGAGGCTTTTTGAGTGTTCTGGACTCAGACCCTCCTCACCCCTGACTCTTTCCATTGGGCAAATTCCTAGGAGGAGACTGGCAGGATTATATAGTAAGTGTATGTTTAACTTTTTAAGAAACTGCCAACTGTTTTCCAACATGGTTGTGGCATTTTACATCCTCAGCAGTCCCAGTCATACAATATCCCCAGCCATTCATTTTCCATTCTTTCCCTTACAGCAAAGTTGGTGCTTTTCAAGCTTAAAGGTATATCTATATTTAAAAGTTTTTAAAGAAGTAGAACCTTAAAAATAAAAAAGGCCATACCTAGATTCCCCAGTAAGTAAAGCAAATAGGGAGACAGGTGCTTTGGCTGGAGGTTTGGGGAAGTGCATGGAGCCTGAAGCCTCGAGGCACCTCTGCCCACTCTGGGCCAAGGGCAACACAGAGTGAAGACCCCTTCTAGGTTACAAGCAGGGGTGAGGTTTGGCTGAATTTGACTTTCTGTTGAATTCTGGGCCTGCCAGAATAGCCATGATGCTGTCCAGGTTCAGGCTACCCACGTCTCTGTTAGCTGTCTTGGAAGCCTCCCGGGGGGTCATCCAAGCTGGTGGCAGAGGGCAAGCCCCTCAGCAATGGACCAGACCCTGCAGACAGACCAGACCCAGCCCCTCAGAGGTGGAGTAGACCCATCGCTCCAGGGATGATGTTTCTTGCTGGATGGAAAATGTTTTCAGGATATGAACACTTTTCCATCACCATGGCATGTCAGTCAAACTTACTCCATCTGCAGGATGAATATCAGAAGCTGTGGGACTCCAGATACCGGGAACAAAGAAACAAATTGGGAACATTGTGCGCAAAAAAGATTTTAATAAAGATTGAACTGGCTCTGTGCGTAGATTCTGCCACTCTTCTTATTGTGATCTTGGCAGTGATGCAGGGCAGGAATGAAAAGCCTGAGCCTGAGGCGATTCGTATTCCTGGCGCTGATGGGTGAGTGTCACCTGCGTGGTGGCTGACAACAGAGGTGCCTTTGCAGGGGGCTCCAGGGGCATCTTCCACCCTCGACAGGTCTCCCCTCTCTGCCCTCACCACCCAGAGCCCCTCAGGGCCCCACGGCTGAGGCCTCAGTGTGCCTGGGGGAGCTTGATGAAAGCAGATACCTTCATTCAGTACCTTTGGGGCAGGGACCTGAGGAAGCTGAGTTCTCACCAAGCTCTCTGCACAGCCTTCCTCCTCCACATTCTACTTTTATTATGGAAACATTTAAACATATACAAGAGTAGATAGAATAGCATCACAAACCCCCATGTATCCACAGCCCTGCTTCAACAGATCTTGATATGGACAATCTTGTTTTGTCTCTAACCATCTCCCCACCTTTCCCCTTGTATTATTATTTTTTAAAATAAGGAATCAAGCCTAGCAAGGTTAAGTGACTCCTTTTTTTTTTTAAAAGAGTTTATTTATTTATTTGACAGAGAGAGACAGTGAGAGAGGGAACACAAGCAGGGGGCGTGGGAGAGGGAGAGAAGCAGGCTTCCTGCTGAGCAGGGAGCCTGATGTGGGGCTCGATCCCGGAACCCTGGGATCATGACCTGAGGTGAAGGCAGAGGCTTAATGACTGAGCCACCCAGGCGTCCAGACTTTTATTAATTTTGAACCAAATCCCAGACATCCCATTATGTCATCTATAGATAGGTCAGTTTGGGGGCGCCTGGGTGGCTCAGTGGGTTAAGCCGCTGCCTTCGGCTCAGGTCATGATCTCAGGGTCCTGGGATCGAGTCCCGCATCGGGCTCTCTGCTCAGCAGGGAGCCTGCTTCCTCCTCTCTCTCTCTGCCTGCCTCTCTGCCTACTTGTGATCTGTCTCTGTCAAATAAATAAATAAAATCTTTAAAAAAAAAAAAAAAGATAGGTCAGTTTGTATGGCTAAGAGAGCAGAGCTTTTTTTTTTTTAAATTAAAATATCCACAGTATCTAATCCCACCTGAAAAAATGAACAATAACTTCTGGGTGTTTCTTATGCAGAATCAAATGTGAGGACCATGGTAGTAAGCTCTCTGTCCTAGTGGAAAGTCCCTTCGTCAGCCAGCAGGAGCCACCCCGACACATGTTGGAGGAGGATGTGTGTTTTTAAAGCTGACAGGAGCTCTACTTCTGGAAATCCACCCTCACAAGAGGAAAACAGCAGAAAGTCTGTTGACTGAGGACATGCATTGCAAAAGTATCCCTGGCTCTTAGGCCTAGGAATCTGAGAGTCTTGTAGTAGAAGCCTTCTGTTTATTTCTCAAACAAATTTTATATTTTAACCTGAAGGGCAGAAGGGAGCAGACCTTGAGTTTCTTAGGAATAGTCTTTGGGGCTACCAGTATGACATCATTCTGCGGGCTCCCTGAAATGATGCTTGCTTTCACATGTCCAGTTAGGAAACCTGGGTTTCGTTCACGGCTCTGCAGTTTATGTGCTGTGTGGTTTTCTTCAGTGAATTTAGACAGATGAGGTCTTCTGCCCCAGTTACCTCACAGGGGTGTTTGCTTGAAATAATGACAGTAGATCCCCTGCCTGGTTACATATGTGCTGGAGGCTGGGGAGGGTGTGCTGATACTGGTCATGTGCTCCCCGACCTGCCATGCCAGGCTCCAGTCATGGTTCCTTTTGGGTGCTCAGCAGGAGACAGCTGGGCTTCCCTGACACCCAGAACCCCCAGAGCTGGCAGGCAGAGCTGGTCCTGCTGGGACTCTTGCCTTGCTTGACCCCCTTCAGCAGCCCTCTACAGTGTGTGGTGTGACTCTCCCTGACTGACTGTCTTGTCTCTTGCTGGTGAAAGCACTATTGTCCATACGCAATGGTCTCCTCAGAAATAAGACTGGTTTGGCCCTGGCTAACCAGGTATCCCATGATCCCAGCAGGGGATAAGGAACGAGGCAAGGGAACCTTGCCAGAGGAGAAGCCTGCATGAGGGGATAGAGACGTGCCAGGTTCTTCTCTTGCTGTCTCTCCTCAGAGGCAGGTGGTATTCAGTAGTAAGTGACCACGTAGATGGGCTCACCTGTGTGGAACCCAGGGCAGTGGGGCCAAAGTCTCAAAAGTCCCTGATAACAGCCTTTTCCTCTCAGCAAAGGCCTGATTGTGTCTGGAGAGTGGCCAAAGGAGTAGCTGGGGACAAAGGTCACTTCTCTGCCTCCTTTTTAATGCCTGGAGAGGCCAAGGCATGTCCCCAAGGGCCTAGTCTGTTCAGGAGCTACTGCTTGCTGACTGGCTGGACATTCTATCTCTAGAGCCAAGCAGACCCTCCTCCCCCACCCACCCCAAAACCTGGGGCTTCTGAGGAGGTTCATGAGAGCCTAGTGGTGCAGCTTGGCCACCTGGCGAGTATCCACCTGGTGAGTCCTAGTCATGACTTTGTAGTGGGGGGTGTCAGAGAGGAGGCAGGCATGGGGGAGAGGGGGCTGCCTTTGGAATCCGTAGATCCCAGCTTCCTTTCCCTCACAGCAGAATGTGGGGGGGAGGGCGTATCAGTACACCGATAATAGAGGGAAGTTTGATGACATCACTCAAAATCACAAATGCACATATCCTTTGATCCAGCAACTCCACTTGTGGAAAAAGACACACAAGGAGGTTCTCTGTGATCTGTTTATAGTAGTGGGAGCTTAGCAACATCTAAATGCCCATCAGTAGCTGTTCTTCCATATGACAAACTCTGAAAAAGAATGAGGCAGCGCTATGCATTTACTGCTACAGAAGGATCTAGAGATATTGAGTGAAAAAGGCAAAGCTGAGAAGAGCGTATAGTATGGTACCTTGTTTGCTTTATTAAAAAGATTCCTTTTATTCACAGAATAGGTATGGACAAGTAGCCAGAAACTGAAAACCCAGTTTATCTTTGGGGCAGTGACCTGGGGGGCTAGTGGTGGGAGAGAGATGTGTTTTTACTGTAAACTCCTTTGTAAAATTTGAGTTTTGTACTATTCGTATGTATTTAAAATAAAGTAGATTTCAATGAAGTCTCTGACATTTATGGGCTGTGTGACTTTGGGCAAGTCCCTTCCCTCGATGAGCCTCCTCTGGAAAACCAGACGAGATTTACGTCACGGCGTTGCAATAATGATGGGAACTAACTGGTAAGAAGTGTCTGGTGCGGGATGTTCATGTGAGGGGAATTCAGCATGGGAGTTTCCGTGATTGTTTATGATACTGTTGAAGTTGTTAGCATCTGGATGCCAGGGTGGGGAGAACAATCCCACGCTGAGGTGACTGGGGAGACCGTGGACACCTCAAGGGCGAAGATAGCGCCTTCTCATGTTCATCCCTTCCACGCCTGGGGCATCGGGGACCTGGGAGGATTGGGGTTGTGCAGTTTCCAGAGCGGTCTCCGGCCGGCGAACGCACGAGTAGCTGAGACTACTCTGTCCGCTAGAGGGCGTTTGCTGCTGCGTCGTTTTCCCTCTCCTTTCTGGAATCTCTTGGGCTGTCACAGTGTGACAGGAGATTTGCCAGGGAGAATGTCTAAGGTGACCTTTTCCTCCTGACGGTGGCCATGAATACGTTGCTTATTGGTTGCTGTTAGGCCTGGGGGATTCCTAATCACCAGCAGTGCTGCAGGAACTGGCATAACCCTGGGGATGAGTGTGTGTGTGTGTGTGTGTGTGCGCGCACGCATACACGCACCTGTGTCAATGTGAATGCACGGACTTGCACGGTGTACGAGTGTGTATGTCTGTGCACACATTTGCATGGGTGTGTGGGGGTGTATGTGTGTACACATTAGGCTGTGTGGTATGTGTATGCATGAGCATGCATGGTATACGTACAGATGTGTGAGTGCAGGGCCCTGGCCTGTGAGTTCCAGTCCATTAGCCTCTGCCTGGAGGGGCCTTCTGCCCTGAAATGGACTGAGTTTCCCCAGGCAGGCTTCTCTGCCCCTGGCAGGCAGGCTATAGGACCCATACCTTACATTTGGAGGACGCCTTATATTCCCAGATTCCCCCCTTCCTCCCCTGGACCCCAGCGTCTTTCTGGTCCTGTTTATCTGCCATTTCTCACCGCCCCACAGCTTTCTTAATAACCTCTCCCCCAAACAGGAGAAGGAATGAATCCCCAAGAGAATTCCAGGCTCCACATGCTCTTCTCAGCAGGATGGTTTCCCCCTGCCCTTGCTGGTGCTGGTGCTGGCCGGGGCACCGAGTAGCCTATGCTTGTGCCCTCTGCCTCCACCTCCCCACTCACAGCAAACGCAGAGGGGCTAGAGGACATTTTCTCCCAGGAGCCTCACAGTGACCGCTTCATGGGAGCTCACAGCTCCTGACAAGTCTCCAAGCCTAGGTAACAGCTGTGGATTCCAAGAGGAATAGAAAAATGGTCATGGCCTTTGCAGGCACCTCTAGGTGAGGGGAGGGTGCTGGGAATGACCCCAGGTTCTGACTTGTGGCCATCTATGACCCCTGCCTTTGACTAACGTGGTGTGGACTGGACGGGACTTGGGGTTTGTAATAATGATGATAATAATATCAGCTATGAACACTCAAGAGCAAGTCCCGTGGGTGAGGTGCTGTTCTAGGTGCTTTGAATACATCCCCTCATTTAATCTTCTGAACACAGAGGATTCAATACCTTGCCAGCTGTTTAAGACCCCACTGAGGTGTTACCTTTATTTCACGGATAGGGACATGGAGGCAAAAAGATGGGATGTGATTTACTTGGGGACACACATCCGGTAAGGGGCATAGCTAGGAACTGACCTCAGGAAACTGAGCTGAAAGCCCTAGTGATTTGAAGCCAGTCTATTCAGGTTGGTAGCATTTGTTCAAGGCACTCGGATGGGGAGAAATCTATTTTCAAGGTGAAGGAAGCTAGCTTCCAAAATGAATACAATGCTTCCAGTTTCCTGGGATTTTCTCCGCTGTCCTGGTTGAGGAACTCCCCATTCAGAATAAACATGAAAAACAAAGCACCTTGAATATGGGCCCGAATTGGGGTTGGGGGTGGTGCATGCTGGGAGCAGAGACCCTTTCCTGCTCAGGAACCAGTGTCTCGGGGCCAGTGTCTCTGAAGGTACAGCTGAGACCGCAGGAGGCTGGGGAGGCCTCCCACACCTTCTGCAGCCGGGGAGGGCAGGCCGTTCTCCCTCGGGGCCTCCCCCAGCTGCAGGGAGGGGAAGAGCTGAAGCCTCTTCCCTCGCAGCTCTGGTAGTGGAAGTGGGTGGGAAGCCGCTGCAGGCACTTTGGCTGCTGTATTGGCGGTTCCTTTTAATTTAATTTAATTTTTTTTGAGCCAGTCCCTCAAACGACCAGGTTTGCTGGCTTCCTGCTGGCTCTCCACAGAACCCAGCCTTTGAATGGGAGACTGAGTCCGAGCAGCCTCAAACATGCCCCGAAGGTGAGAACTGCAGCTCATAAAAGCACCTTTCAGAGCATTAAATTCCTCTGCTTCTGAGTCTTTGAACCTGGAGTGAGCCACAGGTTGCAGCCCAGCTGGAGATGTGTGATAAAAGAAACTGGCCTGCTTACAGTCCAGTGGGAGCTGACCGAGAAGGAGAGTTTGATAATGTGAAGCGGGGCCTGCAATGGAGACCCTGGCGACTCCTCAGCATGGGTGGACAGGAGGTCACCCTGCCATTCAGGACACCCCCTAGCCTAATGATATCACTTCAAGCTCCTCCAGACTGAAGAGCTGCAGTGAACCCAGATTAAATGACCTGAGCGTGTCTACGTAATGGACCCACGTTCCGCAACGGTGGGGATGGACACTGTGTAGACAAGGGTCCCAGAGGATAAGGATAAGGGTCCCTTATCCATCATGGCCCAGGGTAGATGGTCCTTCCCAGTCAGATGCAGCCGTGACAATTTCTGTGGCAGATGAAAAGTGAGCTGGTGGAAGCCACATCCTTCTTTCCCATGACTGAGGCGCACGTCAGTGCTCTCATGGGGGGCAGCTGTGCCGACCGGGGTTCCAGAGTGTGCTATCTGAAACAGAGGGCCCAGCTGGCCTCTGAGGATCATGCAGCTGAGAGGTTGAGTCTTTGTGATTTTAAGCCCCTGAGATTTGAGGGGTGTCTGTTAATGCAGCATAATTGCACTGGTACATACATGGATAAGCAGATCCATGAACTCTGACTATGGAACACAGACTAGTGTGTTAGGCACCCCAAGCGACAAAATGTATGAACCCAAAGAGAGTACACAGGACTTTCCAGATGGAGTCATCGTGGTAGACGCTGCATGCACCACTGCAAGCCAGTGGGGAGGGAATTTGGGAAGTGGCTCCGAGCAGCTAAACCCCACCGCTTATTCTGCCTGGCTTAGCGACTCCCAGTAGGTAGGATACCCAAGGACTGTGATGGGTCAGGTGCTTATTTTTAGTTCTGTAATGAGTCCATTGAAACAGCCACCTTTTGCTCTCATCTGTTAAAGCTACAGAAGCATATCAGAGGCCACTTGAGTAAAGAGGAGAAGCAGGTCCTCTTAATGGGTGGTTCTCATGTTCACTACACTTTAGAATCACCGGGAAGCTTCAAAGCCCCATGCCTGGTCCATGCCCTAGACCAACCCCATCAGAGCCTCTGAGGGCGGGCCGGCGCCAGCAGCTGACAAAGCTCCCCGTGTGAGGAGCCTTGGGGGCTCCTCTTCTTCCACGGGGGACCATATTTTCACCAATGCCCCGAGATGGTCAGTTTGCAGAATCTGCTGCCTACACGCAACCTTGTGTCTCAGGCTACAACCGACGCTGGAAAGAAAAGGCCTGGAGATTCACTAGGGTCTCTCCTTAGTGTGAGGGCTCATAGCAGCCATGGTCCCATCCTATCAGGATTTGGCGGGGGAGACAGGCCTGGATTTGAGGCTCTACCCCACCCCTCCCTCTAACAGTTCTGCAACCTGAAACAATTTGCTTGACATCTCTGAGCCATCTGCAAAGTGGGTCATCTGATGTTGGCCTTATTGGCCTAGCACAGTAGATTCTGCTAATTATGATTTCTCCCAGGTGACTTGTCTTGAGAGATGAGGTAGGTGAAGTAACAGAAAATTCCATCTGATACCTTTACCCCAGCCCACTCCTTCCCTGGGGCATGGGACCCCAACTCCCCAGCTGCCTAAGCTGGAAACTTGGGAGGCATTCCAAACTCTTTAGTCTCTCCCTTAATTCCCACACCCAACCCATCATTAACCATGATGACTATACCCCCTAAGAATCTCATAGATCTGCCAAGTTCTCCCTATTCTTACTGCCACTGCCTTTCACCGCCCCCCCCCATGCTGAGTGTTGTCTGCACTAATACAGAAGACCCTGGTGGGTCTCCCCAGCTCCCCACTTTGATGCTCCTCTAATCCTCTTCCCAAAAAGTAGAGGGATGTCTCTAAAACACAAATCTCCTTACCAATATGAAAGTAAATTTTTAAAGTTGTTATAGATTAAAACAGTAGGGGTGCTGGTACATGAATAGACAAACATTATCAATGGAAAGAAAAATAGAAAGTCCAGAAATAGACCTCAATATACAAAGGAAGTTTATATATTTTTAAAAGTAGCATTTCAAATTAGTGGAGGAAAGATAGATTATTCAATAAATAGCATAAGCACAACTGGGTAGTCATCCTTGCATAGAAATAAAATTGGATCTATACCTCATACTTCATACAAGGAATGGTTCAATGATATAAATGTAAAAAAATGAATCAGTAAAGGTACTGGAGGAAAACATAACATATCTCAAAGTGGAGGGGGCCTTTTAAAATATGACTTAAAATCTAGAAGCCAAAAAGGAAAAAAATCAAGAAATGCAACTTAAAAAAATTCTCTATGGCAACAGTTGCCATAGGCAAAATCAAAAGACAAACAAACTGGGAGAAATATTTGTAAATCATATCACAGACCAAAGGTTAATTTCCACAACATGCAAAGAGCTTCTACAAATTAATTAGAAAAAGAGCAACAACCCAATGTTGAAATGGGCAAATATATGGAGTGCTGAAAGGAAAATACAAATGACAATTAAGCATATAAAAATCTGCTCAACCTCACTCAACTAAGAGAAATGAAGATGAAAAGGACACTGATAGGTTTTCACATATTAGATTGGAAACTATAAAAAATGCTGATGACATAGGGATTGCTGAGAGTGTAGGTAAAAAAAGGATTATCATTCATTGCTGCTGGATGTATAACTCTATGGAAGTCACCTTGGGAAAAAGTAGTGAAATGACAGTGATGCCTGTGTCATTTGTCAATATGGAAAGGCGATTGTACCCAGTTAATTAATCCAACACTAATTTAGGTGTTGCTGTGAAGGTATTTTTGTAGATGTGGTTAACATCTACAATCAACTGACATTAAGTGAAGGAGATGCGTCTTGATGTAGGTGGTCCTCATCCAATCAGCTGAAGGTCCTAAGAGCAAAGACTGAGGCTTCTGGCAGAAGGAGAAATTCTGCCTCAAGACCGAAGGATCAGCTCCTTTCTGTCTGAGTCTCCAGGCTGGGGTCTGCCCTCCAGATTGTAGACTTGCTAGCCCTCACAACCAATTCTTTAAAATAAGTCTCTCTCTCTCTCTTCTGTGATCTCCTAGTGGTTCTGTTTCTCTGGAGAATCCTGAATGATATGATATCCTTTAATCCAGCAACCCTGCCTTCCCACTTGTGGGAACCTTTGCACACAAGGGAAATGACCCATGTACAATTTATTTCATCGCAGCACTGTTTGTAACAGAGTGAAGAAGGCAATCTGAGTGTCCGTCAGTAAGGGGCTGGTTAAGAAGCTGGGTTAAGCCACAGAGTGAGCACTGTGGAACCATCAAAGAGTATGAGGCAGTAACAGAGCATGGTTTCCAAAACCGATTGAAGAGAAAATAGAAAAATGCCACACAGTGAGGAATAGTGTAGTATGCTCTTTTGTGTGTAAAAGGGGAGAGGGGATATTTCAGTGTTTATAAATATATAAAGTATCTTTCGATGGGCACACCGGGAACTACCACTGCATGCCTCCCGGGCAGAGAAGTGGTGACTGGGGAATGGGACAGGAGGGAGACTTTCTACTTAGGCCCTTTTTTTCACAAAACAAAAATCCCTCATGTCTGATCGTATCACTCCCCAACAAGGAAAGCGATGGTCCTGTAGGCAGAGTCTGCATTTTTCACCCTGGTTTATAAAGTCCTCTACCACCTACCTCTGCCTCCATCCCGTCCCTGCCCCTGACCTCCCATAGCTCCCTATTCTCTGCATTCTCCCATCCAAGTACTAACCAGGCCCGACCCTGTTTAGCTTCTGAGATCAGACGAGATGGGGTATTCTCTGCATTCTCCATACCAGTCCCATGTTTACTCATCTCCATTCCTTAAACTCACATGCTCTCTCTTGGCTCAAACTGGGAATGCCCCGAGGCTCTCTGCACAGTTCCTGTTTTTTGTTCTTCTGGTATTGTTTCCTTTCTGCCTAGCGCCCTGAATGACAAGGCTGGTGTTTGAAGTTCCTCTACTGTGAGCTTGGCTTCCCCAGGGAACCCAAAGATGAGTACAGAGCTCTGCCCACTGGCTTCCTCTGGGCTCTGGACCCTTACAACCATCCTTATTCTCCCTCTTGCACTCTTGGGGACCCCTGGTCCCTGGGCTCATCTCATTCAGGCTAAGAGACTCACAAGACCCGTAAGGGGGTCTGCTGGGGCATCTCTGTTTTTCTCAGGTAGATGTAGGGAAGAGGCCTTCCTGTAGCTGAATTTCACCTATCAGTTCCAGAAAGAACTTGGCATTTGTGTCTTGCAAGGTCTCCTTGGTCTTCAGATAGCCAGCTGGTTAGCACCCAGTCTTCAGGAAGTCCTGTTGTAGGAGGAAGACAGCAAACCTGGGGCCTGCTGTCACAACTTGAGCACTTGAGAGGCAAGCCTGGATAAACACGGTGAACTGAGGGTGAACTAGGGCTTAGATTCTGTGTCTTAGGAAAGGACAGGGGAGCGGGTTAGTAGATAAAGCAGGCAGGATCCCAGAGTTCAGGGATGGGGGAAGACATGTAGGGTGTGCGTTCTCTGCCCATGGGTTGGATATATGCATTTGGTGATGGATGGGGGAAATGATTTGTCATGTATACATTTTATTTCTCTCAGTCACAGTTTGCTGACTTTGTACATATTCCGGTTTGGAATAAAGTGGTGAGGTCTGATTGGACAGACTGGCTTTGGGGGTTTTGTTGTTTCATCGGACTTCACTCTGGAGCCTGTTAGAATTTTATTGCATGGAAAACGGGAACCATCTCCTAAAAATGTTGATGCAAACAGGGACACCTAGTCCGGGGGTGTGGTCCCCAGAGGAAGACTTAACTGGAACCTCTCTGCTGTCTCCAGACCCAGCAGCTCCGATGAGACCATTTCACTCACCAAAGCTGTGATTTTGTTTCTCCTGGATAGGACTTAAAGAAAATAAAACTTCAAAAAACTGTGGAACACACTATTTAAAAACATGCATTCTGAGTCAAGCATAAACACAAAGCTGTCTTTTTATAAAGTCTGAGCTTTATGAGGCTGCCAAAATGTTTCTCCGTCAGTTTTAAAAATTGAAGTAGGAACCACTTAAGAGTGAAAAATATTCCATGGAGGAAATTCTCAGATGTTGAATTCCCAGGTTTATATCACAGAGAAGTCACTATCTGTGTGTGAGAGCCTTGTGGGCAAAGCTGGTCAGATGGAGCCCTTGGGCCAAGTTATTACCTGGGAGGACACTGTGAGAGACCAGATTCCAGTGGAACACCTCAATAATTGAGATGTCATGCTTATGTTCACCAAAATTCCCCAATTTCCCAGTCACCCACATTCCTACTTCACGTACCTGTATCCTAAACGTGCAGACAGACACACACGCACAGAAGAGCCATCCTCCCTTCTCAACCCATCTGGGCCAGAACGGAGCGTGGGAGACACATCTCAGGGGTTGCTCTGGAAACAGTGCTCTATTACTTGTTCCATTTCCAGAGACTCCAGGTTCAGGCTCTCACCTCCCACCATCAGTCCCATTACCTTCTGGATTTTCCTCTTCCTTCCCTTCCAACGTGTCCCCTTTCTCAACTGTTTGTTTTCAGCTCTTAGAAATGAGTGGAGAACAAAGCCATCACTGTTCTTGAGCCCACTTCTGGGTATTTCTCAGACCCGACGGGCACTTCTCTACTGTGTTGTGGGTGTTGTTGACCTGGCATGAGGATCCATCATCTCATCCGGAGGGCAAGAGCCCAGACTAATTTTGCACACTCGCCCAAGAGCTTAGGAAGCCAGCACAATGCTACTTTTTTATAGCGATTTGACAGAATAATCTTGACTCTAGTATGATATGGGGACTTGTTTTTAAAATAAATGTTTCTCATGTTTTACAAAAGAATTGGACTATGTGGATTCGAAATAAATAGCCACAACTGCAATTCATAGATGGGTTTGAAAAACAGTGAGCCAGGGCACCCTAGAGCTGCCGTTGACAATCCAGAGGCTGAAGTGCTTAGGGAAGGGGTGGTTTTCCTGTATTGGGACGTGTGGCTGGAAAACAGAGAACAGAAGTACTTGTGGAAGGCTTTGGAGTGACGTGTGAGGGGACGCTGGAGTGTGATGGGCCAGCACTGCCCCCGGGGCACAGTGCAACAGATGACATATAGGCTGTCACACCATGCTTCCCGGTGGGCCAGATCCACGCGGGTCACTCCACGTCTTTGTAGAGAAGAATTAGGTTCTAGTTATGGGTGAGGTCTTTGCTGTCCTCAAGGCTTCCTCTCAGCTTCTGCAAGTCTTGGGCTGATAGGGAGTCAGGGTCGTGGCTAGATGTAGTAACTGTTCAAGGGACCAGGCTAAGGTGTTTTCACAGGAGTTTGGATTCTCCTTGTATTGCCCTGGTGGCAGTCTCCTCACTGGCTTAGAGAGCACGAGTTGATAGTGCCCACTTGTGCTGCTTCTGGATTCCTTACACAAGCTCACCATAGCCTCTTCCCACCCAGTATGCCATAGCGGTGTTACTCATCCCCCTCTAATAATGGAATTACATCTCTTCTACAGAGAGGGCCGTTAGGGGAAGTCCTAAATGCTTTATTATGTGAATAACCTCTCCAGGATTGAACATTCCATTACTAAGGTCAATGGCAAAGAGCTGCAGCTTTGCTGATAAAAATCACTAACTCCTTTCAGGCACCATGCTGAGCCCTGTTTCTCTTCATCTTATACCTTTCACATTTACCCTCATTTCACGTGTTGGAAAAGTGAGGCTCAACTTTTCTCTTGCACATTATCCCTTTCTTTTTAGAATACTCTGGTCATACACTGAGCTCTATCTCATTTGAGTTATGAGAATTTAATTCTGGGCAGAATTTCATTTAATATTTCAGCGTATGAGGCATTTCTACATGTTTCCAGGGACTGTTTTGGATTTTGTGTGTCACTTGAGCAGCTTGAGCCCGGTAAAAAGAGAGTCGGTGTGTGGTCATTCTTACAACGTCAAGCTGTGGTTGCCTCAGAGAAACCTTGGATTGCTAAATTTTGGTGGCAATAACTTCTATATACTATGTTTCTTTTGCCTTCATATTCTTCTTTTTTGGATTACAGGTTTAATTATATAAACCTTGAGTATCACAGGCCAAAAAACAAACCAAACCAAGGCTCAGAGAGGTTAAGTAACTTGTTGAATATCGCACAGCCAGAGATTTCAAACCCACATTAGGCTCTTCAACCATTTGTTTAATTGCCATTATTTGTATCAGATATACTTGAATCAGAGGTATTATGAGATTCAAGCCATATGTAGTTAAAATGTCAAGGTTCCAAGGAAGCTGTTGTTTCTTTATACCATGGTTAAGGGGTGAAATATGATCTCAAAGACATTGAAAATGGAGAGGAAGCTATAAAGATGATCAACCACAAGGATAGAATTTGTATTTAAAAATATGCCTTCAAGTCAGGTGATGCATATACTGACTACTCGGGGCACATATCAAGTAGCATAAATGTTTATACCTCTACCCCTCCTCTTTCGTTAAAAAAAAAAAAAAGGGAATCATAGTTGAAGACAGTTTGCATAGACTGGTCAGGTGGTAATTGTTTACAGCGATGTCATGCTCATTCTTCCTTGCTGGCTTATTTCTAAGATTTAGTTCTTGCTTTCTAATCGATCATATCGACAAACAGGAAAAAAGACACACACACCAGTGTTACAAAACCTTGTATTAATCATTTCCCTTCACTTTCAATATAACGTTGATATGAAATATAGCCATGATTCTTAGTTACATGGGAGGAAATGAGTAATAAATACATTGTAGCAAGTTTAAACCACAAGGGTGTTTCACTGGTAACAACATTTGAAAACTGTACACTTGCAAAGAACAGCATCTTCAAACATTAGTATATCTGTATATCAGTAAAGCTTTACATGTAACAAACATGCTATTTCCATATATGACAAATTTAAAAAATATGCATTGCTTGGCAACATGAACTAGGCAAAAATAGTTCTTTGTTCACTAACTTTATACAGGAAAACAGGACGAGAGGCATGCATGTACAATAGGGATGCCTGCACGGGGCATGCAACAAAAGAAAGCTTTTTAAAAGTCAGCTTACATTAGGCATAAATACATGAGGGTTATATATTAATAAGGGAGGAAGTCTTCTGTTTGACATTATTAACATTCCTGTTTTCTTCCTATTCCTCCCAGAGGAATACACATTCACCTTTAAGTAAAGATAAAGGAATTACAAAAAAATAAAACTCACTTTGCAAACATCTCTGATGACTTGTAAAAAAAAAAAAATCAACATTAGTGTTATCACAGCCCCATGTGCAAATGATCCTTCCGCAGGTCCTTCTTGTAACAGGCACGCCCGAATGCCTTGGTCAGGCTGCTTCCCTGTACCCAAGCCGCAGCCGCCTGCTGCAGACATCTCCAGAGGGCCAACGAGACTGGGACCTGCTTTTCCGCCCCTCGCTGCCCTTCTGGTTGCATGCCTATGCATTCAGCCCAGGCTTTTGGGGGACTCCCGGTGCTAACTGGGGAATGCACGTCTACAAACCTTGCACTGGCAGTCGCTACAAGAGGTGCAGAAGAACACAGGACCCGGAGAAGGCTCCCATTCCGTAAAAGGCAGCCAATGACACCTCAAAAGAAAACCTTGTTTCCCTCAGTGTCTCTTCAAAGGAATGGGAGATGGGGGCCCAGCTGTAGTTCCAATCCTGAGTACCAAAAAGGGACCATCAATACACAGGATTTGAGAGCTTGGTGCAAACAGCCGCCCTCTGCAGGCAGACCCAGCAGCGTCTATTTGGCTTGCTGGCCCTTGTTCCAAAAGTTAAACTCAAAAAGCGTGTGGAAAAAGACACATCAGCAGCAATGTTTCAATTCTTGTACACAGTTCATGTGTGTCTTCCTACTGTTTCTGGTAAGAAACCACTATGAATAAAAAGCACCAATAAAACATCATACATGGTAACAATATCATAGACCACCACTGTCCCTAGGACAGTGTAGAGGTGCCACATACATACTGCTTAAATCAGAAAAAGGGGGGGAAACATGTAGTGAAATAGATTTTCCTCTAAGATTTTTTTTAACGTTTACTATTAATATAAAACAGTTGCATTTGGGGGTCAATGGGTAAATACAAAAAAAGGCACTGCCGCTTTATTACTAAATATCCGACTTCACAGCCTTACGCATGCAACTGTTTGATTTTTTTTTTTTTTTATAAATAAAGTTCTTTTGCTTTAGGATTTTAAAATTGAGCTGTATACCTGCAGTCAACACAGGACTCAAAACAAGGTTGGGACAGGCTCCTAAAATTTATCAGAACACTCAACTTAAAAAAAAGAAAAATTGAAACACTAATAGCAAAACACAACTAAGTAGATAAATCTATACACAGTCAATGAAAAATAAGCTTTTCTTTTTTTTAAAAAAAGAATTATGTTGTTATTAATAACAGACTTTATCATGGTTACCAGCCATAGCAAGTTAATAAGTAACATATCCAAAATAATATCTCTAATAATCAGATAACCATTGTTTCTATATTCAGTGAAGGAATAAATAGAAATCCAGATTTGCAAATACTTTAAGGTCTTCTTCCTTTTAAAGGATTCATGCTAATGTGATTGTGTTCACAATCTGTTTTCTGAACAACCCAAGTCTTTATGGATATATGTGTTTTGCAGCAGATCTGAGTGCTTTCTCATTTCCCCACAAGATGTGTAATACCCTTGCTTTTTCTTCTCTTTATTAACTTTCTTAGCATCCAAAAAACACCTTCACAAACCCTCTGGTCTTACCTTTGGCCTTCGACATTTTTTATCTTTTCTTCCTGCCTTACATGTGATCGTCTATCTCAACACATTCCCCAAGCAACACGAAGCTTGTTTAGAAAAGGGGTGTGGAGGATGAATGTTAATGGCACTTGGTTAAAAACACAAAAAACCAAAAATAAAACGCACTAAAAATTGCTGCCCCTTTTTGCACATGGATTTGCATGTTTAGAATGTAGTCCCCGAAGGGGAGGTCAGTCTGTCTTAACGCAAAATGTGATGTGGTGGGTTCAAGTCCCCCCTTCCCTTGCTAAAGGCTCTCTACGGTTAAGATGCTCCCACCTTTTTAAACCTTAGAAAACTTCAAAAGCAAGGCTGAACTGGGTGCACATTTTCAATCTTGAAGGTAAAAGAAAGTTGTTTAAATTTCATTAAGGCCTTTTAAATCTGTATTTACTTCATTAATTTTTTTTTTTTTAATAACCGTAGGCAAGTGCAGTGATTTTCATGGTCCAATCTCTTCAATTTCGACGCTGCCTTCGCCGAAAGCAACGGCACCAGACTCACCCATTTAATAAACAGGCCTTAGACCGTCTCCCCGCTCTCGCCTCTGGCTGAGCATTCATACCATCATTTACACAAACCAATTTTCCAGTGCAAAGCACAACTCCTCTTTGATTTCCTTTAATACCCTCCATTGCCTCGAATCCCAAACGTCGTCTTTCTTGCCCTTAAGAAACAGAGCTATTACTTCGTGGTAGCACAGTTTGTTAATACCTCGCCACGTCAGGGCTGGTTTTCTGGCTCTTCTGTGCCGCCGGATCGACGACACAGCAAACCCCTGACGTACACGTGGAGGGAACCACGTTTGCATCCTGAAGCCGCCCTTTCTCACATCTTCCTTCACAGCCCGCCCTGCCGCGCGCACTGCACGTCTCCCTACACGCTCTCTCTGCCACTTGCTGACTGACCCCTTAGACACTGTCCTGGGTCTGGCTCTCCTCCCCTTCCTCAGCAGGGAGCGAGCCAGGGGGACGCGGCCCCCAGGCTCAGGTCCCTCTGCGCAATCGCAGTGGAAGTGGTCTTTTGAGCTCCTTATCTGCCATGAAGGCCTTTCGCAAGGGAAAAATGTCGGTCCTTGCCATTTTTCCTCCAGTGGAACTTGAACCCACGTGTGTGTGTGTGTGTGTGTGTGTGTGTGTGTGTGAGAGAGAGAGAGAGAGAGAGAGAGAGTGGAACTTGAACCCGTGTGTGTGTGTGAAGTGAGGCAGAGGGCGATAGGATGAAACTCCACCATAGGGTGGGGAGGAAGAGGTGTCTCTGGGTGAGAAGCAAATCCAGCCCAGAAAGGGGCCGCAGGATTCTTTCAGCATCTCACGGTGACCTGCGAGCCGACCCTAACTGATCACACACACGGTGCCGTCCTTCCCCGCGCTTCCGGTCACGTGCTCGTCCCACCAGCCGAGCGCGGCCACGGTGGAAAGACCGACGCCTCCTCGGCCTACGTGACGCGTCCGCCTTCCCGGCCAGCGCGGCTTCGCAGCCATTTTGAGAGACAACCCTGCTGCTATTATAAAAATAGAGGAAAGAAATGAATCCATATCAACAAATCCTTTACAAAAACCATAGTATGAAGAGAAGTTCTATCCAAACTCTTTACACATTATGTACCCTTTAAAATTGTTATGTAAACAATACACAAATCAAAGTTTCTCTGAAATTTTGTTGGAGGGAACGTTCCCCCCACTCTGCCGCCGGGGCCGTGCGGCCCTCTGCGGCGGCTCGACTCCAAGCCGGGTCCTCAAGGAAAGCCGGTCCTGGCGGCAGGGAGGGCGGGCCGCCATCTTGCTTTGGTCGCACTCGCCCACGACTGCGTCCGGGGGCCTGACTGCGGTGGCGGGCTGTGAGGGGCGCCTGGGCCCAGGGTTCAGCCTCCCTCCCTCGTCACTCCCAGCTCTTTGCCCGCGGTACTTTTTGTTCGTTTCTCCCTCTCTCTCCATCCAGGAAGCCACTTGCCTTCCCTCTCCATCCCCTCCCAGCCCCACATTTCCCTAGAGACCCCTCCCCACCCCGCACACCAAGCCATCCCGTGACAGAAACAAATGACAAAATAACCAATCCCCGGTCTACTGATATGTTTACAAGGACGACCTACGCTCTCACAAAATCAAAATGGGAGAGGGACCAGGGAAAAAAAAAAGGCTGCAAAGTATCTCGGAGGATTCTGTGCAACCCTGAAGATGGCTGACACTGGACCCGCAGCAGTCGATTTCACGGCCAGCGCGGTCACTCTCATCTTCAGCTTCTAGATTGTGGAGGTCCGGTCAACCCCGTCTGGGAGAGAAAGAATTCATGGTGGGCACAGCTGAGCAAAACCGTTCCCTTCACGGCCACCTAGTCGCACACCCTGCACGCTGGGCTCCCCGGTCTCTGAAGACAGGTGAAGACCACACTTCCCCATTCATCCACCCCTTCATTCACACACTCACCCACTCAACATCTGCGGAGTAGCCATTTTTCCAGGAACTGTAATGAGTCTGGGAACCAACACAGGAGACCTAGTCCTCACCCTGTAAGTACACACATCCTTGTCGGGACAGCTCTGTAAAGCCACAGGGATGTAGGAGGCATCATTGCTATGATGGAGTATGTACCAGGCAGAGCAGGAAAGATGGAGTAAGAGTTAAGAGGTCCCTGGGAGTCAAGTGCAGTTTAACGGAGAAAGAAAATAACTTTTGTAAGATGGTGCTTGTAGGAGGAGGAGGAAGCAGGAAAGGAAGAGGGTGTGGGGAGGGCATACAACTCATGTACTGGTGTGATGTTGGTCATTAATTGGTGGGGCTGGGGGCTACATGGAGGTTTAGGGTGTGGGATGGGGGAATGGAGGAGTGGCAGGAGATGTGCTGAGAGCTGGCAGGGATACTGAAGCAGACATGCAGGTGGACCTGTCTAGCTCACATCCCTTTCTTTGGTAGCATCCTCCTCTCAGCGAGTCCCTACTGAAAGCCTGGGCATGAGGTGGTTGTGACTCTGAGCCCCAATCACAGCTGAGCAGACCAAGGGGATGCAGCTCACCCAAACTGATCTAGATTCTCTGTCTCAAGAATCTGGTTAGGGGCAGACAGTATAGTTAGAGGTGTGGGCACTGGGAACGGAAAGATCCTGTGGAAGTGGGTGAATGCTATGCTATGCAACACAGGCTATGTCTACATCATGCAGAGTCAGTGAGACCAGGCTGTAAAGTGGAGGATGTGCATGTCCGACACAGAGGCCATGAGTGAGACAAACTGCTGGGGGAGCCGAAGGCTGCCTAGCTCCTTTATGGTTGTCTTACACATGGGACTATAGGAGGATCCCCAGAATGAGGCCATAAGGGTCTTGTATACTATGAACAGGAGCTTGGACTTGGTAATTGGGGCATTCTGAGCAGTAGAGTAATTGGGTCTGATTTTAGAATGGTTTCTCTGGCAGCTGTGTTAGAAGACCTAAAAAGGGACAAGGCTGGTGGCAGCAGGGCCCCTACAGTGGTCCATGCTAGGGCTTGTCTGACAAGGGCTTATCCAGTGAGCAGAGAGAAGCATGGATGAGCCATTGTAGAGGTAGACATGACTGTGTTCAGTGGCCAGTAAATGAAGGCCAGGGAGAGAGGCAGGATGCTTCCCTGGTTTTGCTGATATCCAAACATCAGCAGGTATGTCCTGGTCTGAGCCTTGATGTCACAAACCTGGTTTACCAGGAGGAGCATCTAGATCCAATAGACAGAACTCAGGTGTGAGAGGGGAGTGGCAGAGTGTTGTGGGAAAGCTGGAAGACCTAAGTGATGGGGGGGAGTACTGAATCCACTGTACAAGCCTCCTCGCCTCCCGATGGGTGGTGCCAGTCTGGTGTCTTGCCAGCAAGGACTTGAAGGAGACATGTTTAATTGAAATTTTTTTTTTAAGATTTTATTTATTTGATAGAGAGAGATCACAAGTAGATGGAGAGGCAGGCAGAGAGAGATAGAGATGGAAGCAGGCTCCCCGCTGAGCAGAGAGCCCGATGCGGGACTCGATCCCAGGACCCTGAGATCATGACCCGAGCCGAAGGCAGCGGCTTAACTCACTGAGCCACCCAGGCGCCCCTGTTTAATTGAAATTTTGACTGAGATTACTGTAGGTTCACATGCAGTTATAAGAGAGTATCAGGTTTCTGGGTTTGCTGGGTTTCTCCCAATGGTAACATTTTGCAAAACTATAATATTACCATGAAGATACCAACGTTGACACAATTCACTGACCTTACTCGGATTTTCCCAACTTTACTTGTACTTGTGTGTGTCCATAAATTTCCACATAGTTTTTGGAGAGATTTTAAAAAAGAAAAGCAAATGACCCGGGGAGTGTTTATGATAATCAGGCCATCAGTCCTCGAGGCTCCCAGATATGAACTTACAATCATAATGCTGCCCTGACTTCTGCAGGTGTTAACCTGAGCCTCTTATGGTGGTTCTGCAATGGTAATGGGTCATGGGAAACAGCGGGTGCATTAAGTATACACACGTGTTGGTGTGTAGACATCACTCCCTTGTCTGTAGGAGTGAAGTGCACACACTTGCCAGGGCTCATGGCCTACTCATTAATGCCAACCCTTCATAGCTGTGTAAGTGGGGAGCGAGAAACATAAAAATCCCAACTAATCCAACCCCAAGCTGCATTTTCACTTAATTCCAATCCTATACTTCATCCTCCAAGGGTGACAGTATTCATCTGTAGGGAAATGACCCACAGGTAAGTCCAGATTCACTATTTACAGTTGTGTAAGGTGTACAACTCCAGGGAGCACCATTTTCATGTATTTGTTGTGAGTTTTATAGTTAATTGACAAATAACAAATCAGTGGCAGAACAGCATGTTAAGAAAGTAGAGCCTTTTTCTAATTTACACAAAGTCTGGTGTGGCTCAGTGGGTTAAGCCTCTGCCTTCGGCTCAGGTCATGATCTCAGGGTCCTGGGATCAAGCCCAGAGTCAGGCCTTCTGCTCAGCAGGGGGCCTGCTTCCCGCGCGCCCCCCCCCGGCCCCACCCCTGCCTGCCTCTCTGCCTATTTGTGATCTCTCTTTCTGTGTCAAATAAATAAATAAATAAAATCTTTTTTAAAAAAAGTCTCCATATCAGCTAGAAATGAGGCTGTTAAGTCTCAAGAAGGAATAAGGAAAGAGGGTGAGAAGGAATGGCGAGGGAATCATGTGAAATCCATGAATCCTGGAGCACCAGAAAGTGGATGGGACATTCCTCTTTATGATGGAATTCACTGCAGACTCTGTCCTGCTTGGACAAGGCTTGCTTTTGTAGCCATGTCTGTTCCTGCCCATACAACCTCTGTGCAGGAGGAACATAGCAGCCAGGCCACCAATAAGGAGCAGGTCCAACAGAGCCAGATGAAAACCTTAAACCAAGATGGCAGAGGCAGCCCACCTCCTTGGCTTCCTCATGTTGGAGAGGCCAAGGGGAGGGCAAAGAAGAAGCAGAAATGGAAGGCCAAAGAGAGAAATGGCTTAGACTGGCACCAGGAGGGTTGTAGTTAGTGTAGGACACTGAGAGTAGAGATGTCAGCATAGAAGGATGGGCCCCTCCAAGGCCTGGGGCTCATGGACTAGCCACATTAGAAAGTCCATCATAGGATGTGGTGTCCCAGAACTTGGCCACCCTCCCATCCTGTCCTGAGACACAGGCAGAGGAACCTCTTTTACTTTGCTTTCCTCTCCATAATTATATGTCCTCCTGTAAAATGATTTAATTCATTGGCATTCTCTTCCCAGCGAGGTCATCTTCCTAGCACCTGGAAGAGGTGGGCCCAGCAGAGAGGTGCAGTCTCAGTGAGGGCGGGCTCACGGCCACTGTGCCTAACTGGGCCACCCTGAACTTTCATTCTCTGCTCTGGAAACTGCTTACGAGGCTTCCCACCAGACAGGATTATTGAGGAAAAACACAGCAATAAGAAGGCTTAGGAGATTAACAAGATGAAAACATTAGCAAAAAGCCCCATCAGTTCATAGAGGTTTTCTGTAAAAGTAGAAGAATGAGCTAAAAAATGAAACCTTTTCAATGAAAACCTCCCTTTAATAAAGAGCATTTGGCATTCTTGCTACTAATGATGATAATGTTAGCACTTAGCAGTTTGAGAAGGGCTCCCAAAGTGCCAATTATCGGAGATATATCAAGCCCTGGGGAAGAAGGTCAGTTATCCTTGCTGACTCTCAAAGGCGGAGGGAGTTCCTCACCCACCAGCCACCGTTGGGTGGGCGGGAGCTTGGGCTGCCTGAAGTGGGCCGAGCTTGGCCTGAATGCGCAGGGCCTGGGAGGCTTCCCTTTTTGAAAAAATTGAGATCTAATGTGCATACCACAAATTTCACCCTTTTAAAGTGTATAATTCCGAGGTTTTCGTATATTCACAGAGTTGTGCAGCCATCACCACTGTCTAATTCCAGAACATTTTTATCCAGTATCCATCAAGCAATCACTATCCACTTGGCAGTTCCTTCTGGTCCCTGACAACCACTAAACCATACTGTCTGTTTCTACAGATTTGCCTCTTCTGGACATTTCATAAATTCCTAAGTGGAATCGTATACCATGTGGCCTTTTGTGTCTGGCATCTTTCATTTAGTGTAATGCTTCCAAGGTTCATCCAAGTTGTAGCATGGATCAGAACTTCATTCCTTTTTAAGCTGAACGATATTCCACTGTCTGGCTATAATGTATTTCGTTCATCCATTTCTACCTGTTGATGGACCTTTGGGTTGTTTCCCATTACTCATTAGGTGCTACCAGTGTGCTGACCCAGTCTCCTTGGTTAGCTGGAGAAGAGCAGTTGGTGGCATCTCCCCACAGAGGGACCAGGAATGGACCAATGATGTGGTAAAAGCTTCTAGGATATGAGTGGCTAAGGGAGAGAGCAGTGTTTGCAAATGGGGTTCCTGGAACCCCGTGGAGGTCACATTAGGAGCTGTGCCTTCCCAACATCTGTTCAGTCAGAGGCTCTGGGAGGCCTTGGGATAGCTCGCTTCTGGTGCTGAGTGGAGGATTTCTTTGGGCCGTGGAGAGCCCTGAACAGCTGAGGTCAGGTAGGTACAGTCCTTGCTTTCCAATCTCCTCCATGCTGAGCATTTGTTGGTCTCATACTTGGTGTCAGGATAAGACTGTGTTTGCAGGGACTAAAAATCTAAAAGTCCCTGGTCAGGAGGACAAAGCCCGCTGGAGCAGCAGCTGACCGCAGCCTTTCTCCCCACCACGGCTAGATAGTGCACATTTTGGCTTTAGGTGTTCTGACTGCCCATCTCCAGGGAGGGTGAGCGCATCCCGACTGGAGAGGACTGTTGGGAAGGGTCACAGGAGGCCTCTCTGACTCAGAGCCTCCTGGAGGTTGGCAGGAAGGGGTGGACATTGCTCCTCTGCCTGCCAAACATCCCCATGGCTGGCGCAGAGTTCAGGCTGGAGAAAAGCACTTGGTTAGTACCCGGAGGGCACTGAAGGCCTCCCGGGGCTCCAGTGATGACATAGGGCTTCAACCAGACAGGGGACAGCCCAGCTGCTTCTGGAGCTCCTTGCGGGGCTGCAGCCCACAGGCACATGGAACTAGACCATCCCTGTCACACTGTGAAGGACGTCTCAGACTGCTTGGGGCTCCAGGCATCGTGGAAACCATTTGGAGCAGGGAGATGTAAAAACAAGCAGGGATTTTTGTTTCAAAAATTCTATTTTTAGAACAAGCTGGGATACGCTTGGACCAGACGGGGAGATCTAGTGCCGAGAAGGAAAGAATCCAATTCTGTTGGCGGGGGGGGGGGGGGGGTTGTTGCCACTAAAAGCCATGTCTTGTGTTTCTGACTCCTCCAGCTCCCAGCATTTGGCTGGGACAGCTGCTGCGCTAGGACCTCAGAGTGCACTGGGTGGGTGGCTCTGAGGAAAAAGGGACAGAGGGACAGCCTTGGTCTCCGGGTCCCTGACTCACCTCCCAGAAAAGAAGGAGCAGGGCATTGTGGGCTCCTCAGTGTGGTATGGCTTGACAAGGATCCAACAGCACCCTGAGGCCACTCTCTCTCCTATCCCCTGCCTACTTCTCCTTATGCCTTGCACATTCCTCCTGAGCTATGGCCAGAGTGTAGACAGCAGATGGCTGCTAGTTCTCCCAGGCATGTGGTAAAAGGCAAGGAGGACTCACTCACCTCCCAGGGCGTGCTCGGTCATACTGAGGCACAAGGACTCCAGCCTGTTGTTGATGTCAGGTTCAGTCACAGGAAGCTGGAATTCTGCAAGGGACAAAGGGTTATCTTGGTGATAGAGACTCTGAGAACAAGGAGAAGGTATGCACGGTGCTGTGGGGCACCACCCTGTCCACCCTGGAGCAATTTCAGGGGGCTCTGAGGATCAGCATGGAGGAAAGTTACACTCTGATTTCAACCAACCTATGAGTCTGTTAGGCGTACGGAGTCCATTGTGAACATGGGCAGCTGGAAGAAAACTGCTCACTAAAAATAGCTGGTCAGAGTCAGAGTCTGTCAGTCCTCTGCTCAGAACCCTCCAGCAGCTTCCCATCAGAGTAACAGCCAACCCCCTGCCATGGCCTGCAAGGCCCACATGATCGGACCCTTATTAACCCTTCCCCGTGTACAGCTTTCCTCGCCCTTCCTTCCTTCCCAGGACCTCTTCTGCCCGTTTTTGCACTGCTGTTCCCTCTGCCCAGAATGGTAGTCCCTCGATACTTCCATGACTTTCTCTCTCCCTGCCTTCACATCTCTGGTTCTCCTGTGTCTTTAGAAAGGACATTAGAGATAAGCAGAACTTTCCCAGCCCTATGCCTTTTCCTCTGCTTGCTTTTTCTCCACAGCTGTCACCAGCATCTGACCCATTCTTTATTTGCTGCCTGCTCCCAGTTCCATGTTCACTTCGCTGGAGCAGGACTTGGCCCTGCTGCTCCCCGTGCCTAGAAGCGGGCTTGGCACATTTCTGATTTGTTACAAGGAAACAGAAACCACAGCATGGCACAGTTCTCGAGTGGTCTTAGAGTGACTGGCCAGGTTGGCTTGGCTAACACAAGAACCCACCGAACCCACAGGGGTCTGACTCCAGAGCTGGCTCTCCCCAGCATGCTGCAGCAACTAAACTTGCTCGTCAGTCCTCGCTGCCTCCAGCCACTTAGAAGGTCAGAGATGTCCACTGGGCAGACTCTCACTGCCCGGGACTAGGCTGTGGGCCTTATAGTCACAAAGCCCCCTCTACCATCTGGACCTTCCCTCTCTCTCCAGGCTCCAGTTCGTCCTCCGCCAAGCAGGAGGCAGCCAGTAGGGGCCTCCTCCTCTGTTCTGCTGGGCCCCTCACTGTCAGTACGTCCTTCTCTCCCAGCCCCCGTCAACCTGGGAAGCTCTTGAGTGTCTTTCACTGGCTTGGAAGCACCTTGCAGACAGCGACAGTGCTCTCATTTCTGAACCTCGCCTAATTCCAGCGATGGCCTTCTGGCACGCTTCACACATGTCTATTGAGTGATGAAAAAGATGGAAACTTTTCCATCTAAGCTAAGAACTTAGAAAGAACTAAGAACTGTGAAATCCCATAGTGGGGGTTAGGGGACAGACAAATCAGCAGTGGGATATGTTCTGAGGGCCTGGGAATCTCAAGGTTGCCACTGTCTTCATATGTGACTCTGGGAAACTTCTCTTCTCCATTGGGCCTTCCCTCTTCAGTCTGGAAGTGGGAAGAGGATCCTGGTGGCCCAAGCTTCAGGCCATTTCCTCGCTCCTTTGAATCTCCACCAGAGGGCACTTGGGGCTGGTGGGCGGGATGACAAATGAGGTTAGGTTGGTGGTTTAGTGGGATAGGAAGTTGAAACCAATGGCTAAACCCAAGTATTTGTTTTCCTTGATGAGCTACACATTTAGCTTTTCTCTGCAATCTGTGTTCCCCATCACCAGCTAATTCAGAGGCAGATATCATTTCTGTTGTTTAAAATTCTGAGTAGATGGGCAAAATGGATCAATACGAAAAGCACTGGGGAGCAGACAGGGTTCTTTCTGACACAAGTTCCAGCATCAATGGGTTTGAAAGGCAACTGTTGCCAATTCATGAACAGAGGATGACATGAACAGAGGATGAAGGGGGGCTGCCGGGAGCCAGGGAGAATGGAAGGGTCTCTCCCACCACCACCCATTGTTGCTGTCAGAGTAGGGTCGGGGCAATCAGACAATCCAGCGGGAAGAGTATTTTAGTATTTTCATCCATTCATGTGAAAATCATATGCATGCAAAATTAGCAGCCTTCAGGGTGTGAAATCTATAAAATAGAAACACAGTTTTATATATAGCCAGTTAGCAAATATGAAAAAAAAAACCCTCAGCAATTATAACCATCCATATGCTCATTGTAAAATTTAGTTTACTCTCTAGCACTCCCCTTTAAACAAACACTGTGGAGAGATTTGGATAAATAAAGATGCTCGACATTTGGAGAGAAGTGTTTCAGCTGCAGGATTTCTTGCCAACACGCAGCAAAATGCCATTTTCCAAGCCTAGGACTGTGTGTTCAAAAAGGGGGCTGAGAAATGCGGGGCTCTCTGCTCTAGCATCTCCAAACCTTAGTGGCTGCTCTTTTAGGTTGAAAGTTGGCACGGTTGCTTTTTCTCCCTTGGCTCTTCCCTCTGGTGCGCCAGGGTGTCGCGACCCCCACCACTCTCAGAGAGGCTCCGAAAAATTCTAAGTCTTGGGAGAAGCCCATATGTTCACACTCCAGAGTTTCCTAATAGTGTGACTTTTTAATTGTGTATTTGATAAAAACAGATCCGTGGCATCTCCCCACACATACAAGACAGAGGGAGACCAGCTGGGTAGATAACAGCTTCCATCTCAGGCTAGAAGCCCTCAGCCAAGTGTGGCTTGGGTGGGCAGAACTCTCAAAGCCCCAGGAAGCATTTGGGCAGCTCCCGCCACCCAGGCACACATGACGCACCAGGCCAGCTCCTGCTCTGGCTCCTGCTACCCCAAAGGCTCATTGCATTGAGCCTGGGTCCCTAGCTGTAATGGGACAGGCAGATGCAGTTTTATGTCCTCAGTAAGGCAAAAGGGAAAGACTGAGCCTTCTCTGCTGTTGCTGGAGGCAGGCCTGTTTCCTTAACTCAGGTGACATCTCCGAGAACAGGAATTTTTCCCCTGACCATCAGCACATTCCAGTATTTAGTGAGAGTTCTCCGTCCTAGGAACCCACGTTCTAGGTTGACCTGGGCCTTTTAAAATTGTGCCTTTTCAGAAGTCCCGTAAGTAGAGAACCTTGTACAGGCCCAAGGTCAACGAGATTCTGGAAGGGACCAGCTGCCCATGCCTAATGGAAGTGTTTCTGGAGGGTTCACCTGGAGGGTCCCATGTGGCTTTTTCTTGGCAGAAACCAGCCATCCTAGCTGAGTCTCACACGCGTGGAACGTATGGTATAGTCTGCAGCTCTCTCCCAGTCCCTGTGGCTGAGGCAAAGAGGCCGGTGTCTTCAGTACTTTAGAAAAAGAAATGGGGTATCCTAGCAAAACCCGCTAGAATTCGACTTTGCCAACAACAGCCTAGGATACTTGTTGAATAGCTAGGAAAGCTTCAAGTTAAGTGAAAAATGGGGTTGCTGGGAGGCTGAGGAGGACAGGACAGAGGGTGGAGAAGTGGGATCCGGACTGGGGTAAGGGGTATAAGAAAGAAAGGGAGACAGGGAGGATGGGAACCAAGCAGGACGGGGGAGGGTAGTCACAGAAGGAAAAGAAATCAGTGTGGTCAGGGCAAGAGAGCCACGCTGATAATCGCAGAGACAGTCATGGTGGTCGTGGCAAGTGGCAGAGGAACATGAGTTGCACTCCTGAGTCTGCTATGGGAACACAGCTTGTTCTCTGGTGGCCTCATTCCTAAACCTGCAGAAGTTTGTGCTATGAAAATCCTCTAGGACGCACACTTTCATGAAAAATGATGAGAACATAAGATAATATTGTACTGTCTAGGTCTCCAGACCTAGAGGGACCACCTAGACTAGAGGTTGGGTCACTCTCAGTTGGACTTTCAGAGGCAGGGGAGCACAGCCCAGGTGCGTTCTTGGCTGTGATACAGCCTCTCTACCTGAGCAGAATTGTTTGCCCTGGCCTACTAGAAGGCAGAGAGCAGAAGTGCACCAGGTACTTTAAGTGGGTCCCTGTTATGGTCCCTTCCTCTGCATGGCGGCCCCTTGCATTCCCCTAATGGACCCAGTGTATGCACAGCACTCTCCCTCTCCCCACTCTTTTGAAAGGCAGTTCTCTGAAAGGGAGAAACTCACATGAAGGAGGCAATGAATGACAACAGCTTGGGGCACTGTGTTCCCCGGTATGCAGCATTCTAATGGTGGAAGAAATACAGTCACGAGCTGGTGCATAGGGGAGGTCTGCTATGGCGAACAACTACGATACTTCATGAACCGCTGCCATGCAAGGCACCTTATTACCCATCTTACATCTGGGGCAGTGCAGCACCAAGGATAGATTGCAGATGGTTTTGTGCAGGAAGGAACCCCAGAATAAAGCTCTGTGAGACTGCCCAGACTGCCCTTCCTCAGGCTTTTCTTTCAATGTCGGCGTCTGGTCCCTCAGCCCCTTCCTGTCAGGCCTTCCAGATGGTGAGGAGACTTTGTGGCTTCTCGGTGCTACACCCGGGCTGTTTTGAGATCCTCTCTGACAGTATCTCAGTGGCGGCTGAGCCTTGGTCAGCAAGGAAGAGATCTGCTTCCAAGAGAAGGTAGTCCTGCAAGCGATTTCCCAAACTAATTTTCCAGTTGGGAAAACACCCTGCCTTTTTGGGAGAACATTACTACACTAGGCACCACACCTGTTTTGAGCTCAAGTTACCCCACTGGTGAGTGTAGAAGACCCTTCTCCCTCTTGCTCTGGGAGGACCAGCTTAGTGTTTCTTACTCTTGCCACAGGCCAGTGAGAGGCAGCGATCACTTAGTGGCTCTCCTTGTTTATCCCAGGAAACATCTAGAAAACTGTTCCTGTGGGAATAAACTAAAATACCATTCCTGACGTGGCCTTCAAGGGTCCATAAATCCTGTAGATTCAGGAAAGAAGAGATTGTTTTGCAAATTCGAGCCAGGTGACTGATTAATTGATACACAACTCAGGAGCTTGTTCTAGCCCCCAGACTATTCTATATTCTTTGGAGACATTTAAAATTTTCCATCATTTTAATGAAAGCATTTTAAGTTTGAATTGTCATCTTCAAGATCTGCCCACCTGATTTAAAATGGGTAGATATCCAGTGGCCAGGAGGAAGCCACTGTGCTGTATTATAATGGTTTTCTGACGATCTAATTTAGGGTTGGTCACATATCTCTACTCCATTTTCTGTTCACTACCACTTCTGCTTGTGTAAAATGAAAACCACTTGCTGCCTTCCTGATTTTGACTCCCTGACATGATACTTGTAGTTTGGTCGTGGCCCCCCGGCTGTCAGACCCTAGACACCTGCCAAACAAACAAGGACATGCTGCTCTGAGTGGCAAGGCCTATCCTGGATAGACCCTGTCTATCTAGTACAAAACTTCGTCTGGGCCTGACTGTGGCTGTTAGCTGCGGTAGCCCTGTCAACAAGGCTGACTCCTCAGGAAGAAGGAAGAGCTCTGATGATGACATGTGGTCTTAAAAACCAGTGTCTGATCTGCCAGGGGCAGGAATGATCTTGGAGACTGAGGAGCCTCCCATGGCAGTGACTCTGTGCAGGGTCTGTTCCCTTCAGCCAGGAATCCCAAAGTCGTGGCTGTGTCTGCCTTGCTCTTCATGACCATGTCCTGGGAAGAGCCACCCAGCATGGGCTGAATGTGCTGGGCAGGACTTAAGAGTGGCTCCTGCCCAGTACTCACCAGTTTATTTGCTTATGCAGGAGGCTAACTGAACCCCCTCCTTTAAAAAAAAAAAGACCCCCAGGCGTTCTGGAGTTCTAAGTCCCATTAATAAAGAACATCATTTAGAGACTTTGAGTTAACTACCAGGAAAAGTGAAAATAATTATAAGTGGCTGTCTCTGGGAGATGAGACTGGGGGCTGAGAAGGGGAGGGGAAGGGGACAGTCACTTTTCCTTAAAAGGCTTTCTATATTATTTGTTGTTGTTTTTTTTTTTAACAGTAAGAACAAGAGGGTGGAAACAATCTTAGGGTTATAGTTGCTCTGAGCATTAGCAAGTGACAAAGGTGCAGATGGAGGATATGTATCTACAGACTCAAAGAGTCCTCCTAGGGATGGCCCAGGTCTTCCTGGTGGGCCTGGTCTTCCCAATTCACACAGGAGAATGTGGGGAAAAGTAAGGTGAGAAGAGAGGACTGAGGACTTGGAAGAAGCCAAACGAAGGGACAGGGGCTTAGAAAGGAGCAAGGAGGCCACAGGTGTATAGAGACTGAAGGAGAAGGAGAATGGTCAGCTGTGCTAGGCCTCCCATGAAGCTGCAGGGTGGCTGGTATGTTGTCCCAGGACCAGGCCTGAGATCAGAGTCGAAGGATACATTCAAGGTGAAAGATCTCCTCGTGCCCAGGATATCTTTAAATCTCATCTAGCTTCTCTTTTATTGGAAGTGGATTATACAAAATTCTGCATGAAAACAGAGGCTGCGACTACAAGACCCAAGGAGAAGACCTTCACAACCCCTAAATTTCATCAAATATTTCTTCCCGGGAAGCTACAAGTATCAAAGGCATTTTAAAACAAACATGCACAAACAGTAAATGTTCTAGAAGAAGCAAGTTTAAACAAGCATTTGGACCATCTTCCTTTCCTGACACACCTTACCTCACCTTGCCATTCCTCCTCAGTGTCTCCTGATCTCCGTCCCACCTTTCCCTCACTCCACCAGGCACACTCCTACTCAGAATCTTCCACACATTCGCCACTGAGAGTGGCTGGGGTCCGAGCTCCTTGGCCTTGGGTTCAGAGCCCCCGTCATCAGCCAGGATCTTTCCAGCTCCCTTGTTCTACTCACTGCTACTTCAGCTTGACCCTTTGGCTCAGCCACGGCTTCTGGAACTCACTGAGGTACTTGTTACCATTGCGGTCTTGCTCCCTTGTTTCCTTCTGCATGCAACTCCACCCTCCTCTTTCCACGTCTTCACTCTCCGTCCCCTGAAGCTCAGCTCCAATTCCAAGAGGCTTTCTTGCCCTCCCAGGCCACAGCGACATTTCTTCTCCTCAAACTCCTGTAAGACTTGCTGTACAGAGCATCCCTCTTGCCTAGCGTGGGTATTTTCCTACAGGTACAACCTCTGTACCTGTGTGATTTTCCTACTTAGAAAGCCATCAAGCTAGATTCAGTCATTGTTTGGATGGCTCTATATTACTCACAGACTCTTAAGAGGTCGCTGTCTCATAGACAAAGTGTGCAAGTGATCATTGTCTGTGCATCATTTTGGTAACCCTGCTTTTAGGAGGCGCGGTGAGAGGTGCCACTGACTTGAAGTGACCACGCTGCTCTTTAACCAAGGAAAGGGAAGATGGCTGGTGCAAGAAGTCATGTTTGCAAGGTGCTCCCCAACCAGGGGTAAGTCTCTTAGCGTCAGTGCTGTGGAAGTTTTCTCTTTCTCTGTTTCACTTTCTGCACATCCCCCCGACATACACCCAAAGTAAACACACACACACAGACATGCACATGCATACTGCACATGGAACCCCTCCCAACTCCCCCAGATACCCTCCAGTGATATCTCTGGTTTAATCAATCTAGAAATATGACTAGTATCAAAAATATCCCCGTCAGATTGCAACCGACTCTGGGGCTCCATGTGCTGGCTCCCAGCCAACCAGCCGCTATTCATGCTGGCAAGGCACAGTTTAAAAAAGGAAAGGCTTCTATAAGCTCAAAAGAATGCGTGGTGACAGTCGAGGCTAAGCACTTTCCGGCTGGGTTCACAGGGGCATCTATTTTGGCGTCCTGGCCTCCCCTGTGTGTCAGGGGGAGGAGAGAGGGAGAGATCAAGTGCAGAGCCCTACCTGGCTGTTGGAACATCAGCATATTCTGTGGAGAAGTGTGCACGGGCAGCGAGCGGGTCCTTTGGACTGAGCTGTGGGTGCGGCTCGGCATGCTGTTGCTGCCCCCAGGGTTGGCGAACCATAGGTTCTAGTGAGAAACACAAAGGGGGGGACCCATTAGCCCACACACCCTGGGGTCCGGGGAGGGGTGTGGAGCAGGGCCGCCAGCCAGAATGCCGGAGGCAGATACCCCTGAAGAACTCTTTGCTAACTTCTGGGAGAGGCTCGTAGGCTCGTGCTGCCCATCCACATATTTATAGAGAGGGGGGTTGAGATTCCATTCATTTTCTTCCCCTCTCCAAGCCCCAGGCCTGTCTAAACCCCAGCTTAATCTGGACAGCTCTCTCCTTCACGATCTCCAAAACTCTTTTTATCCCTTTTGTTGCCTTTGCTTTTCCTATCACTTTTTTTCGGAGATGGGAAGAGTTCTATAAATGTTTGCAATGAAGAGCACAAACTATTTCGGGGCTCTCATTTGATTTTCTTTTTGAGATTCTTACAACTTACTACAAAGCGAGGGGGAGAAAAAAGAATCTTTCAGCTGGCACTGAGCTGGCACACCAAGCTCGCGTTTATTATTCTGCGGGTGTCCTGGTGGTGACTTCCTCTTGAACTGATGTGGGGCTTCCCACAACGGTCAGCAAGTGGGGCTTTCTCAGACCTTGTGGTGTGTGCTCTGGAGAGGGAATTCTGCCCATTTTCCCGGGAGCTCTTCTCCTGTTTTTAAACCAATCATCCCTTAGTTTCTCATGACAACGTAGACCCACTCATGCCCCTCCAATCCCAGCCCCAACCTGTGGAGCCCCACAAAGCCTTTCCATCCACAAAGCCGGGCACATAGATGGAAGGTATTGGGCAGAGTGTGAAACGGGACTGGTGGGTGGGGAGCCGTGGGACAGAAGTCAAATCTAAATCACACGGTAAAGACCTCTGGGGCAGCCTGGTCTTGACAGGCGGAGAATGTCCAGCTCTTTCTCTGACAGCTCTCTCAGGCTCCTCTTTGGATTCCCCACCTCAGCTGGGACGGTGACAAAGGAGCTTTTCGCGGTGAATAAGGCTAAGAAAGCTCCTTAGAACTCTGGAACCCAGATCTGGAGGTGGTGAGTTCTGCTGGGGCAGGTCAAGGACCAGGGGCACATAAAAGGTCTTGCATTTCCTCCTACAGGGTGCTATGTGCAGGGCCCCCAAGGTTAAAGTGGCCAGAGGGCATCCTAAGTAAATCCCACGAAGCCAGGTGCAGCCATGGGATTGCTCGGTCTCCCAGAGAAACAGTACATACCACTGGCTACTTTCGAGCACAGGGACCCCTGTATCTCAGTGCAGCCCTCCTTGGCCTCTGTGCTCACCGTGGGGTCATGTAGGGATAGGTCCTGAAGCCTGGGGCCCTGAGCCTGGCGGCTAAACCTCCTCCACAGACACAGAACCAACCTGTCTTCCTTGCTTCATGATGGTGGGGTTGGCCGCGGTGCTGCGCTGGGTGGAGCTGACGAATCCACTGGTGCCCAAGAGGCCGAGGCGGGCGGATGGGACGTTCCGGGAGGGGATCTGGTACTGGCGCGGGTTCCGCCGGCCCATACCACCGCCCACAGAGCCGGCTGTCGGGAGGGAGTTGGACTGCCCAAAGCCGCGGCTGCGAGATGGGAGAGAGCAGTGAGAGGCTGTCAGCCACCCAGTGTAGTTCCCAAACCCCAGGCTGCCAGTGGGCTGCCTTCCCGGAGTCTGCTTGCATTTTGACAGTTATGAGGTCTCTCTAGGGGCACAGGGTAGCTGCGTGCAGGAAAAGGCTAGGATTAAGATGACAGCTAAGAGATATCCGAGAGGGACTATCACGTGCACCATCCTGGGGCTTTGACCCTGATTCTTCAGTCCTCATGAAAACCCGAGGAAATAGGTGCCCTATCCCCTTTTTCAGCTGGAGAATGAACACTGAGTGCTTCGTGATTTTGCAAAGGTCCCGCGGGCAGCAGAGGACAGTGCTGAAATACGAGCCTGGGAGGTTGGCCGGGGTGCTCTTCAGCGGTCTTGCCTGCCAGGTCCTAGGACCCTGAGCGCTCACGTGCCCATCCCAAAGCCACATAGAGCAAGAGCGCAGAGCCGTGATCCATGCACCTTCTGCCACACCACAGTCTGTTTCTGATGTCTGTGTAGCACACTTGGAAAGGGTAGCCTGTGAGCCCCGCTAGGATGGCAGCTCTGAGACAGAAAAGACGGCATCCATTCTCAGCAGTCCTGCATGGCCCAGGCCGCTGGCTCCCGGCACAGTGAATGCAGGCTGAGTGAATGAACAGACATTCACCTCTGCCATCAGGATGCTTCTCCCTGTGGAAGCGCTGACCCCATGTCTGGGGCTCCGATTCCCAGCTTGAGAGTGGGGAAGGGGAACAGAGATGATGATGTTTGCAAGTATTCTGGACCTAGGACACTGACGGCTCCCCAACTCCACAGGCCCTCCCTGCTGCAGAAAGATGGGGAGGTCCCATGCTTCCCCACATGGACCAGGGAGGCCGCCACCGACCCGTGGCATGGCATTGGGACACCGTGCTCCCACTTCTCCAGTGACCTCAGCGCTCAAGAACTCCTCCTTCTCCAACATGCTTCAGGTTCCGGGATGGTGCGCGGCAGCCAGTAGGGTTTCAGAACCAGCACATTCTTTCCAAGAAGAGTCAGCTTTAGTCATTCACTGATGTTTAACTCGAAATGCTTTACCTCCAATGGCCACAAGATGGAACAGACTTGCTTTCCCAGCCACACAGGGGAGGTTTGTACCAAGCCTGTGAGGGGACTCCAGCAGACCGGGATGACGTAGTTTAACCAGCTGAAGAATTTAATGGGGATTGGGGAGGGGGGGGTTGTTGCAAAATAGTAATATCCTGCGAAAGAGAATTGTGTGTGTGTGTGGGGGGGCATCTAAGCCATTAGACAGGTGATCTCAGAAAATGTTTCTCTTCTCCCCAGAATGCCTACATTTCCTAGGGGGAAAGGGGGCGGGGAACAGAATTCCACAGGTGAGCTGGCTGCAACTGATTTCTGGGCCTGTGTCTTCCCACTTCTAGGTTTTTGGGACAAAGGAAAGGGTTCCTGATTCCTGTCAGGGACTTATCTACATGTAAGTAGATGAGTTCTAGGTCTCCCCCACTTCTTTTTTTTTTTTTTTTTTAATGAACATTAAAATTTTTTGGTTTGGAAGAAACCTGGGCCTGGAGAGGGTAAGAGCTCCTAGATCACACGATCTAGACGACCTTTTTTGGAGGACGGACAGTCTGACATCCATGACAGGTGGAAACAAGAATCAAGTGGTTGTTTGCTTTTTAAGCGATGAAAACTTGTCCTTTGGCCACCTGGCAGATGATTCAGTATTCTAAGACTTTTCCTTATTTAGTGCAGATAGCTTTTTTGCTCATTTTCCTTTTTGGTCGGATTTTTAAAAAGTTATTTCATATGCAAAATACAGTAGTCAATGGGTGACGTTAAAATGATTTGTGCTTCCAGGAAGGCAAGATGATATCCTCGAGCAATTCATGTGGGTAGAAGATTCTGTGATGGGACACTTAGTCACTGAAACCAGGGCTCCAGGGACTCCTACAGCTAGGACCCATGAGCTGGGCTGTATGTGGCAGGTAGAGCCCAGAACATTATGGGATCAGGCTAGATCAGGGGTAGAATTTGGCTAGGCCATCTTTCTAATGGCTGTGGGACCCTACTGTGACACCCTTAGTTGGTTATTACAAAGCCAGAGTTTTGAGGGTTACTTAAGATGACTAGGCTTAATGACATAATCATTCTTTCCGGGTGGGGGGGGGGAAGCAAAGTGACACTAGTTAAGTTTTCATTTCTCATTCTTTTGCTCTGCCCATCTGTGTCTTTCTCTGATTCCCTAAATCTAGCCAACTGACTTCATTACCTTGAAATGCGTGCAGAGGCTGATTAATAAGAACCAATTAAGTTGGTATTTCTGATCATTCAGGCAGGGGCTGGGCGGCAGTTACCTTTGTATTATGGGAGAAACGGTTCTTTGAAGCAAATAAATAGCATAAAAAGACCCCAGAAGTAATACTTATGAGAACAAATGATTTTTCTAGAGCTTTAGCCACTTCCACAACTGATGATTGAATTCATTCTTATCTCATCAAGAAAAACAGGTCCATCAAGACTCCAATATGGCAAACTTTGCGTAGCCCAATACACACGTTAGTTAGTAACACTCTAGAGAGCTCAGGCTTCAGGGGAACTCCAATATGCACCCCGGACAGAGCAGAGCTGACAGAGGCACTCTTCTCTTTTGAGAGAAGCAAAGAGCTCAAAGGCTCTGTCTTTCTCTTTATCCTCTAAATTCCTTCTTCCTCTTTCAACATGTTTCCTGAGGGCCTGGTGGTACAAGAGGGATCTGGAACCTCGTCCCCTCGCTTCAGAGATGTATGACTGCCCTTACAAGAAGGGAGCTCGAACCTGGGAAGGGGGCAGTCCCCAGGACAAGAGACCTACTAGCCTGTCTTGATTTTCACCTGGGCCCCTGGGATGCACAGGTGGTCCCAGCCCATCTCCCCAGGGAGGGCAACCCCAGAGAGCTCGGATCCAGGGAGCTGCCATGAGAGGGCCGCTCTGCCTGATGGTTTTTTTCTGCGCATTGGCTGGAGAGCATGAGGGCTGCCTGGCATGTGTGGTGGGTTAAAAGCACGGACTCTGCAGCTGGTGCTGGCCTGCCTGGTCCAAATCCTGGACACCCACTGCCTACCGAGTCCTCTGTAAATGGAAGTTAATAATAGCAAGTCTACCTCATATGGTTGTTGCAAGGATTAAATGTATTAATATTCCTAAAATGCTTGGATACCGCTTGGCATACAGGAAGTGCTAAATGTTTGTTTAATAAATAACAGTGTAATGTATGCTGGCAGGTGATAACACGTCAACTTTTCCATTAATCTTTAATGAAAACTTTCCATAAATCCCAGCTATCCTTATCTCCCCCAGATGATATAAAACAGTGATGATTTAAGACATACTTCTGCAAATAAATGCCAAAATTGTTAATAACACAGAGCTTCTCTGTGCATACTGAGAAATGAATTCAGAACTTTTCAGGTGCAGGTGAAAAATTATTTACCCGCTCATGTTTAAAAATGTAAAACAGAGAGTTGATTTTTCACGATGCTTGTACCGTCACCCTTTGTCTCCCCCCAACTGCCTGTCACTGCTGAAGGCTTCACCCCACACCTCCCTAAATTCCTCCCCCAGACTGTCGCTGTACTTCACCTCTAATATGCAATCGGATTCCTCCATTTAAAACCAGATTAAGGTAATGGGTTCTAAAGTACAACGAGGCTTATTTTTAACCGCATCCAAGAAGCGGAAGTACTATGAAAACTCAAGAATGGTGCTGCTTCACTCTGGGACTGCAGCTCAGACCAAAATAGACCAGCACTGGGCTCTTCACCCTGCCACCAACTATAATTAGCTAGTCTGCTGCGAGAAGGGAGAAAGAAATGACATTACCTCAGAAGGTGCTGCTGGAACAACCCATTTTTGTCCCTTTCAGGGCCCCTTTTTGTGGACAACCCCCAACGTGCTTTGCGGGCAGTTCCTTCAACTGTATCCATCTCCCCCTCGATGCCCATCTGGCCCAATACTGTCATTTTGATCATGTAAAATGCGTTACGAAAGATCATATGTGGTTCTTTTTCTGGGAACGCTCTCTCTCTATAGCCTTTTCCCAACTCCATCTGTTGAAGGAGTGCGATCTGGAACTCCTCACAGGGCATCCTGTGAACCAGGAACATTGCCCTGCCACGGTCCTGCACAGGAACCAAGGGAGGCAGCAGCCGGCTAGGGAACCACCACCGTGCATTAAGAAGAATGAAATCCCAACATACTTTCTTTGCTGTCGATATCCTGATATGTCTAGAAGGGTTTTCCGAGGGAAAGACCGAAAGAGCTTCTGCACCTGCTGTTTCCATGACAACAATCTTTTTTTCTGAGTCTCTGTAAATGCCTGCAAAAACAAACAGGACTTTTTAATGGGTGGCGCAGCCTGGCATTACAGGGAGGAAAATGCAATTAATAGGGGGGACATCAGAGTCTCTGCAGCTGCCTTTGCTTCACCTGCTTCCCACCCGGTCCAAACAGCAGTCAGTTTCACTTGGGAGCCACCTGTACCGACAATTTAACATTTGAGGTGCCTGGTTAAGTATGTGCATTAAGCTTTCGACGACGCTTATTTTTGGCTGCATTTCTGGCAGATCTGTACTCATCTTCGCCACCTTCCTGACTCTACTCTGGACTCTATAGATTAACCGAGAATGGATAGTAAAAATGGATTGTTGTATAATCTGGCTTTTGCAGGGCCCCCTTCATTTTCATAATCAATGGAAATGCTAAACCACTCCAAAAATCAATCAGCTTGATCGTGCGTGGTCTGCAGGCTTTCAAAAAATGGCACATGGTCTCCACTATACTATACCATAGGCCAGGACTGGTGCACTGGGGTTTTTGTAGGGCACGGGGCTTTGCTGAGAAATCTCCAGTTAAGGGGCCCTGTGCCTTACAAAAAACTCCAGTGCACCAATCCTGACCAAAACTTTCCCTAAAGTTTAAGGAAACAGGTAGATCTGATGCCTTTTCACATGTTTTTAGTAAAAGTGGCACTGAGGGGTGTTCTGCCTGCTTTATAACACACTGTCATCTGTATCACATGTACTTTTGTGTACACTGAACCCCGGACAGTGACTTTACGGGAGTTGTGAGTCCCCAAGGTGGAGACACTCAATTCTGGGATATAGAATCCCTTAAGAAAACTATTAAATGCAGATTCCTAGGTCCCTTCCCTGATTTAATACATCTGGACAGGAGTCTAGAGGATGTTTGCAGCAAGTGCCCTGGTAATTCCACTGCCAATGGAACATGGGCATGTGGCATTCTAGATGGTTTGAGGGCCCTACATTCAATATAGGAATGTCCTGTCAGGTGCCTAGAACCATGGTCTACAAGCTGTGGGAGAGCCTGCAGCTCTGATTAGCAGTAACCGTGATAGAATACCCGTATAGTTTTGTCAATAAGACATGAAATCCTTTAAGTAGCAATAAACTATACCTTAGAGTAACAGACTATATGGGTCTTTCCCATAAAGGAAACAGATTCCTTAAACAGAAAATATGACAGCTTAATTTTTTTCCAGATGACATTTAATCTTTAAGGACCTAAACACAGGAGAGCTATAAGAACAAAAGCAAAAGATGTTATGTTGTGAAAAAATTACTGACTTGCAAAAGACCCTTCCCCCTGGATGACCTCAGCCCAACGCTTTTAAGGATCTTCATCAAGGAGGGCTACCCAACCAAGGGACTCCATGCTTCCTTAAAGAGGCGCAGACACTGCGCAAGGTACATGGTGGGTTGGTCTCATGATAACACGGTGAGGACACGGTTCTACTTTGTGGTCCCTTCTCATTCGTTGGCAACACTTGGTGAGTGTCCAACTATACATGAATGCCTCTGAAAGCCTGAAAGGCAAGCATTTCTACTGGCCAAATAAAGAAAGGGACAGATAGATTCTGCTTTTGACTGGCTTCCTCTGCCAAAGGTTGAGTGAGAACACAGGATGCAGAGGTGCTGATCTAGGTGACTTGGGGAGGAGAGTCCAGCCCAGCTGGTCGGAGGAAGGCTCTGGATGGATATGGGCAGGGCTTGAATCCCTACACATTCTTATGCAAGTTCCTTTACCTGACACTCAGTTCCTTTGAAAAACCCAGGATACTATCTCCCTCCAAGAGATGCCGTAAGGGTTAAATGAGAGAACACATGAGGTCCACTTAGAATACTTAGGACATGCCTCGGCTTAGTAATGAGCCACTTAGAACTGCGGCTCAGAGATCCTCTACTCAGGTTTTTGTGGTCACACAGACCAGACCTTTGGGGGTGGTATATGAGTGTTTGTCACATTTGGCATTCAGCAATCACATTTAGCCCCAATAAATGACTTCAAGTTCTCAAAACTACAATACCAAGCTGGTCTGGAGCCAGCTTGAAGGACAGCTAGCCTGAGTTTCCAAGGGACAAAAGAGGAAATGGCTCACTTTATAGACAGGCCTTCTAAGTGCTTCCAAGGACACCAGTTCATACAGGACATCTCCCGTGGTGGCAAAGACTGTCCAAGAAGATGGAAATGTTTATACCCCAGCACCACCCAGAGAAGTGAGCTCATTCACTCAACACAGGGCAGCACGCTCATTTCGTTCCAGGCTGCAGAGAGGACTAAGGCCCTTGGCCATGTTGAGTGAGTGTGGTGGCCACTTCTCAGTCTTGGAGGCTGAAGCTGGGAGGCCTGGAGAGGAGCTAGAGGTCATGGCTGGCAATAAGGGATTTCGAAAAGCTGGTTTGCCTGTATTTGCCTGAAAAGTAGCCCTCCATTGTGGGAGCTCTTCTGCCAGCAGGGATGGCTGACAACTCACTTCAGCCATTCCACTGGCAGCTCTGGCTTGAGCTGATAGCTTCCTCAGGGAGTGGAGAGGAAAGAAGCATCCATACAACACACTGACACAGCCAGTCGGCCTCTTCCAAGTCCTCTGTCCCTGTCAGGGCCAAACCAAGGAGTCTGTCTGGACAAAGATGGCTAGGATGCACCCTACAACTTTCGTGTAGTGTTAAAGGGCTCATAAACGGGCAAAAGCTCATCTCCACAGAACCTCCTTGGGATGGCGAGGAGGCAAGAAGCTGGGGATTATAATCCAGGAGATGAAATTCAGAACCTCTCTGTCCTCTCTTCTGTTACTCTACGGAACTGGTCCCTTTGTCCCTGAGGAGGAAGGAAGGTGTCTAGGTTTGGTCAATCCGCTCCCATCCAGTCAGCTAAGGAATGGCTTATTTGGGCTGTGAAAGGGAGTCCTGTTTCATGGGGCCCAGGTGAAATTCAGCCAGGATGGAGACTGTCGTGCCTCCATGGAGCCTCACGGGGAAGGAGTGTGCTTCCCACACAGAAGATCCCAAGCCTGTGGAAAATTATTCAGACATGCTTCCTCTTTCTTGAACTAAAACAATAAAAGTCTTGCACAACATTTTCCCTTCCAAGACAGAGTGCAGGCCCCCTCCATCCTGACATGAACGCAGGCAAGCAACGTGGCATGAGCTCTACTTGGCCCAGGACTCCCATCAGCCAGAGGTCCCTCTACTGTCGTCGGGGTCTCTTGCCAGCAGATGAGTCTACATGGCGCCATCTTTGCATTTAATCACTTGGGCGGGCAGTGAGGAAAAAACCAGGAATTTCTCTAAATGTTCTAAGGAAATGAAAAGGAGAGCCAGGTTGCCCAAGGACGGCATGCATGATGGCTGTAAGGTGAGAGGGATCAGGCCCCAGTTTTGGGGCTGGCGGGATCCAATTAGGAAGCATGAGCACTGTCCAGTGGAGGCTGCTGGAGGGCTCATTACTTTGTCTTATAGGCAAGACAGAAGGTAACTTACAACTTGTTCTCCAGTGTCTGGAAGGCTCAGCGTGAGCATGGGCGTGGAAGAACATGCAAGGTTCTAGTTTGCTTTACGAAAGTTTAGATCATCCCCTCATCAGTGCCCCCCAAAACCCACTCCAAATGTTCTCCTGCCCAGTAAGACACAGGGGAGCGCTCCCTCCTGCTTATGCAGTGAGTCTGTACCACACCAAGACTTGGTTTCCCTTTCGTGCCTAGCTTGGAGGCAGTTCCTCTGAGGCAAAGCCATTTCCGGCTCCTGGTTTGGTGGCCTGGCTCCTTATCTGGGTTCTGCGGGATGCCAGCACAGCCCCAGCCTCACGTGTGTGATCACCCACCCTCCTTTAGTCTTCCCCGCTACCCTCACACCATAAGCTACCTAGCCAGGGACAGGGCCTAGGCGTTTAATAAAGATCTATGGAATGAATGAGTTCTACAATTCTTTAAGTGCCCTTGCCTTCTCTTCTTCCTGGTGCTTTTTGCTGGCTGAAATGTGCCATGTCAGGACTGAAAAACACCAAAGGGTGAGTTGGGGGTTGAAGGGAGGGACGCATAAGAATTTGCACTGCTGAGAGAGGAAATAGCATAAAGGAGAGTTTAGGGGATTGTGGGGCAGTGGCTGGGAAGGAAACCCAGAAGGAGACTGTGCTCGTGAGCGGTGGGTAATCAGACCGTGGAACGGTGGAGGGCCCAACGAACTGGCCTTGGACAGATGCGCCTGTGTGGCAGCTGGAGGGTGGGGACGATGTGAGTGGGGTGGTGGGTGAGGGGGCTAGACCTCTGCCCTGGGTGTCTCCTTTCGCTGGGGCCCACCTCACTTCTGGAGCTCTGGATGCCAACCCAGCAACTGTGAGCAGACTTGGGGTGGGGGGCTTTACCATCTTATTCTAACATAAAAATCCAACAAAAGGACCTCAGTGCTCTTAAACTTCTCTAAAGCCTACACTGTGATTCTTGTCTCTGGGACTCTTTGGAGGGGGTTTTCCCAAAAAGCCACTAGAGTCTCGGGTCTGGTGCGCCTCGCGGCAGCCGGCCAGGCAGGTGGCTGTCCCAGCAGCAGCCCCCAGGACCTGCCCTGCTCCGTCAGGGAGACGGCGCTCACACTGAGTCTAACGGGGCACAGCTCCAGCCTGCCTGGGTCCTCTTGCCAAAGGACATGTGGCTCAACACAATTCCCATAAAAATCACAAATCGAACCACATGGAACATAAACACAAACACATTATTTCTTTTGTACACTCCCCAACCCTCCCCCAAGTTTCCCTGAGTCGAAAGGCAAAAATTTTCAACAGAAAAATTTTAAAAGACTCGAAAACGCCAAGGCGAGGTGGCAGGGCTGGACATTCCCACCTCAGGCTTGGGTCACTCAGGGATTCTTCTAGAGCCAAAGTTTCTCTCAGGCATTCACCCCCACATCAGAGCTCTATCTAGATGAATTTCTAGACACCACCGTGTTACAAGCTGTGCTTAGGTTTGAAACCATCATAGCTGAGTTCTGCCCGGGTATTATTTATGCTTGTCTAGTCTTCAAAAACAAGTTGTTGGAGACCCAAAGGATCACATCACAGAACCTCTGAGAACCATTCCTAAGCAATGAGAAAAACAGTTTTGTGAAACCCATTACTACTCACCTCATGAATTAGACATTTGTCTATGAGCTGTAAATAGGAACTTATATTTTCCTCATCAGGTCTGGAGACCAAGAGCTGTGTGCACACTGTGAGTTAAAAAAAAAAAAAAGATGAATTAGAAACATGTATAACCATTCCAACCTCCAAGATCTGCCCCTGATTTCCTTTCAGGACCAATATTTTGAGAGGTATGTGTGCCTGTGGTTTTATGTAAGGTTCACAAAAAAGGCCAGGAGGCTCCTCATTCCACTGAAGTCAAAGGCTTGGTCGCCACGGGAGCCCTCGCCTTGAGAAGCCCCTTCGGTTAATTCCAGGCATACCATTCTATATTAAGCCTTCTGCAATCCAGCCTGAGACAGACACTCTGGGAGAAGAAGAATGTGGCCATGTCCTGAGCCCTCTCTCAAAAAGAGGCTCCTTTTGAGAAGGGAGTACAAAGGCATCAAAGACCGTGGACATCATCAGAGTGCTGTCTCCATAATTTGATGAATGAACTGCACGCCTCATTTGGAGGCGTGAAGCTCTGGCACATCTTCTAGCACACGAGGTTTGTGGGCACGCACACGAGCAGGACACCTGCTACTCGGTTACTGGAGGGTTATTTTCTCAAAGCGGTAACACACTTACACACATGTTGGTCCACCCACACACGCAAGTAACTGAAGTAATAAAAACAGAGAAGGGTGGGTCTGCAGGTAGAGCACACTGCCGCCCACCCCCCGGCCCCTGAGCTTCCCACAGCCACGCTAGTATGGCCCGTTCGAATCTCGTCCTGGAGGCTCTGATGCTCTGATCTCCATGGGGGTGTTTTGAAGGCCATGGCACAGGTGGTTGGACAGAAGATGTCCATGAGAAGGGAAAATGCCTTACACTCAGGTAGACCATGCTTGAAACCTAGGCATCACGATTCCTTTCTCCCCCTAATTCTGCATACCCACTCTGTTGCAGAATTCTGCAAATCCCATTTATACCCTATCTTTGCATAGAGACTCCCAGTATAGCATTGTTTGTACTAACAAAAATTTGGAGACCGTCTCCATGTCCGTTCTCTGGGGCCCTGTCAAATTATGCCTTATGGGTAACAGTGGAACACGGCATGCAACCTCGGAAAGAGATTGGGTGGTGCTATGGTAGTGACAAAATACTTGAAGTATTCAATGTCGAAATACAAGCTGCAGAAAAACGTGTGAACAACACTTGCTTGTGGATAAAAAGGATACTCGTGTGCTTGTCTAGGACTATTAGGAAGTTTCTGGAGGGGCAGTCCAAACCTGTTTAGAGTGGTCACCTCTGCGGGGGAAGAGGGAGGCACTTGGGGAGAGAGGTTATTTTTCACTTTCCATCATATTGTTTCATTTTGAGTTTTTATGTGGAGCATGAATTGATTTTATAATTTATTTGAAAGTAGCCAAAGTTTAAAAAAGAAGCCATGCCAGAGGAGTTTGGGTGTCTTGAGGGCAGAGCCCAACATGGACCACCATGGTGGACTCAGGCATCCACCCCCACACGTATCTTCACCCTTGGGGTCATCCATTCTAATCCCCCACAGCGAAGAGCCCACTCAGGGGTGGGAGGTCAGGACTCTGAGGCGAGTGGTGGGGGGGAGACCCAGGACCCACCCTGGCCATCAAGCTACTGGCATCTCCCCTCAAAAGGATATCACAGATCATCTCTGAACCAGATTTCTATGGCTGGACATCTTTATTAGGATGTGTATACACCGGGAGTTTCTCACTGCACCTGTAAGACTCAGGTGTCCATTTCTTTTGGTAAAAGCTTGGTTCCTGAAAATGACTGGACAATCAAGAAAAAATTGTTTCTCCTTCCAAAGGAAATGTATGGGCATTCACTGCATTTTTAACATAATCACATTTTCTCGTGCAACACTGCATTCGAGCACAAATTCTTCTAGCGTTGGGACTTTTCAAGGATAATCACGTAATCATGGTGCCATTCATGGGGGAGGCCCAGGGCAGTCCAGGTGGAAAGGGTGCTCTCACCGAGAGGACCACACGAGAATTCTATCCCGCCCTCAAGCAGGCATGAGGCATGGCCATGGTGCCAGCCAGGCACGGTCTCCCATAAGGGCTGACTTCCGCCTGCAGGCCCAAAGGCCCCACAAGCACTCACCCTACCAGGTGGGCCCAGCAAGTCCCTGTCTGAGGGAGCGGGAAAGAAAGGGGACTGGAGTAAGGAAAGGCCTTTGGGGATTAGAGGGTCAGAGTTCAGATCCAAATGACCACCTCTGAACCTCACTCTCCTCATCAGTAAATGGGCTAATGGCCTCGACCCCGACAGGTTTATCCAGCACTCTGGGAAAGCTTCTCAGGGACCCAGGGCTCTGGTTAGTGCTGTTGGAGGTGGAGGGGAAGAGACGGGAGGTGTGAGAATCAGGCTCTACCTTTCCCCATGACACGTGTGAACTGCCCGGGGAGATCCCCCTCCGGCAGCGGGGCGACGGCCAGCTCCCCATCACAGCTACTCAGCTGGTGTGGCTGCAGCCCCCCGCTGGCCCCAGCCGAGGTGGTTGCTGGGACCCCGGTGGCCGAGGCACTGTCTTTGCCATCAGGGCTCTGGCCCTCAGGGCCCATCAGCGAGGGCGGGTGCGGAGCCTGGGGCTCCCGGCGGCAAGCCTCGGGGGTGGTGCTCGGGGAGCTGTAGGCCTTGATAGGAGTCAGGATCATCTGGTGCAGTTCCTGGAGTGGGACGCGCAGGTTGCCCCCCTCGATGATGTCCTGGAGGGTCAGAGGGAGAAGACCTCTGTTAGCAGCAGGAACAGGAGTGACCCAACTGGGTGCCTCCCCTCCCCTTTCCCGAGCTGTTCCCAGACAGGACTCACAGCTGCTGACCCCCTCATCGCAACGTTCTTTGGAAGTGCAATCACTTTAATTTTATCGTCCTAGGATTAGTCCAGGTAGAAAACTTGGAAAATACGGATAGGCATATCCGTATTTGCAGCACCTGTAAATCCCACCAACTAGAGGTGATCATTAAAAGGATGTGGCACGTGGCGCCTGGGTGGCTCAGTGGGTTAAGCCGCTGCCTTCAGCTCGGGTCATGATCCCAGGGTCCTGGGATGGAGTCCCACATCGGGCTCTGCTCATCAGGGAGCCTGCTTCCCCCCCCCTCTCTCTCTGCCTGCCTCTCTGCCTACTTGTGATCTCTGTCAAATAAACAAATAAAATCTTAAAAAAAAAAAAAAAAAAGGACGTGGCACATTTCCTTCCCTGGCGTCTTCAGTGCATTTCTAGAAAAAGCATTTATATCATTGACAGATACAGACTTTAGGAGCTGTATAAGAAAGCTGGGTCACACGGTAACGTCCTGTCCTGCGTATGATTTGTTGTGCAGGAAGGAACCTGGGCACTCCCACCTTCACTCAGCCCCCAACACAGGCATCGCGGGGCAACAGTGAAGGATACATAACGGCTCTAGGGCCCTGCGAGGGCAAAGGCTGAGGCGGGAGCCTGCCGGGAGAGTGTGAGGCAGAGCAAGGTGGCCTGACATGGAGCCGGATGGTGAGGGGAGAGGGCAGGAAATCAGTTCCAAGTTGCTACTGGGGCCTGAGCATAGAGGCATGAATGCTGGAAGTGTTTCTAAATGAGACGGGACATCAGGGAAGGTTTTGAGCAGGGGAGTGACACACTTTGGAAGAATCGTTCTAGAGAGAAATATGTATAATCTATGTGTATAGGATACAGCTGACCCTTGAACAACGTGGGTTTGAACTCTGTGTGGTCCACTTACCTGCAGATTTTTTCAATCAATATGGTGCAGTATTATGAATTTATTTTCTCTCATGATTTTAACTTTTTCTACTCTCTAGCTTACTTTAAGAATACAGAATATAATACATATAACACGCAATATGTGTTAATCCACTCTTCTTGGTATCAATAAAGCCTCCAGTCAACAGTAGGCTATTAGTACTTAAGTTTTGGGGGAGTCAAAAGTTATACATGGATTTTGAACTGCACAGGGGGTGCCTGTCTACCCCATGTTGTTCAAGGATCCCCTGAAGTTATCTATAATATATAAAGGGCTTTATATATTGTAGAATATAGTTGGGTCCTTCTGTACCTACTGTTTGATCTACTGGCCATTATGTATTAGAAAAAGAGTGAAAGTGGATTTTGATTGACATTTATTTGTGCCCCCGATGCTCACGGAGGCACAGAACAGGCTCCAAGTCTGGGGGCCGGGGGTCAGGTCCTGGGAGTCTTGTGGGTATGGTGAGCAGCCTGGCCCTCTGCCCCGCTGCTGTCCCGGTGCTTCTGCAGCAAACCTCTCCCTGGGACCCAGGAAGGACACTGACAATTGGGGCCCTGATTACTAATGAAGTACTTGGTCTTCTGAGAGCCCAGAATAGCAAGGACGTTGCTGTAAAAGCCTGAAGATTTTAGATGGATTTACCATCCATTCCTGGGATCCTCTCTTACCAAGGAAAATTGTTGGATGATGTCAAGGAACACAAACCCACGGAACACAATCACATCTACATCCCGACTTCCCAATCAGTCAATTAGAAAAAGGAAACCTGGGGATGGGAGACTTGGACAGGCAACATTTCAGTTCTAGGCAGTAGACCACCAACAGCCCAGCCCCGTCTTTGGAGGGAACCTGCTTTGCTCAGGACGCTGGAGGCAGAAGCTTAGCTGAGTTGGCACTCAGGGTTATCGAGGAAAGTGAAATGTAAAGTAGCCATCAGAATTGTTTCAGTCTTGTTCAGAGCTACTGTCCACTATTTTAGAGGGGATGGTCCATTTTTCTTTTAAAGAGGAGGGTTTTAGAGTCTACTGCCTTCCTTGTAAGCCTGGCAGATATGGCAGAAGTTAAGACTAGCCTACTGCCTGTGCTGGCAAGCCTGATGTGGGAGCCTGGTGGGGCTGGGGTGGGGCTGGGGGGTGCTCCTGATCACTCCCAGTTGTCCTGCTGCCCAGACTGGACCAGCCTCTTCCAGAGTCTAGGGTGCAGCATGCAAATGGTTCCTTGACTTTGGACATGGTGATCCACCTGGGCACGGTGTATGGAGATAAGCTAGCTGGCCCACAGCAGAAGAACACCCGTTGTCTTTCCCAACTCAACTGTGTGTCAACTGGGGAAACCCTGTGTCAAGGTCCTCCACTTCCGGCCAACTGTGTAGCTGGCACCTAGGACATGGGGGGTTCTGATCTTGTCCCCCTGACTGAGCCAGGGGAGGGGGAAAGGAGAGAGAAGGGATGAAGCTTCCTCCAGAGTGAGGCTGAGTAGGCAGAGCTGGCCAGCCTATTTGGGAGATCACATACCTCCCTGCCACGCTACCCCATGTGCCAGTGACCACTGAGGTGACATTTTGTCACCTGCCACCAAGCAACCCCCGTCTGCTCCTGTCACCTGCCAGAAGGCTTCTGTAGTTACTCAGTGATGGAGGAAGGAGAGTCTGATTATGCTAAGAGCTGAACTCCTAGAAACAGGAAACATACAGGTGCCCCAAGTTCAAATCTCATTTTATTCCACTGGAGACAACTGCCCCAGAAAGGAATCCATAAACCTAATGAATAATGACGGATGCTCTCTGTAAAATATCTTATCAGGAATCATGAGGAGTTTTGTTTTGTTTTGTTTCCCACCCACAGCCTTCAAACTAGTGTCTCCAAGAAAACACCTGGCTACCAACAAGTTAACAATGCCCTTTAGGCCAGCTCCCATGGAGTTACATGTATGACCCTTCAAAATCCATTCTAGAACTTAACACTCCATGCCCAGGTTGGGAAGGAAGCTAGAAAATGGCCCGAGTGGGACTCACTCCAGTGTCCTCAACTCGCTATAGGAATTAATTCTGCATGTTGACAAAAATAGGGAACCAACCCAAGTCTCTATTGATCCTTCAGACAATAAATATAATCCTACATTATAAACACAAAGAGGCAAAATGAAGTTGTCTGTTCACCTATGGGCAGAGCCGAGGAGCCCATGGCGGAGCAGGTACCACGAGACCTGTCCCAGCGCTCCGCTCGGGGGTCACAACTCAGGGCTTGCATGCAGGAAAGGGAGCTACTTGCCGACCCACCCCTTGCCTGGCTTTCTTAGGTCTTGGAAGAAGACTGCTTTGGAAACTTTCACAAGGCTCGTGATGGCAGCAAGGGGCAAATCACCTGGAAGACAGGACTCGGGCAGCCAGCATCCCAGCACTCACACACTGTCCGTGGCCCCACCCTTCCCCCTGCGTGGGAAGCCCTGGACTTCTCATGCAGGAGACAGCAGGCTGGCATTGGCTGAGACCCGCTCCCTCGCCACCTTTCATTCACCAGACCCCAGCTCAGCCCTACTGGGAGCCATGACCTAAAGCAAATTCAGCAGAATCTTCGTCCTAAGATGCTTACTGTTCCTGGGCCCATACAGTGTTAGCATGCTGCTGGGACCCGGAGCTGTGGGAACACAGCCCGTGTGTGTGTGTGTGTGTGTGTGTGTGTGCGCGCGTGTGTGTGCGTGTGTGTGTGTGTGTGTGTCTCCTTTCTCCAGGCCAGGTTCCCAGAGAAGGGTCCACCTTTCACAGTTTCGGAGTCAGTTGCAAAAAAGACAGTGAATGAAAAGCATGGGGGAACATTTTTAGTATCAGAGATCAATGTTGAAAAGTCTGTCCCAGCGACCCGTCTGATCTTCCCTTTTCCTTTTCCACCAGACATCTTTCCCCGATGACCTTCTCACCCATCCACACTCCCTGGCTCACAGGTTTTTGCTCTATCCCTCCATTCTCCTGGCGACCCTCCTCACAGGGGCTACCAGTGACCTGCCGGTGGCTGATTTCGGGGCCTGGGGTGAGTAGTGTTCAGTCCTCGTGGTATGGGACACATTCAGGACCCCTAATGGGATTCCCTCCTGCACACACTATCTCTGACCCTCAGGGCAGCTAAGCCTCTGGCATTGTTCGGTCCCTCCATCTTCTGGTGCTCCTCAGGGTCTGTCCTCGGCTCTTACCACTCAACACACACTTCTGGGAAACCAACTGCCATTTACACACAGATGAACCACAGTGAGTCTTTCAAACCCTTGTGGACTCCAGCGCTGTGCTTCTGGCCACTAACTTGCCCTTTGCGCCGCAGTGTCCCATTGGCACCTCAGACAATCTATCCAGCTGAGCTTCACTTCTCCCGCCCTGGCAACACCTCCTACATTTTGTTTCCAAACGGCACGACACCCAGGCCAATGCCTGGACTTCTGCTAAATGACCTCCCTTGTCCCTCTCCACCTTCACGCCTCCCCGCCTTAGCTCAAGGGACCACCAAGGCTGGCTCTAGGCTCCTACCGGGTCTCCAGCCAGTGCCGGCCCCTCCATGCTCTCCCTCCTCCCCGCAGCAGAGTGCTTGGTTTTATCCCAGGAAGCACCCCCCCCCCCGTCCCCGCCACCAGCCTCGGCCATGGCACCCATCACAGGGGATTGTGAGAGCACCACAATGTCTGTGTGACATATCCGTGTCGCAACATGCATCCAAGCTCCGCAAAGGCAAGAAACACGTATTTCTGTATTACTCACAATTAGTCTCCAGTGGATGGGGGTAAATCTAGTCCAAGGCAGCTGCCTAGTACGTATTCAGTGAGTGAGTGGAAGTGCTCTGGACCTAGAGCTTACCTGCAGCGACTACTGATTATGAACTAGCCACGGGCGGGGTCCCAGCTATCTCCTTAGAAATCTCTGGGTTCTATGTGAGGTAAGAATGCTGTAGGCAGGGGCCTGATGACAGCATTTCCAACAGCATAATCAGCTCAGGACATCTGGGAATGCCAGAGAAAGGGCTGGTGCGAGTCTGTGGGAGGAGACCTAAGTGGCAACACAGTAGGGACAGCTCCCTCCCTCCAAGAGCAGGAGGGTCCTGGGGCCCAGAGGAGAGAGAACAGAGGCAAGGGCCTGAGTCCTCAGTGGATGCAGGATCCCTACCCCCAGGCCATCATTTCCTGAAGGGATGAGCATACCGGTGTCTGAGATCAGGTGTTCTGAGGCAAGGTCAACGCGTTGGTCTGAAACACACACAAGCTTTCTTCCCCCAAAATGTCAAAATAAACTCCTTATCGCTTTTCTCTTGGCCATTAGCGGCCCTCAGACTTTGTGTGACTTTTTTTTTTTTTTTAAAGATTTTATTTATTTATTTGACAGAGAGAGATCACAAGTAGGCAGAGAGGCAGGCAGAGAGAGAGAGGAGGAAGCAGGCTCCCTGCTGAGCAGAGAGCCCGATGCGGGGCTCGATCCCAGGACCCTGAGATCATGACCTGAGCCGAAGGCAGCGGCTTAACCCACTGAGCCACCCAGGCGCCCTTTGTGTGACTTTTGTCATCTTTTTAACAATTCCCATTCCAGTGAGCCTGGCAGAAGGTATTTTTGTGGAATTAATATTATTCAAGGTGTGAAATGGCAACGGGCTTCTCAAAGGCCAGACAGAAAGTGAGCGGCATGTCAGGCCACCTGTGCCACCTTGCTGCTCTTGTGTTTCCACACCGAATTGGCCCAAGGCCACAGGGAGTAGAACAAACAGCAGTTCTGTCTCTGTCCCTCAGGTCGTTGTGTTTCCTCAGTGACAGCGTTCCTGTGAGTTTACGAGGAAAGCTCCAGAGATAAAGGGGGCTGATCCCTCTCTCGCCTAATACTCAGCTGTCTAGTCCTTGGGCAGAACACTTCCTGGGCTTTCTAACAGAGACAGAGAATACTGGCGTTTTCATGGTCGACAACAAAATGGGTTCTTATATTAAAGATGGCAGCAATCACTCAGTCAGACAAACTGCTTGGTAAATGAAACAGAATTAAGAATAGCCTTGGTTTCAGTCAGATAGGTCGCTTGTCATCTGTGATTCACTTTAAGGACAGGCCTCTCAGTACGGACGTGCATGTGAGTAGTCTCTCCCCATCTATCTATCTCAAGGCTTTCAAAACCACCTTCCTTATAAAGTTATATATGCATATTCTGTAAGTATATGTTACTTTATATTTTATGAGATATGCATTCAGGGTAGCTTTATATATTCTATGTAAAATTATACACACACATCTTTGTAAATCCGTTAAAAAAAACTCCTGTTGCATTATAAAATTTTTACGTGCTCACAGAACTTGTGTTAGCCGCCCAAGCTCCATATTTTCTTGCCTTCCAAAGGCACCCTGGGATTGCGAGAGGACATCACTGCTCAGGCTGTGCAGGGAGCACATGCCTATGGAGCTCCCAGCCCGCCAATCCCAACCACCTCCCAACAGCAGTGCCTGCACCAGAATTCCAGGTTGGGGCACAGGCAACACGGGAATGAGTCTTGCTCTCTTTTGCCCCTCAGATGAAATCATAAAGTCACCAAATCCCCAAAATGGTATTGGTACGAGGGCGATGTCTGGATACAAAGATAGGAAGAGAACCTGTGTAGGCAGCAAACAAAAAGAGACAGTGGCAGCTGGTAAGTGCTTATCACCCCAGTGATTCTGATGCCTTCTGTTGAAGCCAGAGTCTCCCAGGATGGCCAGTCACCGGCTGCCTAGACCCAGGGAATAAGTACATGGCAGAGGTCAGGTTACACAGGAGTGTGGATAACCGGGAAACTTGACTTTAAAATCCTTTCATTCTTTTTCTGCCTTTGGTAGGAAAACAAGGTGAAAAACTCTGCAAGGTACATCTACCCATGACACCTTCAGCCGAGACTTTTCCCATCATGGCGGCAGAGACACACCCTCCCTGGCGGTCACTCACCCTTTCCAAAGACTTAAGGAGGTTTTGTCTTTCTTTGAGCTTCTGAATACTGATGACAATTTTGTGTCTTGCACCTTTGGTAACATTCTGTAATTAAATAAAAGTTACACTTAAAAACATATTTTTAAGAATCAGTTTAGAGCTCCTGGAGGCTATTCAGTACTTCACTGTCTTCTTGGTTCCTACGTTTGTGGACTAGTAAATATCCATCAGTCCCCTCGGTCACAAACCTCTCCTTACTAAATGTTCTAAGTACATCTGGCTATACATTTGCCTGTGTCCTTTGGCTGTGACCTTTAGGAGAGAAGAGAGAGAGAAAACTAGAACAGCCAATTACCCACCCAGCATAAAATTTCTTGTCTTCAATGATCATTTTAAAGTTATACACTCTTCTCTGTATTTTGTCATTTCATTCCCACCCAAGGTTGCTTGAAGGTTCCAATCCCATACAGAGCTTCATTGTTTTCTTAAAACTTTCCTGGGTTTCCCCATCTCTGAAGTCTGGTAATGGTTCTCACCAGGTACCGTACAATACAGGGTAATTTTTGGCAGTTTACAGCTCATCTTTGGTCTCCATAAGGAAAACAAGAATAGAAAAGAACCTAAAACACTTGTTCAGTCATCACTTGAGCTAAATGAGGAGGATTCACAGTTAGGGTTGTGGATTTTGTCTTAACGGTGTGCAGTGGTGAGCCCAAGGATTTAGTTCAGTGCTTGTTGATTAGAGATACAGCAAAGTTCCAAACAGGAGGTCCTTTCTTAAGTCAGGTCTCTAAGGCAAACTTCTGGTGACTTCTTCTTACACCGACTCATAGGATTCCTCTTACAGAAGGAAAAGATGGGAACACCAGAGGCATCTCCTTCAGAGATATTAACACTCAAGTGATAGCAAAACTCATTCTCTAACATGAAGTGCTGAGGGCAGATTTCTCTTTAGCCTTGACTTCGGGTTCAAGTGAATTAAATTACTCTGCATGCCTCTGGCTTTGCCCTCTCTGTCAATTAGGTCTTGTTTTTTCTCAAGTCAAATAACTGAGGACTTAGATTTTTTTTTTCTTAACTCTGACCCAAACAGCAAAAAATGCTCTTAGAAGTAGGTCTCATCAATCCCTGGGATTGATTAAGGAACAATCAAGATCTAAAAAGTGGTGCAAGAAGTGGTAAGAAGTTGAAATTAGTGCTTTTCATTCTCCTAGAATGTACAGTGACTTTGGGCTTTGCCTTGCATCTCAATACTGGTATTCAGCCAGGCCTGCAGAGGTTAACTGAGGGTACTGAAGATGCAATGGGAAACCAGCATCTGCTGGGAGGTAGGAGTCGAGACCAGTGTTGCCCCAAAGGGTACAATCTCCTCTTCCTGCGAAGGAAATATTATTAGCCTGTTCAGACATTTAATTCTTTTAAATCATTGCTCAAAAGAAACTGAGGTCAATTTGAAACATGCAAATGGCATTTTAAATAAGGGAAACAAAGACATCAGTCAGATTTATTTATTTGAGCACAGCATGGTAGGAAACATGGTCAGTTTGGGGGGGTATGTTGACTGGCCTAGCCTTTGGCATCCAGACTTGGGCAAAGATGCCTGAGAAGGAAGGGGAAACTTTGTTCTTTTATGGCACTCAAAAGGGAAATGAAACCAGAGACCTAGGGTAATCCCATTCTCTGCGTCAGTCCCATGTTATTCAAGGTAGTTAGAAGAAAGAAATGTTTGGCACCACTTACTCTGATCTCAACTATGTCCAATCTGAACATGTTCTTGGAAAAGTGCTGGGGAAGGTCTGAGGGACTTGGTGTTTCTAATTACTACCTACTAGAAGTTAGCTGATTTCTTATCAGACTGGACAACAGACAACTAATCTGTCATAGTCCAAACAACCCCTTGTCCCACAGATGGAGGGAGGGGGTAGGAAAAGCAAGGGCAGGGACCCAGACTCTTTGGGGCCTTGGTCAGATGTTCTTTCTAGGCCACTCTACCTTGAACTTAGAGCATGCACCTAGGTATTACCTTTTTCATACTCTTTCTCACTGAGCCTTATTTGCCTTCCAGTTATCTGTTGGTCCCCCACCTCCTACTGGACGCTGAAGACAAGAACTCAGCCTTACTCACCACATAATGTGGGCCAGCACCTGGCAGTTCCTAGAACAAGGCAAGCTACTGGGTGGAGATAGGTATGTCTTGAGCTGGAACTTCAGGTTCCACCTGGCGCAACTTCTCAGGGAATGGTCACCTGCACCCCTTACCTGAGCCTCCAGCTGGCACTCGGTAAGGGCCATCATTTCCTCATAGGTCATCTGGGAGAAAAGCGCAGCGTACTTGTGCAGGCGGAGACTTTTTAACCAGGCTGGAACATCTGCAGGGCAAGGTGCGCGAGAGATGGGGAGAGAAATTGAAAGGGAACAGGAAGAGATGACAAAAGATGTGGGAATAGAGAGAGGACAGGAGGGTGATGGTCAGAGGGGAAAAAAGAAGAAAAAAACCCTTTATGTTACTACTTGTTCAATTCCATTTTGGCAACAAATTATGGACTTCGAAGTCTTGGTCTAGCCCTGACATTCCCACTGTCAGGCTCCCTTCTTCTATTTTAGACTAGGGGTTGCTACCTTGGGGTCCGTGGGCTGCAGGGCATATAGGAATTCCCTAGAATTATATCCCAATTTGTGAATATAGGAGTATTTTTCTGGACAGAGGTCATCCATAGCTTCCATAAGATCCTCAAAATGGTTCATGGCCAAAAACATGACAAAAACCACTGCTTTGGCCAGACTATTTATTACTGATTTGGAAAGAGGTGACTTGCAATGTTAAAACTACATAGGATGAGGCTTCCTCTCCAAGATTTCCTTTTAGGTTCAGTGTAGCTCTCCATGTGTTCTTTCTGCCACTTCCACAGAAAAGAGCTAACCCAGGCAACTGTGAGAGTCCATGGGTGGAGTTGCTGTCATTCTTAGCCTAATCTTTCTTCTGCCTTTTTCCACCCCAGCGGGAATAAGGGCATCCTAGACTCCAAAACTATTACTCCAGTGTGTGTGTGTCTGTGTGTCTGTGTGCGCGCGCGCGCGCGTGCGATGACCATTTCTCCAGGCCATGGAATGTGTCTGGATGTGTCTCAGACCTTTTCCTTGAATATTAACCACAAATATACCAGGACTGGAAAGGCCCCCAAATTCGCTAGATCATAGGATAATAGAATCTCCAAAGCATATCTGAAATAAGCCCACATTTTGGATTCTAGAGTTGGAAAATTAAATAGTAACTGCATCAAGATCCATGAGAATTACCACCTTGCTAAGTTCAACCAAAACAAAGCACTTGCCCCTGCTCTTTTAATTCAGAGTTTTTGAGCAAATAGGATCTTTGAAAATTCTTTAGAATCTCCTTCCCCCACCCTTCACCCATTTCACCGATGGGAAAGTTAAGTCATTGTCTAGGTCATGGAGCAAGCATATGATGAAATGGGGCTAGAACCAGGCCTCCTGCCTCATGGCTTTTTCCTGCCTTGTATCAACTTCTTGTGAGAGGAGGACCACACAGTCCATCAGTGGTAGGGCTGGGGAAACAATGACATCAAAGTACTTTGAAATGTTAAAGCACTGGGTAAATGTTATTCACGTCTCCTATCAAGTATTATCCATTACTAGCCATGTTGATCACAAGATGCTATTGTGCCAAGTGCTTTATTATGAGGCACTGACGAACACCCAGAGTAAGTGGGAAATTTCCAATTTCCAATTTTTAAAGTAGTTAACTTTGATTGATGAAGAAAACTGGCCCACTCTGTAATCAGGCCCAGCCCCCCCTGCAGAACCTGACCTAGGCTTATGGAATGTGGGTATTTGATATCTCCCCAAATTCAAAGATTACAAGGGGAGGGTAGGCCTGGTAAGATTACCTCATGATCTGCCATAATGTGAAGGCTAAAGAAGGGGAACCTGTAGAGAAACAGAACTGGATATCCTCAATGCCTTTTGAAGAACAAACTCAGTCATCTTAGGCAAGAAATCAATTTGATTCTGAACTTCTAGGCCCTTCCTTCTACCATGACAAGCACAGAGTCCCTCTGGGACCATCAGGAACCACAAAGAGATAAGGCTTCCCCAGGCACATAGTACCAACTACTTAAGTCCTCCTTGACTCAAACTGTGGTTGCATAGATTCCAGGCCCTGCCAGCTCAGTTTCTGGTACTTTCCCTCCTGCGGCATCCTGGACCCATCTTACCAGACTTTATTCTCCACCATGTTTTTTTGTTGAATCAATGCTGATCCTTCTGCAGTGTGAGCAGCAAATAACCACAGCTCCAGCTTTGGGGCCAGTGACTTGTCAACGCTTTGGCATCAGGTTTCATGTTGGCTACTCACGTCTTTGAAAAGTCCCAACTTTCTGCTCAGAAAACTCAGTGATCATGATTCAGCAAAGTCTGAGTGACCCCATGGCACACTTGGGCATAATCTGTCACAGAGTATGGAGCATCTCATGGGCCAGACTTTTCACCGGTGCCCTAGTGTTATCAGGCAAAAGCCACTCATGGTAAAACAGAATCCTGAGCTACTAAATCATGTCAAAAGAAGTGGGTATTTTAAGCCAAGAGGGCAATATGGTGTTTTGAGAGTTGGGGACAGTAGGGTACAAATCTTGACTCAGCAAGACTAGCACTCCAGTCAGTACCAGCTCCTTTCTATAAAAGATTTGGATAACTAGAATTCCTGTCAGGGGGTTGGAAGAGCCCGCCTCATCCATTTAGTGAAAATGTGGGCCAGAGGGAGTTGTCTTCCTATCAACTTCACAACATGGTGAGTTAGGCCTTCTGGAGAATTTATTTGTGTATATCTTCCTGGTAAGCACCCATTGGCCACTGTTCCCTGAGGCAGGCACATGTTGACTCTGCTTGTACAGCAAGTGTCTCCATGCCTTGCTTGGTGTTCCATGCTTAAAGAGCTCTCCTTCCTCAAACATGAACAAAGAAGAGAAAATTCCAGTTCTTAAGAACACAGTCTATTAATCTTTCACCCCCTGCTTGGAGACAAGGCACCTTCTTTTGCCAGGGATTAAAACAAAACTCCTTTAAGAGGGAAAAAAAAAAACCAGAGAGGTGTGCACCCGCACCATTCCACTCCTCCCAAGCCAGGAATTCCAATAATTTGGATGCTAGATTCTGTTAAGATGCTACCCAGAGATGAAGACTAACTGAAAATTCAGATCCTTTCCCATGGTCCAGGTGCTACAGGTGGATGCAAAGCTGAGAACCATCTCATATAACCTCAGACATTATTTCTTCATTCTGAAGAGCTATGGCTATGGTTGAACGAAAAGACAAGTAGGGGTGTTTCTCAATTGGGGGCATGCATGCCTCCTGGGCTCCCCCCTCTAACTGGCACACAGCCATTTAGCCTCCACTGGGCTGCTTCTGCTGGACTTGCCAACGGAGGTCCCAGACTAGAAACTCACTCTCTTACGCAGTGTGAGAAAGATTAAGATGCTTTTGCTATATGCCGGGTTGACTTCCTTGCCACGTGTGACCATCCTGATATTTGCCCACTCAACCCTTATTGAGTGTTTTCTATGGGGGCCAGGCATGTCCCTGCCATCAAATAGATTTTAATCCAGAGAGAATGACTGACTCAAACAATACATTTATAACAGTTGTAGAACAAGTGCTAGGTCAACTCCAAGTTCGGGGTGGGCACAGAACAATGAGCATTTTTATTTCCCTTGGGGAGTGAGGGATAACTTCACAGTAGGAGCAGCCTGGAAATCACTGGGCAGAACACGGTGAGGAAGCCTCTCTGGAAGCAGGAACGGCATATTAGCAAAGCACAGAGCCAACAGAGCATTTGGCGCTGAGCAAACACTTGGGTGGGTGATAGAGAATGGCTAGTACAAGGTGGAGCACACAGGGTCTGATGATTGAGATCCGTAATGCTGAAAAAAGGAGGGTAGACCTGGTCTTTGGTGATGAGGAACTGCTGAAATCTGAGCAACAGAGGCACAATCCGATGAGGATATTAGAAAGATGATGGCTGTCCATGTAAAGGCTGGACTGGAGGATGTGGGAATGGATTAACTGAAGCCCTGGGAGATGGCTTGGAAGGGCAGTAGCAAGGAATAGGATAAAAATGGGTAGTATCTGAAGATCAGGGAAGAACAGAGGAGCCACAGATTTGGGGTGACAAGGGAGAAATGATGAGGTCCACTTCATGTCAGCTGAGTATCACTGCCTTTGAGCCATCTAGGGCTCAGAGTCGATAGGACAAGATCTCTGAAGAGAGGTCTGAACGGGAGAACTTGTCAGCAGCATATGGTGGTGACTTTAAGCCATGGAAGTGGTAAGATCAGTCAGGGAAAGAACATGGAGTGAGAACAGGGGTGATCCAAGATAGAGCCTTGGGAGCATGAGGTATTTAGGGGAAGGGATGAGAAGAGAAGCCTAGGAAGAAAACTGGGAGGACAAATCCAAAGGGTAGGTTCTGGGAGAAAGTATCACCATTCATATGCAGATGGTGGGTCCCCAAGCACCATCCTTCATGAAGTCCTTCACTGTCCATCCTTCATGAAGCTCCTTCTAGATCTTGCTGCAGTCCACAGTGGTTTATCTCCACATGGCCATTTTTGGTAATAGCGCTACACTCAATTTTTATATGCTCTATGTTTACCTGCTGGTCTTTACCAATGGGTTCAATTTCCAATTATGTTGGTTTGCCATAGAGAAGCTTTGTGGCACGTACAACAGCTCACACAGAGGCTAAGGTCCAATTAGAACCTGAGTTACTTTTTTCAAATGTTTGCTTCCAGAATGGCTGCATATACCATTCAATGGGCCATGCGTCAACTGCCTCACAAAGAGGCTCCACAAGAATGAAAGATGGAACCAATACTGCAGAAGGGCCCAATATGGGAAGACTTGTAAGGGCAGGGAGTAAGGTGCCACTGGAAGAGAGAAACATGAACAGCCTTGGTTTCCACAATAAGCCTCACCCGTGGTGGTCCTGGTACCTGCAGACAGGAGAGCAACTTCCATTCACCACAGAGAGCTGAGACAACTCTCTCTCTCTCCCCAAGATACAAGCGCATACTTGATCTTTGAGGGAGAGAAGAGGAAACCAGCTGAGGGTAAGAAGAGGCGTACTTTTCAGTGTTGAAGTGAGAGGGTAAAGATTCCTTTCAAAAACAAAGCAGAAGTTCAGGAACGGCATCAATATTATGGAAGCCTGTCTACTTTTGGTCAGAGTGGAAGGAGCAGCCCAATGCTGCTCCAGCCTCTGAGCAAAAGAAAGACACGCCTTGGTCTCTGATTCTTGGGAGCTGAGAGTGTGTTCCTCAATCCTGGGAAACGTCTGCTGTGGCCTCCAAGAAGGGCTCACCTTGATGGGGAGCCTGTGTGGGTCTCAGAAGGAATGGTTTGAGTAAAATACCAACTTAGACCGTTCAATTACAAACACAGGAATTAAATTTCTCAATGTTTCCGTGAGCTGTGACACTCCTAAGTGGTGTTCTACATGCAGCCTGTTTTGCGTCATTAAGTGGCGGCTGGGTTCCACGTGGAAAGCTGCCCTCCCCAAGCCTGCACAGTTCTTCAAGCACCACAGCTGAAGACCCATGCTTGGTAAGGAATGGTGATTAAAAGACTTCTATCTTTTAGAATTTGGGGGAATCCTGAAACTTTGCAACGGGCCTCTGGCCTATCTGAGAAGAGGGGGCACAATCTGAGCCCATGAGGACCTGCCCATGCAGGATATAGGCTGGCATTTGAGAATAAAGAGAGTGAAGGGAATTTACTAACTCTTGGCCTTCAAGTTAGATGAATTCAAGACAGCGTCTAGAAAGTCAACATTCAGAACATGGTGGCTTGTTTCCAGGAGAGCCATGCTGAGAAGAGTCCCGGCCAACTCCCAGCCCATCACTCATACCCTTACGATCCTAGAAATGCTGGAGTCACCACTTTTCTCACAAAGCTTTATCTTAAAGGTTCTTCATCTTAAAAAGGATCACACTTGTCAATAATTTTTCTAATCGCATTCTAAGACAGGTAGAGAAGTTCAAAGGTTTATATTTCAAAACCAACTCGAAACCCCAAACTGGCTACTTCAGAACAGGCAATGCATTTCCTTCACTGTGAGCGAAAAAAAAGTTTACTTCAGTTTCATTGAAGATGCCCAAGAAAAGGCAACCAAGCCTATACTCCCAGTCGCTGGTTCCCTCCACTCTTAACTGCTAGGTTTCTATCAAGGTAACTGGAGCCACAGGTTTCTTTTGAATCTGTATGATGTCTGAATACAAACAATGTAACAGTTTCTATTACCTCCATATTTTGAGTACCACACATCGTAAGGCAACCCAGTCAACGTCCACTCCTGATGGTGAGGCTGAAGCTCGTGTCAAGATAAACAGCCCCCGACCTCCACCCCTCTCCTGCTGACAGCTGTGACGAGAAAGTCATGGGGCCTGCCACTTTTAGGAGCCCGAATCTATGGGCCTTACTAGCTAGAAATCTGGAATGGAGTCTCCACACCAGCTTCCCCACAGGCAGTCAGAGTGCTAACCTGCACAGGTGGGGAGAGAAGCTGGGGCTTAGGGAGACCAGCCAGGGAAGAACATGGCACACTGAGGTCTGGCTCAGCTCCTCAGAGTGTCCTACTGGTTTCCAGACTCACCAGGCCCCACACTGGCCCAGGATCTGTTTCTTCTCCTCTGTTCTCTTTGCTATAGAGGACACCGCGGGCTATCCAGCTGCCCCGGCAGGATCCTGGGCATCGTCCTAAATTCCTCCCGCTCCTGCGCGGTCTACTTTCAAGAGGACACATTCAATTCCGAGCTGTCTCGGTTCTCTCGCACAAAGACCATGCCCACACACTCCTTGGACTCCGTTGTCACTGCTGCTTCCCTTGGTCCCATCTCTTTTTCCTCCTCTTTTACTAAACAGCCCCCACCTCTCAGCTGGTTTCCCAAATCAGAATCCCCTGCTCCTCCTCCCTTCCATGCCCCCCTCCCCATCTTCCACTAGGGTCCGATTTCTCAGGAGCAAAGGTAAGTAGGTCATTCTGCTACTAAATGCCCTTGACAGCTTCTGTGAACGCCAAACCTTTTGCAAAGCCTGGCTTTCCCCTCTCCAGACTCCTTCCCATGTCCTTTTGACCTTCAAGCTATAGGAGGTACTCGATTGATCTGTCTCATCACCATGCTTTTCTTGCATCCTTTTCCCTCTGCACAGAGTGCCCTTCCCTCACCTTATGTATTTGGCTAACATGTAATTAGGCTCCAAGACTCAGGTCCAGGCCTCTCCTCCTCAGGAACTTCCCTTGACGTCTCTCGACTTGGCATCAGGGCCGTCCTTGGTGCCTACCCTGACCCAGGGCAAGTCTCCAAAGACAAGACAATTTCATAGCTGTGCACCTGCGTCCAGTCCGTGTTTGTTGCTCATGGGATGGGGACTCCCATGAGGCAGGTCCCATCTCTTTCTTCTCTGTGTCCCCAGTAAACTAGTCCAAGCCTCTCTCAGCAGGTGCTTAAAAGCCAACTGACTTGATAAGAACTAAAGTAAAACCCATGAACCAGTCTTTCTTCCCTTCTCTCTGCTTCCATAGAACACCGCCCCACCACCCATTGACAGCCTTGGCCTTTTGAGAAGTCTTTGGATGTCATGTCTCTACATTATTTCTGAGCACATGATGCTGCTATGAGGGGCAGATGTGTTTCCCCAACCAACAGACTTCTGCTCATCTAGGTTTCTCTTCCTTGCAGGAAATTAGGGGAATGTCTTTTTTCTTCCTCTGGGTCACCTGAAGGCTTTGCATGAGAGAAGAGGCAAGGGAGCCGAGGGAAAGGAGGGTATTATGATTGAGAAGCAACCTGGAAATCATGAATCTTTCCCCTGGGATAAGTCACAGTGATGTTTCTGCCAACAACGAGGACAACTGAATTTAGAAACCCCCATCAGCATATCTGGGCCAACAATGTATAACCAGTAGCCTCCACGGGGCACGTTAAGGGGGAAACTCCTATTCCTGTTGTTTCCTACTTCAGTTCGTTAATTTCTCGAGTAGCTGATCCCACTCCTGCTTCAGCCTGAGATTAATCTGAGATCCCTACCCGGAGGGACAGCCAATCTGGGCTTTGGAGCTGACTTACGTCTTCGGGATGATATTTACTATAAAAGGAAAAACAAAGCAAAGCAGGCAGATGATGTTATTCCCCGGAGAGCGCAAGCTGGTCTACTTGGGAGAGAACTTTGCGACGACCCCTGACAGGGTGCTGACCCCAAAACAAAAAGAGGGGCGAGATCAGATCGATGTTCGTGAAAAATTAAAAAAAGAAGAATACTGGGCTGCGAGCTTTATTTCACACTCTTGACCCAAGAGGCCCATTCCTAAGGGACAATTCATAGCCAGGCCTGGCCAGTTTGTCCAGATGAAAAGGAAGGAAGAGATGAACACTGTGTTTCCACAAGGTATGCACAGCTGTTGGCAAGAAAGATGAATTCACACTAAATTAAGCTCAATTATGGCGACTTTTTATTCTTTCCCCAAGGTGCAGGGAGAGGGCTGACACGCATCCTCTGGAGAATTGGAACTCCTCCAAATTCAACTACAGATTCCTTGTTGTTTCTGTAAACCAGGCTTTTAAAAGAACTTTAGAAAAATAGCAATTTACTGATGGTGTCCTCAGGTGGACCAGAAAGTAGCCTAAAAGGGCTGATACTCCTGCCAAAAATCCTGGTTACGTGGAAGAAGGGGATGTGGATCTGAGGGCAAGAGCTGGCTCTTTTTAGAAGCGTTTCATTTGATTTCATATTTCATTTCTCAGAAAGTATGAATTAATTTGGAAACTTAAACCTGTGTCTGCTCTCGGACTTGGGAACCAAATGAGAAACTCTTGAGCTGGGCCTGGTGAGGGCTGCCTCCTGGGCACTGTCCCGGGAGGCCACCCTGTACAGGCTTCACTGACGGAGTTGCTGTCTCGAGAAGACATCTCCAGGCACCGCGGGGGGGCTGCCTTCGGCCCCCCACATTCTGGGAGGCCGCTGTTTCAGGTGTGGACGTTTCTATGATTTGACCTATCAGCTGAACTACAAACACACTTTTCCCACAAATACAACTCTCCGTTGTTTCTCCTGCCTTCTTTCAAATATGTTTTGCCCTCTAATTTGCTACAGACTTTATATTTTGAATCCTGATCCAGTTCTTTGGGAAAAGGACAGTTTGCTAGGTCAGCAGAAGGTGGGTGTATATAGGAAAGAGTCTTCGGTTTTACCTGGTCACCAAATCCCTTGGGCCTATAAAGAAAATCTTGGATGTAAGAGCTTATCTCTGCCACTTTCTGACTGAAGGATCTCTGAGGAGACAATTCTTATCAATTCTAAAGAAAAGAATAGAAGATGCTTACATAGGGGATATTCCCTGAACTTTGGAATATTTTGGCTTGTATTCTAAAACAGCAATAAGAAGTTTATTTGGGTTTTCTGTCATTTTTTTCTCACCTCAAAACAACAGCACATTATGAGCACACCTTTACCTACTTTGGGAGGATGTTGAAGGTATACATTAAAGCTGAAAAAAAGAACGAATGAATGAATGTACAGAAGGAAGGAAGAAAGAAAAGGACAAGGAAGAAAGGAAAGAAAGCAGACCTCTGATAATCAGACAGGACCAGCATTCCTCTCTGGGAGATGTCTGTATCCCAGAGAACAATCTTCTTGTAGGACCCTCCTTGCCCTTGAACACAAGGGCCAAGGCCTCCTTCCCATAGTCACCGATTAGAACCACACGTACACTTTCTTGGAAATGTGCTGCCCAGTCACTCCACTAGGCCTAGGAAGAAGCTAGTCCAGAGGAACGACTGGCCCTGCCTCCTGGGGTCCCTCGGGTACTTGGGGGGTCCCCGTGACAGATGTCCTACAGGCTTACCTAAAACATGGCTGAGGCTCATTGGTTACCCGTCACCTGGGGCTCAGCTGCGAGAGCACAGAACCATACAGCATGAACTCAGAAATGAGTTTTGCTAGGTCTCCAAAATTATGACACATTCCCTCGAAAACTGTGAAAGAGAAAGAGGACACACATCCCCTCCATGCCAAAATGAGCCATTGTTTGTGCTGTCTGTTAAACACCTTGAAAGACCCACTTGTATCAGCGGAAGAAAGCATCAAGACACATCCCACTCACTCTGGGCACTCACCATGGGATGGGGGTGGCATGGGAGCATACGGGCCTGCCGCTGAGGGAGAGGAATGTTCAAGGAAGGCACCAGGGAAGGAACTTCCGGCAGCTTTGTTCCCCTAATGGACAGGCTCCCTGCGTCAGCCTGGTGGTCTCACACAACTGGCCCCTGGGTGGTCATGGGTGTCTCTCTGTGCTACGCTTCCATGGCGGGGAAGGGACTTGGTGCAGAGACTCCTACATCAACACAGCCTTCTCGAGGGAAAGGCTGGAGACAGCCGGTCCTCAGGACTCTGGATGCCCGCAAAGAGGGCCGCTCTCAGAGGCCCCCTGCAGTCTTGTACTCCCAGAAGCAAGGCTAATTACTGTTTCTCCATCTAAATCTGTTATTCCTGGGTCTCTGACGAGCATCTTTCCCCGAGGACTTCCCAGACTTTGAACAACTTGGCGTCTAAAAATACAAAACGCACGTATCCTCTTTGAACCTGTCGAGGGTAATTTGGCAATCTCTGTCTCCTGATGAGTAGCTTAAGAAGAGGCTAGATTTACAGGGCAATGTACAAACATTTATTTATGCTGCACGAGAAGGCCTTTATCACTGTACGCGAAGCTGTTCTCAGGCTTAACACCCTGACATAGATTCTCAGTGGTACTGTGTTCACGTTCCTTAAACAGGTGCAGAGGAAAGGGTTTAAAAGTTTCTTTGCATATCAAAAGAAAAGGGAGAGAGAAAGGAAGCACGACTACCATTCTGCATTAGGAGAGACTTAAAGAGCCTGTGGTTTGTGTTGCTGAATTATTGACAGTTCCCTGGCCACAGCCAATGAGGTAGAAGGCTGGAGGAGCTCAGCGCCTTTCCTAACAGGACAGACTGAGCAATGTACGTGCACAGGAGATCCTACCGCCGGTAGCGGTGACTCATTTAATTGCCTGCAAGTCACTGCATTTAAAAAAAAAAAAAAAAAGAGTGTTGACCTCTCCTGCTCTGGTTCCTGCTTCCCAGGTTTTGGCAAGATACCCTGGAAGGGGAATCGGAGCCCTTTCCGCCAGGGTGGACCCTGGAGCTCTGCAAGGGCTGGGTCAAATGCATGAGTCTGGGGAGGGGGCTGGGCTCCTCTCTCGCTGACTACCTACCTCTCTTTTCACCCTTCTGACTCTAAATAAAGGGACAGATTCTGTTCCCAGTGGTTTCTCGTCCGTCACTCACCTTTCATACCACTACCTTCTTCTTGGAATGTGTTACGAGCAGTGTTCTGATCTTCTAAGTGTTCACTCCCACCACTTCCTGAAGAGGCTACACTGCTTTGTGGAGACAGGGGGGCATGATCGGATGGGAGGCACTGGGGTCCTCTAGCTCGTAAGTCCTCATGAGACATCCATCCGTGGCCTAGAGGCTGGTTTGGCACATTCATGGGTGGGGTAAGGGACACAGATCGTTTCAAAGGGCTGTGGTGTGCCTGGCCTGAGAGAACTGGAAAAAAAAATAAAATGAAATAGGTTATTCCCCCCCCTTTAGCCTGGGCCACAGAGAACCCACAATACCTTTTAACCCTGAGAAATGACGCTAACTATCTGTGGTCCCCGCAGGCTGAATACAGGCCTGGTAGGGACCTTCCCTTCAGGGGGTTCAAAAGGATGTATCTGCACCTCTTAGTGGGTTGGGTTTCCCCAAAGAGGCTAAACCTACAGGCCCCACCCATCTGGCCTTCACCTCTGTGGGTCCGGATCTGGTTTTCATTCTAACTCTAGAAATCAGGATCCGTGGCAGGAGGCCTATAAATCAGGTGAGGCTTGACAGCCTGGCAAAGTAGCCATGGGCCAAGAGTGAAGAGAACATGGGCTGGACATTCTCTCTCTCTCTCTTTTTTTTTTTGGGAAACACATAGAACCCGACATTACCCATGTCATTGGGGGTGGACTCCTTGAAGGGTAGGCAGGCTGGTCACCGTTTGGGATCTTGGCTGGGCTGGACGAGAAGGTGGACTAGGCCTGGCAGCCAGGAAGCAGGGGAGCCTCTCAGTTCTGGAGGGGTGTGGGCTCCTGGGGGGCCGCAGGGCGCACACAGACCTCAGGGTGTGTGTGGGACACGGGCAGCTGTGTGTGAAAGGGCCGATTCTTTCCCCGGGCTTCACAGGTTAATGCCAAACTTCACACTGACAAAACTGCCAGGTAACAAGGCCTTCATTCAGAAGCCGGTGGGGCGCTCGCAGTGAGCTGGGGACGGTTTCCACCCGCGGGATCAACGTTTCCCCCCCGGTGGGCTACATCTGCGCAGCCCGTTTTCCATGTCTCTTCCAGAAAAGGAGGAAAAAGCAACACAACTCCTGTAACTAGCCAAACTCAACTGAGGTCATTTGAGGGAGGGATTTCACCCAAATCAACGCCCGGGGAGCCGGCGTTACCCTCGGTTGGTTTTTCTGGGCGTTTAAGTAACTTTACAAAATAAGTCTATTCATAAGAGTCTCTGAGGCCCGTTTCCTGACAGGTCTGGGGTATTTTGACTGCAGCCACGCTCACATGGAATTGAGCCACATGCATTTTTAAACATTTTTCAGGGAAGCCATTAAGTTCCATCTTGGGCCTTATCCCCTACAGTGAGGTTTTGCTCTCCCAGGCCCGGACAAGCTCTTCCTGGCTGGTGTGAACCTGTGTTTTTTAGTAAGCAGAGCTGACACCACAGTGTAAGAAGCACCCACGCCACAAAGACCTGAGCAGCAGACTACCTTGCCCTCACTTCAAAGAGAAAGATCAGAGCCAAAAGGCTGGGTGCTTCCAGAAAGCATATCTGGGGGGAGTGGTGGTGTGGGAAGGTAGTTCATGGTCAGCTGGCTTCAACCAGGCCTTGAGAGCAATGGGGTCACATCTCTGTTGTCAATGTTTCCTTCCATGTGGCTTCACGTGGCCAGAAGGGAGACAACTTGGGCAAAAGAGGGACAGCCTGAAGGGCGAGAAGCTTCTTCATTAGCAGAACAGGGAGGCAAAAAGGGAGCTGCCCGAGTTTACCATTTGTAACCTGAGAGATTCCCACCTGAGGCAGATTCTATCAAAGGCAAGGAATTATCACTGGACTTTAAGAAAAATGCAAAGGGAACTTTGTTTAAAAAATTTTTTTTGACCCTAACAGGCTGAAACAGCTTGCCTTTCCACTAAATAGGCTAGGGAAGAAACTATTGAAAAAGGCTCCCTGGAAAATGCAATCCTACCTGGTTGGATCAGAATTACCAAGAGAAAAAGAAAAGAAAAAAAAAAGCAAAAAGGAAAAAAGTAAATAAAAAGGAAGCAGCAGCAAAAATGAAGAGAGAAGCCAATAGGAAAAAAAAAAAAAAAAAGCCAGACATCCAGAAAATCCATTTCATGCCTGTCTAAGTATTTATATAAAATTGGGCAGACTTGTTGAGGGCTCACTGAGTGCTGGAACAGTCCAGCTTAGACATCTTAGCTTTCTGATACCTTGGTAACTGTTTCAGACTATCTATCTGGTTGATGCTCCGACCAGGTGTGCCTCAAGTGGAAATGGGGTTCCTCTTCACAGCCAGGATTAGAGGTAAACCCCACACCATAAAAACAGGCTAAAGAGAGACACCCAGCTTTGAACTGGAAGAACCCTTAGGACCTAGATTGGTTAGAGGCGACAAGTGAACATGTATGTAATCATGGGTGGGCACACCACTAAGAGAATCCCCTTCTTTGGGTGCTGACAGTGATACCCCAAATATGTAGGAGTTGAATTCCATTTCTGGATGGAATCCATTTGCATCTTTCCACCTAAATTTTTCTTAAATGCCACGCCACCTCCCCATCGATGGGCATCCTTGGGGAGGCGTGTCGATCGATATCTGAGGATTCTACCAGTTATTGAGAATGGAACAAGATCGTTACCTTAGTGGGACTTATCGGGTTTTACTCATAAATAACTACACCCATGTCTTCATATATCTCTGAGTTTGACTGACGTCACAGGGAATATGGCATCCACTTGGCCTCTGCCTCTAATAAAAAATCAATTATAGCCGAGGGAAAACCAGGGCCTTTCCCCAGTGACTTTCTACTGAATGCCCACCCTGTCTGCATCATAAAGATTCCGCAGCTGGCACCCAAACAGCAAGGTCTCCTTAGGAGTCAACCTCCTATAGCAACCAAGCAAAATGCCTCACACACAGCTTCCGATTTGCAGAGATGGCCCTGTGCTTAGATCCAGGCATGGGACCCACCCCAGTAAGAGTGAAGTCATGCTGGGCAAATGCCTCATTTCTCCAAAGAGAACCAGGCCCAGAGGCAAGACCAGGTCGTCTTCCTGTGTGAAGGAGAGAGAAGCAGGTGACAGGTGACCTGTCCAATGTGCCATTCTGGGGCAAAGACAATTCTTCAGGTAGAGATAGTAGGTAGAGGCTTGTACCACAAGGCCAATTTTAGGGTTACTTCAGGTTCGGCACAAAATGGCAGAGGCAATGATCAATGCCGTGGGCAGCATGTAGGCCTCACCGCTGTGGCATGAATGAGGTGGCCAGGGGCACAGCGCTGATGGTCGTCCCCTCACTCCATTTTTTTTTAACCAAAGAATTCTTCTGATGTGATAAATAGAGGAAAAATGGATATGCAAGCAAAAGTAAATACCTAAATAAAAAATTCCTTTTTCCTGTGAGTAGAGAGGCAGAGCAATGAAAACAGTCTTCTGGTAGCTGTCCCAAAAGGACTCTAGCTAGAGGCAGACCTTTAGAATGACAACAGTCAATGTTTCATTCAGACTTAAGCTGCCCCTGGGTATCCAAACCCTGCAGAATTAAGTACACCTTGGGGAAAAAAAAAAATCTCAATATAGATTAGAAATCAGCAGGTTCCGGCAGAATTGAAGTCCTGAATTTATATTGCATTCGTGACTTTAGAATAGTGGGAGTTGGAGGGACAGCGTGTTTCTGGATGGATTTATTATATCGAAAATCCTACTAAAAATTACTCAGGGAACAAAGGTTGCACCTCTTTTGCCCTTAAAAAACTGAAGCTAAAACTTAATATAGTGTAGAGTATAAATTCAATATTGTTTATTATTTTTAGAAGGAAATAGAGGTTCAATATTGCTTATGTCTTCTTACAGGAAATTTCAGGAATGTCCACATATTCACGTATGTACACATAGGTTGGCCAATAGAATATTGTGATTTGGGGGGCATTATAAATTCAAGTGAACCAAAAATAAATAACAAATACTGAATAAGTCTAGTTGAAATGTAGGGGAAAAAAACAGCTAAAAATAATCTTGTTATAGCCATGGAGCCGTGTGATACAGGTTGAGAGGGTCTTATAATCTGGCAATAAACTCTGCCATACCATTCTTGGCTAGCCAATTTCTCTGACCTTATTTAAACTTATGATTTCTTTTTCATCTCAAAACATCTTTAAGGAGACTCCTGTCAACACCTTTTTAGAGGAAAAGACCATACCTGACTCTGGGACCTATTCTTTTAAGTATTTTCCTAAAAGCCTGGAAATCAGATTTTTTAACCCCTTTCCTTTGACCAAACTTGACTTCAGCTCAATTTCAGCTCAAAATTCAGTGACAGGCTTTTGGGGACAGACTCTTTTAAGAAAATTAGGAATAACTACTTTTTCTGCTTTCTAATGTGACAAATAATAGGGTTTGCAGAAAGAGGAAGTTTGGAGGTACTGGCCCACGAGCTCTTTGGTTCACTGTTAGGTTAAGCATTATACCTCACCGTGGAGCAGAGAAGTGATCCCCACAAGCAAACAGTATAGATAATTGGACTCCACTTTCAGTGAAACTTTATCCTCACAAACTTTAACGGACATCTTTCAAAGATACATTGCATACTTCCCTGTCCTCCTGAAGCTTATGCATTGAATGCAATTTCTGCTTTAAAAATTGTTAGGAGCCTAGATTCATAACTTTTCAGAGCTGGAAGCTCCCTGAAAGGTAATTCAAGAATTCCTAAGTCATGAGCTCTGGGCCCCTGGGGACTGAAATTCCCTTAAAATCCCTGTGTGCACCACACTTTGCTCATGGATGAAATACTGTGTTGCAAATAATCTTTATATATAAGCAGAGTATAAACATTAATAAAAGGCAAATTAATTTACATGTTGCTGAATTCATAGCTCTTTTGGTCCCTTTTTTCTATCAGCAGATTCAGGGTAGAATTCTTGCTTTTTGGGGACCCCTATTTTTTTTTTATATATTAACAACGGAGCTCCAAATTCAACAAATGGTAGAGACTGCTGTACTCTGCTTTGCTGACTGAGGTTTTCATGGGCAGTAAAGGCAGCCTTGGGCACTGTCGTGCTCAAAGTCCCTGGCATGTCTTTCATCGTCAGGATATTCCCTCCAGTCCTGTCCACCAGCACTCTGCGTTGCTACTACTATGTGTTTCCACCTCCTTACGGTCTTAACATTTCGTTCTAGAGTTTATAATCTAGAAGCTGACTTCTTTTTGAATAAGGGCAGTAAGTGTTCCCATATTCCTAATCACGCCCTCTTTCCTCAAACCAAATAGCTTGATTTCTCAACCCAAACTTGAGTTCTGTCTCGTCACATCCCTAAGAGTTCAGACGGGATTGGAAATTTTAATCTTTTTTACTCCTCAGGCAGTCTCTCAATTTCTAATTCAACAAGCTGCCCTTCTCACAGGAAAACATGTACTTCCTCAAAATTTCCAAATTCTAGATGCTCACGTGATACAACTTGACAAAATTGCGAGTAAACTTGACAAAAATAACTCATTCTAATTTAGGGATTTGAAGAAGTAGAACGAGGAAACCAAACATCAGCACATGATTTTAAAATATTAACTTCAAGGTTTTTTCCTAAATTAAAACATCCTAGGCTATTCCCTACTCTCAGGATACACGCTGGGCATGTCAACACACTATGACAAAGCCTAGGAATACTCTACGTGTGAGCTGCTAATGGTGTAACTTTAACATTGTCTATTAGACCTACTCTGAAAGAAATTCAGAGTATCCACAGAACCTTTGCTGTATACAGCAATTTACTATATACAGCAATCATATAATTCTTACATTTTGTTATAGGAGATGGTTTGATACTAGTCTAGTTTAAAGGAGAAAAAACTCAACCCACTGCCAGCTACAAAATAGCTTCAATTATTGTTTCAAAGTTACTGGGGGAGCAATTCCGATCATTTCTTTAGATTTAAGGCCTGCTTCTCAGGCATTTTTCAGGTGCCATCCAAGAATTTCTCGAGAGTGCTTTCAGGGCATCTAAGGAACTGCTACTAAAGGCTTTCCGTTTTCAAAGAGTAGAGTTCTGTTAACATCACTTGTTTGAATGATTCCAGGCATTTGCTTAAGGGAAAAAAAAAAAAAAAGCCAGCATTTTCGAGGCTCAGTGGCGAAATGATACCAGAGCCTGGATTCCTCTTCTTTAGTTGGTTTTGTGGGGCCACAACCCGTAACCCTGTAGTGGGAATCTTTGAGGAAGAAAAGATTAATAGTACTGCAAGACTACATTAAAAAACCAAACCAAACAAAAACAAAACCAGAGTGTTTGATCAGTGACATCATGCAAAAGAAGACAAAATAACACCACTCACATTTACAGCCAAGTACAGATTGGTGTAAAAGGAGGGGGAAGGGGTTATTAATTACTCAGGTTAAAATTAACATGCTCTGCCATCATTGCTTCAGGGAACAAACTAAAAGCCCATCTAGAAGGTTTCATGCCTCAACTCTGCATGCTTGCTCTCTGCTTCTTGTTGAAAGGTTTGGAAAACCAGTGCTTACAACATCTGGACACCAGGAGATGATTCCCCCAAAACAGCTTCAGACTCCACCTCACTCTGGGGGAAGGGGAGAGAACAGGCTACAAAGCAAAGACGTGGCCGGTGGATGGGGTGTTCCCGACGAGCCCAAAGGGGAAGCCACACACTCTCAGGAAAGAGAAAATGTACACTTGCCTAAGCAACAAAACAACACAAATGGATACTCTGAAAGAAGAGAAAGTCGCAAAGAACATCGCGACGAGGTTGACAAATACACAGCGCCAAATCTCTTTTTCCCTATTAAATCTCATTTTCATACAGCATTGAAACAAAAGCATTCTGATGCAGGGAAAAGCACCTGGAGAGGCTTTTTCAATAACACGAGTCCTTGTCCCTGATGTCAGCTCTTATTACTCTCCAGACGGCTCAGCCTTTGGGCAGAGGAAAGATGTATGTTTCTGCCTTCACGTTATCACTTAAACATTTGGGCTTTTAAGAAGTAAATTAGGATGTTTCTGGCAGACTTTTATTGCTGCATTAATCTCTGGTACATTTCATTTGTCCTCTTTTGTCAGTTTCTGTAATGGCAAAACTGGGTGTCATCCAGTAGAAAATCTATTTTAGATAATGGCTATTTGACTTTGTATTGTCATTATTTATGAAATAAGCTAGACAAGAAGCCAATATAGACATTTTATAGAAATTGGTTGAGTCTCACTCACAAGCTTAACTTCAAATCAAGCAGTCCTAAAAGGAAACTGCCCAAATCCTCTCATTCCATTCCATCAAAACCAATGACATCAACTATGGAAGTAATCGGACACCACGGAAGCAGATGTTGAAGCCAATTCAAGGGACGGTGGGATCAACCCAGCCACTTCTGAAGTTTGTGTATGTTGGGTTAACTTCTACTTTCCTGCATTTTGTTTCTTTTCCTATCTATATTTATACCTACACGTGTTCAACCCTGAGGCTTGTCCATGGAATTTCTACCCACATAGAGACTTGAAGAGATGAAATCCAGAAAAGAATTTAGACAGAGACACAGAATTGGAATCATTTTGTTGATGACACCAAGTAGAGTAAATAATTGAGTCAAGCCAGTGGCCAGGAGTGGATTTAAGAGGGCATGTCCTTTTTCATTTTCCACCGTATCCATAAAAATGCCCCAGTCATTGTGTTTCAGGAAGAAAGTGGAGACACTCAGAAAACTAGATATTCGATGAAAAAACATCTCTCCTGCCCCTTTCTTAAAAGACAGCTGTCAAATTGTAACTGCTCACATGCCTACCCAGGAGGTCCTTCTTAGCTTTACAAAATGCAATGTCCATCCTGTGTTTAATGACGTTGGGGCTGCTCACTGAGCATGGGTACCAGAAAAGCAATCCTGATATGGAACTGCAAACAGCTGGAATTTCATGATTGAGCAACTCAGACCCTCTCAGAGCATCAGTGCTCCCAAGGCCACAGCAGAGTCGCTGAACAAATAGTCAATGACTTCTACAACCTGACACTGCTAACAAGGCTTCTCCAGAGGAGAAGCAGGTCAATCCCTTGAAACGGGCTCACAAAGGCTATTTTAAAAACCTTGTCTATGAAGGCAAGGTCTGCTGCTGGAACTTCAAGGCTCCCAGATAAGAGGCCGGTATGGCTTGTAAATGTCACGGCTCTCATTAGGCAAGGACTGGAATCATTAGATGCCTAAGTCCTGCCTTCGGGGCTCAGCTCAACCCCAGCCCAATGCACTGCCCGTGCCAGGATTTCTCTGGGCGCGAAACTCTGAACTTTGCCTTGATCAAGCAGAAATCTTTTTTCTTCTCTTTCTAGTGCTAGGAGAAGGGTGATAAATAATTAGGATGTATTATGTGGTCCTGACTAATTCTTAACTTAGTTACTTGATAGAAGAATGAGAACCGGAGTTTCTCAGCATTGTGACTCGCGGGGCAATTTACTGATTAGGGAACTGGTTCTTGTTTTCATTAAAGCATTCAATCTAAATGTCAAATGTAATAATACACATAAATGACCATTCAAAAACCCCACAATTTGAGCTTACATGGCTAATTAGATGATTTTTTGTTGTTGTTAATTAAGAGAAATTGGATGGTTTAAGCTCTCCTGGCTTCTTAATTATGTTTGATTGAATTCACCATGTGATTCAAGACAAGCTATCGAGGCTTCACACATCCCAATTCCCACTTTGCTTCACCTTTGGTATCTCCTCAGATTCCAAACTGTCACAGCCAGCTCCGGTGGGTGTTGGAATGTGGTGATACTGGTACTGTGTTTGTAAAATTGATTTACTGTGGCCTGTAATTACACATACAGATTTGAATTTTTGACTCGACACTGCATTTTTCACTTAAACCGTACTGTTCTTCTCTACCCCAGAGAAACAGAATTTACGTAATTGCTCTCAACTCATCTACTTGGGTATTATAAATCAGTCCTGCAATAAAAGACTTCCAGAGACACTGCAGGCACGAGGTTGCTGGCATAATTCAGCCCCCGGGACTGTTCTAGTTTAAGGACAGGAATTGAACAGCAGTCATTTCTTATTGGAGATGAGATGGGAAGGGCTGTGTGGAGACTTTGGATCCCGGGGGTAGAGAGAAAGGGGCCATAGGACCATCAGGAGGGCTGGCCAGAACCCAGGCAGCCAGTTCAGATCCATAGGTCCCCTCCCTTTGCTCCTCGCCAACTGTCCCACATACTGTATAACGTTTGTGGGGTCCCCCTAACCTGTCCCACAAACTGTGTGACGTGTTGTCTGTTCTTCTATTCTGTGTCTTATCTGCCATGGATCCTCCATATTCACAGATTCCATACTTGTGAATTCACTGATTTGCTAAGCTTTATTTGTAGGCCCCCAAATCAACACTTGTCTCATTTTCATGGTCATTCGTGGATGTGCTCAGAGGGGCAACAAATCGGAGTCCCTCATGCACAGACTCCCAACTGAGGCTCTGCCTTCCTGTGTTGGCTTTCGTCCTGTAAGCAAGTGGCCTTTTCCAGGCCTGTGTAGGGTCATGGTTTTCTCACTTTGGTGTTTTTCTTTGGTGATTTTTCTATTTTTGATGGCCCCAAGTGTGGCAGAACTGAGGTGCTCCCTGGTGTTCCTAAGTGCAGGAAGGCTGCAATGTGCCTTACAGAGAGAATACATGTGCTAAATAAGCTTCACTGAAGCATGAGTTATAGTGCTGCTGGCCTTGAGTTCAAGGTTAATGCATCAACAATACATAAGACACAAGATGTCTTTAAACACATATGAAACAAAGTTACGTACTGATCTGCGGATGAAAATGTGAGGCTTGCAGGAACGTCACCCTCTATCTCCCCTAGGAGCAGTGGTTCAGGATTTGCTAATTTAGTGTTCACAGTGGTTTTATAGAATCTACTACTGCAAATACTAGGAACTCACTGTGTGCATATGTTGATACCAACTCTTCATCCAAATGCTGAATACAAACTCCACCTCGCATCCTGGGACATGTTTATCACATTTGCCACTTTTTTTCTTTTGCCTTAGGCTAGTGGTTCTTCACCTTGGCTACACAGTCAACCTTGCTGGAGGCTTTAAAAAAAAACCTGATGCCCGGGTCCCATTCCAGACCAAAGAAAGAGACAATCCCTGTAGTGGGTTGGAGCATTTGCACTTTTTAATGCATCTGAGGACCTGTAATAGCTAGCCAGGCTGAGAACTACTATCTTAGGCTATCTTTTGGCCTAAGGGTACCCCCAAACTGGGCCTGCCATCCTGGACATTGCAAACTTCCCCAGGTTGGATGCCATTTCTGCCTGGTCTTAAAAAGATGCCCACAAACAATGGATCTCTTGTTTCCTTTTCAAGTGGCTTTTAAAGGACAACATACAAATCTTTGCTTTTCCTACCAAACAAGTCTTGTTTGCTTTGGATTCACATGTAGAATTCTGTTTGGGCTCTTCAGCTCAGGATTTTATCACTCTCGTTCTGCCCTCCAAGTAAAATAAATAATATTTTGCTTCCAGAATTCCAACCTGAAGGATACCTGAGGAGAAATTTCTGAAGACTCCTTAGACACATGTTTTTACTCCCGAACAAGAGTGCCTGCTTCTTGCTGTGGCCATTTTGCTCTTGCTGAGTAAGAAGAGAGGATCGGGGTCAGTGGGAGGCCCTCTCTGAACTCTCTAAGTCTGGAAATTTCTGCTGGTGAAAGCAGAAATGATTTACAAACAGCAAAAACTGTGTTCTGACCGGCACTGACACCACCTGGGAGCTCTTTCCTTTTTTTTTTTTTTTTTTTTCTCGCAGAAAGGCTGGACTCTCTTGCCTTACCTCACACCTACAGAGAACCATGATCTGATTTAAAATGCCAGGGGATTTGTGTGCATATTTAAGGTTAAGATACACTGCCTATGTACCTAGCTCTGACCTGCTAGCTTGACACCTGTTCTCTTGATGTTGGGACAGGCATCAGCCACACAAAAAGGAGCCTGCTAGAGTGAGAAAAATTTGGGGTTTGTGTAATAAGTCATATAACCTTTCTGTGACTCAGTTTTCCCCAATATTAGATATCAAAGGATACAGTGTGGGATTGTTGGAAAAAGGCCATTTAATGTACATAAAAGGGTTTTGGGGAAAAAGGGGGGTTGCAAAATGTAAAGTGCTACAGAAATACTAGTTATTGGTTGTCAGAGTAAGAAAACCTCAAATGGAAACCAACACTGCTTATGGAAAAATCAACTCAAATTGTTAGCCAATCTAATGACATTCATGGATCATTTTCAGCATATTATGGACAATATGAAAAAATATCTCTGATTATTGATAGTGTTTCACAGATTTACAAGAGATAAATTTCCATCATGGTGTGTCATATCAAAAGGAGTATCTTCCTTGCTCTTTCAGAATCCTTACACTGACAAAATTTTCTCTGCCCTAATCAGAATCCTCTTCCTTTGATTCTGACTCAACGTTGTCTTTCCTTTCCTCTCACATGTTTTATTTTTTAAAGATATGTTTATTTTTGAGAGAGAGAGAGTGAGCGAGTGAGAGAACGCACAAGCTAGGGGAGGGGCAGAGAGAGAGATCGCCAAGCAGACTCCCCCCTACCCGCCCCTCACTACTGAGAGGAGAGTCCAAGGCAGAGTTTGGTCTCATGACCCTGAGATCGTAACTTGAGCTGAAATCAAGAGTCAGACACCTAACTAACTGAGCCACCCAAGCGCTCCTCCCCTCATACATTTTCGTGTTCATGTTTCATTTCTATTTTCTGGAGGGTCAGGGCATGTGGCCCACCTTCTTTATCATTAGATTTCAGTACCCAGAACTCCTCATGAGACCCTCTCTTTCTTTGTCCTGATGTTGGTAAGCAACATTGATTGCCCAAAGTCTTACTGATGCTAAGTATCGCCAGTATATTTAGAAATTCAAGCTATAAACCTATTATGTAGCTGGGTAACACTCAGTTCTTCATATGCAAAACAAAGATGTGGACTAGATGACTTAATTAACTCAGTCATCAGATACGAGTTGAGTGCCTACCATGTTGCATGCTCTAAAAGCTGAGGGCACAACACCGAAAAAGCCATTACAGCCCAGTGGATGCTCTTTTTTTTTTCCAGTGGATGCTCTTTCAGTCCCTCTCTGAGCCAACCTTCTGCAATGGTATTAGCATGTTGATGCAGTGCCGTTCTCATCTGGACAAGGTATTTTCCCCACATTATGTATTTCTGCATATTTTTTAAAAGTCTGCCTTGTAATACCAATAGCACAGCCAGCCAAGGATGTCAGGGTAAAAAATCTGCCAGCTGCTCACCACAGGCAAGGTTCTGGAGAAGGGAAGGCACTAAATTTTATCATCCTCCCCACTCCTGGCTCATCCCAACGCTCTCATTTTTCCCTGCACATTTTAGGATCTCACGAAAGGGTGACCAGATGAATGAATGCCCTATCCCCTAACTCTGCTTCTCTCTTACCTGCCCCAGGGTGGGGATACTGTACTGTCATTTCCCCAAATGCAATCTAAAAGACCCATCCCTAAGAACCACCTTTCCTGGTCTTTCATTTTCTGAAGACGAGACCACATGGCAGTGAGCATGGCACCAGCTACAATTTGCCAACGCCACTAAGTGTCAGCTACAGATAGATATTGTTTCATTTAGTACTCATTTAATGCCTTCTGAGGTAGGTTCTACCATTGCTCCTCCCTCCACCCTGCCCAACACAAATTTCACAGACAGCAAGCTGAGTTGCAGAGAGTAAGGGACTCATCAAAGATCAGATAGCTAGGAAGGGGCAAGAGCCAGGGTTCAAGACCAAGTTCCTCTGACTTATGAGACTGCCTTCTTGTGACCAACACTACACTGCTTCTTGCAGCAGAAAGAACTTGCGTGCTTAGACTTTCAGCCCTGACCCTGAACACTCAATATCCAAAATCTTGAGCAAGTCTATTGGCTCCTCAGGGTCTCAGGAGCTCTAGTGGAACACAGTTCTAACAATGGTAATACCTCTTCTACCGACTTCCCAGGGTTGCTGTGGGATCACATGCTCCCTGCTTCATCCCCATCCACCCATCCATCCATCCATCCATCCATCCATCCATTTGCTGAGCATGTGCCCTGTGGTCAGAGCATATGCTGGGCACTAGGAAGGACGATCAAAAAAGACCCACTAAGACGATAGGTGAAAAACTGCTTTTGAAATTTTTCAAAAAAATTGTTTGAATTTCTTTTAAATTTCCCTTCCTGGGAAGAGATGGTTCAGCTACTCGCCTCATTCAGCAAACACTTAGTGTATGCATAGGACATTGAACTAGTCACCAGGGCCCCAGATGCCAAGGAGAGTATAACAGAAGACAGGGCAGCCAGAAGCGATCGGTATCTTCTACTGTGTATTAAGCCACCGCCCGCTATGGTGAGAAGCACATTGCAGCGAGGAGCTTAAGGCAGTGCTAATATTCTAAGTAACACCTTGCACGAAGGTGAAGAAGTGCTGAAAAAGTAAAAATTTTAGATGATTTCAATTTCAATGAATTCACCACAGTATCTCAAGGACTAATGAGCGTTTTCCAGGAGGTATAATAGGCCTGGCCCTCTATTTTGGAATGACAGTAGCGGGATATTTGTGAAAGTCAAAGCTCTTCTCTCTGGCTTCCGCAGTAAACGTGCATGTTGTTTCCTTGGCTGTAAGTTGGCTATTCCGTACAATCATTTAAAATTCGTGAATCTGAGATGCATGAAGATTCCCTATGACTGAATTAGAAATCACCTGCTCAACCACATGGAAAGCATCTCTTTTCCATTTGGGCTTTCCCCAAATGACTCACAAAGCTTATGGTTTGGGTCTTGTGTGGGTAGTCTGAGGGCAGAGTCAGGCAATCATCTGCATAAAAAAGCCAAACCAGGATCTTTTCATTTTAAAGTAAATGCTGGAAGAGCCCCAGACTTAAAAGAAACAACATGGCTTTTTTTTTTTTTTTTCCCCTTCAGAGAAGTAAGATAACCACATAATGTGTCCCTGAACAAAAAGCAATGCTTCAAAAATGATTCCCCATGAAATGAAGGAACCCCAACGGGGGTGCCTGAGGGGGTGAGCTTTTCATTCCTGAGGCAATATCTCAGGAGAACTGGTCAAGAGCAACACCAACATTTTATTGAAAAGTAGATGTTGCTGTTGTTTGGGTGCCCAGTAGAGTTGGTCCTGATGGAATTTTAATGATGGTGCTACATTTCTTGGGCCCTTCCTCCAAAAATATTTTCAGAAGGCTGGAAGGTATAATACTACAATTTGCTTCCCTCGTTTATTTACTTTCTAATTATCTTGGAATTCCAGAACTTTAAAGCAGAGAGGGAGTTGATAAATAGGATTTAGGAATCATCTATTCCACACCCGTCTCTCCCCTCACTGCCCCCCAACCCCTGCATTTTATCAGTTAAAGAATCAGAGGCTTAGAGAGATACAGCGACTGTCTAAGGCCACTCAACAAAGTTGATACTGAAGCTAAGATGAGAGCCTTGATGTTTTTGGTCTTCATCATTCATATTATATCGACAGTTATTAGTCTTCATATCAGTGATATTGATAAAGAGGAATAGAATAATAGAACTGTGATCTAAAACAGATAAGCCCTCATTTAATACCAGAGTAATACATTGCAGAACCCAGCTGTTGAGGACTATAGATTTGTACAACAGTGTGAACAGTGTAACCCACACACAGCAAGGACCTCTGAAAAATGATCATATGCCATCAGAGTTTTTCCAGAACGAGGGCTGTTGCATCTTCACAGATGTCGGCATTTTTTGGATCTGGGCATTCTGTGCACCTGTCCTTCTCCTGTTTGCTGTCTACACTGTTTAGCCATCATCAATCCAGATATGCCACAGAACCCTCTCATATTTATCTCACTGCTCAGAGAGAGAGCCACCACTGATGTGAAATCAAGTATTGTTTATAGATTGGAAAAGGCAACACCTTCTTTAGTCAAAGTCTTCACCTGTGGAAGACTTCTTTCTCTACTATGATTAATCCTGCTCATCAGTTTGGGTTTTATTTCCTTAATTCCATGGTTTTAATTAGACAATACATTTATGGAGAGATTTGCAGCTAGGATGTCTATATGTAGACAGACCTAGAAGCCATCATTTATATACCTAATTATCTAAGGAATCAACTGATTTGTCATTTGAAAAGACTTGACATTTTCACTGGGATGTCACTATTGTCTGACGTGGGCCTTAGAGATGGTTATTTATTATTTACTGACACTTTGTAATTAGCAGAACTGCAGAATCTGTCATTTTCGATGCTGGAAAAAAACTTCAGAGATCATTTAATCAGTATTTTTCTTCTCTGCAGGCTAGTTCCCAGATAAGAGAGTGGAAACTGAGCGAAGATGGCTGACAGGCTGAAAGTCACATGGTAAATGAGAGGCACCGAGCTTGAGTTCCAGGAATCCTTCTACTGGGCCATGGGACCTTTCAACAGTCTCTTAGCATCCAAATCCAGCCCTTGCTTTAATGGAAACAGGCGACACCCTATCAGTTATCCAGATTGATGGTGAGAAGATCACCATTAGGAAACGTTCAAACTTGAAAAGGAAGTTCTAGGGGAGGTAAAGATATTTCAGGAACTCCCCATTAAATATCTTAATGTAAAAGTAGAAGATTTGGGGTGCCTGGCTGGCTCAGTTGGAAAAACATGTGACTCTAGATTGTGGGGTCGTGAGTTCAAGCCCCACTTTGGGTGTAGAGACTACTTAAAAAAATAAATAAAAAACTTAAAAGAAAAAAAAGCAGCACGTTTATCCCCATTTAGTATCAATGGCTATGAGTAGCATAAAATTTTATTTCACTGCTTAATCCTCAAAGACAGAAATAGTTATGGGTAAGGTATTATTTTTTAGTGGGATACAGAGACAAAAAGAGATCTATATCACAAGTACAAAGAGATCTATATCACAAGTATTTCATTCATGCATTCATTCAATAAGTATTTATTCAACATCTGTGATATGCCAGGCAGGGTTTGGACAATAAAAGTACTGCAGGGAACAAGACCAGGCCCCTGACTTCTTGGATTTATATTCAAGTGCAGGAGACAGATCACAAACAAGTAAACAAATTAAAATATACTTCCAATTTATGCAGATGTTCCTCTGTTCTTTCTGGAAGCTCACTAAAATGACAGCAAATGCAAAAACCCATAAGGAAAAGAGTTCAGCCGAGATGACAGAAGAAGACAGTGGGTATCACCAGAAGTCAATATTTTGGAAACTGGAAACAGAAGGACATGGGATAACTGACTCAGCAGAGCAAAGAAAGATGACACATACGTCCACAGGAAGGAGAAGCATGACTATTCCTGCCACAGGAATCCCAAGAAGTTCTGGACTCAGAGACCAGGTATCTTTCAAGGCAGGGGTACAAGGAGGGGCCAAAATAAAAGGTTTGGTAGAAAGTATATCGAAAGCACAAGGAGACCCCTAGATTCTCTCCCACACCCCATAAAATCAAGTGACTATCTTAGCACCTTTCTCATAACAGCCCCTACAATTCTTGCAGCCAGGCCTGAATCTTCCAGGAGGAGACAAAGATTCCTCTAGGGGAAATGGACTGGTCCATGAGAAAGGAATTATGGCTAGGTGTTTTGTGTTAGCCTCCAACAGAAGCAGCCAGTCCTATGGTAAAATCCACACATATAAGGTTCTAGCAACTTCCCAGTAAAAGAAAGGACTCTCACTTGAGAGACAGGGTCCAAAGCAAACTGAAAAAGAAACTCCAAGGAAGCACAAGTTTGGGAGCAGAAAAAGACTCCAAAACTCAATTGTCATGTCTTCAGAGCTATTAGCAAAGATTTTGCACCCATGAAACAAGAACAGAATGCAATACAAAAAGGAACACTCACAGAACAAGAAAGAAACTCTGTCAACATCAAAATGTGATAGCAGAGATTAAAGTTTATATAATAGGTTTGGAGGACTAAAGTCTTAGAAATCATCCAGCAAGTAGAACAAAAAGATTGGAAATAGGACAGGAAAGATTAAGGAGATAATAGGATCATTAGAGAAAGGCTATTATGTAATTAAAAGGAGTTCCAAGAAAAAAGAACACAGAATGAATAAGAGGAAAATATTTTTAAAATTTGAGAAACTTTTCTATACTAAAGGAGAATAAGTTTTAGGGGTACCTGATGGCTCTGTTGGTACAGCATGTGACTCTGAGTCTCAGGATTGTGAGGTCAAGGTGCACGGTGGGCAAGGAGCCTACTTAACAATTTTTTAAAAACTTTTTTTAAAAATGAAGAACAAGTTTTTAGACCAGGACTGAAACAGAAGGATAGGGGACTCCACAAGGGATATCTTTAAGAGAAAACACCCAGAAGACTCTCATAATCACTCATGGGTGGCGATTAGTCCCCTTTTTATAATATGAGGAAATCAAGGCCAAGAGAGATTAAGGCCATTTCTCCAAGGTCACACAGCTAGTAATCAGTGGAATTGGGACTGAAACACGGGTCGGTCTGACTCCAAAGCATGTGTTCTGAACCACAGCTGGTATTGTCTGAGATCTTTCTGGACTCTGTTATCTTTCTGTAACCTAGCATATTAATGACCCTGCCAGATCTGTACCACCAGAACGAATTCCCGAATTCACCAGAGTATGACAAAGGAGGGAATGTTGGGAAATGCTGGGTCATTTGCCCCAACTCTCCCTCCAATCCTAGAAACAAATTTCTCCAGCACTGAAGGAAGGCTCCCGCCAATGCCGCTCTGTGACAGGCCTAGAGATAGAACTCCTAGAGAGTCCTTACAATCATCAAGAACTGGTTTGAGTTAGAAATTCCACCAAAGTTCCAATTGGGTAGGCTTGGCTTTGGGATTCTAGAGATTCGTTAGGCTGAAGAGAAATCCGGGTATCAAGATGGTTTTTCTTAGAGTTCTAGGTTGGCCAAGGGCCCATTCAAATCTTTGCCAATCTGGATGATACCGAGGGCTTAAGTCTATGCTGATCTAAATGAGGGAAAGGCAGAGGGAAAGGTGTTCCTTTGCATCCTTCTTTCCCAAAGTCAGGATCCTTTCCCCTCCCCTTGAAGTCAGGATTCCTAATGAACTTTTTTCCCCAGTGCTTTGTTTCTCTCAGTCCATACCATTTAGGGTGGCAGAGTTCTCACAGGGTAGGAGGATCTCTGGAAGTAGACCATTATTTACTCAATAATGAAGTGGAGTTGAAAAGATTGACCTGCAAGCAAAAGCAATCTGCTGGGCCAAGGAATTTTAGCAGCCCTTTTGCTTAGAGTCACATCAGTTTGAGAGTTTGACCCCTAAGTGTGTAAAGCGTCTTGCTCCCAAGCCATTGCAGGGACAGCCAAAACGACAAAGCCTTGGTTAAGGAAAGGCACTTGTCTTTTCTCTTGGCCACTCTGTGGCTGGGTTTCTGGAGTGAAGACCCAAGAAGTAAACAAGAAATCCTCTGCTCGCTCCATCCTGTCAGAAAAAGCATTTATTTCTGGTGTTGACCTTTCTAAAAAGTTTGTTCTTACAACTGCACAGGGGATGGAAGACTGCTCCCATGCAGACCGTGTGGACGTGAATGAGGAGAGGGTCATGAGCGTGACCTCGGCATCAAGCCCTCCTGGTTGAATGCTTAAAGAGCTTTTCTCCAAACAACTGCTTCTCTAGTACCCCATAATTAGCCTGCTCTCGGAACTGCATACAGATTGAGTGGCTGGGGAAGAGGAGCAAGAGAATAACTCTAAAAGCAAATAAAAATTATGCAGCTGTCTCTAGCTAGAGAGAAAGAGAGATCACCCACAGAAAATTAGGGAAAGAACTGTGACCATACAAAGTTTTCCATTCTTTTTTTTGCAAATCTCATAGATTGAAAAGAAAGTCTTCAAGCAACACATCATTTGCTTGCAAGACATCTACCCTCTCCGAGTACTGACAATTCTTATTCCTTAACGACAGTGAGCTATGCACCCAGACTTACCTTGAATCGAGGATCTGCAGCTCAGATCCAGCCTTAGGGACCAGCTGGCTTCAATCACGTTCCCAGCTCACACCCCAAGTAGAGACACTTTGGGGAACCAAAAACTCTGACTTTGAAGTTGAGCTCACAGAGCTTTGGGATTTGGAGCTACGTTGCCCACAGTAAACAAATGTACACATGTGGTCATTTTTACCCAAACGATGCCACTATTACACTTGCAGTGAGCTCTGGCTTTTAGAATAATACTTAAATAGAACATTCAGTTGGGATATTTAAATTATCCTGCTAAAACCAGCAGAGTTAATAACAATATCACAGGCACAGAATAATTTCTTAGATAATGATGAACATATGTGAATAATTCCCTTCCTCACAACCTAGCTCCCTGAGGCCTAAAGACTACTCCCCAACTCTTCCAACTTCCCAAACATGCTGCAGTCTTGAATGTTCTCCCACTGCACCCAGTGGATCGAGACCCAGGCATTATTCTAGCCAAGCACCCCCGCCCCCCCGCCCCCCCCCCCCGCCCGGGGTCAATAACTCTCCTCAGCAAGCTCTCTTGGTGGGGGGGTTGGCGGGGGCGGGGGAGATGCACTCTCTACAGTTAGAAATGCAGCCCGAAGTGTGATTTAAGGCACCGCCTACCTTGCCCGTCCAATGCCATATAAATGGGACTTGTTAGAGACAGCAAACCCAAACCAAAAAAAGCCACTGAAACAATTCCACCTTACTAGCAAAGAGGACTATTAATACACATTACAAAAAAAAAAAAAATCACTTGACGAAATCTTTTGAATATCTGTTATCTTAAGATACTTCACAAATTATTAACTTTGATAGAAAATCTCAGGAACTGAGTTCCTGCCAATGAAGATCATTAGAAACCAGGATAATGTGCACCCCAAATGAAAGTTCTAGTCAAAGGAAAAATGATTTAATTCCAATAAAGGTCATTTCAGGCCATCTTAAAATAATGTACCCAGCATGTAAATGAGACTTGTCTATATTATATGTTCTCTCCTTAGGCTTCACTTTGACACTAATGATAGATTGGAGAGTGTGCTCAGTGTCTTCTTCTTTGCCACCACTATATCCCTCTTCCCCTGGGAAGAGGAACTTCCGGGCTGTGTGAGATAGTGTTGGGTGCTGTCGCCCTCCCCTGACGCCACTCAGAGACTGCTCCTCAGGGAATTGGCACTGAGGGATACAGTCTAAATTTATTTTGACTTGGGTATTGCAAAAGTTGTTGTTGGTGTGTGTGTGTGTGTGTGTGTGTGTGTGTGTGTTTTAATCCAAAATGGGTAGTAGCTTTTGCCATAGAGCCTCAAAGCTGCATGTCTCCACTTCCTCTGTGGAAATATTTGACTTAATGGCACAGGAATAACCAGTAGCACGCCGAATGTGTACCAGATCTCTGAAAACAAAGAACCTTCAAGCAGTCCACTTTCTCCCAAAAGAATCTCCTCGAGATGATGCCACAATCACAAAAAAGAGTGGCTCTCAGGTCATCTGTGATGTGGGCACTGGGCAACAGGACCTGTCGATCCTCTGATGTGTCTTAATTCCTGACAGGACAGCAAACCCACATTTGTCATCGTAACGTGCTCTGGAGTCTCATCACCACCAAGATCTTTACCTATCATTGTTGCCAATTTTCTTTTCTTTCTATACGGCAGAGACCAAAGAACTCATGGTAATGCCCTTCCTGTTAATGTGCTTTGATATACTTCTCAATGATCAAATCACTCCTTATTTAGCCTTATGATTCCAGGCTAGATCACCCTGGCTTTTCTTTTAGATCTTTTTTTTCCTCTCTTTCTTTGGGAACATCTTCATACTGTTTCCATTTTATATCTTTTTTATTTTTAGTAGGTGGTATGTGGCACTAACACGGTACTCACTTCAAAAAGTGTTTCCCCTGCAGTCCCTGTCCGCCAGACTTTTCAGTTCCAGTGAGCAGTTACTGGTGGTCACATTCTTTTAACAACGACGGGAACTGAAATCTTACCAGGTTCTCACTGAGAGTGCAGTTAATGCCAAATACATCCGGGGAGCCTCCCCCTGGCTTTGGCAGGTGCCACTCTAACACCAGCCCAGCCCAGCACCCACCCCAACCCCCACTCACCACAACCTAACAGCAGCAGCTCCTACCTTAGAAGTGTAGGATCCAAATACTAACAAGGGTCCTTACGGTCATCCAACCTAATGCCTGCATGAAGATGTGGGAGTCCCCAAGATTGCAGGATCACACACCCTGAGTTAGAAGTGGGGTGACTTTCCCAACCCACTGCTCTTTTCACTATGCCACATTTTTTTCCTTCCAAATATTTTAAACTCTTGGGACCGGCAGCACTTCCCTGGCCTGTTTCTGTATGCATAGCCTCCTTTGTCTCTCGTAAATCCAGTTCCGTTCCTTAAGTATCATTTTATTTTTTTAAGATTTTATTTACTTATTTGAGAGGGAGAGCACAAGCAGGGGGAGAGGCAGAAGGCGGAAGGAGAAGCAGGCTCCCTGCTGACAGGGAGCCTGATGTGGGGCTGGATCCCAGGACCATCATGACCTGAGCCTAAGGCAGACGCTTAACCGACTGAGTCACCCAGGCAACTCCCCATCAAGGATTATTTTTATAAATTTGAATAATATCCTTACACTTATCACTAATTTAAAAAAATTATTCCTGTTAGCAGTGGATCCCAAAGAAGCAACAACAAATGTTTACCTTACTTTACTCATGTTTTTTTCTAGTCTATTTTAAGGCATTAAGATAAATCACTGGAACGATCCTTATGGGTACACTGACATGTGTGGAGGGCCAGCTCTTTATAGAGCTAAGTCAAAGTATCTTGATTTCAATTTAGCATATAAGAAGAGCTTTGTCATAGGGCTACCCCAGGGAGCCTAGTCCACCCCCATTTCCTGCAGAGCCTGGCGTGGTGGAAGAGGCAATCCTTACCATATCAGCATTAGCAATGAGTACAGAAATAATAATAATAATGAGGGCTATTATTTGTTGAGCGTCTCCTACTGGCAAGAGTTCTACACACATTTCTCATTAAATCCTCACAACAGGGGCACTTGGATGGCTTAGTCGTTAAGTGTCTGCCTTCGGCTCAGGTCATGATCCCAGGGTCCTGGAATTGAGCCCCACATGGGGCTCCCTGGTCGACAGGAAGCCTACTTCTCCCTCTCCCTCTGCTGCTCCTCTACTTCTATTCCTTCTCTCACTCTTTCTCTCTCTGTCAAATAAATAAATAAAAATTTAAAAAATATTTTAAAGAAATAAATCCTCATAGCTCTCAATTCATCTTCATCTAACCAACTTGCTAGACCAACCAGTACCCTCCTTTTCCTTAGACTACTTCCTGATGGCCATGGTGCACCAACTCTTCAACAGAAATTTAATTGTGCACTTCTGCTCCCACCAGCAAACCTGGAGGGGGACCAAGGGTCCATTAATCTTGTTCCCAAACCTGTTTATGCCACTTGCATTTACTGTAAATATGTCACTGAGAAAAGTGTAACAGATGATGACAAAGGAATTATAGAAAAGTTGATTGCACAAAAACTGTGTTACATGCTTTAGAAATAGTCATTGTTTTGCTTAAAAAATCCATTGAATTCAGTGAGAAAACTATAAGCTGAATGACAAAAAGACAAAAAGCCTAGAAAGATTCTGTTCTCTGATTGGTTTTTTTTGGCTAATGTCTTCACAGTTTCTTGCTCCATTTTAAAGAGATCACAATCTCGCATCCAGGGTGTGAATTATGCAGGAAAGACAGAGCAGCCACTGTCAAGAGCGCTATCCTCAAGGAAAGGTCCATCACTCTGCACAGAAGCAGCATCAGAAGGTATGCATTCAGGCTTTAAGTTAATATTTACGATTTTATTCCTTTATGATTCCTTGCTTTAAACAGCTATTACAATCAACACATCAACTACCAATCCTGATCAAATCATTTAAGAGGTCTCCTACTGAAATTCAGTTTCATTTCACAGACAAAGAAAGCTTTGGAGGCCAAGTAACTTGTCCATCACCACACACCTACTCATGGGATGAAAACCACAGCATCTGACTTTGAAGCCATGTTCTCGATCTTCATGGACAGTGCCCTGTAATCTATACCCCAAACTTGAATATCTAATGTTCCACTTAGCCTTGTAATTCCCTTTGCACAGCAACATTTTCCTGTGCAGTGGAGTAGACCGAAGTATAAAATAATCTGTTATGAATCTTTTAGCTCCATATGGATTTGCTGGGCTTTTCTGAAAGGATGCATCTTAGCAAGGCTGGCTGTGAAACAAATCTGTACAGCAAACCCTGTGCTCTCATTGGTTCCTCTAATTCTAGCTATGGAATTCGTCTATGGAAATGGGCCAGACTTTTGGCAAAGAATGATTCCTCCAGGATATGTTAGAAAATCCTATATAGCATTTTCCAGATTTTGGAACTCCCTGCCTTCCTTGCTTCCCCATCTCCATATCCTTTGCTTAATTGGCTTATACCTGAGATTTCCGATACCCAGATACCAGATACCTATCCACAGATTTCCCACACTTGGACACCGTACCTTACCCAATAGAATGTTGAGAATGGGGGTGGCAGGAACAGTATGTACAGTATTGGAGAGCTAGAAAATATACCCCGAATTGACAGTAAGCACTGCCATTAAGATTCAACCTCACTTGAAACCATGAAATTCAAGGGTTTAATTTGGCTGATATTAAAGATGTCAAATACACACACACACACACACACACACACACACAAATAATGTATATATTTAAGTTACATTCACGATACATCTTTATTCAACGTAAACTGAATTTGTCCCTGGAAGTCTTAAAAGTGAGAAAAAAAAAAAACAAGTATAAGATTAAAAGTTTTCTTGTCAAATTTCTTCCTTTCCTTTCCTCTTTTTTCTTTCTTTTATCTTTCTTTCCATCTGTCTGTCTATCTGTCTTTCTTTTTTTTTGTGGAGCAGCCTCTGTTATACTATGACCCTAAATCTTGTGAAATAATAGAAATCATAAGACTACAGGGCTCAGGGACGCCTGGGTGGCTCAGTGGGTTAAGCCTCTGCCTTCGGCTCAGGTCATGATCTCAGGGTCCTGGATTGAGCCCTGCGCTGGGCTCTCTGCTCAGCAGGGAGCCTGCTTCCCTCTCTCTCTCTCTCTGCCTGCCTCTGCCTACTTGTGATCTCTCTGTCAAATAAATAAATAAAATATTTTTTAAAAAATGGACTACTGGGCTCAAAAAAGTCTTAAAGAAACCACGTTCATTTCTTCCTCCTCCCTCCCCTCTTCCAGCCTAGTCCAATCCAAGCCATGTATCCCAGCCAGAACCCATCCTATTTTTGCATTACAGTAGAGAATTAGAATATAGCTCATCTAGTATTTAATAACCCTCCCTAGAATTAGGGTCGAAGAAAAATCCTCCCAGATAGGGGACGGATGGCACAGCGTCCCGACCCAAGGTGCATGGAGCCCATGGAGGTCTTTGACTTTTCCCAAGCAGTGGGATCTCCGCTGACTCACAATAAACCAGCAGACTTCTTGCTTATTGTAGTGTTTTTCTGACTGTTGGCCCAGAAAATGAACATGAAGCATGGTGAAGAAAAGCACAGTCCTATAAGACCTCTGGATACTTGGAAGGGAAGCCTTAGGTAGTGGCAATATCAGGTCCTCTGAGATCTCGCTGAGCCACCTTCACACCGTACTATCCAGAAGGCCAGCACCATGCTTAAAAAAAAAAAGTTTCCCCTGAAGGGGAAGGAAGCTGAGGCTAAAAATATATCATGCCAGCTGTTATAAATGCTTCTCAAAGGAAGCAAAGCAACTAGAGTTACCTCTTTGAAGAGCAAAGGAGGGGTTAAGGAAATAATGGAATTTTTCAGTTACATGCCAGCTTGGCTAGATTTAGGGGAGGAAGAAATTTTCCAACCAGGAAGTATGTTGGTAAAAGACAAAATAATTCCATGAAGAATTATTTATACGGCACCAGCGGCTTGGGACGGAGAAGATCTGCAGCCTGCAAAGAAGAACTGGGGTCTGCAGGCCTTGCCCTTTCTTTTCAGTTTCCAAGAGGCCACTCCCAAGACCTCGCTTGCTGTCAAGCTACCTACAGTTGTGTGGCATCCCTCTTTCCCTTGAATACCTGGGTTCTGATGGTTTTCTGCAGACTGACTGGAATGAGCTTGAAATGGCTGCAGGTCTTGTAAGAAAATGCTAAAGGGCAGAGGATTTCTTGAACCAAACATGTATTTCTGAAGGGAGTTGGCCCTGGCTGAAGGGGTCAATCCATGGGCTCGGGAGGGGTTTTCTCCAGTGGCAGACCAGGGGTTCCCAAAGGAGCCACTTTCCCTGAGACTCATGTCACCCTCACTTTTCCCCTTGCCTGCTGGAGTGTTTTTTCCAGGTGTTGGCTCCAGGTGTTGGCTCCTTCCCATAAATCCATAAATGAATGGACCCTCCACGGTTCTGGAAGGCCAGGTCACAAGGACAAAAGCCTAAAAAATATCCAGGTACTGGATGCCTCGGTAGTTTTTTTTTTTTTTTTTTCACTTTTAATTTTGAAGTAACTATAGATTTAACAATCCTGGGATGGAGCCCCACATTGGGCTCTCTGCTCAGCAGGGAGCCTTCTTCCCTTCCTCTCTCTGCCTGCCTCTCTGCCACTTGTGATCTCTGTCAAATAAATAAAATCTTAAAAAAAAAAAAAACCCAAACCCAGGAAATCAACATTTATGCAATACAATTAACGAGATTACGGACATGGCTTTGGGTCTCAGGAGTTTTGTACACATATCTGGGGGGGGGTGCTTATAAATTTGCGTACAACCCTATGGCATTTTTTTTCACATGAATAAATTCATATAACCACCTCCACAATCTCGATCACAGTATGTTATTAAACGTCTGCTAGTATTGAGACCTAGTTGGCAAAATAAGTCATGCAAAAAAAAAAAAAAAAAGCAAGAGTAACGACAAATGTCACTATGAGGATTATGACAGAAGGCAAAATGATCAATATCATCACCAGATATTTAGTGAATTCCCAAGGACGCTTTCTCATTTATTTTGGAAATTCATTAAGTTCAAGAACATCTGCCTGGTGAGCCCAGGAATTTATTAAGTTCCTACTGTTCAGCAAACACTTACGGCAGGGCGGCAGACGGGCTTCAGCTCACATGCCATCTCTTATTGAATTATAGTGGCTGCCTTGAGGGGTCTACAGAGGAGGACTGGGAGGCCACATCTGGCCCGAGCATGAGACAGCCAGAATCTAACAGAGACGTACTACCACGAGAAGATGGGAGCTGAACATGTGCCAGGAAATGACCATCTCCACAGTTTCTGTGACTTTTTGAGCCACGCAAGTGTTCTAGATGCTGGGAAAGAGGGATCGAGAAGACATAACCCTTGTCTCCAAGGAGTCTGCCTACCCAAGGGAAGGTAAACATGTCAGCCAAAAACTGTGGCACAGAATGCTAAGGGCTGACATTGAAACATCAGGGTCAATGCCAAGTACTGGGGAAGGGGGTTCCAATTTGGCAGGATCTTAGATCTGTGCGCTATGGAGAACCATGTGGTGGCAAATTCAGAGTCAGAGTCAGACAAGGGTCTACTAGCTAGTAACTGAGTCGATCTCTGGGAATAGGATTAGGAGAGACAGTCATGTCTCCTCAAGGAGACTGACTGGAATGAGCTTGAAATGGCTGCTGGTCTTGTAAGAAAATGCTGAAGGGCAGAGGATTCAGAACCAGACTCTGGAGGCTGGCCATCTGGGTTCAAACCCCAGTTCATCCAAACTTGGTTGGTCTGTGACACTGGTCAAGTGACTTCACCTCTCTGTACCTCAGTTTTCCTCCTCTGTCAAGTGGGGATAACAAGAATACCCACATCATGGAGGTATGAGGATTAAATGAGTCAATATTTGTGGAAAGGGTTTTGAATGGTACCCAGCACATAGCAAACAATACACAGCAGTGTGCTATCACTGTTAATTTACTTTTCATGAGCTCTGGTGCCAATATTTTTTAAGGTATTGTTTTTATTACAAGAAAAATCAACTGAGACTAAGAAAAGAAATACTAAGGTTCCAATGTGTACCATAAGATTGTAGAAGTGGGCAGTTTAAATGAAACATTTTTGAAGAATTTCTGTTACCCAAAGTTTCTGAGTTCTTGTCTCATACTAGGCTGAGCAAAGGGCAGCATGTTTTCAAACCCAAATGTAAAGAATGTGAAGAAAAATCAAGTATTGCAACAATTTGAATAGAAACAAGTTTCTTTCATTCGTAACCATAGTACATAGTTTTTTTCTAGGTCCACATCCACCAGCGAAGAGTAGAAAATGGTTAGAAAGGCAGTCTGGAAAAAAAAAAAAAAAAAAAGGAAAGAAAAAAAGGAAAGGCAGTCTGTCATAAAAGAGGGGGCACTGACCTCCACACAAGGGAATTCTATGGGCTCTTCAAAAAACCAGGAGGTCTTTTCCTGAATGTTCTTTTCCTGAATGGTTTACTGTTTTCTATAGCAGACTGCAGACAGGAAGCAGAGATGCTAAGCCAGGTTCTACGCACTTTACAACTGGAATTGCTTATAATGGCCAAAACAAAGTTGACTAAGGCTTGTGGATGGTTTGCAACAGCCAATGCCTTGGTTCTTTCTGGTCCCATGGGCTGATGAAGAAGAATCTGCATGTTCTTGCTTTTAGTGATCAGACCCGTGAATAGCCTTCAGAAGAGTGAGGTACTGAAAAGTACAGTACCGCTTTTCGGAAACACCTTGATGCTATCCAAAATGTTTACTTGACTTCTCAACTGTCCCAACCCATTCTTTGCTTTCTCATGGAAGTTCTGGCTCAAAGGTCTTATGTGGTCTCACTTGATTTAATGCCAGCAACCGCTAAAAGTAACTCTTGATTCTGCTTATATGGATGAAAACAGGTTAATTCTCTCATAAAGGGTTTAGTTTTTGCCCCCTACTCTTAGCCTCATGCTAATCCCTTCCTTACAAAACTTCCCATGGCACCATCATGTACATTTTAAATATCCTCTAAACATTATTTTTCTCCATCTCAATGTTCTAGCACCTTCTCTAATTCAACACACTCCAAAATTGAGCTTGTAGCTGGTTTCTACTCAACTTTCTTTATCCCTTAAATGCCTACCATGTGTGAAGTACTCCCAACTTATCTCTAATATTCCTTTTTGATAAATCCAGTGGTTAATTCTTAGTCCTCCTTTTCTTGGATATATCAGCAGAATTTTTTCTGATCACTTTCCCCCCTTGAAACACATTCTTTATTCATTTTTGAAGATGCCCACACACTTGAGTTTTTCTTGACTTCATTGGTTTCTCTGTGTTTCTTTTTACTTTATCCTCCTCTTCCTCAGTCTTCATGTTGAAGTACCCAGGCTCAGTCCTTGGTCCTCTTCTCCACCTATATCTTTGCTTTGGTAATTTCATTCGATTTCAGAGCTTTAAATTCTACTTCTGCACTGGTAAATCCCAGATGTCTATCTCGGATCAGTCCCCCTCCCAAACTGCATACTCATACATCTAAATGCCTACGAGACATGTCTGATCATCTCATGGGCTCCTAGATGCATCACCTGCGACACAACTCCCAATCTTGTTTTCAAACTTAATAGAAACTTTCTCTATCCTTCTAGTTACATAAGCAAAAACTCTGGAGTCATTCTTGAATTCTTTCGCTCATACACTTCATCTCTTTCATCAGGAAATCCCATTGGCTGTACTTTGAAAATACAGTCAGACTCTGACCATTCTTCTCTCTTCTACTTCAGCCATCCTGGTCAGAGTCAGCAGTGTCTTGCCTGGATTACTGCAATAGCCTCTGAACTGGTCTTTGTGTTTCCATCCTTGCCCTGGTACAGCCTAGTCTTAACACAGCACGCAAAGTGATCCCTTTAAAATGTAAGCCAGACCATATCACTCGTCTGCCAGAAACCCAATGGCTTCTTGGCTTCCTGAGACCAAAAGTCCAAGTCCTTGCTATGGCCTGCAGTGCCCTGTAGGATCTGTCCTTCCCTGACACTACTGCAACCCCTGCCACTCTACCTCACTCACTCATTCCCTTTCAGTCACTGGCTTTCTTTCTTTTCCCCAACAAGCTGGGAAAAGATCTTAGGATCTTTGCTTAAGCCTTTTCTCTGGCTAACCCCCTTACCTCCTTCAAGTCTTTGTTCACACGTTACCTTCTCGACGAGATCTATTCTTACCATACTTAATACTAAAACCACTTCACCACTTATGCCTGAATCTCCTGACCCTACTCTTTTTTTTTTTTTAATTTCCGTGTCACTCACCAATCTCTAACACACTATATAATTTCCTTATATATTATAATTTATATACACTAGACTGCAAACTCCACAAGGGAAAGTATCTTTGTCTTGTCCACTGATGCACCCTTGAGCACCTAAAACAGGTCAGGCATATAGCAGGTGCTCAATAAACATATTCTAAGTGAATGAATGAATAAATAAATGAATCAATAATGTATATCCCAGTCAGTAATGAATCCTAATTCTCATAATTACACCTAGGAACAATTCTAGGACCCATTCCTTCTGCTCCATGCCTGCTCCTATCCTCATGATACTTTTACTACCGCACAACTGAGATTTGGTAACTCAGCACTTTTCAATCATCTGGTTTGCCCCCAGCAGACCAGTCCCCCTACAGCATTGCTCACATCACTGCCATGTCCATGGTGGGATGCTTAGACTCCTTAGAGCTCTACCAGCTTACTTGGATTACCTGGCTCTCCAATTCCTCACCCCAGTCTACTTTTATTGCCTTCTCTCACTACTCTTTTCCTTTCGTGAACCCCTCCTTCTTCCTCACTGTCTTCCAACCCTGACCGTGTACTACAACCTCCACGCCTTTGTTCACAATGCATGTCCCGACCCCTGCCATATCCATCCTAGGTTACTTGGATTACCTGTTAACTGCAAAGGCTTTCCTGACCCTCTGGTCCACAAGGATCTTTCCATTTTATGCTTTCACAGCCCTTGCAGTACAGACCCCCTGTTCCGCTGACACAACCCTATATTGCCCGATGGCAGCTACTGGGGTTATTTTTTAACTGCACTTTTATGTAATGCATGGGTTATTATGTAAAGCTTTTGCAGATTAGTCTGGCTAGAGGGAGAGATTTCACTTTTAATTGTGAGACTGAGAGATACATCTTCTCTCTCCACTTATATTATTGGTTCTCTGAAAGGGAATCACTTTCTTCAAGCTTCCTTATATTTCCCATGGCCTCAAACATAGTGCTGGGCACCCAGGACAGGGGTAGTGTTTGCAATGAATGGAGGATGCAGGATCCACATAGGGAGGTGGTCATGGATGCTAAGGCACTTTGCTGGAGCGTAAGGACCAAAGGAGAAAACGTTCATGCGAAAAGCCAAGATTAAAAACCAAAAACTATGTAAGGAAGTTGTCTTCTAGTTAGTTTCTTTTCGTTAACTGTCATAAATGTGGTTGGTAATTTGAAAATGTGAAGCACCAATTGATCTCTGTTCTCTTACTGTGATTTATAATCCTGTTGTAGTGTGTGAATATCTTTCCCATTTTGAAAGAAGGAAGACATGTAGCTCGTTGGTGCAGCAGGAGAGGTTCAGCAGCCTTCGGCCCAACCCATTTTCTATTGTAGTGAAATGGCCAAAGGTCATGGCATCAGCGAGGACCCCTAGTCTACTCTGCAAGGCCCAGGCTCAGGGAAAGGTGCTTTCATCAGGTGACGATCAGAGATGCAAATGCAGTTACAGATTCTGTGGGTCAGTGTTAGCGCTTTGCTCCTCCGTGTCCTTCCTACTCTCTCTCATTTATTCGCTTAGCAGATGCCATTGCCAGCTCTGGCCAGGGCTGGCCATCCACATACAGAATCTCAAGTGCCTTCACCACCGCCCTCCACGATGGATATCATGAATGTTCTCATTTTACAAGTGAAGACCCTGCTCAGAGAGGTTAAGTAACTTGGCCCAGTTATAGATCTGAGATTTGCACTTGGTGAGGCTTTGACATCAAAGTCCTTGTTCTTTCCACTTCTTCAAACCGCCTCCCAGGTGCCCAGGATATATGTGATAGAGGTACAAACGAATGAATGACCCCAAAATTTGTAGCTTTGACAAACACCATTAAACCACCATAGACAATGCAGAAGGCTAAGGCAGTAGCACCGTTTTGTTAAAGAGATACTGAGATACAAGTGTTGACACAGCCCAAGGGTTTGCATGAAAGTTTCTGGAAGACAGATCTCAGCTTTCTTTGCCAAGGTTCTGAAACAGGGTTCCAGCCCCTTCCTTCTTCCTGAGATATGTGATCTAGTTATCTTGTCAAACCTTGAAGTCTCTTTCTACTCAAGTACTACACAGGGACCCAAAGATCTGGGAGGCCATGACAGTCATCTCTGAATCTCCTCCCCTCTGTGGGGCTGGGCGGCGATGGTGAAAAATGAAAGTACCCACGGACGACAATCTGCTAACCACCCCGAAAGTACTAATCTTGTCAAGACTTATAGCCCTGACTGTGCAAATCAGGAAAGACAGAAATAGGATGACCTAAGATTAATGACATAAAATTCAGTTTTGAGAGGGCAGGCAGCCTGGAGCTCGCCTCTCTCCCAGCTATCAAAGAGTTCTGTAATAATTACTAGATTCTGTCCCTGACCCAGGAAACTTGGGCCAAAAAGCTCTGTCATTCAGCCTTCATGTGTCTGCCTTAATAGTCCCAGCCACCGTTCTCTGTCACAAAGCGGCTAGTGAAAACGCTCCCTGGATTACTAGTCTGCGAAAGAGACCGCCCCCAGACTCTCTTACATTATCAAGTAACGAGCAGTAGTCCCTTAATTCCCCAAATGTATGAGTTATTGAAATCTCGGTGTAAAAATTAAAAAAAGGAGAATTAAAAATCTCATGTTGTAGCTTTATGAACACAGTATCTTAAGTATTTCCTTGGTTATTTCAATTAATGTAGTTCTAATTCGATGCTCCTATGTATTTGAGAAAGCCCTTTCAAAGGGCCCATTAGCTGAGCGATCCGAGTGGAGGTTGAGGCCAAGAAGCCGTCACTGTTAATTCTTACTACTCTTAGATCTTTTAATTGGGGGTCCTGCATGTTGACAGGCACGGAAGATGTGACAAAAGCTTTCCCCCGAGAAAGTTATCTCAGTGCTGACACTGTATTCACAGACACAAGCAACTAGCATCAAGGATTTCCGTTTAATGACGGGTGCCCCTGTCCCAGGTTACCACTGTCTGTCACTTTGCTTAACCTAAGTGGGGAACCGCAGAGAGGACTCCTGGCCCTAGTCCCGGCTGTGCACAGGGGACTTTGCTTTAGTGGTCAAAGGAGCAGAAAGCTGTCCTCTGCTCTCCCCTTCCACAGAGCTGTCCCCGACCCACCTCTCCTAAGTTAGACTGAGCGAGAAAAGGCCACAGCAGTCACACCAGGCCACAGCACAGAGCAGCATTCTCAGTTAGCAGACCTGTTTCCCCAGTCGGGGCAAAAAGTGCCCCCAACAAGGGGGACAAAAACCAGAAAATGCAAGGGAGGGAACATTCCAGGGTGAAATATATTAAAAAAAAAAAAAAAGGAAGAAAGAAAGAAAAAGGACAAAAAAAAAAAAGAAGGGAAAAAAAAATGCACAAATCCCATGAGGGTGTCTGGTTAACCAGGGGTTAGAATCAGGTTTAGAGAATCACACGTAACTCAGTGTCTTGGCAAATCCAAAAACCCCAGGGCGAAAGGCATGTGGGTAAAAGGCATTTCTACTTGTGGAAACAGGAATTTTCCTTCTTTTACCATTTATTCTCTCTCTTATTTATTTTTTAGTCTGTTTGTAACCCATATTTGGACCATCGATCACTTTTACCCAACCCTCCCACCCCCTGCATTTTTATCTTTCCAGAATGAAAGGAGCAACAAAGACGGGATCCAAAGATCCCTTTCCCACAGCCAATTCCAGTAAGCCCCTCTCTCCCAGGGTTACAGGGCGCTCGGAGCAGACATTCTCAGCAAGACGTGCCACACACAGCAAGTCACCACACCAGACTGCTCTAGAGGGCTTCCAGGGAACTTACTTGTACTTGTGCTGGTTCCAATTGTATTGATTGTGGTGGGGACAGATGAGGAGGAGTAGAGGGGCACGTGGCCGTTCTCACACCCCAGGCTTTTGTCCTGCCAGTTGGAGGCATTGATGCAAATCCCAGAATCCCGAGAGTTCTGCCATCCATTGAGCTTGTCATCGGAGTTCTGTCTTTGGTGATAGTAGTGTGTCTGCCCATAATCCACAGAGTCCGAGCGGCTTCGGTTCTGGCCACCAAAGCTGGTCGATGTGCGGTCCTCCAAGTGATTCAGCCACATGGCTAACGCACTGCGGTCTTCCAGCGAAGTGGCCGGATGTATCAAAGCATAGGACAGCAGTTGCCTGCTCTCCTCAATGTGCTGGTTGTGTTCAATAGAGTGCGCCAGGATTTTGGGCAGCAGTTTCATATACTCTACTTTTGCATCAAGGTTTCCTGGCTTCAGCAAAGGCAGATGAGTTAACAGGAGGGAAATCACTTTATCCTTGGATTCCTGTTGCCATTGGTTAATGATTCCTGGAAGGGAAAATATACAGGGCAAATAAGCAAATCCACCCACCATGGCATGAAATACCACACTGTAAAGAGAATTCCTATGGGTTAGAGTCTCCTTCTATGTATCCTGGCTAAGTTTTTTTTTTTTAAACAGGTCATGCATTGGATTGGATAACTAACTCCAGGTTGTCAGGAGGCAGTGACATAAAAGAAACACAGAACAAATGTTCTTAGATGTTGGGGTGCCCAATCTAATTCCCACTCACGTCTCCAAAGAGCCAACAGCTACTTTGGTACAATCAAATAGAATTTACAGAGCGGTGTTCTTAGAAAAGCCTAGCTACGCCTTCAGATAGACGGGGATAAGGATTAAGAAAATCTCCACAGAGAAAAGAAGTGTTGTCTTGTCAGCGGTTCATTGGATCCTTGTGGGGGGTCAGCCTGCTTTCTCTTCTGAAGACATCTGTGGAAAAGTGGTTTACACCCTAGCCAAGACATTTGTGTGAAGGTGGCAAAACTTCCTAAATAGAGAAACCTGTCAGGAAAAGAAAGGACTCCCCTCATCCCAGTGAAGTAAGACTACACCTTTCTCATGAGAAGCTGCCTCAGAAAACCACTGTGACCTCAAAGCTAGATCTCAAAGCTAGACTTAGCTGAGGTGGCACTTCTGATCACACGTGAGAAGCAAAGCTATTTTTCTTTACATATAGACGACCTGTTTAGTTATCTTTATTAGGGTAAAGTATGTATAACGTAATATTTACCATTTTCACTGTTTTTAAGTGTACAGTTGTGTGGCAATAAGGACATTCACAATGTTGTGCAGCCATCCCCGCCATCCATTTCTGAATCTTCTTCATCTTTTCAAACTGAAACTCTGTAACCCTTGAATAACAATTCCCTATCTCTCCCCTCCCCCAGCTCCTGGCAACCACTGTTGCATTTTCTGTCTCTATCTATTTGCCCACTCTAGTTACCTCATATCAGTGGGAACCTACAGTGTTTGGCCTTTTGTGACTGGTGACTTCATTTAGCGTCATGTCTTCAAGGCTCCCTCATGAGAAGATCCATTTGTGACACACTCTCAAGGATCCCTGCCTGTCCCCTTCTACCAAAAACACAACTTGTTGCCTTTAGGTAAACGTGGATAAATAATGTGCTTTGACTTTGACTAGCCTTTGAGAAGTAGCTTGTTCTGGAAACTGGTAGTTATCTTCAGAGCCTGGGGCTACTAGAAAGCAAGCTCCCTTCCTGAAAAGTCACTGCTGACACCTGAAGACATTGTCTCTGGCCTACTGATTACCCTACATAGGGTAGGGCAGGGCAGTCCTCCTGGCTTTCATGCAGTATCTGCAGAGTCTCTGGAATATAGCAGAAGGGCTTCACAATTCTAGTGAGGCACAAACATATCAGGACACACTCAAGAGTCATTGCTGACCAGAAGCATCAGCCAAGTACCGTAAGCCCGTCAAGACCAAGGGTATATCCAAAGAAAATTGTCAGGCAAGGAAGGCATGATATATAATGCAAAAATGTGGGCTCTGGAATCAGGCAACCCTGGGCACGGATCCCAGGTCTGCCACTTAATTTGCCATGGGACCTCGGTATGTTACGTTGCCTGTAGGAGCCTCAGTTGTGCCATCATTTAAGACTGTTACCAGCAGCATCTGTCCCTCCTTGCATGGTAATGTATCAGAACGACAGGTCAAGTACTCAATGGCAGAAGTAATGCCTTCTACTCATCTCTACATTGATCGGGTCCCACATTAGACGCTTGTGGGTTGGTTTCAGATACCGAGGTTTAAAAATAATTATAGAGTCTAAAGACCACCCGGGGAAGGTCATTAAAAACTATCAGAGTTGGAAGAGGTAGGAAGTCAAAGGGTGAAAAAAAAAGAAAGAAAGAAAGTCAAAGGGTGAAAGAAAACAAGGCTTATAACTGAACAACAGGAAGGGATGCTCTATGTGGGGATTTCATAAGACGAAGACTCAGCAATTTGAAGTTCACGTCTTCAAATGGAAGCAGCAGAGATTAAGACTGGATGTGTAGAAGAAATGAAGTGTCAGAGTGACAAAAGACCCAGAGTAGCAGCCAAGGAAGGCTTTATCATATCTGTCCTGGGGGCCTGAAGAATAGAGATAGACGGTCTAGGGAAGCGCTGTTGGGTAGAATGTAATGTGAGCCACACACAGTATTTGAAATTTTCTAGCATTAAAAGAAAAGTGAAAAGAGGGAGATGAAATTAATTTTAATGATATATTTTCTTTAATCCAATATAGCAAAACATTATTATCTCAATTTGCAATCAATATAAATCATCAATGAAATATTATACATTCTTTTCTTTCCATCAAGTTGTCGCCATCCAGGGTGTATATTACCACTGACCTCACATCTCTAACTGGGACTAGCCACAGCTGAAGGACTCAGAAGCCATGTGTGGCTGCCCAGCCACAGGGCTGGAGACATTTAGATGGGGAAAGAGGATGGCAGGAGGGCACCCATGACCTCAGCAGGTCCCTCCCGGCTCCCTAACTCTATATTTAGCTAACTGCCACCTGACAAAAGACAATCCTGGTGCATTCCATTAGTATGGCCTCCCTTTTAAAGCAGCTTTGGGAGACAGAGGAAGCACCCGTTCCAGCTTCCATTGACACATTTTCAGGAAACACCCAGCATGTTTTTAATTATGAATATGCTTCGGACAAAGATGAAATCTATTCATTAAGTCACAGAACTAAAGAGTCACTGGCAAGAAGCAAAAGGCCCCGAGAGGAAGATACAGCTGTGTCTGATGCCAGCCCAATGAGCAGATGTGGCTGGCGTACACCTGGAAAATGTATGTGTAGAAAGAAAATTCAGGAACCAGTTTCAATACAAATTCACGAGGTTGAGGAACACCCTGGCTTTCTGCAAGGTTACTTTTCTGTTTGGGGATTCTACCCTTCTACAAAAGGTCAGCCTGGAAAAAAAAAAAAAAGAGAGAGGAACAAAAACAGAACATAAATAGGACTCGGAGTGCAAACTACCCATGTTATCTCCATGTAAGTACTCTCTGCCAGGGATTAGCAGCAAAGGGGAGAGGAAAACAAGGGCCCTGGCCCTGGTCCCTTCCACGCCTGAAATGGGTCTTTTTCTATCCTTGGGACAGGGCTTGGGTGGTGTGGAACTGGGGTGTGGCCAGGAAGACAACCATGACTTTTGTTTACTACCACCAGGAACCTGGACGTGAGGATGCCCCCTGAAGGCAGTCTTCTGAGGTGTACTACTGGATCGAACGTTTCCTGAAGCAGCTACAGCTACAACGCTCAGAGCTAACGGTGTTGAATGGGGTTTATGTGCACTCTTGTAAGCTCATTTAATCCTCCCAAGGAACTGATGACGTAGGTCCTGTTACAGCCTTATTTTACTCATGAGGACAGAGAGGCACAGAGAGATCAAGCCGTTTGTCTCCAGTCCCACTGGCAGGGGAGGTGGCAGAATGGGGGTATGCAAATTAGCATAAAGATACATAATGGTTACCATGCTAGAAGAGTTTGGCCATAAATTAGATACATTAATGTTTAGAAATAGGTAAAACGTGATTCTATAATACAGAAGATACATAATACATTAACCATATGTAAAAAGTGAAGATGTGTATGATATTTACAAATATCTGAATAGAGTGCATGGATCAGCAGAAGACTTGCCATCTGCAGACATGCAGGAAGAAGAGCAGTTACAGGGTGATACTTACTGTGGTTTTAAAATATGTCCACCACTTCCTTGATATTCCTCTACAAGATGGAGCCTCATTAACTCCTTTCCCATTCAGGGCAGAGCTAGACTTAGGGAGTCACTTCTAACAAACTGAACATGGCGGAAGTGACGGTGTGTGAGGTCAAGGATTAGGTTTCAAAAGGCACTGAAGGGGCTGCGGGTGGCTCAGTCGCTTAAGCGTCCGGCTTCTGATTTCAGCTCAGGTCATGATCTCAGGGTCGTGGGGCTGAGTTCCGGGTTGGGCTCTGTGCCAAGCGTGGGGTCTGCTTGCCCCTCTCCCTCTGCTCCTCCTGCTGCTCACACTTGCTCTCTCTCTCTCAAATAAATAAATTAAAAAAAAAAAAAAAAAGAGGCGCTGAAGCTTTTACCTTGCTCTCTCTTGGGTTGCTCACTCTGGAGAAGCCAGCCAGCCACCATGCTGTGACAATACTCAAACCACCCAGTTAGGGAGAAGGGTCTTTTTTTTTTTTTTTAATATTTTATGTATTTATTTGACAGACAGAGATCACAACTAGGCAGAGAGGGAGGAGGAAGCAGGCTCCCCACCGAGCAGGGAGCCCCATGCGGGGCTCCATCCCAGGACTCTGGGATCATGACCTGAGCCGAGGGCAGAGGCTTAACCTGCTGAGCCACCTAGGCGCCCCGGGAGAAGGGTCTTGATAGCGAGGGACTGAGTCTTCCTGCCAACAGGCAACGGTGACTTGCTAGCCCTGTGAGGGAACCATCTTGGAAGCAGAACTCCCAGCCCATTGAGCCTTCAGATGACCACACTCCAGACAACATTTGGGAGACCCTGAGCCAGAAACACTCATATTCCTGATCCACAGAAACTGCATGTGGTAACATGTTAACTGTTATTTTAGCCACTAAGTTCTGGGTTATTTGTTATGTGACCCCAAAAAACCAATATATCTCTTCAAGAGTTTTCCTCTAGAAAAATGGAAATGTTAGCCACTTGGCTTTGAGCAGTTCACTCCTTCAGATTCTGAGATCTACTCATGAAGCCAACTGGTGCCCTTGAACGTTCACCTCAGCCTCCTCCATCCTGATTATCCATTTGTCAACAACTTTTGGACAGTGACTAATCTCTCAGTGTCTTTAGGGAAAAAATGAACTGATCACACAGATTTAAGGTATTTCTAGATTCTAGATTCTGGTATTTCTAGATTTAAGGCGATTTAATGGTTTCTGATTGTGATTTGGTTTCCTGTGGAGGCTGCCTTCCTGTTCACAGTACATCTGGTCCCTCTGGTGATGGCTCCTCATAGCAAATTAATAAGCCAGCATTGTGGGGTTTACTTCCCTGCTTCCTCATTAGTACTGAGTCAGTCTCTCAGGGTGAACATCCCCAGGACACTGATGAGAGTAAGCATCTCCACCTCGAAGTGGGAGCCAGGTCCTCCAGGTGGGAACTTGGGACATGAATTCTGGGTCCTGCCCACCTGTCCATTGGTCTTCTTTGTGGCATCTGCGCCATCTTCTAGAGAGCAAGGAGCTTTTACTGAGATGTGTATTCAATGGATTCTCCTCACTGGGGAAGATTTAGGAATCTTGAAAGTTTAAATTAGTCAATCACTTCTGTGATGCAGTTTCTGTTACCATATACCCCAATATCACTCTCTTCAGTAGACATTCTGGATTACAGAGGTCCAAGAATGGCAAGGTTCAATGGTGCAAACTCACCTCCATTACTTTCTCTGAATATTTTCTCTAGATAAGGAGCAAAGATATCATTTGCTAGATGTTTTAAGTGGGTAAAAGTTGATGATTTATAAGTGACATAAGAGTAGTAAAAAAATTCCTAACGGAACTATAATAAAAGACCATGAGGATTAGGAAACTGTCCCAATGATTCTTAGAGTGACAAAGATTGTGTTTAAATACCAAGTCTGGTACTATTACTACCCAATGGTATGTCAATACTTAAGGGCTCCAGTTGTTAGTAAATTACCCTTAAATTGCTATTTTATTATACCCTTGTTTTCTGTTTAATAACATTTACTATAAAAGGGTTTCTCACAAGTATATTTAGGTAATTAGCTTATGTGAGGGATGGCTGGAAAGTAAGTGCACACATATAAGAAGTACTGTTCAAATAAATGCACTAAAAGGCAGGAATACTAGGGGATCTTAAATGGTCAAATTCTCTCTATATGACAAACTCAATCCTAGACACATCGCATAATAAAACCTTCTAAATGAAGTGCAACTCTGCACAACTCAAGGACAGAGAGCACACACTATGCATTTGGTAGGGGTGTGAGCTGACAGGGCACCTAAAAAGGGGGACAAATGGCAAATACCAACATGGAAAACGGTGGGATTCTTTTATTGGCACTGACACTTGCTTACTGTCTCCCAAGATAACTTCTTGAGCTAGAAATGACTGGAGAAACAGTCCCATGATTTGGTGAAGCCCCGAAGAACATGAGGATTGGACTAGATGTTATGGGGGACCTGGGCAGACTGTAGTTACTGAGTTCCTATTGTTACAAGTGGTGCTTCAAGCAGATACAAAGCGCTGAGTAGACAGAAACCTTCTCTGTTTTCAAGGAGGGTGACTGCCAGCTTCTCAGCTGGCTCCCATTGACTCCTCTTGGTAGTCACACCCTTGTGTACTCTCCTCCCACACTGAATCCAAACAGGTCTATGTGACCAATGAGTGTGGTAAGGTGTTATAAGATTAGATCATAAAAGGCACTGTAGTTCCCACCTTCCTCTCTTGGCTCACTCACTCTGCGGGAAGGTAGCCACATCAGCTATGAAGACATTCAGGCAGCCCTGGGAGAGGCCTGAGTGGTGGGAAATCCGGCCTTCTGGCTAACAGCCTGCACCAGCTTGACAGCCATGTGAGTGAGCTACCTTGGAAATGGATTCTCCAGCTCTAATCAGTATCTTGCGAGAGACCTTAAGCCAATACTACCCAGCGAGGTTGTCTCAAATTTCAGACCCTTGGAAAACTGCAAGGGAAATACTGTGTGAAGATATTGGGTTTTGGGGTAATCCGTTACACAGCAATAGTTAACTAATATAGCTTACTAGTTAACTAATTAGGGCTTCACATTATTTGGTAAAAAGAAAAAAAAATCACTCAAAAATGCTACTGTCTCTAGAATTCACTAGAAAAGAAAGGGATTTGTGTAGCAGACTTCACAGCCCAAAACTAGAGTTTTCTCTGAGACCATGAAGGTCATTAGCTATTGGACACTCAAAGACACCTGACCATCTTCAAAAGGTACCCCTGACTCCAAAATACCTACAATGATCCACTTACCACTGCAGAGTGATCTGGTCATCTCTTCAATGGGGCCTTTCCATCTTAGTCACGTTTCGTCCTGGGCACTGGCATGGCTGAAGGACCCAGTCCAATAGTAAACTAGTTCTGAGATCTCAGCCAAGAGCTCAAGCTGGGATTCACATCCAGGTTTCTGACCTCTTTCTGGCTATGGCTAACTTTTGTAGGACTGAGACTGCTCATTCCCAGAGGGTGCACAAAGCCAGCCAGCAACTCTGACCACTTGCCTCCATTCTGACCTCACATCTGTATAGACAACTCCCACATCTGTATCTCCAGCCCAGGTCTCACCCTGTGCTCCCGACTCACACATTCAATTGCATCTTCTATGTCTCCACTCAGATGATCTCCTAAGTTAGTCTTTCCCAAACTGAGCTCCCCCCTCACTCTCACAAGATCTGCTCCTTTGGTCCTCTTCTCTATCTCAGCAATGGCTCTTCCATTTGTCCAGCAGCTCAGGCTGAAGGCTTCGAGTATCCTTGACTGCTCTTTCTTACATCCTGTATTTCACCTGTTAGCAATCCTGTGCACCAAATTTTCAAAATGTACCCAGATTCTGACTACCTCTTACCATCCACCTCCTGACCCATAAACAACATAACCATCAGAACAATCCTTTTTATACTAGAATATAGGTCATGTCACTTCTCTGATTGAACTTTCCAATGGCTTCTCTTCTTACTCTAAGTAAAAGCCATACAACAGCGATTAGGCCCTCTGTGATACAGCCCTAGACCGTACTACTGGTCTCTCATTCTTTTCAGTCCATTCTGGCTTTCTTGCTGTTTCTTCAACATGTCAGATACATGCCTACCCCCCAACCTTTGCTCTTGCTGCTTCCTGTCTAGACTGCTGTTATCTCCAGATCCCACATCTAGCCCCCCTCAGTTCTGTCTTTGCTTAAATGTTGCCTTCTTGATGAGAACTTTTCCATCCACAGTATTTTAAATTGCCCACATCACTGCCTCATCCTACACTTCCTTATCCCCCACGCTATGCTTTATTTTCCTCCCTACCATTCATCATGTGACCTGGTATGGACGATACCTATTTTCTGTCTTCCTCCACTAGACAAAGGCTCTATGAGGGTAGTGATGATAACTCCATTTTCCCATCCATTCTCATTTCCTTATTAATCACATTTTATAATGGCTATATAAAGTTGTCCCCAGGCATTTTGTCTGATAGTGGTTTATTAGACTTTGGGATTTCTTACTCAAAATCTTTAGCATTTCCTAGAAATTTCTTGTAAATGAAGACTGACAGAGTGGGTGACCTGCAGACTATAGTGGGTACAAAATGTCACCCCAAAACTGTTTGGTCACCCTTTTCACATTTGATTCCGCAGAATTCTGATTATTTCTAGCTTTAATATCAATAAAAATAGGAACATGTAAAAGAGGAAAATAAAATGATGAACTTATTTTTCAAAATCTTTAGTCCATTCCCCTCTCAGGATTCTGTTAGGATGGAAAATTTCCCTACGTGCTAGAAAACAAAAGCATAATGGGTGCTTTTCTTGATTATAACTGACACCAATTAAAGTAATCTTCATGATAAAGTTTCGTTAGGCTGAGACAGCAGAATTAGATGTATTTAATATGACTCTTTTGCAAACATCTGTTGAAGAAAGAAATAAAACCATTGCCAATAGGATTGTGTTAAGACTATTGTATATCCAAATTTTTGGGCCATGAGTAACTATGTTCTAATAAAACCCCACAGGAAAGGGTCTCCTAAGAGTCATATAAATTAGAGATGAAGAAAATGTTACCTTACTCCCAACATATATAAGACAAATCCTTATAAACCACATTCGGCTAGTTTTTTATACCAGAAACCCCTCAGAGCCTCAGAGGAGAGGCTATAAATGTTCCAAAAGCAGGAAGCTTTCCCACTCACTAATCTTCAGTACCATTCTCGTGCTCCCAGACCACCACCAACAAAACCCCACATACCACAAAATGACTCTCCAATAGTATTTCAAAATAATGAATTAGCAATCCTGACACTGACCTTGCAGAGGAGAAAACCATGCTTTGTACTACACCACTTAGATTTGGGCCTTCTTCGAGGAGAAGCACTAGAAATGAGAACCTTGCAAGCAGCACCCTGCTGTCCAGGTAGCCTAACTGCAAACATATTTGTTAGTGAAGAATTCCCAAGACCAAAATCCTCGGCAATGTCCAGATGGGAGTCAATAAGGAGTGCCTTGGGAGGAATATAAACAGGTCAAGTCTCCAAAGAATAGTTTGTGCCGGACCAAACAGACCAAGCTGAACAAGAGCCACTTCCCACAACAGGTTTACAAACCTCACAAAGTCTGGGAAGAGCTGTTTTACCTCTGACAACAGGGAGTCATTCTATATCTTTAAAGGAGTCTGGATCATTAAGTCACTGGGTCCCACGCGTTCTAAAATGCGGAAGTTGCTCAAAACTTCTAGACAAAATTTCCCATCTTCAGAGATGGGAATCCAAAGTGTAAGTGTGAATGTAAGAACCCTGTGATGTGTGTAAACACTGTCACCAAGGAACAGCGTACATACACCCCCAAAACAGACGTGCCAGCAAAGTTGGTAGTAAGACTTATATATCCCTCATTTAGGTATAAAATCTGCAATACATGTACAAGTTATTCCACGGAGGAGAGAATGGACGATTTTGTGGAGGGGAGATATTCGAATCCATGGTCACAAATTAACTGTCACTGTATTTGAAAATAAGGGCCCTTGTCCAACTCTGTACAAGGACAGAGTTGGGTGAGCAACCCTAGAACATTCCCAGTCTCACTCACTTGTCCTTACTAGGTACAGCCCCATAGAGGGAGTGAGAGGTATACCTTCTTTTCTGGGGTTCTCTTGAGCTATTAGCCAAATCCAAGAATTTATGCAAAGGTAAGCAGCTTATGTTCACCTGTTATCTATGTACCAAACTTGTGTTCAGGTTGGTAGGTCTGTCGATGAAATCAGAACAAGCTTTCACAGATTTTTTGAATAGGGGAGGTCCTTTTTAATTTCTTTTTTTTTTTTAAAGATTTTATTTATTTATTTGACAGAGAGAGATCACGAGTAGGCAGAGAGGCAGGCAGAGAGAGAGAGAGGAGGAAGCAGGCTCCCTGCTGAGCAGAGAACCCGATGCGGGACTAGATCCCAGGACCCTGAGATCCTGACCTGAGCCGAAGGCAGCGGCTTAACCCACTGAGCCACCCAGGCGCCCCGGTCCTTTTTAATTTCTAAAGCCCTCTGAGACAGCGGGATAAGAAGGAAGACGAGCAGGAAGGACAATGGCAAGGGATAAAACTCTGCAACCAGAAATGAGAGTGGACAAGGCTGTTTCTCTCCTTCTGGGCATCCCACCGTGAAGCTAATAGGCCCACCAGCCACTGGATGGACCAGAAGGAGTGTGGACCAGCTGAGGACCCTTTGCTTGAGTAGACTTTGTGGGAATACTGCCGGAAGAGACAAGAGCTCAGAGCTCACAGAAAAATTATGGATGAAGGCCTCTCACTTAACCTTCTTGAGCCTCAGACATGCCGTCTGGAATTCTAAACCAAAGGAAGACCCAAAGACAGCAGAAAGACTTAGGCAACATTGGTCCAGAGCTGGGAGTGACCAGAGCAGCCTATTTTGTTTTAATCTACCTTTACATCACCACCATTAAGGGTAGGTGTGTTTATTAAGCTCTTGGGTCTTTATCTTTATCTTTATCATCTACTCCAATGTAGATGGTGACTGTTAGGATCTATCCTCTTTGATGGGGTGTGCAGGCTCAGAGATAACCATGGGAAATGTTTTATACCCCATAGAAATGTCTGCAATACAAAGAATTTGGAGAGAATGAGAGCAGAGAGGTAGATAAAATACTTTAAGAAGGTCTTCAATTATAGAGCCAACTGGCAACTCTGTAAGGAATAGAATCCATTTTCTAAAATAACACGAGAACCTCCAGCAGACCTCCAACCAGCATCCAACACTGTTTACTGGAAAAACAAAAAAGTTTAATAGATCATCACTACACCAATGGAGACAACTTTGGTTGTTCAAATCTTAAAAGAGAACGTTTTTTATTACTAAAGATTCTCTGCTGCAAAAATGCCTGTATACATCTAAACCTTTGGCCTCCTGACCCTCATCATCATCCACGACATGGTTTAAGAATCTGCCAACTCCCTCGAATTCTGTTGATCTCCTCTGGCCCTCACTGCCTCTCTCTACTGCACAGACCAGCTCAATGACATACGCATTTGTGTGACACTCTCCTCAGTGAGAGTGCTGGCTCCCGGAGGGCAGGGACGGTGCCTCCTCTGACGTGTCTTCTAATGCTTGTCTAGGTCAGTGCTGATCACACAGGCTTGCTGGACCAGACTGGATAAAAGATCCATGTGTTTTTCTATCACAGCCGATGACAAAGCAGATCAGTTCCCTTCTCAGCTTTGTCAGTCTCTGGTTAGAGTGCTCAGTGTTAACAGTGGAAACCTCTGCACCAGGGCAGAATCGTGAGAGGACACTGGACTCAGCAGAAGGGGAGTTCTGGCCTCTTTTCAGGGGTGGATGCTCCCAGAATCTTCACTTTAGTCCCTCCAGAGGATCTCTGAGTCTCAGTCGGCTCTCAAACAGCCACCTCCTACCAACCTACACATACACACACACACACACACACACACACACACATGGGAGCCCAACTGTCTGGAAACTCAGACCCTAAGACACAGGTTACAGGTACCGAAGATGGGCTCAGTTTGCCTTGGGGCTCCCTTCTGAGGTATTCACTTCCAAGGACTGTAGGCACATCAGATGCTCTAAGTGGACTGAGGAAAAGGGAAAGAAAGGTAATGGCCGTCTTGTATGGGATGGAATCTTGAATCCTGATCTTCCGTTTGGTTAGCTGTGTGACTTTGGGCAATTTACATAACCACTCGGTACACTTCGGTTTCCTCATCTGGAAAATGGGATACATCATAGGATCGTCAGGATGTTTGAATTCTCTAATCTGTGTAAAGCAAGGGACCACTATCTGGCCCATAGTAAATGGTGTGTAATTGTCAGTGATAGTTACCATCATCTAAGGAAAATGCTCCATGGACTCCTCTCCTACAGATTTGGGAAAGGGAGGAAGAGAGGACAGGAGAGCTGAAAATGCCTAAGACACTGGTTCTAAAGTGTAACAACCCCCCCCCACCATACACACATACCTGGCAGCTTGTAAGAAATGCAAATTCTGGAACCCCGTCCTAGATCTACTGAATCAGAAACTGTCATAAAAACCCCTTTAGGTGATCTGGATCCAGGCTTAGGTTTGAGAACCACAGGTCAAAGGAGCTAGGAGAAAATCAAGGCCTCCAATTTCCAGCTTTGGGACGATCAGCAGCTTAGGCCTGATGTGTAACCAGGTAGGAAAAATAATTGCCTACAAGGAGAGGAGCTAAGAGGAATCAATACAAAGAGAGGGGGGAGGGCAGGGACCTATTTTTAAGAGAAAGCTGTTGAATTTTTAAAAAGTCCTCAACAAATAAGCAAGCGAGATATCATCATATTTCTAGGACAGGGGTGATCTCTCCAGTTTTCCATCCATAAGCAACCGTGCTAGTAAAAAAGAGTGAGCACTAGACAGGGAGGTCATAACCCACCTCCCCTGAGTTTGCAGGGACCTGTCAGAACAGTACAATCTCTCCAGGCCTGGGGTTACGGCTCTCGATAAAATGAAGGTGAGAATTTCTGGTTTAAAGCATCTTTCCCACAGAACCGCCCACGCCCAAACCACTTCCCCTTTGCCTTTGCCGCCCCCCCCCGCCGAGTTCTCTGCTGCTCCCAGAAGGCTGGAGGGGGGCCTGGGAAGTGTTACCTCTAGACGGTTGCTCCGGAGAGCCCTTTGATGAAGAAGTATCAACTCACAGGTCTGACAGTGAACCACGAGACATGCAGCAACAGGAGCAAAACTCTCTTGAGTAGAGGACCGTAAGATTTTGCTGAGTTTGAGGGAGAGGGCACAGACGCTGTACAGGTGATATGGAGCTGAACACATTACAGTTGAACCGGATGTTAGGTGAAAAGCTGTGAGTTGATGGAATGATCACATAAGGGATTGCTCCATCTCCTCCCTCTCCACTTTGTCCTCCTCCTTTTCTCCCCTCCTCTGGTGGCCCCTAGGCACGGCTCCTCATTATTGAGTGTCCAGCTGGGTATTGTGATGTCAGAGGCATCCCCCACTGTGGGCAACGCTGGAGGAGAGAGTGGCGGCCCAGTCGTGTTTGAGGATACATGGCCCTGGTTCCAGTTGCCGTGACACCAGGGGACACCACGTTCCCTCCATTTACCAGTAACATCTCACACTTCATACACATCTCTGGAACCCCTCATTGTCTCCTCTCAAAACCAGTATGATGCTTTGGGGAAACTGAGGCACAGAGACGCTCATCCAAGGTCACGCAGCCATGCTCTGGTAGGACGGTGAACAGTGCCAGAGTTTCCTGACCACTCATCCACACCAGTCCAGGGGCCCCGGCTGCCTTTTATAGAAAGTTTCCACACACCTTCTATTCCTAACCTTGATCACAAGCATCGCCTGTCCGCATGCTTTGGAAGCACCAGCAGACTCTGTGTGTCATGGACTTAGTAACGCGCCCCATTTAGGACCATGAGCACAACTTGTTTGCACGGGACATTCAATTCCAGATACCCTTCTTGGGCCATATTTTTGTTTTTACTTCAAACACAGCTAGCTAACTCAGGTTTTCTACATTAAAAAAAAAAACAAAAGCCAACTTCGATTCTCCAAGAAAACTCAGCGGCTTACCACCCACATCCTTTCCAGATCATCTTCGGGACCCCGAAGACATCAGAAATCTGCAGTTTTGAGATGCAAAACTCTCAAAAGTTTTGAGAGTGGGGCATGGTGGGGCAGGGCCCATCTTTTTTGGTTTCTTTTTTGCAAGCTGAGAGGAATAGTAACAGAATATGAAAGATGATCTAATAAGTAGAAATCATCACCTCAATACAGTTACAAACACCCGCACAGATAGAAATATATATGAAGCTATCACAGTGTCTTAACCTTGAGATCTAAGAAGAGAAGGATGCGAGCCCCTCCCAGTAAGACCCGTAGGCAAAGGTGAAGAGCAGACATAGAGCCTTTAGCACATGATTTGTTCCACTAATTACTGAACACATTCCAGCACCTAAATAAAGCCCCAGAAAACATACACACCGGAAGAACCAGCTCACTAAGAGAACCACTGATGGGCCCAAACACGGACTGTTCACCAGCCAGTGAGGTGACTTGGTTTCTCAATGGGACAGAGGTACATTTCGATTGTGTAGTAAATAAAATAAAAGTTCATTGTAAAAGGGCCCCGACCGTCCCCCATGTGATCCGTCTTTGCTGCCTCCTCATGTGACTGGCCTCCCAATTTAGAGCATAACCAACTCCCAGTGACCTGTAATAACACCATTCCCAAATTAGAGCTCTCAATTTGACTTGGCCTCGGTCCCTCCCTCAAAGCAAAATAAAGCATCCGTTTTCTTTTTTTTTTCACATTCATAATACTCTCCTTTTTGAGTTGCCAACTCAAACCCTTCTCAGTCAGATTGAGCCCTTCCTCTATTTTTTTTTTTTTCTGGTTAGCCAAAGAGCCCGATGGAAAAACACCAAGAGACAAAAACAAAAACAAAATCAGACAAAAATTCCAAGTAAGTGACATTCAGCTGGAAAAGCTATGATTCACATGCAAATAAAAATCTCCCTGAATTCACTGTTATATGACGCAAGCCTCTGGCTTCGACATAAAAAGGGCAGAATGAAATCACCCACAATTAAACTCACTCTGGAATACTGGAATTCTCTGGCTAGGCCTCCCCAGCTAATGATAAGAAAACCCCCAACTGTGACAGAATGGAGCTAATTGTGTTGGATCTCAGGATATCCCCACCTCAGTAGACATTCTCTCCTGAACATTCCCCGGCCCGGCATTCCCCATCTTCTCTCACTCCCTGTCCTGGACCCAGCATAACCAAGGAGGTAGGGCTCAGCCAGGTCTCCCAGAGGTGGCCGTCCTCTCTGGGTACACATGAGGGCACTGTGCTGAGAACCTTGGACTTCACCTCCCACCCTCTCAGCCTGGGCTGCTACTGTGCAAGCAAGTTTTCTAAGCAGCTCTGGGAAGTTCTCCCCAAGAGTGAGCAGAGCCTCTGAACTTTACAGTACCATCTGTCTCTGATCTCAAATCCAAGCCAGAGACTGTTCCACAAGTCACTCTCCTGACTGGTACATAATTTACCGTCCCATTTCTCCTATTTCTCCTGGAGGCAGGGAGGTGGGAAGGGAGGGAAGTTGATCTAATACCACTTTCATTTCCTTCCAGATGGTTCCCTTAGGATGCTCACTCCATCTACCTGAGAATCACAGAATTCTGGAGATGGAATTGCCCTCAGAGATTCTCTGGCTCCTCCTTTACTAGCTGTGGGGGTCTCATCCCATGATTCCTCCCCAGTGGTCACCAGGGCCAAGCTCCTCCCTAGCCACCATCAAGGGGAGCTAGGATTATTAAAGCCACCATCAGGCTCTCTGTAACTTCTTTCCATTCAACAAAGGTCATTTTTCTGAAACCACAAAGAATAAATCTAGAGACACTTACACACCCGTGTTCATAGCAGCCTTATTCACAATAACCAGAAGCAACCCCAATGTCTATCGACAGATGAACAGATAAACAAAGTATGGTATACACACACCATGGGATACTATTCAGTCTTTAAAAGGTATGAAATTCTAACACATGCTACAACATGGATAAAAATCAAAAACATTATGCTGAATAAAGGAAGCCAGACACAAAAAGACAAATATCATAGGATTCCTTTGTATGAATACCTAGAGTAGGCAAATTCAAAGAGACAGAAAGTAGAATGGTGGTTACCAGGGGTTGAGGGGAGGGGGAAGATGCTGTTCAATGTGTGAATAGTTTCTTTTTGGGATGATGACAAAGTTTTGTAAATGGATGGTGAGGGGAATATAGTGGGAATATAAGATAATGGAACCGTATGGGCACCTGGCTCAGTGGATTAAGCCTCTGCCTTTGGTTCCGGTCATGATCTCAGGATCCTGAGATCGAGTCTCACATTGGGCTCTCTGCTCAGCAGGGAGTCTGCTTCCTCCTCTCTCTCTCTGCCTGCCTCTCTGCCTACTTGTGATCTCTACCAAATAAAAAAAAAAAATTTAAGATAATGGAACCGTACACTGAAAAATGATCAAAATGCCAAATTTCATGTACATTTCATTCCAATCAGAAATACTAAAAAGTTTTCTTCCCCCTTTCATGACATAGCTATGTCCCCTGAATTTTCTTTTTTCAGGCTCCAAACCCCCAGTTCCTTCTAATAATCTTTAGATAATAGGACTTCTAGACCCTCACAGCTTCCCAGCCATACTCCTCTACCTGCAGAGGGGAGGGGGGGCGGGGGCAGATGGGGGGACCTGAGGTGGGGCAACATGTCAGCTGAACACACTCAGGCCTTTCCACAGATTTTCCTCGCTATGCTTGTGTTTGGCAAACGGAAACAGGGCAGGCCCAGGAGGCATCTCTCTCCAGGCACTCGGGGGTGTCCCTTGGCAGCCACCCACCACCGGTCTGTAGCCGTCATCATGGTGTTCACCCCATAAGCTGAACCAGCCTCTCCATCCCTTCTGGAATAGCTTTTTGGACGTTTGAGGTAGGAAAGTTGCCTTTTGCATTTTAAAGTCTGTTGAAACTGAGCAGTCTGGGTGTTGGTCTGATTCCACAAGTGAGTAATCCATTTCCTGAAAGTAAACTGCTCACCCTTTGGAAGTGGACCAGTGATTTTGGGGTGCCATTTGAAGTGTCCCTCACTGGGTAAATATTTACAGGCACAAGCCATGGAGCTTTTCTAGGAATGTCAGTTAATTTGCTAAATTAATGACCCTTAAGGTGGAACCCTTAAAAAAAAAACGTTAATTCATCTCTAACGGGTGAGTAATTTATGCCTTGGGACAAGGTATTCGTGGGGGGCGGGGGAGGGTATGCTTGTCTGACTAGTTAGAATAACCACATGTAAATTAAAACCAGGCCTGACTCAAAGTCTCTATCTTCTAATTTTTTTTGACTCCTGATTTTCTACGACTATCTGAGCCAATGACGGGTTGACTTTGGAAAACTCTTTTCCATGCCAATATTTTGCCTGGAGTTTGAAATGACAAGATTTTTTAAAATCCCTTCTTGGTAAGTCTATCGGCCTCAGGGATTGCATACAGAAGGTCTCATGTATCTGCCACTCACTAAAAGATTGTGCCCACCTGCCTGTACCTGGAGACCTGCCTCCAGTTCTCTGGTGTGGAATAATTCACACTTTAATCAGCTGGCTTGAAAGAGCCTTTTGTCTTAAATAATCAAAAGGTGATTTCTTTTGGGCTCAAATGATCACTTAAACAATCCTTTCAAAAAGACTCCTGTGCCATCTTCTCCCCCCTCTTCACAAGACAGGCAATCTGCAATAAGTCATCTAAATTTTCTGATTAAAAGTATGCAGCTAGATGAGTGTTTTTGGAGCTCTGTTGGGAAGATAAGTTTGTGTGTGTGGTGGGCTCTGAGTTATGAATAAATCAGGCGGAGAAGTGATCCTCAAGGCCAGCGTTGTGGAAGTTTGTGCATCTGATAGGGAAGAGTCGTTCTGGATTCCCCACCCGCCTCCCTCAAGCACTCTTCTGTCTCTGCACAAGCCTGTATAGTAAAGAACTTAGGAATCCCGTGTGACTGATGGGCTCAGCTGTCACCACCACCCTTGCGGGCTTCCCAGACAGAACTAAGGGTTCCCCTGACTCTCCCTGAACCCCGATGTAGTCCGGGGCCTCCGACTCTGTCCTATCTTAAAACCACTTATGCCTGGGTGTTAGCCCAAGCCTATAAGACTTCCTGGAATTTGTGGCTGGCTACCTGCTAGCCCATTCCCATCAGGGGTCCTCAGAAAGGAAAGGACTCTGTGACTCCGAGCGATGACAGCCCTCCCTCAATGTCCTGGAGCTTAAGCCCACGAAGGCCCGAGCATCAGAACACCCCTCCATCCCTGGAGAACCAGGCCGGGTGCTGGCGGGGGACACAGCTTCCCCAAGAGGGCCCATGTCTTAACAGTACCGGAGGGAAGGAAACAGGTGCAGAGAACCCAGGGCTGGTTATCCAGGTAGCCAGCAATGCTGAAAACAGTGTTTTTCCTTCTTCGTTCATTTCCTTCCTTCCCACCAGGCCTACGTATGAGGCATCAGGGCTCTTCACGAGTCACTGAACACCAGAAAGACAACCGGCCGTATTGTCAGCAGAGTGGGGATCTGGTCTTAATTTATTTCCTTTTATGCTTTAATTTGGCCTGTGTTCATTCCCCATTCCATTACCTTTTTTATTTATCTTTTTAGGAAGGCAGCCACAGCCGGAGTACAGAGACCCACCTCAGGAGCTTGATTACGCGCTGAGAAACTCCATCTTAAATATTTGTGGGAACAAAAGTAAATGCTTAAAATACAACTGATGATTAATAAGTATTGATGCCACCAGGGTTACCAGGAATTGGGGAATGTCAGGCTCACAAGCCAAGCCTTCAATGGGCTGTGTGCTGATTAAGTCGGGGACCCAGATATGGTGTGTGCGTGTCACTTGGCGACTGTTGCTACCAGCAACCAACAGCCCCTGACAAACTACCTTACTTTGTTTTTCTGTAACTCCCTCCTGTACAGACCCGGTCTGGGGAGATGGAGAGGCCGCAGAAGAAAGCAAACAGAAGGAAACGGTAGCGAAAGGAGGCGGACATGGAACCCAGAAAGCCCCAGTGGCTTCTGCAGCCTTCTGAGTGCTGGGAGTAAGCCCAACTTCTGGACTTTTCTCCCTGATGAACTCACACTTCAACCTTCTTCCATGCACACGGCAGACTCCCCGTGACCCTGAGCAGCCGGCCATGTTGTGGGATGAGAACGCGGCTCCTTCTTCATCTGTGGATCCCTCAATCACACACCCCTTTCATGGACTGCCCGCCTCACGTGTGTTCCTTAATACTTACTGCCACACCCTCTGTAAGGCCAGTCCTGTAACCAAACGTTGTATATATTTTTAAAATATTTTTATTTATTTATTTGACAGACAGAGATCACAAGTAGGCAGAGAGGCAGGCAGAGAGAGAGTAAAGAGGAAGCAGGCTCCCTGCTGATCAGAGAGCCCAATGCAGGGCTCGATCCCAGGACCCTAAGATCATGACCTGAGCTGAAGGCAGAGGCTTTAATCCACTGAGCCACCCAGGCACGCCCAAAATGTTGTATATTATGATCGCTCTCTTCAAGAGCTCTGGGTTTCTCCATCAATCTTTCCATCACTGGGACCACTGGTCTGTCATAACTTATTTCTACTGCTCGCCTTTGGGGAAATTTCCAATTCTCACTTTGGTTAAACTTACACTGCTGAACTGAACCGGTCTCCTTGCCTATTTTTCACTTGAGGCCCCCTGAAAAGCGACTAAAAACTTTTCCAAAATTACCCGCGTCCCCCACATATAATGGTCAATGCACACATAGAATTAAACGTTTACCTACTTGGCCTCTGGCTTAGTTCCTAACTTAGTCTGTGGAGTACTTTTTCAAAAACTCCGCAACTCTTTGTCAACATCATCACATCTAATTTTCAAAACCAGCATGAGTGGGTGCGGACCCTGAGGCTGGGGGAGGCAAAGGGCCATGTCGGGGGCTCCCCTGCTGGCCTGACTCTGCTCCTCAGCCCCGGGGCCAGCATCCCTGTCCTCTCACGGTAAGGCTGAGCGAAGGCTCGCTGGGAGAAGGGTCAGCGCCGTGCAGCCCGACCAGTTCATTTGTTTTCTTGGTTCTTCTTACACAGGAATCTAAGTCTAGATGGACATTAGGAAAATCATAGCCGTTTAAGAGCAAATCCCAGCGTGTCTCCAAAACAATAGAGAATCAAATTCTGAAAGCAAATAAGACGTTGCTTTAGTCTTCTTTTCTGCGGCACTGCTGGCTGGGTGTGAGTGAGTTGGGCGTGTCGGGGGAAGGGGAGGAGAGCCTCCAGAACATACCATTATGATTATCTAACAATAACAACACTCTCACTGGCAATGTCAACTGAAAAGATTAAAAGCATGCGGTTTCTTTTTACTTTACATGGCAACTAGCTTCTGAAGTTAAAAAAAAAAAAGTAAAACTATTAACTGCTTCATTAAGTCTCAGGGATGCTGGTTACTTTAAGTACTCTTCACCCCTTAACATTCTAAACTAAAGAATGTGCTGGAACAGAGACTTCTGGATCGTATTTTAACTTGTTACTTCTCAATTTTTAGGAAAGGATAGTTAACACATGTGGTTAAATTTAAGCAACTTCAGCTTAGTTAACTTTCCCTTAAAATAACCACGCCATAAAGTAATCGTACACTAAAAAGGCCTCAGTCCTCACATGACGACCCTAAACACTGTCTCTCCACACAGTCCAGAGACATGCACCATCCAAGTCTCAGTCACAGACTGGAAATTACACCCCACTGGCAAGAAGCAACGCTATAGCAGATGCATTAAAAAAAAAAAAGAGTGGAAGCTTCTGAGGCCCGATTTGCCAGGCATCATGTTATTAATTTTATATTTTGAGAAGTAACTTTTTTTCCAAATAGAAAATGTGGCAGTTAGGCGCCTGGGTTGCTCAGTTGTTGAGCTCAGGGTCCTGGGATCGAGTCCCACATTGGGCTCCCTGCTCCTCCTCCTCCCACTCCTACTTGTGTTCTATCTCTTGCCCTGTCTCTCTCTCTCTGTCAAATAAATACATACAGATCTTTTTTAAAAAAAAAATAAGTGACAGTTGTAACAGGACCAACACTGTTACTTCTCACTTGAATAATTCTTATCCTACAATCACACAAAACCTAAGAAAAGATCGCTGGGTGCAGAAAGACACAGTGACCCCAGACTCGCTTGTGAGATTTCCAGGCAGACACAACACAGGAATCAGTGGTGGTGGAGGACCAGGCATGCGCCCTCCGGGAGCAGAAGACAAGGAAGTATGGCCCCAACGGGACTCTGGACACACATGCACCTGTCCCACAGCACCCCTCACCCCCCACCCTGGGATTACCTCAAATTCCTTCAGCTCATTTCCCCCTCCTGTCCTCTCTATCTCAGGTCCCAGACAAGATCCCTTAACCAAATCTTGAAGGCTGTCACATAAAAGTGTTTCCCTTGGCCCATTCGGAGAGATTGTTCCAGTAAGGATAAGCAGATGGAAGAGTTACCGTGTAAGAACCAGCAATGCAAAAGCAGGTGCCCAATGGCAGAGAGGTACTCAGGGACGTAGTAATAGGTTCTTAGTCTGGGAGGCAATCTCTTGTATTTCAGATTTCAGTTTTTGGTTTTCTCATAAGAAAAAGTAAACATGAGAATCTTCCTGCCACCAGCCACTTCCAAACAATGACCTGGAAAATAATGGTGTGGGGATCTCTAGAGACTCAGTACTGGGAGAGTGAGAGGCATCCACTTTGAATATGGTTGTCTAAAGATCTTTACTCCTATAAATAACAATCTCTCCCAACCCCACACTCCCCCTCCCCCACCCCCACCCCCACTCCCCCATGCCCATGCCTCAGGGCATCCTCTGAAATCCAGTGTTTTTCTAGAATCAATCCTGCATCATCTGGAAAGGGAAGAGAGTTTAAACATTCTTAGTTGCAGATTGGTATTTTTAGCACTTTTAGAAAAGATTAGACTGCTTTTCATGTAACTCATTTCTCGTAATATTAGCACTTGTGTTTTAAGAGCACGGAGCAGGGAGCTATTGTTAGAGAAGACAGGATCAGAATAAAGTGGCTGAGTTATAAGCTATATTGCTCATTCTTTTCTTTAGCTGAAAATAGCTCCTCAATGTCTACTTTCCTATTAGCAGCTCCCAAATATTCATGGTCCAAAGGACCGTAGATATATAAGATTCACCAAAAACTGGCTTTAAATATTTGACCTTCTGTCCCAGCCTCCAAGAATGATGAGAAACTGGCTCATCTGTGTTTCCAGAAAGTCCTACTAGTCTGTCAGACACAAAATTCTAACCTGAGTCAATAAAAAAACAAGCATTTGAAATACCTGTCTTCCTTGTTTCCCCCACTTCTTCCTGCAGTCTATTTTTTTGTTTGTTTTACAAGCTTATTTTTTATTACTTCATATAACCCTGAACTGAAGACAAGATCTACTGCAATGAAAAATAAAGTAGCACCCCCCCCCAAAGCGGTTCAGACACATACAATGGATTAATAAGCAAGTCACACACAATTTTAGGTACACATGTTCTCCTGATTGGGCCCAACCTCCTGCAGTCCATTTTTTGGCTATTTTACTACTTTTAAATTTTACAATGCACAAAGAAAGGGGGAATATTACTTGAAAGAATTTGGGGTGGGAGGCACACCCGTTGGCTAGGCCGTTAAGCATCTGGGTTCAGCTCAAGTCATGATCCCAGAGTCCTGGGATAGAGCCTCACCTCAGGCTCCCTGCTCAGCGGGGAACCTGCTTCTCCCTCTGCCCCTCCCCCTGCTTGTGCTCTCTCTCTCTCTCCCTTCTGTCTCTCAAATAAATAAATAAAATCTTTAAAAAAGAAAAGAAGTTTGGGGACAAAGTTGGATCAAACAGAATGTAAAATAAAAGGTTGGGATTATTCAGGGTTTCAATTTTCTATGCTCTCCCAATAGACCTTATGTGTGTGCATGTGTGTGTGTCCGTGCACACACGCATGTGTGTGTGTGTATATATACACCACACGCACACACAAACACAATTACAGATGGGTAGATCAATAGAATGAATGAGCAAGAATTGGAGACTACTTAAAAAGTGTTCAGATACGCGTATACTCCCCAGGAGACTAATTCTGTAGACAAAAACGCCCTTTTAACCAAACAGTTCCAACATAGAGGAGAATGTCCTCCTTCCACCAAAGCCAAATATTTTACTGTACATTAAAAGACTAATTAAAACAATATTGTGGTGTTCAAGCACGGTGGGTTATGAAGAGAAACCTTCACTTCATGAGCAAACACTGAGTCACCAGTGAGTGAGGCTCATGCAGGAGTTTTGGAGACATGGGGTGTTTCATCAATATTCACATATCCACTTGGTAAGAACTGTAGCTTGCAACTATGATTTCCATTACAAAGCCCCTGAAATGCCAGGAATGAGTCATGGCTTTGTGCCTGGGCATTGCGCTGATTTTCTCCATTAACCAGACTCCCATACTGACAACTTCCAGGAGAAAAGCTGAATGAGTCAGTTTCAGGAACAAACTGCATTAGAATACTATGTGCGAAGAGGAGTTTGGGTAATAGGAATTGGGGCTTTTTTTTTTGTTTGTTATTGTTTGGTTCTCCTTAAATAGAAACTTTCATAAAATTCGTTTCTCCAAAAAGCAGCAAGCATTGATCCATGCAGTTATAAGGATTCTAACACCAGGACCAAATTGGTTACCCAAACGCAGCACAGCGTGCGTGAACTGGCTGGGATCAATTCTAGCTTTTTGAGGACCATTCTGCAGTCACTCGAACACACACGGTGCTACCTCTGGACCAGTCCCAAACATCTTCTCTTGTCCTGGCTCTCTTCTTCAAGTGTCTTCCACGAGCTGACTTTCGCATGGGAATGGGACTCACAGGGAGACAAGTCAGCTAAGGGAAGGAGGGAAAGGCAGGGCCAGAATTTGGGTAAAGCAGGGACAGGGTCTCAGCAGTAACAACATCCCTAACTACACAGACAAAGCTCTGGCATCAGTGGGAAACTGAGTGCATTCTGTGAGGCTCCACACTGTTGGGACCCTTGCCTTCTGTCCTATTCCCTGGTGCTGTTCTAGGAGATAGGACCCCAGATCTCTTTAGCCCTCCTTTTCCTTGAGAGTTGTTCCCATATTCAAGAGGTGAAGGCCTAGAATACTGTCATCCAGGCCATCTTTTAAAAAAAATTACCTTATCTGGGGTGCCTGGGTGGCTCAGTGGGTTAAGCCTCTGCCTTTGGCTCAGGTCATGATCTCAGGGTCCTGGGATCGAGCCCGGCATCGGGCTCCCTGCTCAGCAGGGAGCCTGCTTCCTCCTCTCTGCCTCTCTGCCTACTTGTGATCTCTGTCAAATAAATAAATAAAAATCTTTTTAAAAAATTACCTTATCTGAGCATTTTTGGGGAATGGCAAGGCGGAAGTATTCAAAGTACAGTGAGCATCAGTGGTTAACACCTTCTCAGAACTTCTGATCTTATCTGACGTTTGAGACCTGGATCATGAAATGCTTTGAAAACAGCAGGATCACGACAAGTGGAGAAAATCTGAATATGGTATCGGCACTTGCAAAGCCACACCGTGAAGTTAGTTAACGAGAGTGATTCCGCGAAGCTGGTGCCCCTCTCTCCAACACGGGCATCTCATAGGCTCCCCCTGTCTAGGATTATATTCTGTTGCTCTACGTCTTTCCTAGGACTGAGCCACAGGCTTACTTTTTCTCTTTTTTGGATTTGGCCTCCAATGTTTAGGCACGAGTCGGCACACACAGATGAGTGTAGATGAACCACGCTAATTAAGGGAGCCCTCCCATGGAAGGATTCTCTTTTAGCCCTCTATATTTAGTTAAGCACAATTTCAGTGCAAGACACTGAATTTTCTAAACCTTGCGAGCGAGGAGTCTCTGCCATGAGATTTGCCTCCTACGAGGCTCCTCGCTTGTTCACTGGGGCTATGAGGTCCCCATAACCACAGAGCATTCAAACAGGCCAGTCAAGGTGACCTCATTGAGAGGACGGGGGACTAGCTTCACTTCTGTCAATGCAGCAAGCCCGTACGGTGTTGGGATCCAGACTGGTGAATATCCCGATCGGACAAAACCCACTAAATTAAACTTAATTTGACATGACATCCCTACTGAACTGCTCCCAGAAGCAATCATTTTCATTAAACCACAGGGTTCCTAAATTTTACATTTAGTAGCAGACTGAAGATTTTGAAGCTTCCCATTGCTGAAGCATGGATTCTCATGTTCTTACGCTGTTGCTTTGTCAGAACGGACACGTGGTGAAGGAATAAGTTTCACGTCTAGCTCTCAAGCAAAAATTTGAGAAAGATTCTGCAGCTTCCTGGCTGTGGCACAAGTTGCTTTCCATGATAAGAGATTCTCTGCCTTCTTATAAAATCTCTCCTCGTCCCGTTGATGGGAGCGTCGTTTCGGGCATGGCTACCTCAGTATTAAGGAATATACTGCACTGTCACGATGACAAAAGTCAATGGGTTTCCTCCTCATGTTTTTGACATTTAAAGACATCTGCAGAAAGGTAGACTCCATCTGTGTCCTCCTGCTGGTAGAGACTAAACACCTGTACGGAAGAAACCAAGCCAGGATTCCGTTCCGTGTCAGGATGGGCCTTTGGAGAACAGAATCAATTACCCTCTGCTTTCTCTTTTGTTTCTCAAACTCTTGGGCAGGCTGAAGTGGTCAAGTTTCAAACAAGCTGCTGTTGCGTTCTGGCTTTTTTAGAGAACCTCATGCAGAAATGTATACCCAGAAGCAACCTAAAGGAGCAGCAAAGCTCCTGTCCTTTTCTCCCTAAAAATGGAATAAATTTACTTGGCAGCATCTTTGCTTCCACTGAATATATTTACTTCTTAAATGAGACAAATCTCTTGCCAGGCTTCTCACCCACTCTGCAGGGACATAGGCCTCCTTTGCATAACCTCTTCTTCCCAAGAAAAAGAATGAGAGTGCTATGCTTTCATCTTCTGGCATTTCTTGCTGGATGCAAGTAGGATACCAAAACGGATTTAGGTCCCAGGAAGGAGAAGTGAAAGAATCTTCTTCATTCCCTCCCCTCTTGAATCACGTGTGCCCCAGCATGGGGTTTTTACGACTTGTGGAGTAAGCTGCGTTCTTAGAGACTTGAAAAAGCAGAGAAGAGTGGTCTCCAAAGTTAAGGTCTGAACAAGAAACCAGTCCAGATCCATGGGCTGAGGTTTGACGTTTTTAAGACTAATGGCTGTGACTGTTTACACAGACAGAAGACAGTTATTTAAGGGTGAAATTTGATCTACCTTCAGCTCAGCCAAAAGGATGATCCAAGAGAAGTGTAATGCTAGGTCTTCTTAGACTCAGCGGCTGCAGGGTCCTGCAGAAGCAGCAGGGCTGGAGGGCTGACACCTGCTGCTCCCTCCCTTGGATCCTAGGCCCAGGACCCCATGGCAGAGCTTCCCCTCAATGATACTGGGTGTCCCAAAGGCAGGTGGGGCTTCAGTAGACTTCCAGAATGTTCCTTCCCAGCAGACAGGGCAGGTAAATGAAACTGGTCCAAACCTCAAGTGCTAAAAGCAACAGGAAGCCTGCTTTGCTGACACTGTCACAAAACCCATGGTCTAGAACAAGGAAGCCGGTAGTTCTCTCCTGGTCCGGACAGAGCTGGTTGCCTGTATTGTTTTCTAGCTTCGGAAACACCAAATAAGGACGACTTTTGGTTCAAGGTAGGAGACATGGCTCTTTTTATGACCTCACTTTTTCTTACATAATATATTAAACAGGCCCTTTAAGCTGAAGTTTAAAAGCTAAATTCTGCCTCTGCACAAACATGTGCCATTCCCATTGAAGTTAGTGCAACTTGGCTGTCACAGCTGGGGGCAAACTTCACTCTTCAGCAGGAGTGTGATGGATAAGTAATAGTTTCCAAGACTATTGGAATCCAACGTTCTAATAAAGAGACACTAGAGGACTATGGAAAAATGCCTTTAAAGCCCAAATCAACAAATACTTCCCATCATTTAGGAATGTGCTTGTGGACCTTCCTGGGTTACAAGGAAACCCTTGAAATAGGGCCCAGGCACCAGTCTGAAGAACATTCAAGATCTCTTTGGGAAGGATTCTACTGCAGGAGAAATCCAGCCGGGACCAGAAGACCCCACTTCCAACAGTGGACAAGCTGGTGTCTCCCTCCCAGTCACTTGGTGGGGAGATGCCTAGTGAGTTCTAGAACAACAGATTACGTTATAAGTCGCACTTTCTCATTTCCCTGTTTCCGGCTACACACAGACATTTTATGGTATTTGATCTTGATGTGGTACTTATATAGATTTATTGTATACTATGTTGTTCCACAACAAATTTTATTTTTTTTAAAGATTTTACTTATTTATTTGAGAAAGAGAGAGAGAGAGAGAACAAGTGGGGGAGGGGCAGAGGGAGAGGAACAAGCAGACTCCTCGCTGAGCAGGGAGCCCAATGCGGTGCTCAATCCCAGGACCCTGATACCATGTCCTGAACCGTAGTTAAGACACTTAGCTGACTGAGCCACCCAGGTGCCCAATTCCGCAACGAATTTTAAAAGACTTCCATGGGGTCTTAGGAACTGTCCCACATCCCCGTAACACTTAAAAACAATGAATCTAACTTAAAAACTTGAAAACAATATTACTTACTTAAAATAATTTGGATGATTATTTTAAAAATTGAAGATAGCCTTTACACAGCTAAAGTCAAAAGTAAACCAAACCTGAGGCATTCAAACCCTCCAATTTTCATTTAAAGACAAATTCCAAAAGAAGAAGTCATCCTCTTGGCTGTGAACACTGTACAGCCCTTTCCCAATTCCTACAGAATCCTCCTCTAGGTGCATAGGAGAGGGCAACATCCACATCCTGACAAAGCATACATCTATAGGTCACTGAAACCAAAGTCTCCAAAAGTCAGCTTTAATCAACCCCACCGTACTCCCCACCACCCTAGCACAGAAAGTAAAGATGACACACGCATCCCAAAGCTCAAAAGAAATAAAACATGAAAACAAAAACAAAACAGCTGACTATACCCTAAAGAAAAAAATCTGTACCCTAAAAAGGAAGCAGTAGATGGGGGTAATGGTGTGACCTTTCCTGCCGCCCCGCCCCCATGCTTCCGCACCTCGCCTCCCTTCGCTCCCTGGTTTTGCTTCCTGCTCAGGCTCCGCTGCCTGTCTTCCCTGAGGTATCATTTCAGGCCCATGTGTTGAGCCCTGTTAATCCAAGTTTCAACTTCATGCCCACTGGCATCTGGTTCATTGCCATGTTCCCTGCCACGGAAATGTAGAGACCTACCCGGAGACACGTTCAGATTCTGGCTTCACACGCGCTGACAATGGAACTCTAGAAGACTGATTTCATTGCACATTTTCAGTAAAGTCTACGGCCCCTGGGCCACACTCCACAACACCCATAGTCTCAGCTCGAGCGGCATTCCCCGCCCTCATCTTCTCCCACCCTGTACCTCATAGCAGGCTCTGCCTTAGTTTATGTTATTCCTCCATCTAGAAACAACATTTCTGCCCCCCTTTGCTTGGAGGGTAAATTCAAACCTGTTCTAAGCATGTCACACATCTCACTGAATCCTTACACCAACCTTGAGAGGTCGATATTATTATTATACCCATTTTAAAGATGAGGAAGCAGAGGCACAGAGATGTGACCCAGCCTGCTCAAGTAGCCCAAAACAAGGAAGTAGTAAGGCCAAGGTTTGAACCTAATGGCCCAACCCCAAAATCTGTGTTCCTAAGGATCCTAACTAAGCTGCCTCTTTCATAATACCTGCATGTCCCAACTCTAGCTAAAATTTTGTTCTTCTCCCAAACTCCATAGCCCATGAGTACTGTCTTTACTATGGTCTTACCATTTTCTACCCAACTTCCCGGATGTTTATGGGCATTTCCTCCTTCCTGGTGGATGGTAAGCTTCATAAGGACAGAATCCATGCGGGATTCAATTTGGGCCCCTAGGGCTCACCTGTGAGTCCCGCACAAGGCAATGGGTACCTGTCCATATATGTGGGTCCATATCTGGAGAGAAGCAACTCGTCATTCTTTGTTTCCATCCCGATGTAGTCGCACTTTTATGTTTACTTTTACTGTTTTTAGAGCAAGGACAGTGCTCTGGTAAGGAAAGCAAGTTGCCTAGCGGGTTAAAGCTGTGTCCTACGTGCACGGGAAGAAGCAGGGGTCAAGATCCCCTTGGTGCTTCCCACGTACAAGTGCTGCTTGGAGAGGCAGTAGTAATGGCAGAGAGGACAACAGCAGAAATAACAAGGAAAACCACCAGCCGCGATCGCACACTAGTGCCAGGCACTTCCCATCCAGTGTCTGTGATCCTTTCAATAACCCTGTAAGCTAGGCCTTGTCATCTTGCATCCACAGATGGGAACTGAGATTTGGAAAAGTGAATTCTTTTGCTCAGGGTTACAAGAAGTTAAAGCCCAGTGCAGTAGCATGAACCTAGATCTTCCTTCAGGGTCGGTCTGGGCTCTGTTCACTCGAGCCACAACGCCTACAGTCCCCTGAAAGCTAAGAACGGCAAGCTACCTGGTCCATTCATTCTTTACTTCCCGGACTCTCTCTTTGGTTTTGTCTTTTGGTGAAAAATGACCCTCGCACACACCCAGTGCTTCCAAGAAACCAAATGAACAGTAACCTACTTTCGTGTTGCTCAGAGAGTTCTTAATTACTAGGAACAGACAGGACCGTGGTCATAAAAATGTACCAGGAGATATCCAAGAAGGTGGTGCTGATGCAGGAGGGCAGCAAGGGGTGGGGCCAGACAGATGTGCATGGAGTCCAAGAGGCAGACAGAGAACTAAATGTTCTGCTTAGAAGAAAGATAAATCACTTTTCATTAACCTATAAAGTTGTCTTAGTTGGACCACAACAAACATTTGATGCGTTCACAACATCACCACAAAAACATTTTCGTGGTCTTGGCTGTAAACAATGGTTTTACACAGGAAGAGCAATGCTTTCACCCTGCAGGGGCGGGGCGGGGTGGGGGGAGAAGGGAATCCCTCAAAATGCAGCACACACTTAAACATGATTCAGCTGTGATTCATCAAAGCTGGAGTAGTATTCTGTTCCCTCTAGGATTCTGGGTGCAAAGTGTTCTCTCAATGCTGGCAAAATTATCTTCCCATGCTCCTGAATGATAGGCCACTTCCGCTAATGTGCTCTAAAGTTCACAAGACATTTAAGATAGATTCTTCTGTGTTGTAAGGCTGAGTGGCGCTAGCGTGAGCAGAAATCCTAATAGCTACTGGGAGCCTAGTTAGAAATCAGCCACATTAACAGTCATGCTTCTAAAGATAAAAGCTCCCATTCAATATTCTTTATCAGCTTGCTTTAGCCAAACTTGACGCATTTGTTACTCATGTCTAGTTGTGGTGATTTTAAGTCTGTGACTGTTCCCTTGAAGGCAGCCTTCCATGAAAAGCACAAGCTCTGGAAGGAGCATCTGGGGAGAGAGCAGCAACCGTTCCCCAGCTAAGGGACTCCGGGCTAGAGGCACAGGAGCGGTTTAACAGTCCCTAGACCAAGCCTCCTATAATGACTGGGATACAAGGCAGGCAATCTGGGTGCCATGCCTTTAGGGAGTCTCACGGCAACCCATGATCCAGGCAGCAGGGACAAACCCTGTGGTCCGGCCATTACTCTGATGTTTAAGTGGAGATCCTTCTCAATGGAAATTCAAAGAAGACAAAGCATGGCAGCCTCATCTAAATGTCCTCTGCTCTATTGTCTTGGGCACCGATCTGAGGCTCATCCTTCTTTATGAGGAGAATGAGCTTTCCCTGTCTGTCCATCCTTTATGACTTGGCAGCAGAACACGGTGGAAGAAGAGCACAGGCTCAGTGGCCAGACCCCTTGGGTTTAAGTCCTGACACTCACTTATCAGCTCTGTGACCTCGAGCAAGTCACTTTAGTCTCTCTTGCCTTGGTCTTCTCACCTGTAAAATGAGGCTGAGAATAACAGGACCTATTTCGTAGGGATTTTTTTTTTTTAAGTAGGTTCATGCCCAGCATGGAGCCCAGCACAGGACTTGAACTCACAACCCTAAGATCAAGACCTGAGGTGATATGAAGAGTCTGACCTTTGATTGACTGAACCACGCAGGCGCCCCCTAGGGACTTAAAAGGGAGTCAACTAGAAAGGGGATTAAGTTAAAACAAAAGGGCTGTATAAGGGGTAGTTATTACTGTTTTTTTCCCGTCTTATCTTCTTTCTTTTGCTTTCTTTCAATAAATACTTATTGATTAACCCCTAGATACAAGATGCTACGCAGGATGCTAGGTAAACTTTGACTATAGACAGGGTAGAGTCCTTGTCCTCCAAGGAAGGACAGAAGGTAAAACGCTGTAGTAGAAAAAGATCACCAGTCTGGGACTGGTGGGAATGGGAATGGGCCTCTGGCCCCAGCACCATCACTAACCTCTCTGTGGCTTCCTCATCTGGAAGCCCAAGATCCTTCTAGGGATAGTGACAACAGAAATCAAGAGTACCCATCCAGGCCCCACACACCATACCATCAGTACCACAGCTAGAGGGGAGAGAAAGGATCTCTAGCCGGGCCAGTCAGGGAAGGCTTCAGGGATCTGGATTTATGCGTGGCCCTGAAGGGCAGCTCAGAGGCTGGGAGATGGAATTGCCGAAAGGAAGGATAATGTGCAGAGGCACAAGAGTATTTGGGTTAAGAACACATTTTGCAGGCAGCTGAGAATGAATTTGGGGAAAGCAGAAGGGAAAAGAGACGTGCTTAGTTTTTGGAGGGCGGGTGCGCATACAACGCTGGGCAGGTTACGAGGCGGAAACCCTAGCAGGACGGCGGTACAGGGGACACGTCTGGTGGTGGCCTGCAGAATGGACCAGGTGGAGAGCGAACAGTTGGAAGACAGCTGCACAAGGCAGCCTTGAAGACTGAGAGGCTGGGGAGGGAACCTCCCCACCCCCACAGGACAGCTGCCTGGTCTGGGGGACTCCTGTCCCCTTCCTTCTCCACAGTTCTCTCTCTCCAGTTAACGAGAGGATGACAGAAAAAGTGTTAAGCATGGTGCCTGCGCACGACCAGAACTTAGTACACATTCTCGAGAAAGCAAAATAATGCGCGTGAGAATAGTTGTGAACAAGAATTACTATTCACTTGGAAGTCAGTTATGGGTGAAACGCATAGCAGGTGAAAGCAAAAGGAGGGGACCCATGGAGACCTCGCCCAGGTCACCAGCCCTGTGAGCAGGGAGAATATGACAGAGAGCTGGTAATCCAGGAGAATGTCAGGATGTGGAGAAATGGCGTGGACCTCTCCTTGACTCTCCAGTCCGAATGACGGAGGGTTATTGGACGCTGGAACTGCTATGTAGACGAGGGAGAACTTAAATCCAATGTCCTCCCTGGACTTGGATCCCTGACCCACACTCGTTGTCCCTGAGGAAGAGAGGAGAGTTACACCCTCAGACTCTCAGCCTAAAACCACCAATGGTGCCAATCACAGACACCACTGCATCCCATAAAAAGACAGTTTGTGTAATTGTTCCCATTTTTCAAAGTGAGGAAACTGGGCTGAGGTCACTTGGTGAGTTGGTAACAGCTGAACCCAGAGCCTGGGACTTTGTCATGGACCTGAAAGCCTGCTCCCTCCCCAGCTGTCTCTCAGGGCTGGTCTTTGCCGCAATCAGCCTTCACAAACAGATCTAAAAACCACAGGGCAAAATACAGGAACATGAAATTGGAAATAAAATAGGTGCTTCTACATCTATTTAAATCTCATTTATTTTTAGTAACTACTGAGGTTAGGCTTTGCATGAAAGGTGAGAAGTTGGTTTAAATCTTGATTCATGTCTTGGTTGACTAGTAAAATACTGTCATTCTGCTCAAGTGAAGAAAAGGCCCATGGAAAATGCCCCACTTATTTAGCTTTTAAAACTAACTGTACATCTCCTGGGCATTTTCTTCTGTGGTCTTAAACCCCTATGATCTTCCAGATTTTGTTCACTGGTATGTTTCCTTCCTCCAACACGTGCGGATACATATGTGTCTGTAGGTCTATGGCAACCAAAGGTTTAATGCTCACCTTGTCAGTCACCCATAAGTTCCCATCCTAAATGGGGATCATTTGTCCTCTTATTAAGTGTCTTTGACAATGTTTATAAACTGAAGGCATCTGGCTCAGAACGGGGGCTAATACAATTGCAATAAAAAATAACAGTAATACAAATTGTTTAGCAGGAAAGTCTTCAGTATGAGCAAAAACAATTATGTCAATAAGCCTACCCTAATGTGGAAGTAAATGAGAATATCAGGCCATAGATCAAGAAGCTCATACAGGCATTGTTTTAATTAAATCAAACAAGGCGTTGCTGTTCCTAGTACTTCCCATGGGTGCCTCCTTCCTTTGATCTTGGGGATCTCCTCTCTACCTCCATGGCCTGAAACAATGCTTCTGGGATTTTCCCACAATCATCTGCTTCTCCTTATACCTTGTTCCATAGCATGAGTGACCCCTGTCTGTCTTGCTTAGTGATGGGCAGTGAATATCTCATTAAACTTAATCTAAGAACCCAAAGGTCTCTCCTCTTACCTGAACAACAGCGGAAGAAACTTGTGTCTTAAACTTACTCCCTGAGTTTTCGCATTCATACCCTGCCCAGTTTTGTCCCATTACCAGGAAAGAAAATCTCCCGTTGCTCGAAGGAAGGACAAGATTTCAGGTTGAGGTGGCCCCTCTCTTCTAAAAGCCTGAAAAATAGCAGGTGACTGCTTCTTTCAATCTGTTCAGATTGTAGTCAGAACATTTTGGTTATTCTGGAACCAGAAAATCCTCAGAAATCAGAATTCATTATGGAGGGTCAGAGAGATGGAGATGGATAATGGTCAACCAGGAATTAATGAGGATTGAGGAAATCCAACCAATTTCGCCTGGAGATCTCTGTGGCCATCCATCTTTTTCACCATCTGCTCCAAATTTGGACCTATGCCCTGAGAGGCAAAAGACAAACACATCCATCTTAGAAGTCTGCCCAGGTGAAATGCCATTAAATTGCATTATTGTCCAGAACTGCAGAGAGAAACATTTCTTTCCTAGTTAATCTGGAAGCCATCAGTTGTTCCCCCATTAAATTGAGAGAAACATCTGGTTTATGTGCTAGAATAAAATACCTCACCATCTATCAAAATTAAACCCTGAAGAGCTATTACTGAAATGAAGGATGGTGTCTTATTTGTTGGAGGTGGGTATGCATGCTTTCCCACGACGTCTATGTTCTGGCATCCTTATCTTTGGGATCTGCATTCCCCGGATGAACAGGAACCCAATAATCCTACCTGTTTGATGACTTTAAGCATTTCAGGTTAGCATAAATTAAAGCACGTTCATATGACTGTTGTTGTGAAAGACACCAGCCACAGAGACAGAGGATGGCCTTTCCAAAATGTTTGTAGACAGGGAGGATAGAAAACTGACCTAAAACACATTGGATTTGGGGATACCTACAAAAGAATTCGTTCCTTATATCCCAATCTCACTTCATGGGAAGTAGGTGTATTCCTGAACTATCTAATGGAAGTCACATATTAATAAATCAAATTGCATCATCTCATTATTTACAGGAATTCCCTCTCTCCTTCTGTGTGGGTTGGAGGGGGTGTAAACAAAGATAAACAAACAAATATTTCAAATGTTTTTTAAGCCAAAGACTACCTTTCTTGAAACAAGTATTTGAAGGGACACCTGGGTGTCTCAGGTTAAGCGTCTGCCTTCAGCTCAGGTCATGATCCAGGGAGTGCCAGGATTGAGCCCCCCATCGGGATCAAGCCCCACATTGGGCTCCCTGCTCAGTAGAGAGTCTGCTTCTCCCTCTCCCTCAAATAAATAAGTAAAATCTTAAAAAAGAAAGAAAGAAAGAAACAAGCATACTTTGGAATATACTGTTGTTCAACTCCAAAGACTCTCTCCCTTATTGATTTCAGAGTCCTCTGAACTAAACTACATTGGTTAGGGAGAGCGGAAAGAGAGGCAGAGAGGAAAAGAGAAGATGGGGGTGGGTATGGGAGAAAGAAAGTGAGTGAAGTCAGCAAGCTTTCATAGACAGTTCTGCCCACAGCATCCCCCAGCTACATGGGTCCTTGATGAGCACTATCGGGAAGACTCGTGTCTGTCTGCTCTCTCCCCAGCCTGGCTCAGTTCTCTTGTAACCTGCGTAGTATAAGCATCTTGACGGGCTCAGTGGACATGTGTATTTTACACAACAGACCACAGCTGCAAAAAAGACATTCCCGTACAAGACTGGGTTGGCACTCAATCTAAAAAAACCAGTTAAAGCATGGAATCATAAAAGTGATACTCTCATTATATTATCTATCTCTATATCAATCTATCTATGTATCTATCTACCTAGATATACTCATTGATACTTATTATATAGATTCACGGAATTTACGTGTCATCCTTGCTCAGGGACTATGCTTAATCTCTGTATCTTTCCAGGTTTAGTAGATGTGCTGCCAAAACCAGCACCACATTCACAGACATTTAAACATATGAGTGTACACTATCATTCGCAAATTTGGTACAGGAGTAATGCCTTGTCTTTGAAAATGGGTCCACTCTCTGAAAGTCCCAGTTTCCTGTATAAACCAGAAATCTGCTATGATTTTCAGGTTCTAGTTTCTTTCTTTCTTTTTCTTTTAAAGATTTTATGTATTTATTTGACAGACAGAGATCACAAGTAGGCAGAGGGAGAGGAAGAAGCAGGCTCCCTGCTGAGCAGAAAGCCTGATGCGGGCTCCATCCCAGGACCCTGGGATCATGACCTGAGCTGAAGGCAGAGGCTTTTAACCCACTGAGCCACCCAGGCGCCCCAACTTTAAAGAAGATAAAAAAATTCCAAAGAAAGCTGAGAAGCAATGCGACTATGGACTCTGCCTAGATTTTTATGATGTTCCCCACCATCTTTTAAGGCTATCTTGTTTCTACTTAATTTGCCCATCATTTTTGTTCAGCCTTGACAAGTCTTTCCAAGACAATACAGAAATACCTCTCCTTGTCACACTCACACAACATTTGTTTACATAACATTTAGTTACATGTCTTAAATGGAGAAAGTACAACTGGTGTAAACAGGTTTGGGAACAAACACGTCTCCGTTGTCTACCGATAGCCGAGATCAGGGAACTGGGAGGGACCACGAGAGAGCAGCTGCCTCAACCACCGGGCACACAGGCGCCAGGCACACAGGCATCGGGCCTGTGTGCTGGGGGACCAGGGCACAGCCTGGTTGGGAGCGGACCCAGTGAGCTTCTCTGAATCTCAGCTGAGACTCAACCAAAGAAACAGCTAATGAGCTATTCTCATGCCAGAGAGGAAAAAAACTGACCAGGTTGGCCCTAGGGAGAAACTATAGGCCAGTTTCTAACCTGATGCCTTTCTATGGCTTTGAAGGGTTTTCTGTCTGCTCAATTTTTATCTTACATAGTATTGGACAAACTTCCTTATAAGATGTAGTAACACTGCTGTAAACAGAACAGAAAGAAAACGTAGTCATGCTTCTGGCCAAACAGAGAAAAACTAAAAAGGCAGAATATACATCGTGTAAGTATATATAAGTATGTGTTGTATTAAGTATAAATACTTTAAAACATATATATAAAACTATACATATTTTATATTTATATTCAACTATAATGGTACATATTATGTAAAAATATATATTATATATATTTATATTATGTTTATATGTAGTGTTATTACATATTTATATTCTATATAAAGCATGTATTTTTACATATTATTTTTTATACACGTTTTAAGATGTATATATACATTTCTGTATGCTATGTTTTTTTTTTTTTTTAAAGATTTTATTTATTTATTTGAGAGAGAGAGACAGTGAGAGAGAGCATGAGCAAGGAGAAGGTCAGAGAGCGAAGCAGACTCCCCATGGAGCTGGGAGCCTGATGTGGGACTCGATCCCGGGACTCTAGGATCACGCCCTGAGCCGAAGGCAGTCGTCCAACCAACTGAGCCACCCAGGCGTCCCGTGTATGCTATGTTTTCTTATATTCCACCTTTTAATTATACCTATTCTGCCTTTTAGTTACATATATGTGTGTATGTATGTCTATAAGAGTAGGTACTCTTGCAGGTCTATGCAGGTCTATGGCGTGTGTGTGTGTGTGTGTGCACTTATATGATGGTGCCTCATGAGGTGTGGAGGTTCACACTCTGTCTTAAGATAATTTGACTAAAAGCTTTAATCCCTAAAATTCCAGGTGGATTGAGAAATCGACCTAGTTGCCTTGGTTCATTCATTGGGTCCGAAGTCCATCATTTTACTCATCCCAGCTGCTCTCCAGGGTTTGGATAAACTTATTGTGGATGAAAAGTATCTGCAGCTGAATCCAGACTCAGTGTCAAGGGGTGCCCACCCCTGATCAGTCACCCGCACCAATGTCACTGCTTTGCCACCTTGCAACACTTGCAGCTGTGAGGGATGGTAGATTGAAAGGGCCTTTATTTAGCACCTGCATTTTGCTTATTTAGGATTTATGATTTCCATCCTGCCTACTTCTGCGGATTGGAGGCAGCTTAGCTCTTCAGTTAAGCCCATTCTTAATCAGTTCAGTCCCTTCTCCTTCATCCTGCTGCGTCTGACTTCAATGGAGTAGTCTTCCCAGTGTGATCAATTAACTCGGACCCCTGTGGTCTGGGCCTTCCACTGAGCAACAAAGGCGGTGCCTTTGCAGAGTCTGTGACCTTTGGATTACTGCCCCAGCGATACAGGAAATTCTGGCAGCCCTTCCCAGGGCATCCCTTTTGGTGTCAGGACTTCTCAGGGGTGGCATGGGGTGTGGAGACCCACAAGGCTGTCATCAGTTCCACACCCTGTGCGGAGGGAGCTGAAGAGTGGCTTCGAGGACCTTCCCTGGTGAGGACTTTGGCTGTCAATAAGCGTCCCATCTAGCAGGGGTCTCCGTCAATACGTTCAATAATCATACACCCCTTTGTGAGAAACATGAGAATGAGCAAAGCCTCAGTCTCAGCTTCTATGGATGCCCACCCCTCCAGGTTCACCAGTCAAGACTCTAACCAATGGAGCAAAGCATCCACAGGTGTTACTTCAATTTGCCATGATCTTCCTGGGCTGAACAGATCACCTAACTTTACTATGCTTGGTTTTTCCATTTAGACCTCCAGTGATGGAAACACTGGTCACAGGCATGCTTCCAGAACCCCAGGCAACCATGTGTGGCTCCAGCAAAAGCCCCTGAAGGTTGCTGAGCCTGACAGCTGCTCCTATCTGACCCCCTGTTCAGGCACCCAACCCCTTGCTCCTGGCTTTTCGTTGCAAAAATGGCAGCCACTGTTGGAGTCTTTGGGAGTGACCCGTGGCCACGGAAGACCGTGCAGCTAGCTCGCATGCATAAGGAACGAATCCACGACCCACACTAACAGATTCACAAAGGACTGAGGTTAACGAAAAGACACATGATCCACATGCTGGTCTTGACTGGAATGGAAGCAAATCACAGAAGAGGAACCTCTGGGCTAGATTCCCCAAGGGTCGACCTCAGTGGTCCATTCTTACCTGCTACTCAGCGGTCTGTCCCAACCACCTGGCGAACCAGTTACAGACTTAGAACATGCTAGACATGCCACGGCAGGGCTTTGAACTCTTCATGAATAAAATGACAACAAAACAATCTATAGCCTCTATTTTATGTGTCTGAAGATAGGTATGTAAAATTTTTATTCTATATTATATTAATCTCAGAAGTCAAGGCAAGTAAATGCAGATCCATGTCCTGGGTATAAAAATGCATATAGATCAAAAGAGAATCCCACTTCTCTCTCCATGAAGCACTTCCAAATGCTACCCGTGTGTGGTCTCATTATGGAAACCTCGCTGGACAGTCGCGGTGACTAGCATGTTCTCCGTCACTGGCAGACCAAGGTGGTGCCTCCCGTTGTTGAGCTGCTGTCCCCCTGGACTGTGCTGCTTCAGTCCTGGGGACTTATGGGCCCCCAGGTTCCTGCTCCCACAAACTCTCTAGGAACACTGCTCAGCCACAGAAGGAACTTTCTCCTGTTCTTTGCAAACAGAAGACACCTGTGGCAAAACTTATGCCGGGGCAAATGTCCCGAGAGAGCAGTAGATGACAGTGTGACAGCTGCCTGGGCTTATGTCCCCAGCCTATCACTTTCCAGAACAAGTTATCTAGTTTCTCAGAGGGCTCTTGGTTCCGTCTGAATTAGGAAGAAAATAAAAATAATACCTACATCCCATATTCCTATAGGGATAAAAGGAAGGAAGGTGATTTGAGAACAGCGTGGCACCATCCAAAGAAGAGTTTAGATACATGGTAGCCTGGAAAATTAGACTGGCCAAGACCCTGGGGTCTTGACTGACAAGGGGCTCTAGAGTGGACCTGGTTCATTTCTCTACTTCTCCTTCCCAGCTCCAAGCACATACCCTGCCCCCTCCCCGGTGGTGACAGCAGGCCACCTAAGCTCCGTCCCAATGTGTTGTTATACAGGGAGCTGAGGTTGTCTTAAGCATAGTCCCAGGAAGTGACGCAGCACAGATAGTTTCTAAAGGACATTTTCAGAGCCCAGAGATAGCCAGAACTCTGACAGTTGGGCTCCATGACTGTTTTCACGTGCAATGTTCTACCTCATGACCTCTAGCTCCCATTCATCTTTCTTTCCCTAAAGCACCAAGTAGGGCATCCCCAGGAATGAGAATGAGAACAGGGATAGGGATCCATCAGTTGATTATTCATGGTCCAGATAAAGGAAGGGCCATAAAAGAACCAAATGCCACCACCAAACAAAATCCCCCCCACAAAAAGTTTTGCTAACAGCCCTGAAAAGAATGGATACCACCCAGGAAGATGGCAGGCCTCTCAGGCCCTGTGAGTCTGAGTTCCTGATCATGATATATCTTGAATCGTCAAAGGTCTGTGGAGATACTGATCCTCTCTCACCTCGAGCAGCTGGGCACAGCCTGAGGCAGCTGGGTGACACCAGCCTGCTGAACAAATGTTAGCATTCTCCATGTTCCTGATCATCTAAGGGACCCCAAAACAGCCACAGCAATGTGGAACTGCAATCCCAAATATCTCCTCTTCATAATACAAATAGCCAGAGCTAGATAGGATAGTGATTGCTCCATTTCATCTGTTTCCTGGCTTGATTGCTCCCCTATGACATTAGGCCCTCTCAAGCAGCCTGTGAACAAGGCAGCCACAATTTACAGGTGCATAAATGGGGCCTTCGAGAAGCCCAGTGACTTACCCAGTGACACTGGGTGCCTCTGAGCACCAGCCTGGCCCCAATCCTCTCATTCTCTACCTCCTGCACAGCATGTAAACCATAGCCAGCCAGAGGTGGGCCCAATTCCTCAGTCTGACTTCTCTTCTAGTGAATGTCATCTTAGAAGATGTGAGAATGGAAACCAAGAGTTAAAGTAAGGACATTGCAATGGGAAGAGAGTAGAGCGGCTTGTGGGGAAGGCTGGCAAGATGGAAGAACTTCACCTGGAAGCCAAGTGGATACCACAGTGGAAACCTCACAAACGGCACGGAGAAGTCCGGCCCCAGGCGATGATGGAAGAGACTCTTGGGGGAGGTGGGCGTGTGGGGTGGCAGTCGGGATTTGACTGTCGTAGGGCCAGATGGCTACCCACCCAGAGCGGGAAGTCACACAAGCTTTCAGGAGTGTCAGGATGGAGGCCATCGAGAGATGGAATTTGGCAGTCATTTGTCCAGAGAAGGAGGCCGAAACTCTGGCTCGCTGAGGCCTTGTAGGAGAATACGGCCCAGATCCGGCATGTGAAGGGGTCCCTGAGTTTCCATGAGGAGGTCTGGAAGATCTGTGGCCCCAGGTTAACATTTATAATTCACTGGAGAGCTAAATAATGACATCTTCCCTTTAAGCTCCTCGTACATTTACGTCGTGTGACTCAGTTAAAGAGTACTCTTGACCTCAAGGTCCCGGAACCTAAAGTTGAACTGCATTGTTAAAGGACTCTTCATTCTGCAGAACCCCAGGTCCTGGGATGAGGGGGTGTAAGGGGGATCTCCTCACCGTGCAATCTTCAGACTAGCCAGATCTACAGAATTGCAAAGTAGAACCCGAAGTGGACATTCTCACCTCCAAGAAATGGGTGGAAAGAAGCCTGGTTCTCCACTGGCTAATTTCAACCGTCCTCACATGGAGTTTCTTAATATTGTCACTTACTATGTAAGGCTGACTGTCCTCCCGGGGCAGCTGGCCCGTAAGGAGGAGCAGGGGGCCATCTGATGTGACTATCCCACCGCAGAGAATGGACAGTGCCTGTGCCTCAGCAGAGAACCTGGCACGATTTTGACAGCAAGGCTGCAACACTCCTGGCAAAAAAACCCCTTGACTACGAAGCTAGAAATCGTGCTTCCGGCTGACCCTTCCTCTTCCCCTTCAAAAACCTGGCATCTCTCTGAGCCCTCAGCTGGCAGTGAGCAAGCAAGACGCCAATCACACAGTTCATTCTGGCTGCCTTGGAAAGCGAGAAAGGAGTCGGGGAGAAGAGTTGCACCTACAGGGTTAGGAATGCAGCAGAGCCGCGAGGAAAATCTTCCTACAAGAACACTATGATCGTGTGACTTACCGAAGGCGAGTTTTAGCTCATGATCAGTTTCAGTTTCTCATTACACTGCAGATAGGTGGTGGGCGGACTAATTTGTTTCAGTGGCCAAGGTACCCGGAATATTTTATAATAAAGTATTTTAATGGCTGATATGCGTCACTGTAAGTTTGGTGAGGAAATTGAAAAGTGCCCAGACTATAGGTATTAGACACACGTGTAAGAGTAGACAGAATGCTTACATTCTTAAAAAAGGCACCGTAAATTCTCATCAATCTGGCATTGACTTCCACTGGAAAACAGATGTTAGGTTTCTTCAGGGAAAGGAGAAATGGCCAAAAAATAAATAAATAAAAAATCACATTATCTGTCACCTTGCCTTGTGGGCTTGAGAAAATAGGAGAAAGTGCATAAAAAGCTAGTCCCAGAATCAGCTTTACTCTAATTCTGGCTACTTATTTTAGAGGATATCTGTGCAAATATCTCAGCATCTTGTAGTGTCTCAGCAGACAGGTTCATGTTTGACTTATCACGAGTTAGGGGGCGTCTCCTAATACCACCAACTAAGGCAAGTCCAAGCTCAAAGGGGAAAAGCCGGGAAGGGGTGACCTAGGGAAGTCCCACTGGGACGGGTCCACATCACCAAGAACAGAAGCTTCTCCGAAGGAGCACCTTGGGGAGAAAAGCCTTGACAGCTTCAAAGTACCTCTCCATGTCAACAGAGACTAGCCAACCAAAAACGCGATTAGTAAAGAACAGTCTCAACAGAGTGACGGGATATGAAAATCTACTGAAACGATGAAGGGTGAAAACAGAAACCAAAGATTTTTGGAGAGGTGAATTCTATAGGAAGGGAATCTGACTTTTTAGAATCTATAACCCTGCCCATTTGATTTTTATCCATTTTCCATGTCCACCACAAAACTAGCTTCCTCAATAATATAAATAATAAATAATTGTTGATCATTCAGATTATGCACCACTCTAAGCACTTTACCTGTTTCAACTCCTTTCCTTATCAAAACAAATGGCAAATTGTATTATAATTATCTCCATTTTACAGAAGACAACATTAAAGCACAAAGAGGTCAGGGGCGCTTGGGTGACTCGGACTGTTAGATGGCCGGCTCTTGATTTTGGCTCAGGTCATGGTCTTGGGGTTCTAGGATGAAGCCCACGTTGGGCTCTGTGCTCAACAGTGAATCTGCTCGAGGATTCTTTCTCTTTCTCCCTCTGCTCCTACTCCCATCCTGGGGGGCTCACATGCGTGCGTGCTCTCTCTTTCTCTCAAATAAATAAATGAATAAATCTTAAAAAGAAAAGGCATAAGGAGGTCAAATAAATTGCCTAATATCACACACCCAGTAGGAGACAATGCCTAGATTCATACCCGGCCACTCTGGCTTCAGAGTCCTCTTAACCATTATACTTCAGTGTCTTCCAACGAAGAGGAACATCCAAAGGAAAGGGGGAAAACCGTACGAGTGAAATAAAATGGGCTCTACCTTAAGCTTGCTGGAACACATTCTGTAAGTACATTCCTACTGCGTGGATTCTGTGTTTTCCAAGGAAAGTGAACACAGTGATTGCCTCGCCAGCAGCCATCCCACCTCGACCCCACTGTGGGAAGGACATGGGATTTGGGCAGACCAATCAATTGATTGGTCTGAAAAAGCCTATCTTCTGTTTGCAGAACAATGAACTGTATTTTTATGTATGGGTTAGCCGCCTGCGAATTTGGGAAAGGCAAGTCTTTCCTGACTGTCCATGAGACTACTGATGACTACTACTGACCATCCTCAAGATCTGGGTAGCTGAAGATCAGATCCTACTTTACAAGGAAAACAAGCTCCACAGAACAGTGTCCCTTGAAGACCAAACTGAAATAGTCATCATGAAATAGCGCCATTCACTTTTCTAGGAGAGAATAAAAACAAGCATCATTTACTCAGCGCACACCATATATGTGCCAGACACTGATGCGTTCTGCTCCCTGTGCTGTCCTTCATGCATCCTTTGGTCCTCTCCCTGGAGAGACAGGCTGGGGCTTCCCAGCCCCAGAGTGAGGGCTGTGGTTCCAATGCATCACAGACCAATACAGCTTCTGGGACAAACTTCATGCTGGCCTATGGCTAAGTAAGAGAAACACAATACAACACAATAGGGTTTTTTCCAGAAGCTGTATGTGTGTGGTATAGAGGACTGTACTTTATTATTTTTTCTTTTTTAAAGATTTTTTTTATCTGAGAAAGAGAGAGAGTGCATGCGCACAGATGGGCAGGGGGAGAGGGGCAGAGGGAGAAGCAGACTCCCTGCTGAGCAGGGAGCCTGATATGGGGCTTGATCCTAGGACCCGGAGATCATGACCTGAGCCAAAGGCAGATGCTTAACCCACTGAGCCACACAGGTGCCTGAGGACTCTCTTTTATTCTGAGATTATATTCTTCCTACTTCTGGTGTTAAAATATCTTTTCTTTTATGAAAGGATTGTAACATTATATGACAATTTTGCTCTTACTGTTTTTAACATCCTAACTTCTCCAGATAAAAGCTAACAATCTTAGGTTAAGCCTCTCAGTTAAAAAAAAAAAATTGTTAGATCATAAAATTCCAAAGTGTGGGGTCACTGGCCCAGGAAGCTGATAGCCTGGATTTTGTCCGACCTCAACCACAGGGGGAACTCAGGAAACAAAGAGAAAATCCCAAGTTCAGAAAAGTACCTGCACTGCCAATGTCTTCCTTGCTAAGCTCCTATCTGACCTCTAGTTACTCCCTGGGTCCCCAGTGGCTGCTACCAGTAGGAATTCCCTATCCTTCCTGGCCAAGCTGACATGCTGGGCAGAGTTCAGGACACAGCTTTAAATGTGGTTTCCTGATTAACACAGAGACTCCAGTGAGGCAGGAAGGAGTTCAAGCTCGAATATTATATGTCATAGTCATCTACCGGCTCTTAGGAATGAATACATCCACAGAAATGGCCTGGAGCAAAATAACATTCCTGAGAAAATCCCTAACAACCCAGGGAGGGACTCCTGTGACTGCACTCCACCTTTTGTGTCTTCTTTTCACAAGAAAATGGCACATGAAAGACTCCATTCCCTGAAAACACATTTACACAGAAAAATATTTGGTGACTAAGAAAAATGAGTGCTAAAAAGAACTAGGCAACACATCTATATGACTTTCTGGCTAAAAGGGATAAGAGGAGAACCCCAAAACAGGAGATGGGGTCGTTAACTTGGCTTTACCATTAAATTGCCCTTGAATCTTAGGAGAAATCACTCACTGCCCTTCTCCTTCCTCACTTGCCAAAGAAGATTCTGGTCACTCTCGAACCTCACATTCTCTAGGTCTATTCGCTGTCTGGAGCAAAGAGTGAAGTACCCTCATGAATCAAGAAGGACACCAAGAAATAACTTGGAAAGGAAACATGGTGCATTTCCAGGGGCATCTCCGGGGAGGGGTCTCCCCAGAGTGGACTTCCAGCCAGAGCAAACGTAGTGGCCCTACATTGCTGAGAGCAGGAAAGAGAAAATAAGGAAAAGAGCAGGAAGAAATGAGGAAGGGCGGCGTCCAGGGCGCACCTGGGTACTTCACATCATGATCCCAGCATTCTGGAATTGAGCCCCACATCGGGCTCCTGCTTCTACTTCTGGATGCTGCTCCCCCTGCTTGTACTCTCTCTGTCTCTCTGTCAAATAAATAAATAAAATCTTTTAAAAAAAGAAAGAAAGAAAGTAGGAAAAGAGGAGGGGGGAAAATCAGAGAAAAGGCAGGGCTTACAATAAGTGTGATCCTTTGAATAGAGAAAGCTGAAAACAGGAAAAGTGAAGAAGAGTAGAGAAAGAAGGGGAAGAAAGGACCAGACCCCTATGTCTCATTTTGGATAGAAATAGAATTTCCTAGCTCTTCTACCATCCACGCACCAAAAACGTCACCAGATGTGAGGTCCCACGGCATTCTGCCAAATTAAATAGAGAAACGCCTCTCTCTTCTAGAGAACAATATAGTACCATTTTCCATAATACAGCGAAAACAGAGGCGGCCCATCTGTCCACAGATCTGACAGAGAAAAGGAAAGAAAAAAAAAAAAAAAAAAAAAACCTCCACAAAAGGTCTATAACCTTTAGGGGAAAAAAATGATTCTGGGCTGAGCTCTCCAGAAATAGAACATTTTGATTACAAAATAAAAACTAGGTCAATAAGATAATGGACATGATTTAAATGAAAATCACAGTATTTGTAATGGGCTAAAAATGGTATCAATATTACTGCAGAGAAGGAATATAATTAAATGTATTTTTACACAGCAGCTCCCCGCCCCAGCCCTACAAATCCCAGCCCGGCCACCAGTATTCCTCCACCTCATCGAAGAGGAATGTGCTGGCGTGCCCCAAGTTGGTCTGAAGAATGCAGAGTTTCCGTACTCCTTTAGAAGATCCCAAATGACACTGGTTAGCTACATTCTTTCACTTTTAGATCACTGTTATTCATTTATAAAGCAAAGAAATGGAAAGGTTAGGGACTGGACCACTTCATTCTTTCACGATTTCTGCTCTATGGACAGGAAACATGCAGAGGGAGGTGTCAGTGCCACAGTCCTCTCAGGCCGAGTGACCCAGGAATTCCCCACCATCCTAGGAGGGAGACAGAGATCCTAAGAGGTTTCGCTCAGGGCAGGAATTAAGATAAAGGGTGGAAGGGCCAATTTCTGGTTTTCTTCCTACAACTTGGGCTGTGACCTTGTGGATAAACTCTAACTCTGGGGGGTAATTCATCTTCCAAGCCCTCACAAGGGGAAGGGGAACAAAGAGAAGCGAGATGAATGAGCCATAAGGAATCGTGCACTGAGTGGTGACTGGGTGGCAACTAGTGGGCACAGAAGGGCTGCTGCGGCACCTGCCTTTGCCTGGATGTCCACATAAAAGCCTGGGACTCTGTCTACAAGAAACAGTCAATGGTCCTTCCACACTCAGGCTGCCTTCCGGGGTCACAGACTCCTGATTGAGATTAAGTAGGATTACTCTATGATGACTATATTATCGCTTTAGAATATATATATGTACACCCACAGGCACAAGGACAGAGCATTCCTTATGACAGGAGGCCACGTCAATATTGATTTCATGGAAATCACAGAATATGGTATTTGCCTCAGAACACACCATCGTCATCATTCTGAAGAGACCGTTTTCTCAAAATCTCTTTGTGGGTAGCGCCCATTGACTAAAAAGTCTTTTTTACAAGAATTAACTCTTTAATATGTTTCGATTCCAACACCCTGGCCACAAAGGGCAAGGCACTCGTTCACCCTTAGACAGCACAAGCTCACGTACCATGAAGAAGATCTGTGAAGTGACCAGTGAACTTGCCCAACAAAAAAGAAGTAGAGAACTTAGTTATTTGACGTTACGACTCCCGTAACGTTGAACTCCTTAAGGGCATTGAAGTGTGTCTGTAAAGTATCCCTCCGTTACTGCCCACTTCACCCTCTCTTTACTTTGAGCATCGGAATACAAGGTATTTCAACAAGCAGCAAGTGGACAGACACCCTCACCACGAGTCCTTTCTGTAAGTGACTTAAGGAGCTCCGAGCCACTGGTATTCTCAGTCAAGTGAAATAAGTCACTATAATAGGCCTTGAGGAATTCTAAGCCAGCAGAAAGGCCAAAAAGTTAAGGATCATCTGAGCTCATCCTATCACTCTCAGGGTTGTTCTTATTTATAGTTCCTTCCTATCACCAGGGCCTCCAGACCATGAAACAAAAATAGTGAAGCAAATGTGTGGCGAGGGTCACTGCAGACGAGGCAAGATTTCTGCGCGTATCCACAAAGCGTGGCACTCGGTTCTCTGCAGACAAGCAGTCTGTTAATCTCGTTTTTACTCTGACCTTCCATGACCTCAGTTGGGAGATCCTAAGAGGGGTAAAAGAAAAGAACCCAAAGGTCAAGCGAGTAAGACACACTGAAAGAATGCTCACTGCAAGTGTATGATACGGGGCATGCCTCTGTCCTAGGAGGGTGGTGGAGGGAAAATGGATTATTTATAGGGGAAGAGAAACAAGATGACAAAATAAGCTCTTGACAAAGAGGACAGAAGCTTATGTTTGGAAAAGCTTCATGGGGCGGGGTGGTGTTCTTTGCACTGTCACAGGGCAAATGTGGTCTGGCCATGACTTTGGCAGATTTGGGCTTCTAGCAGGGAGGAACCAGCTGGGGGCTGGGGAAACTGGTGTTTTTGGAGAAAGAGAAACAGCTGCTTGAGCATGAATGTCGGAAGGAAGTCCTCTTCCCTACTGCCAACCCACAAGACATAAGTATAATCCAGTCGCGGGAGCTACTATAATGAGACAAAGGGGGACAAGATTGAGTCACTGCTGATCAGTGGCCCCGGACCTCTGACGATAGGACCATGCCAACAAACACATGAAGGGAAAAAGCACGAGCCAATGACATGGGGATCCCTGTCTCGAAACAGGACTCAAGGAAGAAATTCTCATTTTATCTCCTCAAGCAGCTATTAATTACTTATACAGGTTTGGAAACAGGATGGACTGGTGAATCATATGCAATGTAAAGATTTATCTATAAACAATATGTAAACCCTCTATTCCAAGCCTTTGATCTGGTAAAAGTGGGGAGTCTGATTGACTTAATTTACCTGCATTTGCTTCTCTTCTGTTGACTGTCAGGTGAGAATCAGTGGAGGAGGTAAGTGGTAACTGGAATGACAAGACCTTTCTCTCTGGAGTAACCATTCCCTTAGTAAGAGTTTTCAGTAACCCCTTCCACTGCCCTTATTGGTCCATTAGAAGCCAACAACTATAATAGAAAACCTTCCTTTTTTAAATAGCAAACATTCTTATGGTTAAAAGCCTAAGTAGACCAGAGACAAGAATAACTAGAATACCGAATATTTCAACACTTGGCCATTTTAATGGGAAAAAAATATGAAGTACACATTTCCATGTAAATGGAAATCCTACATTTATAAAAGCAGGCAAGATGATTACGTGTGACAAATACTTATAGGCAAATGAGAAAAACTAGCAAAAAGTTCCCTCTTCTAAAATAAACTCCTCTTTTTTCAGCGCACAAGTCTCCTAAATTCTGACATTTATGCTTGCTTGAAAAACAATTTAAGTCAACACTTCCCACTCTGTTATTCAACCCTGAGGCATAAAAATTTGATTAAATAGCCTAAAAATGCCTTCGTGCACAAGGATCAGGCAACAACTGGCTTATACCATGACAAAGTCAGGCTGTAGCTTGACTTCTACCCAGGTGCTCTGTTGGAACCTCCTAAATCCATCGTCGACTTTTGCTTTCCCTGCCTTCTCCCTTCTTTGAGAACATACCAAAGCCTCCCAGCGTGGGCTTTCTCCCAGTGATTGCCACCACACTACACCAGCCTCTTGAAAAAACACCTGGTCTGTTTCAACAACACCATAACCAGAATGGCAAGTTCCCCCATCCCCCACCCCCTGGGTCAGCACCTCCATTCCAAAACAGGATCTTGTAACTTCACACTTCCTAAAATCTCTGTCCCACTCTTGAATACTCTTGCCACTCAGCTTCTCCTTCTCTTCTGGTTCCTTCCTTCCCCCAAAGACCTTAGCAAATCATAACTCATCAACTCATGAGACAATCCAAGATCACATGTTCAACTACTTCCTTGACAGCCTCACTAGGATGTCTAGTAGACATCTCTAGCTTACTATGTCCAAAACAGAATTCTTGATTTGGGGTTGTAAACCTGGCACTTCTTCAGAGTTCCCCATAGCAACAAAGGACACCGCTCAACTGCTTAGGGCAAAATCTGAGAATCACTCCTGACTCCCTCGACTACCACCACCATATGTCTCATCCAACAACAGCTTCTATTGACTCTGCTTTGAAAGTATCTCTCTGCAATCCAACCACTTGTCTCCATCATGACTACGCCAATTTAAGTCATCAGTCTCTCTCACCTGGCGTACTGTAGTTACCTAACTGAGCTCCCAGCTTCCACACCTACTCTGTTACTGAAGTCTGTTCTCTGGACCCCATTCAGAGGGGTCATTTACAAAGCCCAAGAAAACTCATGCTCCTTCTCGAACTTTCCGAATGCCTCCCATCATACTTAGAATACCGTCCAAACTTATATAAGGACTGGATGACCCCTAGTAGCCCCGTAACCTACAAGGCTACCTCTCCAACTTTATTTCTGACCACACTTTGCCTTGTTCTCCCGACTCCACTCACACTGACTTGCCTACTATTTTTTAAAACATATAACTCTGAATATTATGTGGGTGCACGGATTACATGTTATCACTATTCAAATGCTAAGTCTGTTTATCCACCTACACCTGCTCTCTGATACATCCTCAGGATACACACTCTGTCTATAAGGCATCTGAAGCTAGATGTTCCTATGCCAACACAAATGAGACATTGCAAAAAGAAGCCGTTTTCCTATCACCAGGGTGGAAACCTTGAGGCAGCTGCCAACCTCCAACCTCCACTGTACTGTCATCCACCAACAGTCACGGACCAAACCCTGCCATGTCCCCTACCCCGGACACATCACCTTGTCCCTTTCTTCTTCCTCCCTGAATTTAGAGTTTTGTGTCTGTCCCGGTCTATCTCATGTCTGAAATCCCACGCCTCCACTTGTCACTTATCTTCCTCATATTGCTATCCGAGGGTCCTTCCAGAGGGCTGACAAGGACTTCTTTCTATACCCGAGTTCAAGTCCACACATGTCAGCCTCCATCTCTGCCTCCCACCCCTTAAACTTCCTATTGCCTTTTACTGTTCCTATGCTGTCCAATAAGGACAGCCACTAGCCACACTCGGCTCTTTACACTACAGTGAGCTAAAATTTAATACAACCCGAAATTCAGTTCCTCCACTGCACTGGTCACCTTTCAAGGGCTCAAGGGCTACACGTGGCTGGTTGGGGACCCTGCTGTACATTTCCATCTTTACAGATAGTGCTACTGGGCAGTGCTGGAACCTATCCCCTCTGGAAAATTTACTCACCTCCCAAAGCAAACCTTTCTGTGAGAACAAATTCCATAACCAATGAGCCCTTTCAACCTATTTTTGTCAAAACCTCACGCTTCAACATTAAGGAGCTCCTGATACAGTCTTCCCTGCGATCCACCCTAATTTTAAGGGAAGGATAAATGCCATACCCTTCGCCCTAACACACATAAACATGACTTTCCTTTCACAAAAGTTCTTTTCTGTGCAAATATTTGCATATTACTATTCAATTTTTTTTCAGTGTTTGATCAGATCTGCTCTTCACTGTCTGCTCAATAGCGTTAACTATTTTAGACTGAACGCCCTTGCAGGCAAAACCAATATTTAATGATGCCAAGTATAGGAAGCTCTTCAAAAAGTGTGTTTTTAATAAGGGTGAGAGCGTAGTGGGAAAGCACCTATGCTTCGGAATTACCCTGCTCCGAGTTCCTGTCCTGATCCTTGCTAGCCACTTGGATCTTGGGCAGGTTCCTTAATCCTTCATTCTCAGCTTAAACATTCATAAGACAGAGAACATGGGGTTGTTGTGATAATTGCATGGGATCGGACCCATAAATCTCTTAGCAATCGCTGATACATGATGATTACTCATTAACGTCAGCTGAAGATATCAATGATTTTAGTTAGTTGTACACAAAATAAATTTAAATAATACTTGAAGGGGTTAAAAGCCTGATGAAAAAGAAATCATGAATGCAAACTGCTCCTCTTACTGAGTCAAGTGAGTGTCTTCGGATACAATGTGATGGATATTACTTAAATATCAAATGGTGGAAAATATGTATCAAAGTAACATAAATTTGAGCATTTCTATTCTGCTTCTTGTATAAAAACTGCATAGAGTTTCCAGTTCTTTGGAAAATTTTCTTCAGGAACAGTGGAACCTTGCTTGGCAAGTTGAAGAACTTTCCATTAGTTAAATGCAAGAAGGATGATTTCATTTTAAAAGTGAAATGTGGAAAGTAGTTAAATGGGCAGGCTATAACTAATCATACTAGTCTTTTAAAAAATCTAAAAAACAAAACAATAATAGAAGAAAGACTCATAATTCAAAGCACATGTGGACATCTATTTGTATTGATTGCTTCCAAGTCAACATGCCAGTGAACAACTAAAATGAATATACATATTCTGCACATTCCCTAATCGCTATCCCCAGTGTGGGGCTCGAACACGCAACCCCAAGATCAAGAGTCCCATGCTCTACCGACTGAGCCAGCCAGGCACTATTCCACACATTCAGAGCATGAACTATCTCTCCCAGCCTTCAGTAGTTGAAATTCAGAAGGGGCTGTGTATACTTAGTAGCCAAAGCCAGTATATGAATTCTGCCAAACCCGATATCCATCCTTCTCGTTCGATGGCTTCTGAAGGTACTAAGCCTGTGCGGTTATCAAAGTTTGCACTTTGGACCAATAGCAAGAGTATCACCTGGAAACTTGCAAATTCTTGGGCCTCACCCTGGACCTACCGCACTGGGAAAACTCTGAGGGTGGGGCCACCCACGTGCATTTGAAGAAATACTCCAGGTGTTTCTAGTGCCGGAGCCTGGGAGGCACACCAGGGGCTGCACCTGGGCCCTCTACTGGGGGCAGCTCTGCAGGGAAGCCGTTAGGCCTTTTCGTGGACAGACTGTATTGAAAATATCTTCAACTGGCTCTCATTTGTTTGGACACGTGATACAGATTCAGCTTCCCTCACTAAGATATGATCCCCTGATGGGAAAATTAATGGACTCATTAACGACACCAAGCAGAGCCCAGGAAGAGAGGACCCCCCACGGCTCTAAGGCACAAACAAGCCTTCACAATACCACACATTTTGTCTATCACATTTAGAATGGAGTCAAAATTACATGGCCCTAAATCATACAGCTTTATAAGAAGACTTACTGACCCACAACGAGACCTAGAGGAACGACAGAAAGGTTGGCAGGCTGTGGCTAATTTCCCTTAATGCTTGTTTATTTTTAAATTCGTTTGGGAAAACAAAAGAGTCACATGATTATATAACAAAATCGCACCAACTATATGAAAAACAAACAAAAAGTAAAGATACTAGACACCCTCTTCAGAGGTTCTTCAAAACAGAACACTTCCAAACAGTCTAAATTCTTTTAGAGGGAAAATGGAGAAACATGCTCAACCTCAAATTTTCATCCTTCGAAAGTACTTTTAAGCAAGAGTCACCCTCAGTGACTTTTGTTGTGATTTTTAAAAGGATCTAAGACAAAACGGAAGCTTATTTTAATACTTTGATGCTTCAATAATGTTGACAGTTACATTTTCACAATTCAAATGTTTTCTCCAGCACAGTGCCTTACTCATCTTTCGGTGGCAGGCAATGGAATTCAACGTGCATTAATCTAAAGTCTTGTGCTTTTTAAAAGATTTTCTTTATTTATTTGAGAGAGAGTGTGTGTGTACATGAGCAGGGAGAAGGGGCAGAGGAAGAGGGAGAGGGAGAGAATCCCAAGCAGACTCTGTACCAAATGACCGGCTCGAGGAAGGGGGGGATTCCAGAACAGGATCTGAGCCCAAATCAAGAATCAAGTGCTCAACCCACTGCTCCACCCACGCGCCCCTGAACTCTTGTGCTTTTTTAAAAACAGGTTTTGTTTGAAGATCTTTTTATAAGGCGCCTATAGTCATACACTGCCTTTGCAAATAAGAGAATTTAAGGAAACTAGCAGATTCTTTCACAAAAATTTTTAAAGATTTTATTTGTTTGTCAGAGAGAATGAGCATTGGCAGAGGCAGAGGGAGAAGCAGGCTCCCTGCTGAGCAAGGAGCCCAATGTGGAACTCGATCCCAGGACACTGGGATCATGACCAGAGCCAAAGGCAGCCGCTCAACCAACTGAGCCACCCAGTTGTCCCTCTTTCACAAATTTGTATCACAGACCTATTGCATAGTTGTATATGAATAGCCAATTTCTGAAAGACCAATTTCTGAAAGGAGAAAACAGTAGTAATGTCTGGGCAATGGGACTGGGGTTGGGGGACAGAGAAATAAGACTTTACTTTTCCCCTCTAAATTCTTAAGCCCTATTCAAGCTTATTTTTGTACATATTTTGTAAAATTCTTTTAACTACACTAGGCAGAACTAAAATGAGTGAACTTGAAAGTCATAAATCCATGTTGCTGGACCATTAACCTTTGGCATCCATTTCATTGTCCATCCCCTGATAGCTTTGGAAGCAGTTTCTGCCAACTCTGCCTACTTTGGGGGGCACTGTCTCCAGATGACAGAAGGCTCTCATCTGGTACAATTCAGTCACACTGCCAATGAAGAAACCGAGGTCGGAGAGGTTAAAGTCGGTCCATGTCATCAAACTTACCAATACTGGGGCAAGGCTCAGCCTGAGCTCCTGGCCTTCTTGGTTTACGCTCGGTTTGTTTTTGTTTTTGTTTTAATCCTATCATGTTGCCCATCCCATGTTCTACACGCCACTCATGCATTAATCTAAGATCTGTATCATCATCACGAAGGTACTAAAGTGTTACACAGACATGATTCCATTAGAACTAAAGCTGGACACTGTAGCCGAACCCTGCACCTAGCAATGGTCCAGGCAGAGAACCTACATACAAAGCAGCAGAGGCATGGGGGGTAGTGCTGAAGATCAGGAACTCAGCAGTTTTCTGCCTGAATGTGACTCCTCAACTTAATGATTGTTAGACTTCTTGCACATAAACTCTTTATGCTTTCTTTTTCCCATCAGCAATGTTGCAGTTAAATAGACTATCTAGCTAGGGAGAGGGTGGTGGGGAGATGGACATCAGGGAGGGTATGTGCTATGGTGAGTGCTGTGAACTGTGTAAACCTGGCAATTCACAGACCTGTACCTCTGGGGCTAATAACACATTATATGTTTATTTAAAAAAAAAGACTACCTAGCTACTTAATAGAACTGTGACAATTAAACGACATAATAGATATCAAATTTGTAGCCAAATGCCTGATACATAGTAAGTGCTCAGTAAAAGTTAGCCAACATCAATTACAATTTAAATTAACAAACTAGGCAGAATCTAGAACCTTCCACACTAACTCTGGCCGTTTTTTAACCTATTACAGACATAGTACCACCCTAAAATTTGATTGTAAGTGTTTGTCTTTTGCGAAGATCTGCATTTATCCCAAGTTAGTAACCTAAGAAAAGATGCACCTCCCTGCTCCGTTCTCCCCAGCACTCAGGGCTGAGTAGCTCGAATTAATGAATGCGTGTGAAAACACTGTGGAATGGCAAAGTCTCCCAAACAAAAGATAGATTTTGTGTTTAGCTTACCCTGAATCATGGCTGGGAGTCAAGGTTTGTTCTCCGCTCTCCTGATCACCCAAACGATTCTGATGGCTTCTCCAGCTAGCTGCCCAAACAAGAATTTGCTCTAACAGGTCCCTCCTGGGCCAGCCTGCCTTTCCAGCCCAGTGAGAAGTCCCAGGCCCGCCCCTCTATTAAAGCCCCCTCTTTTCTCTTTTCTGCTGATGGAGAGACCGCTCTTCTCTAAACCCAATGTAGGGCGGGGGAGGGGGGAGAAACGAACCACAAAAAACCTGTGAGTAATTTCTTTTCAAATCTGGAGAAGGTAGTTTTCCACTCTTCTCTTGAGCAAAGAAGTCAGTCAAACCCCTGTGACCTCTAACAAAAACATTCTTTGAAGGCACAACAGAATAAGCAATAACTGACAATTTAAACATACCTAGAATACTTTGCCACACATATTTCTCGAGTGTCTTATAATGGCACAAAACTTCAAACAGCATACCAACCCCTGCCTACCGGCTTAAATGGAAGTCAAGCAATCTAAATCCACTGTCAAGGCATTTCAAGGATATTTTAAAATGCCTGCTGGAAACAACTACAACCTACAGAGCGCTCAGGCTGTAGACCTCTGGGCCCAGAGGACTTCCTAGCTCAAGGCTGGTGCAGCCATAAAAGGGCGGACATTGGCCAGCGTCTGGTCTGGTGACAAACTCAAAAAGAACAGCTTTGGATTTTGAAACCAAACACTCAAGGGTGTGAGGCAGGCACTGGCTGTGACCAACAACCGAGCCAAGGAGGCTCGAAGTCAATTCATTTGCAGGGAGTCAGAGCAACAATTACTCTGTGACCTTCATAATCAGGGCAAACAATCCCGAAGGGCGTATTCCTTTTTCATCTTTCCTATAGTTCTTTTTCCAAATCAGATCTGTTGAAGAGGAGCGGAAGGAAAGTGAGTAGAGCAGGCAATGGAGTTTGTTGGGTTTTTTTTTTAATTGAGATATAATAGACATATAACATTTTATTAGCTTTAGGGGTACAGCATAATAGTTCGACATGTGTATATATTGTGAAATAATCACAATAAGTTTAGTTAACATCCATCACTGCACATCATCACAGATTTTATTTCTTGTTCTGAGAACTTTTCAGATCTACTCTGTTAGGCCAGTTCACGGGGTGTCCACACTGTACATCTCATGCCCGTTACATCCATGTGGAAGATGTATTGATCTTATAACTGGAAGTGCATACCTTATAACCACCTTCACCCATTTCACCTAATCCTCGCCCCCACCGCCACCTCTATTAATCACAAATCTGATCTCTACCTCTGAGTTTGGCTGAAGTTTGTTTTTAGATCCTACATATAGGAGAGATCATACATTATTTTTTCTTCCTCTGACTTATTTCGCTTAGCCTAATGCCCTCAAGGTCCATTTGTTGTTGCAAACGGCAAGCTTTCCTTCTTTTTTATGGCTAAAACATATTCCGCTCTACATAGATCACATTTTACCTAAAGGATGGGGTTCCTGGAGCAGGGTTCTAACTCTTCCGCTCCTGCCTGTTGTCATATTGATCTTTACCAAGCTCCTTGCTGATCCAGGGCTTTCTTCTTACTGAATATCTGCCTTCCTATACAGAGATTAGAGGAACTAAAGAAGCGGTTGAATCAGTAAATCACATTGAGACCTTTGAGGAAACGGACTATTTCCCCATAGAGTCCAGGACTTTCCAGCCACATGTTGGGCCCACCGCTGAGCTCCCCAGAGGAGGAGGCTCTGGTTGGGCAAGTGACCCCATTTGATACATCTCCTTTTATCTGTTAATGCTCACGGACTTATGATACCGTGTTAAGAAATGTAGGATTTGTTCGTTCGGTTCAAGTAGACTCACTTCCCCTTGACTCAGAATGCTTTTCTCTTCGTCTGACCCTCTGACCCTTCCCTCCCGTCTCCCTCCTCCTCTGTCTCCCACCCAGCAACCAGGAAGCTGGATCATTCATTCAACAGGATATTTCATCCCTGTTATTCCAGTGACTAATACAGGCACGTAGCTAGTATTGAGTGAATGTCTGGTGAATGAGCAAAGATTTGCCCGGATTTGGGGCCAGAGTCAATGCCAGATGGCTTCAAAAGGGATCCTTCGACAGACAGTCAATGCCTGACCGATGTGAGGGCAGCAGTTCATGCCAGGTTTGCCACACCGGCCCTTGTTTTTGTGTTGCTTCTCCCTCCTTCCAATTCCCCAGCTGTAGACAGTGTCTTCCTCGTGAAATGGGAGCCCTTGTGCTGTACTCCCCAAGCACGACTTTTCCAGCCTACACAAAGCTTTGTCCATATTATCATGACCCTAGTCCTCAGCCCTCAATGAGATGTCAGGAAAGAAACCTAGTAAGTAAGTTCAAGCCATAGTACTGGGAGAAGATGAGATAAATGCATTGTAGAAAGAGACTCAGAACGCTCATCTACCTTCCAGGAACTTAGAATTGAATGACTTCTTGATAAAAGCCCAGGTAGAAAATTCAATGTCATTGCTCCTCTACAAACACACACGTAAAGGGGACCCACACAGAAACTACACTGGACTTGGAGTCAGAGGGGGCTTGAGGCTTGGGTCTGCCTCCAATCGGCTGGTTATCTTAAGCAATATATGTACTCTCTCTGATCTGAAATTTTATCACGTGTACAATGGAGAGCACGATGTCCCCATCTCATAGTGCTGTTACTCAGATTAAGTGCAGTGACATTTATAATGCTGCTTGGTCGAATGAAATGTAGATAAATGAGTGAGTATAGTGAAACAATGCAGAAAAGAAGGACAAGAAGACTATTTGAAAATCCAGAATTGAGTAGAGAAGAGAAAATTGGCACCATAGGAAATGCATTTCAGAGGAGACCTGGGTTGTGATTTGTAGGGTCTAACACGTAATCATAATATCAAAATGACAAGTGCTCCCTGACGGTAAACCCAGTATATGTCTACAGATGGTGGTGATGAAGGACATGATAATGTCTTTACTGAGTGATGATCATATACCTGGCACTATTCTGAGCACTTTATATGTTTTATCTGGTTCAATCTGACAATAACCCAATGATGAAGTAAGTAATGCTATTATCCCCATTTCACAGATGAGAAAATGAACTAAGACCCAGAGAGCTTAATTCATGGCTAACTGCAATTCTCCCTGAGCGCATACTTATCTTTTCAGTAGACTCCTGGGAGAGAGGAAAAAAACATCAGGAAGTGAGGGGCGTCTGCACAGCTCCCGGCTCTTGGTTTCAGCTCAGGTCATGATCTCACGGTCATGGGATCGAGCCCTGAACCTAGGCTCCACGCTGAGCAGAGTCTGCTTGAGGTTCTCTCTCCCTTTCCACCGTGCCAGTACTCCCTCTCTCTTTCAAGTAAATAAATCGATCCTTTTAAAAGAAATGAGGACGTGAAAGGAAAGCATTTATTCAGCAGGACTGAAAGGGTGAAGCAAAAAGAGGAAAAGCTCAAGATCGGGAGTGGGATGAGGTTAGAGATGCTGAGAAGAAACCCACAAGAATCCTACCGGGAAAGACCAAAAGGACATTCCTCATAATGGAAGACAAAATGTATTCTGTGTGGAAGGCGAAGGCCAGTAGGAAGCAAGGAGAATGTAATTGTTAGGAAATCAACAGAGATCATACCATGGCATTTCCCTCACAGCCTGCCCAGCGCACCAGGCACACTAATCAGCAATGTTCTCATTCTCGGAGGCACGACCCCACTGCTGTGACAGTTGAGGGCGGGGGTGAGAACACACTGATGAAGCTGCTGCCACCCCAAGAGCCTTGGGCCACCTCGGAGCCTTCAGCGCCATTCCTGTGAGCAACGACAGGAGGAAACAGCTAAAGCTAGCGGTCACCACCAGACTGCTAATGAAAACAATAAGTCTGCAAACAAAACGGCCAACTTCTTCACAATGAAATGACCACCCAGAAGAGAATCAATTCAGAAAAGGGGTCCCTTCCACGGGGAACAGGTTTCCTCAGTGGTGAGTCCCCGAACAGGCTTGTCTTAAGGGACCATCAACCAAAAGGAGATACATACATCCTGACACTGTCTTTGCCGTTCCATATTCTTCTCCTTCTAAATCAGTAAGTAACTGAATCTGTGTCAATTGGGACTTATCCCAAACACAGATAAGAGATTTCAGAGATCTTTATGGCCATGAAAAAAAATTTACAAAACCAGAGTAAAACATGGAAGCCCATGGCACAAAGGCTGCCAGGTCCTATTACAAGAGAGGGATGGAGACAGAGGGCGGCGGGTGTGTGTGGCGGGGGGGGGGAAGGGGGTAGATAGAGAAAGAAAACATTTCTGAGGAAAGGGAAAAAAGGCAGTAATCCTGTACTGTGTTTTGTTTGATTGGGGGAAGGCCAACACTAGTCACTCTCTTTCTTGATTTGCTCAGGGTAACAGGTTTTGCATATGATGATTTAAAGGCATGCGGGAAACGAAATATGTAGGTTATCTTTTTATCAAACACAAATATTCTGCTTTAATTAGCCAATGCATGCTGGCGTTTTCAGCCAAATGTATTCTGTCAAAAATAAACACAATTGCAAGGATTTGGCATTTTAAAAGGGAGTAGTTTGTTGATAGCTGTATGCTAAGACCTCTTTATTACCTCGTCAGTGACCCAGATGTGTTAGAACCACAACCTGGTAGCAAGTAATTGTGTGTGTGTGTGTGTGTGTGTGTGTTAATCAACACCAATTCGACATTTAAAACATCTAATAAAGGTAGGCAAGTAGCAGGCACTGCTGGCATACTGAGGAAATGGAAGCAGTGTGGGATAAACTAACTTGTTTGGAATCCCCAAGCAAAGGAGAAATAATCTAAAAACCCCAGGGTTGAACAAGGGACACAGGTCTACAGAGAAATGCTGACACAGTCTGAGTATGAGGAGCCCTCCTGGAGGGAAGGAAGGGAACCACCAACCCACCCCATTAGGCCACATTGGCTGCCATTGTTTCCTGTGGCCTGGATGGTGGCTGCTGTGAGAAGGAGCCCCTCCCCCCGACTCCTCCCTGCCCCCTCCCCGCCCAGCAAGGCTGGCTACCCCCTACCACCTCGATAGCCCCTCATCCCCAACCCTGATGCCTCAGTTGAGACAGAATGTAGGGTGGTGAAGTAAAGGCAAGATGTTTTAGGTAAGAGCGCAGACATGCTTGAGAAGCACAGATGCTGAGAGATTTCACGGGGGTTCAACCACCGTGTTTCTTTTCTTATGTCTTCAAGACTGGAGGGCAGAATGTCACAAGAAGCTGCCATGGCTCCGAGCTCCTAAGCATGGAGCACGGCGTGAGGAACTTTCCAGTCAATTATTTTGTTTAATTCTCGCAAGAACTCTGTGATGCAGGTTATTTCCCCCACAACAGAGGTGAAGAAACAGAAGCTTGGAGAGATTCCAGTATTTTGCTGGGGTCAACAAGTGCCATGTGTCATGGCCCACAGATCTGTGGAGCAGTGTCCCCTCCCTCTGGCATGCCAACCTTACTCCAGCATCTAGAGAGATGAATGGGATTCTGAGCCCTATGGTGAATAAGCCTAAACTTAGTCAGATTTTAAAAAATAAAACATGCCAAAAGGCAAAGTCAACCCTGTTTGATTTAGGGAGGAACGTTTCTTCGAAGACAGCATTGAAAATAGGCATGGCCAGACGCCCACTCCCCTAGAACGTGAGTAGACATCGGATCCGGATAACAGAACCAACTTTACAATTTCTAGCCTGGCTAGAAATGATTATGAATAGTTTCCATGAGAATAGAAGTTAATTTTGAGATTCTATTATAACTCAAGAGTATAACCTATCCTGAAACATTATAGTAAGTGACTGGCTTAATCCTAAAACAAACAAACAAAACAAAACAGAAAAAACCTCTCTTGTTGCCCAAAGAATAGTAATGGAAACAGTTTTACTTACAGATGAATCTTCTTATAAACCAAGGACTTACAGATGACTATGCTTTTAAACCAAGGAATTTTTTTTTAAATTTTTTTTAATTTATTCAAGAGAGAGACAGAGTGAGAGAGCATGAGAGGAGAGGTCAGAGGGAGAAGCAGACTCCCCATGGAGCTGGGAGCCTGATGTGGGACTCAATCCCAGGACTCTGGGATCATGACGTGAGCTGAAGGCAGACACTTAACCAACTGAACCACCCAGGTGCCCCTTAAATCAAGGAATTTAACAGCCTCTTTGATAATTATTTTAACTTCTCTTTTTTCCCCACATTTATTCTCATTAAGACAGAGGATAGTTATATTGTTAAAATTTTATAATACCAATCACTAAATATTCACCCTCAGGATGTCAATATTCTAGAATTCTACTGCCTTTGTTCAAGGTAAAATATTAATGGGTACAGAAATTTGTATAGGATCAACAGAGCCAACTCAGTATGACAAATGGGGCAAATTCCATGCACAACATTATGGGAACATCAGGTTAGTATGCCCCTAACACCAGCTGTTCCGTGCTGGAGCTCCCTGGTATAATCACCCGTGAATCACGAGGATTCACAGTTGCCCCAAGCCTGTGGCATTCACCAAGTGGCTTGCTTGAGCAAAGACAAGACTTCTTCTGCTCCTGGAGAGTGAGGACTCCATATGTTGTGCCGTAATCTTCTTGTAGCAAAAATAGCCTCAGGGATTTATATCATTTCCAGGAAGAAAGGATGTATGGATGGTGACCATTTGGCAAAAAGCTACCCATGTTGGGACTGGGTGCAAGAACGGACCTATTTTGATGTCTGAGTCCTTCCTTACTATAGGAACATATTAGCAGAGAGTTTACGGAGTCTGAGTATTGTTTTTTGGCATATGAAGAATTCTTAGTAAGAATTTCAAGAATTCAAAAGATCCCGAGTGGCACACAAAACGACTGGGAAGGAAATTTCATCTGCAGGGAATCCTTTAGGATTTTAGAACCAAGTGAACATAACTTTACTGGTGGTTCATCCTCCTTGCTAGTTCTCACGCTTCTCCCAGCCTCTTAATGCTAAAATGACTCAGTTCTTGGTCCTTGTCTCTCCCCTACCCTCGCTCCCTTGGTGATCTCATGCAGTTTCATGCCAGGCTGATGGTCTGTCGAGCAATCAACACCCAAGTCCACATCCCCACCCTCGATTACTCTCTTGCATTCTAGACTTGTATATTCAACTGCTTATTTAACAGTGGACTTGGAAGTAAATAAAGATCTCAAATTCAACATGTTCCAAACTGAAGGCACTGCACACACACACATTAAGTCACTTATTTATAACCACTATATGAGAATGCTGAGATTATTCTCATTTTATAAAGGACAGTAAAGCATAGAAAGGTAAGATGATCGTCTAGGGTCACACCTCTAGTGCGTGACAGAGCCAAGAGGGCACCATCATCCTTGAGTTCTCTTCTCCCTGTCTTCCTCCTCCTGGCAACTCTGCTCCCACCCCTCAGTCCTCTGAATCCAATCCATCAGCAAAGCCGGCAGACTCCACTTCCTCCGTCCCAACGACCACCACATGCCCCCGAGCTCCATGGTCTCTCTCACACGAGTCACTGCAATAGCTCCTCACTAATCTCCCTGCCTCCTTCCACTTGCCCCCAACTGTCTAGTGTCTACCTCACAACAAGAGTGATCTGATAAAACCAACCTTTAGACCCTCGAATAGCTTCCATTCCACTTAGAACACACTCTTAAGTCAATATGAGCTCTGCCTTCCTGTCCAACTCAAAGTCAGGCACCCTCCCGCTCATCCACTAGCCGTCAGCTGCGGTTGGCTGCTCTCCGGTCCTTGAACACACCAGGACTACTACTTCTGCCTTGTAGCACAGTCCCAGCTGTTGTGACCCCAGATCTCACATGGCCGCCAGCTCATCATCTGGGACTCATCCTCAATGTCACATCCACAGAAGAATCTTCCTTGACCACCCAAGGCAGAGTAGCCCCTGCCTCCACCCCACCTACCCACTCTTATACACTATACCTTGAATTCGTTAGACAGCCAGTTGGCAACATCCATCAAAGCCTAAATGCACATACCTAGCCATCTGACCCAGCAATTCTACTTCTAAGAATTCATTCTAAATATAAACTTGTACATGTGTGAAATGATATATATTATAGGATTATTTATTGCTGTGTTGCCTCTAACAGCAAAAGGCTGGGAACACCCTAAAGGTCTATCAGTAAGAACTCCTTAGATAAATTATTATATATAATAACAAATAAAATAAATGTATTTGATACCTAATAACCTAACCTTAAGAGCTAAGTAATATTGTAAGCCTTCTTTGTGAGCAGAAAGCTAAGGGGAGTTTAGGTAACCAACCCAAGAAGTGCAGCTAATAAGTGGTAAAGGGGGGATTCAGATCCCAAATTCTTAGTCTTTTTACTTTAATGCTTCCCAGTACATGTATCATGGTGAAATACTATGTGGCCATTAAAGGCATTCAAAACATATTTATATGTACTCATCTTTAAGACATGTTATTAAGTTAAAAAAAAAGTATAGGATAGTGCTTTTTAAAGAAGGCAAATATATATGTTTGCAAGACATGTAAGAAGCTGTAGGACACTATGTAGGAAACAGTGGCTACCCTAAAAAAGGAAAGCAGGTGGCTAAGGGCAGGGGTGGAAGAAAACCAACATTTCACTGCATACTCTTTTGTGCCTTTTGGTTCTGTTGTATACGCACAGACATATACCCATTGCTTATTTAAAGAACGAAATAATTGAAAACAGATTGCTGAGGTTTTTCAAAAGAACAAAAGAGCACACCCACATCACTCTTTCTCATGACATCTGTTGTATTTTCTTTATCTATGTACTAATAAATGATTTATTTCTTAATGTGTGCTTATGACTTCACTAGAGTCACTGTCTAAAATTATTTGTTTTTTCTTTGTGGGCAGGGCAGTGAATACTTACTGTACTAAGTATACAAGCTCACTAGACCCCATTAGAATGTGAGCTCCATGTGGACAGGGGCTGGGTGCGTGCAGTTCAGTTCCACAACCCCAAAACTGAGCATAGGAGTCATGTTTAGTAGTCATGAATGAATGAATGAATGAACAAATGAAAATTAGTGCCCAAGAGGCTAAGGCTTAGATAATCAGAGTCAAAACAGTAAGAAGCTTTTTATTAAAAATGCACAAAAGCTTTTAATGTTTCGGATCAACAGTAATTTTTAGTATGAAAAAGTAAGATTTGAGTTCAAAGAGCCCACTATTAACAGCTGAAAGTAGAGATTCTAAATAAGCAATATTCACAATGATAAGCCCTACTTGCCATGGGACTTTAGTTGGGCTCAGATAGGGTCAGAAAATGCTGCTAATGAGCAAATAGTGGTAAGGTTATAAAGAAAAAAAAATAACTCAAAGCTTAAAAACTAGGAATGATTTTGTAATGCTATATAGGAATCTACAAAGCTTCCGTCACTGTTTTGGGTATGTAATTTTGGGTTATAAAAACTGTTGATTCAGTCAAGGGAAAACTCCCTCTTTGAGGCTGCATGATGCTAAAGAGAACATCTGCCCTAGAAACAACCTCCATGAGCCCAACAGAGATGCTTTGTCTGGTCATATCTTCAGATACAAAGAACCGAGCCCAATAACAGACCCAGACCATAAAACCTACCAAAAAATGATGATCCTGAGAATATTCTTCATTTTCAAACTAATTAGCAAGACAGAGAAGGATATATCATTTATCAGTGCATGTGATGGCTAACTTTGTATCAATTTGACTAGACCATGGGGTACCCCATTATTTGGTCTAATATTATTCTGGATATGTCCATGAAGGTGCTTCTGGATGTAATTAACATTTAAATTGGTAGACCGAGTAGAGCAGAGTGCCCTCCCTAATGTGGATGAGCCTCATCCAATCAGCTGAAGTCTAAAGAGGACAAAAGTCTGACTCTCCCTCCAGAGAAAGGAAGAATTCCTCCCCCCGACTTCGGGTTGGAACATCAGCTTTTTCCTGCCTTTGTACGCAAACTGAAACACAGGCTCTCTTGGTTCTCAGGCATTTGGACTCAGACTGGAACTAAATCCCTGGCTCCCCTGGGTCTCAAGTTTGTTGACTCACCCTACAGATCTTGAGGCTTGTCAACCTCCACATCGTGTAAACCAATTCCTCATAATAAGTATAATCCATATATTGATTCTATTTCTCTGGAGAAGCCTGGTTAATACATGCTGCTTCCTCTGTTAGGAAACAGAGCGCAATAGCCCTTGTCTGGTACTACCTATCACTACAAGCCTGAGATGGGAATACAGTGTTTCTCCATCTGTGACCCCCTTCCCATGAAAATGTATGAATGTATTCTCAGCTAGTGGCAAGAGAATACCTGAGAATACCTGTTAAGGGATGGATATCCCAGAATATATAAAGAACTGTCAGAACTCAACAACAAAAAACCAAACAGCCTGATTATAAAGCCAGGCAAAGGATCTGAATGGACATTTCTCTAAAGAAGACATACAAGTAGCTAATAAGCACATGAAAAGAGGCTCAGCATCACTAGCCATTACAGAAATGCAAATCAAAACCACATGTGATAGCATCTCCTACCCATTAAGATGGCTATTATAAAAAAAAATAGCACATGTTGGCGAGGATGTAGAGATATTGGAAGACTCAGAGACTGCTGATGGGAATGCAAACTTTGGTGTGGCTGTGGGGAACAGTATGGCAAGTCCCCCCAAAATTAAAAACAGGATATTGTATGTCTAGCAATGCCACTTCTGGGTATATATAACCAAAAGAACTGAAAGCAGGATCTCAAAGAGATACTTGCACACCCATGTTTATAGCAGCATTATTTACAATTGCCAAAAGGTGGGAGCCACTCAAGTGTCCCTCAGCAAATAAATGGAGAAATGCACATGGTACAGATAAATGGTGGAATACTATGCAGCCTGGAAAAGGAAGAACATTCTGACACACACTGCAACATGGCTGAACCTGGGGGATACGGTAAGTGAAATAAACCTGCCACCAAAAGACAAGTGCTCTATGATTCCACTTCTAGGACATTCCCGGAGTTGTCACATTCCTAGAGACAGACGGTGGAAGAGTAGTTGTCCAGGGCTAAGGGGAGAGAGGAATGGGGAATTTCTGTTTAATGGATGCAGGGTTTCAGTTTTACAAGATGAAAAGTGTTCTGCAGATGGGCGATGTTGGTGATTGCACAAGAACGGAGTGTAGTTAATACCACTGAGCTGTCCACTTAAAAGTGTTTAAGCCATGGGGCTCCTGGGTGGCTCAGTGGGTTAAGGCCTCTGCCTTCGGCTCAGGTCATGATCCCAAGGTCCTGGGATCGAACCCTGCATAGGGCTCTCTGCTCAGTGGGCAGCCTGCTTCCCCCCCGCCCCCGCCTGCCTCTCTGCCTGCTTGTATCTCTGTCTGTCAAATAATAAATTTTTTTAAAATCTTAAAAAAAAAAGTGTTTAAGCCAGTACATTTCATGCTATATGCATTTTACCATTAAATAAGCTAAAGACTTACAGATTTCCAAGATCCACAAGTAAACGCAAAAAACTCAAAAATAAAAAGGCTAGGGGTGCCTGGGTGGCTCAGATCATGATCTTGGGCTCCTGAGATTGAGTCCCATACTGGGCTCCATGCTCAGCGCAGAACCTACTTGAGATTCTCTCCCTCTGCTCCTCCCCGGCTCTCTCTCTCTCTCTCTTTCCCTCTTTGGAATAAAGAAATAAAATCTTAAAAAAAAAAATCTTACAGCAAAATGCATATAATATAGGCCCATTAGATAAAAACGAATATGAATATATATGCATAAAGGAGACAAATCAAATCATCCCTAGCAATTAGCAGTATGGTGGGAAGGGGGAGATAAAGTGGATAGAAAATGTTCATCTGTCACTCTGTATGTCTCTGTCTCGACTGACTCTGGTATAATAAGCATATATTTGTATTCCCTTCCTAGGACGGCTGTTAACAAACCCAGGAGCTTAAATTCCCTCCCTATTCTGAAGGCTAGAAGTTCAAAATCAAGGAGCCAGCAGGCCCCAGCTTCCTCTGAGACTCTGGTGGAATCCTTCCTTGCTTCTTCCTAGCTTCTGGTGGTGGCTGTCACTCCTGGCTCCACGTCCCTTGGCTCCCTGCTGCATCCCTCCAGCTCTGCCCCTGTGGTCACACGATGCTCCCAGTGTGTCTGTCTTTACTGCGTATTTTCCTCTTCTTGTAAGGACACCGGTCATTGGACGAGGGCCCACCTAATGACCTCATCTTAGCTCCATTACGTCTGCAAAGACCCTATTTCTAAATAAGGTCACATTCACAGTCACTGGGGGGTGAGAACGTCAACATTTCTGAGGGGACACAATTCAACCTATAACGACATTCATGTTTAAGAAAATAGTTACTTTTTCTGGAATACTCTACCTACCAGCCCACAAGGGGATAAGTAAAGATCCTCTGGAGGCAGTTTTATGAGAATAAAGACCCTGGATTCAGGTTCACACTACAAAAGTTCAAATCCCAGTTTGCCACTTACAAAACACAGAACTTCAGGTCTGTTCACGAACTGCCCCCGCCTCAGTTTCCCTGTCTTTCAAATAACAGCACCGAACTCAAAAGGTTGTTATGAGGATTAAAAGTGTTCTAAAGTGCTTAGCATGTAGGACGTGCCCAGTCAACATGAGCAACGGTTACGCTCTACCACCTTCAGGGTTCTTAAGGCCCCCCGGCCCACCCCCACCCAGACAGCACTCTGGAGGACAGAGTAGCTTTATGTTTGCAGCACCTACTCAAAGCCCTTCTCTATGGTTCCTCGCCCAAACAGTCTCATGCTTGACTTTCAGAGCACCAGCAGTTTCATTAGATACAGGTTAGGCTAAAGATTGCACGAAATATTCTTCATCCACACAGTCATCCAAAACGACCTTCCTGGGGGCGCCCCAGCTGCTGAGTGGCAGACAAGCTCGCGAGGGCTGACTGGGGTCCCCGAGCAGCGGCACCTGAGCCATCAGGGCCAAACGCCCATCACTTCACGTGCAGCCCTGCAGAGGGACGCTGAGCTGTCCTCGGCCTCAGCACCAACCCCCCTTTCTGTAATCAGTGCCCTAAATTTGGATTTTGATCTTGGCCTCCCTTGCTGCTAAATCTGTATCCAGTTAATCTTACAGGGTTGTGGGGGAGGAGTCACGTTGCCGCGGCAACCCAACAGCTCCGGGCAGGAGGAGAGAAGACTTGGATTTTCAGGACCCACGGAGACCACCAAAGGATCCAGAAGCTCTCCTTTCTGTCTTTGTTTTGAAGATACGCATCTTGATATGCTAAAATAAACAGACCTCTCTTCTCTTTTTTACAAGTTTCCAGCCATTGACAAAAATAAAAGCCTGCTTCTACAAGTATTCTATTCACATGTCATTTCCTAACAGGATAGAAACTAAAACTCGCACTTCATTCAGCAAGTCAGGAAGTCAGCTGATTTCCTTTAACGCTCCCTCTCCGCATGAAACGAGCAATTGTCCAGTCGGGATTTTATACATAATATTACTTTTTGACCTGCAGTTTACAAATAATCTACCAGAGGGACACAAATAGAACTCAGGCCCTCTCATCTCCTGGCGGCTGAGAGGAGCCAGAGGATGGCAGAGAAAGATGAAAGAAACTGCCTTGGGGGCACACAGATCTCCTCTTCCACGAGGACTCCTTACCCTGCCCACACCATAGCAGAGCCGCTCACCCACGCAGAACCCACACCTTCCATCTCCTTGTCTTTGTTTTCCTGCCAACATTCTGGGGGGAGCTTCTAAGCAATAGTAAACGAAAAGATAAATCACAGTCAAACACGCGAATACAAACCAGGCATGAAGACTGTGTCTCACATATGCAGGTGTGAAATCATCTGAAATGGACCAACGCAAAACCTGGTAGACTAGCTCAGGCCGCGATCAGCCAGGGAACAGCAAGAGAGACCGACAGGCTTCCTCTCTGAGAAACTACGCTGGCTTAAACTTAGCACTGACATCTTCGGGCAGCAGTTGAAATGTTCTCTAAAGGAAACAAAAAAGAAGAACTCTTAATCTGATTCTTGTTGCTTTCCATGCTTCTTTACCTCTTTTTCCAAGATAGTCTTCCAGACTCCGGACAACAGAGCTAAGTACAAGACCGGGGTTTGTTAACTCGAGGGTCAGGGAGTGCAGAGGGGGAAAAGGTGGTGCATTCGTTGGGTTATGATTACATAAATTTTCTGAATTTTTAAGGGAACAGCAATTGCTTAGAATCACATAATAAGATTACATAAATAAACAGACCGGAGAAGTAGGATGTGATCAGGGAACGCTCTGGTGCAGGAGTCAGAAGATTGAACCCCTTGGCTGGCCTCTACCACTTAACCAGCCACATAATCACAGACAAGTTAGGTAAACTCCCCAAACCTTGGTACTTTCAACTATAAAATGGGTATAATAATACCTGCCTTGACCTCAATCATGGTAGAGATCAATTGAAATCATACACATGGAGAGGTCTGAGATAAAATATTAAGCACTGCTTGGTGAATATATAGCTATTTCTTTTTTTTTTTTTAAGATTTTATTTATTTATTTGACAGAGAACGAGAACTCACAAGCAGGGAGAGCAGCAGAGGGACAGAGGGAGAAGCAGGCTCTCCACTGGGCAAGGAGCCCAATGCGGGGCTCAATTCCGGGACCCTAGGATCATGACTTGAGCCAAAAGCAGATGCTTAACTGGATTGAGCCACCCAGGTGCTCCATACCACCATTCCTATTAGACTCTAGATTTGTTGGATGTAGGGAATGATTATTCTCTCGCTTTGTGTTTCCTGCAGTCTCCAAGGATTTCCTTGTATCTGGCTGGAAAAACAAACAAATGCGACTGAAAACAAGAATGTGCTAACCAAATCTGCATCTAGGTTTTTAGACCAGTATTTCCTAAAGTAGGTTTAAGGGAGTGCTGTTGGACTGGGAAAGTCAAAGCGGTGGCCGTCAGCAAACCATCAGCACCGCATTCACCACTCACGAGGTCCAGAGCACCCCGAGGAAGAGCTGCCCTGCCGTCCGCCATCCACCTCCATCATCGTATCACTCACTGCTGGGCTAGAGTTAAGAAGTTTAAGTTCCGGAAAATTCTAGCTGGTAGTATACCATGTCAATTAGTTGCTTACTCTATGTTCATAGCATTAACACCGAATTAGAACTAATTACCCTCTGAATTGACAATTTAGAGGCCTTTAAAATATAAATCAGCATGAAAGAAATACAGTATCCTGTGGGAAGTGAAATTCTATGGAAAGCAGATAAACTCTAACATCTAACTGTTAGTGTGTTAATGACCCTGTGTCACGGGCTAATGTAGGGTGTTAATTAAAGTAGAGCTACTACCTCTCCTGACCTCCTGAAACCTAGGGTCTAAAAGGACAAGGTCATTCAGACACACACAAGTTCATGCCCATACCTCACAGAGGAGCGGCCATCTGGTCTGACACACAGTCGATTCCAAACCTGGGTCCGGCTCAAAACCCAGACCTTGCTAAGCATGCTTCAGAAACAACCAGAAGTTTTTTTGTTGTTTTGTTTTGTTTTTAAAGATTTTATTTATTTATTTGACAGACAGAGATCACAAGCAAACAGAGAGGCAGACAGAGAGAGGAGGAAGCAGTCTCCCTGCTGAGCAGAGAGCCAGATGTGGGGCTCGATCCCAGGACCCTGGGATCACGACCTGAGCCAAAGGCAGAGGCTTTAACCCACTGAGCCACCCAGGCGCCCCCAACCAGAAGTTTTTAAGCAGAAGTCACAGAGATATCAAATTGGAGTAGGATAAAGAGGTACGGTGTCTGGAGAGATGTAGCAGGGAAGAAAGTGGGGAGAACAAGGCAAGGGAGACCAGTAGTTACGAGCTGAACATGCCCAACGAACAAAGCTGCACACAGGAACGCAGAACATTTATTTTTTAAAAATTGCTTTATTACTTCGGAACTTCCTGAGGATTTGGTATTTCAAAACAGGCAAACCACTGTTTAAGGCCTTCTCTCTGAGAAGACCTGCAAATTCCGGAACTAAATTTTTAAAGAGGCATCCCGTGATGGATTTAACCTCTCGTTGTATAAACATCACCAGGGGACCAGGAGAATAACAGTGTATCAACAAACAAACCCCACCTGGGTCTACCAACAAATCAGTACTCCGGGTTCTGGAAGGAAACTTATTCTGGCTATCTTCACAGCTGAACCTGGGGGCAGCTCCTTTCAGAACAGTGATGTTTACATTCTGTTTGCTACAACCCCACACCTAGTGTAGGGGAAGGGGAAGCCTAATGACAGTGTGGCGAGGCAGCAACTGTGGGAGTAATTACTTAGCAAGGCGGAGTGCTTGTAATCTGGATGCACACAGCAGCAGGAAAGCCCATTACTCCAATTGCTGAAATTATGTCTCACTCTAGTCAAGTTTACAGAAATATTTATAGAATTAGCAAAACACTATCATTGGCAGTTTCTTTGGGTTGCCTAATCTCCTGAAAGGCTTTTGGGGAGGGGTGGGGGCGGGGAGAGCGCCTAGGGAAGGAGGAACATGGGAAGCCATCCACCAAAAAATAAATAAGTGTTAAAAAGAAATAATTGGGCTGTTTGCTATAGTAGCATAGCATTTAGAGACAGTATGGGAAACCAAACCCATGCCATAATTCATCCTAAAGAACAAACAGATGCCTATCGCTGTCAAATCCAGATATGTGTTCCAAAGACTTCTATTAGCCTACAAAATCCTTACATTTGAAAAGCACTCTGAAAGGTGGTATTGATTTTCCTGATATATACGTTTTTAATCACTGTATATCTTTGCCGTATCCTTCATGTTTTAGTAATTTATGGTTACTTTTCCCCACCAAAAAAAAAAAAATCTCTTTTCTCAGGTCACCATTTACATTACAAAATAATTGTGGTGTTCATTAATTGAATTTGGTAATTGAGAATAACTGCACAGTCATATGAATAAAACTACTTGCTTTCTTGGCAATTCTGTCAGTTCTCAAAATCTATTAAAAGTCACAAGTGACTCAGAGGGAAGACTGCATTTACTTTCTAGGTCTCAACTGTAGGCGTTTTACCAAACCTCAGTGAGCACATCATTTGGGCTCAGTTAAATTGGTTGTTTCTGAAATTTCCTGCTAGCATTGAAATAGATGTCAAAGCAGGTGGTCTCCAAAAGGTCTTAGATCAGTAATTCTTGGGCTCCCTGGCTCAGTGAGGGTTTGTATAATAAGAGTCAATGGAAGTGGTTCCAGAAAAGAAATAGTCATTCTGTGACGTTTGATGTCTTTTTCCTCCCCACATCACAAACTGACATGTAAGTTATCATGTGATGGGAGAGGACTCGAAGGAAATTAAATAGGAATACATGAAATCAAACCAGTTCCTCCTGATACCATCCATTATACTGTCCCCTCACCCTAAGGTCTTATAAAAGAAGAAACATCCTTCTTATTTTCTCCCTGGTTGTTAAGTTAGAGGAGAAGGGCCATGGGCAGTCATCGTCCATTTCCTTCCAATGTTTCAGGGAGAGTAGAAAGAATGAGAACATTCCAGGTCAAGAGATTTCAAAGGTAGGTATGCTGTAATAGCTGGGACCTCTCAGGTTGCTATCCCCAACTATGTTCAGTATATTTCTACATTGATATTTACCCTTACTTCAAATTCAGCAAGTCCAAATCAAGCTTATCCTCATTCCACCCAAAACCTGTTTTTAAGACCTATTCTAGACACCATCCAGCGAGTTCTAGTAGTTTCTGGATCAACTCATTTTTCAGCGACAGAATTAAACCATTTCCAGGTGCCATTAGGACCCTGGGCTATCAAAAGTGCATCTCAGACTTGAATGTACATACTTGGGGCTCTTGTTGCAATGCAGTCTCTGTTTCAGTTGTGCTGGGTGGGACCTGAGACTGCCTTGGAAACAGGCTCCCAGCTGATTCAGCTGCCGCTCCTCCACAGACCACACACAAGAGAAGTAAAAGTCCCAGTCTCCAGGCTATATGGCAGACCCAGGAGATGACAGTCCCAGGCAGTGGGACCGGGAGTCAGGAATACTTTGAGTTTTGGATGACTCCATAGGCAGCCAAGGTTGAGACACCCCCCGCCCCCTGGGCCACTGGCCAAGATGCTTTTCCAGGGCCAGGAGACTTTCCCTGGCCGGCATCACTACACTTTACATGCAGGAACACATAACAAGACTCTGTCTTGCAGAAGCCTGGGCTACTGCCATTTCTTGAAGGTCCTCAATGTCAAGGCAAACCGGGACATTTTTTTTAAGGGTTTACAGGTGTCAAGCCAATGCCTTTAACACAAAGTACAACTTCACGGATATGCTCGTTTGAAGATAACATCGCAAGTGTTCATGTGAGGCTCATCGTAATCTCCCATTCTGCTTCCCAGAATAGTGCCTCCATTAGTTGCCTGGTTATCTGAGAAAACTATTCTCTGAGAACTAGATAATGAGAGCGCAAAAATGGCAGAGAGACATTGTAACTGTGGCCTTCTCGGTACAACACCAAAATTGATACGGCAAAATAACAAACCCTAAATGATTAATTTCTAATTTAAACAAAAACAACATAACCTTCATAGAAAGTGATTTTTTCGCCTCATTTACAAGCCACAGCATAGTGTCACTGCCGCAAAATTCTATCCATTCAAGAAAATTCGTTTTTTAAAGTCAATATCACAAAGATTGTGCATAGGTAACACATTTTTATACACAGAAAAAATTCAGTGAAATACTTCCCTTCCTCCAGAGAGAAATTCTTCCATGAAATATTCATTATTCTAATCCTAAATTTCACATATTATCAGCAACACAAAGGAACCCAAATGAATAAAAATAATTATTAAAAGATTAATTGCTTCTCCCCCAAAAAACTGTCCTCCCCTGCTTCATTGGCATACCAAAAATGAGTCCAGTTCTCACTTAATGGTTTCGAAATCAGGTTTTCCTTTTTTTTCCTCTTAGACAACACATGACAAAGTATCGATATGTATACACTTTAGGTGGTAGATATGTTTTCTTTGGGTACGGGAAACTAGAAAGAAAGGATGGAATCTAGGATCGCGTATGTACTTCAAAAAGGCATTCTGAAAGTTAACACGAAGGCAACAGTCTTCAGGCATTTTAACCATGTGGGTTAAAAATGAGCCTTATTGGGCTGTCTGTGGTGAGTGCCAGCGAGGGAAGGCTATTCTGTGTCTGTGCTGTTTGAGTTCAAGAGTTGCTATTTTAAAAAAATCTGAACAGGAAATCTGGGAGTTGCAATGCACGAGACCTTCTCCTAGAGGTCACGCCTTCAAAACAGCTCTCAGATGTCAGCTCTTCCTTTCTCCTTTTGTCACCTGATTTGGTGTAAAACTTCAGTTGCACATAAGGAAAAGGGAAAGGAGCAATGTTTTCTTTTCTTAGGTGCAATTTAAAATTACACCTCAGTCTGCTGAGGAAACACCATGGCTTTAGCACATAGTCCTTAGGACCTCTTTCCTATCTGGTTTAATTCCAGTTTCAAGAAAAAGACCTCAGACCTGAAAATAGTCAAAAACATCCCATTTTGCAGCAAGAGCAAGTGTTTCTAAACTGGCAAGGGAGAACCAATGCCATTATAAATCTGTGCCCTCTAAGTAGACCACAGCCGCATGAAGGGAAGGGAAGGGCACTCCTATTCACCTGGCATGGGGGGGGGGGCTTGATAGCACCGAATTTGGGATCAAATTGACCTAGGTTTTTTTTTTTCCCAAATTGACCTAGTTTTAATGATAATAGTGATGATGATGATGATAACAGCTGAGCCATACCCATTGCTTGTTTTTGTTGTAGGCAAAGTTACGGGCCGTTTCCAATGGCTAATTCTTTCACTGTTCAGAACAACCTTCTGCGGTGGACAGTGATATTGGGTCCCTTCGCAGATGAGTTTTGGCTCTACAGTTGCTACCTGTGAGACCTGAGGCAAGTTAACCTATGATGATGCCGACCTCACGGATTGATGTATGGAAGTCTCTCTTCATGTCGTGCCCACCGAAAGGTAACTGTGAGTGTTAGTGGGATGCCTGGTGTAAGAGAGGACCAACAGGGTCTTATGGCTAAGCATCACCTCACATCAAGCTGCGGCTGAATTAGAGACATGGTGGCAGCATTCATGGGGCTACATTTAAGGTCATCCAGAAGACAAATGTTCTCTAGAGATCAATGAAAACAGAAAAGCATCTCCCAAATCCAAAAGAAGACATTATTCCTAAAAATTAACTGACTTGCCTGTTTCTGTTTTTGTCTTCCAGCTCAAACAAAAAAGGTTATCCCTAGCCACAAGCGTCATCCCTTTTCTGATTTCTTAATGTGTTCTGTATTAAATTTGTTCTGGTCATTTCTCCAATATATGCTACATATGGAAAGAACACCTGTTATGTAAAATGCACTAGAAGTTAAGATGTGTCTTATAGACACAGCTAGAAAAGAAAAATGTAAATGAGAAGCAGGAGCTCAAGATTACCCCTTCTGCCCCAAGGGATTAAAGGATTTTAAATATAATTTAGGATACTGTGGGAAGAGAGTTATAATTTTCAGTCTTGATAACAACTATATCTGAATACCAGAAACTGATGCTGGCTAATTAACTACTGACTTGAAATAGTTATCTATTAATTATATCAATAAGTAGATTATCATTCCTAGCAATTTTTCCATTTATAATTCATTCCATTTTAAATCATTGTTAAGAATATATTTGACAGCAGTTGTATTCATGTTGGAAATAATCTACAAATCTACCTCAAAACATATTTAAGTGACATATTGGTCAATAAAGGGGCTCTTTCTTATCTTTCTAATGAAAGCTATATATTTTTATTCAAGACATGACTTTTTTATACGATGCTAGCCCTACTATATGGAAAGCCTTAGGAAAGAAGTACATTGCTTTACAGAGATCCAATAAATAGTGAAGTAAAACATTTTTCTTTTTTGCCCAAGCCATCTTTGAGTAAGTAATTTTCCAAAGAACAAGTGTTATCTTAAGAATAAAACAAACAAAAGAAAAGTGGAAAGCATCTTGTTGGCCCACTTCTCTTGCGCGCCAGGCAAGATGAGCAGTCCCAAGGAAATCTTCCTTAGTAACCGCAACTGGCTTTCTCCAAACGGGAAAAGACCTACACCCAGAAGTATCTATTAAATCAATACATTACCAAAAAAAAAAAAAATACAATACAAAAATACATTTTAAAACATATTTATCTATTCTAACCCAGGCTTAAAATCTCTTGTTCATTTTTAAGTTTGAAAGGAAGCAAGTTTAATAAATGCTTGAGTAGAGGGAAGTAGTTTGGCTAAACCTGTGATTTCTTAATGTCAAAAGCCTTATTTGGTATTTCCTTTGTGATCGATCCTGGGTAGATAGTTTAAAAATCTCAAAACTGCAGAGTTTGTACATCTTGGTTTGAAAGCAGCAGTGTGTTGGTCAAAGTATTATTAATAACTGGTTCTAGGAGAGTGGAGAGGTGGACGTGCAGGGTGCCAGGTTCCTTGGTGTGAAGACTCCCAACATAGCTGATTTCCGCTACCACAGTTAAGTCTTCAAAAGTCTAATTGGAAAGAGGTGTGCGCTGTCAGCTCCTGGGTGCTGGTGTGAATTGTCTCCAGCACACTAGTACAGATAAAGCACATCAGCAACACTATAGAGCTGTAGGCCAATGGTAATCGGAATTACACCAGAACCCACCTCATCTAATTTGAAAGCATTTAATTTTGCATTCTTACCATGTTTGTCACCAAAAGACTAATAATGTTTGGGCACAATCAACTGTGAACTCCTTGAGGGGGAAAAAAAAACAGGCTAATGAATGGAATCGCTCCTTAAAGAACACCCCCTCTCCTACTGAATCTCCAAAAACTCAGGGACATACCAAAAAGACATCATCCATCCTAATGCCAGGAAGGCTCTGAGTCCGTTCCCATACAATACAGTCCTCAATGAACTTGTGAAAACATAGTGTATATTGTGATTAAAACAGGTACTCAACTTTCAAGAAACTTCTACACTAGGCACAGTGATGAGTCGCAGAGGTAAGAATTTTCCTAGGAATAGTTGTCGAATGGTGCTCCAGTTTAAAGTTATTAAAAGGACCTCGCTATTAGTCCTGTAGAATGATGTGCGACTAGGGGTCGTCAGAACGCTCTTGGAAAAAGAGGTTGGATGACTTCTTGAAATTAATGGTGAAACATAATGACTCATCAGAATGACTGCATCAGTACATGGAATTCCAGACATTTGCTCATTTTCTCAACTTCACGGAAGACAAAAAATGTGAAGCCTCTAGGGAATGGGCTAAAGTAAACTATCTTCCTACACCGCTTTCCTCTGATTTGTCAGGTTCTTCCTCACATAATTTAAAAAACCAGCCTGAACTCCTGTCTTTGAGTGAAGAAAATGGTCTATTACTTGCAGTGAAATTACTGACATAGAAATTCATGTTTGCATGTTCTCGTAATATAACTTACTGACCATTTACGTACGTGAATGCACGGTTGTATTTATTTTTGGTTGAAAAAGCCTATCGTGTTTGGGGAGCCACAATTTTTTCATATACCGCTGGGAAGGAAACACCGTATATATCCTACAGAATCTATTACCTCAAGGAAATGAATGATCCTTTAATGTTCCCTCCTTTATTGTCACAGAATCACAAAGGAGAGTACCATATCTAAACATCTCCACATTTATTAACTATTTAATTTCAGCACCTTTAAAAATCCTTTGGTTTATAAATATATATTTAAAATTCATCAGAGTTTGAATAAGTTGTTTGACACATCCGTGAAGTAAGGATACATTTTACTCAAATGTAAATCCACTAGAAACAAACTCCAGCTCTGGCTTCAAGGTTCACTATAACTCACATTCAAAATTCACCTTTTGCAATTAAAGGATATTATTTTTCTCCTGCTACCTTATAAAAAGAAATTTCACATACTTTTGAAAATCCAGTGCCCTTAAAACTGCGCATTGTTATGTTGGGAAAAAATACACAACTATAGGATTGGTGACAACATAGTCATCATAGGGCCCCAAAATTGTCAAAACAATAATCACATCAATTTAGCAAAAAGAAATCAATAATAGTACATTTAATTCTATAAGAGCTTAGCTTAACCAGAGGAATTCACAATAGTCAAGTCTTCATATTATAAGTTCTGGAACAAGCCAATAAATGGCCTCACGCAGGAGGGGGCTTTCCCACACTCAGACCCTCTGCTTTCATGGCTATTGACCCAATCACCAAAACATACACAGCTTCATACAATGACACAAAACCATAACTGGCAGAATGGGCTTCTAATGGAATAAGAAAAGAAAAGAAGGGTGGTATATTAGTATGTGATCTTCCTGTTCAAGAAAGACTTAAGAAGTGCGAAAGAATCAAAAAAGAAAAATAGGCATTGTCACCTAATTCGGGGGAGAGTTATGGAAAGATTTTTTTCCCCCCTAACAATAAGAAAGTATAACTGAATAGTTTTAAAAAGAACAATAGAGACAGATATTAAATGTGCATGACTGGAGGGAACAAGGCAATTTATAATCTCTCCTATGGGAGGGTTTATATTTTCATTCTCTATATGGGATATGCTTAAATTGAGGCAGCTATCTGCCTTTAGTTATTGCCTCTAGAAATAGTATGTAGTTTTATACAGAGTCACATGGGGCATACCACAGACTGTACAGCCACCTATAAATACAAGTAAAATTAAAAAAAAATACAAGTAAAATTTACTTAAAAGACGATAGAATACGTCAAAATTTTATTTTTATATAGGCAATCTCTGATAAGAATTTTCCCCCCACTCACTTCTATAATAAAATTAAATGTGCCTTCTGAGGGAGCAGAGGAGGGGGACTCCCTCTACAAAATAAAATAATGAAGTAAAGCTATTGACTCTGGAGGAAATACTATTGGCTTAGTTCATGATCCCAGAGTCCTGGGATAGAGCCCCGCATCTGGGTCCCCATTAGGTGGGAAACCTGTTTCTCCCTCTACCACTCCTCCTGCTTTTGTTCCCAAATTCCTTGTCTCTGTCAAATAAACAAATAAAAGCTTAAAAAAAAAAGAAAAGAGAAGAAAAATAAGTAAATAAAATAGTATACTGTACAACTATCGCTTTCAGGTGAAGTATTCTGACTTTTTAGTGGTACCATATTACGATTTCAATTAAGTCACAAAATGAAAACGATAAACATTTAAAAAGAACATAGTCCCCAACTATCAAGTGCTTTGTATTTCAAAAGCTCATTTACATACAGGTTGTGTGGAACTCGAAACACCTCTTTCATGGAACAATGCCTTAAGAGGTGATTGGGAATTTAGGTTGATACCCACAAATATCTACTTAGCCCACAGTACTCCTCAAATGTAGTGCTTACAATATCCAGTCCTAAAAACTGCCTGTAACTAGCTATGTCGCTATGGGAAAGCATTCAGAGCTCCAGCTTGAGGAGTCCAATACATCTCCTATGCTTTGAGCACGCATTTCTCAAGGACCCAGAGCCCGGTTGACGTACACCATGGCAGAGGTTTTGTGCTGTTAGGATGAGGAAGAGAATGAAGTGTCATCCCTACTAATCATATAACCTCCGGTACTTCCTGAACTGCAGTGAAAGTAATGACACCTGCCTTAGTTACTTCGAGGTTTGTTGTAATCATGACATGAGACAGAATACAAATAAATTACATTATAAACACTAGCAGTGCCCCCCACTTCTCTAGGCCAGTATGTCTTTATTTGACAGATGACCCAGAAGCCCTGGGAAGGTTGGTGACTTATCCAAGGTCACAGGGTGAGCTCATGAGTTGCTGAGAGAAGCCAGGACCCTTGACTTCGGGTCCATCTCCCACTCTACTAGATTTGCAGTATCTCAGACAGTCTTTCAATAGTTAATCTCTGTCAAAAACACATCGGGCAGAGTACCAAAGAAAGGTGACAGTAACGATGGCACATTTTGTAGTGACTTAGCTGAACTCAAGAGAACCAAGTAACAACCTGTCTCACCTCTAAATCTATGACTCTATGAGATGTCACTTTCCACTTCATAAGTTCTATGTCTTTAATTGGAAGAAATAATGTGGCTTCTCCAGTCTTCTTAGGAGACTGATACTTTGGCTTTTATTTTAACAGATAAATAACCAGAGAATCAATGAAATTTTGTCGTAAAGCTGTGTCCCTCTGGCAAAAAGGGCAAAACTGCTTGCTCTTATTAAAGTATTATTGACAACTTGAAACATTTCATGAAAAGAGAATACATAGTAACTGTTTCCCACATATTTATATAAGGTTTCAGTCAGGTTTTACAGTTATTGGTGTGTAAGGGCAAGAAAGAAGAGGGAGATGTAGCAATTCCTGGCACAGAAGACAGGAGAGACCCAGACCAACTACTTTGTAAAAGTCATTATCAATCTCTGACTTTGTAACTGTATGTTTATGGACCATACATTTGTGTTATTAAACCACCAGATTTCTGTGTTATAAACAAATGCTTACTTTAAAGCTGTGGTTCTCTACCTATTTAGTCTTAAAATCCATTTCCACTCTTAAGAATTGTTGAGAGCCCCAAAAAACTTTTGTTTATTTGGCTTATACCTATCTAGATGAACCATATTACAAATTAAAACAAAGAAACTTTTAAAATATTTATTAATTTATTTAAAAATAACAGTAAACCAATTATATATTAACATAAATAAAATATTTTGTGAAAAATAACTGTCTTCCAGGAAAAAAAAAACTAGTGAGAAGAGCCAGTTTTCACATATTTACTATTCTTTAATGTCTGCTTTGATTGAAGTCAGCTAGATTTTCCTATCTCCCTCTGCAGTCAATCTTTTGTGATCTGCTCTTTCAGTTAAAGTATATGCAGAAAATCTAGCCTCACAGAAATGTAGTTGGAAAAGAAAGGAGTATTTTAATAGCCTTTTTTGAATTCTTCTTTGATATACACTAAAACTTGACAACTGGTTGTTCCTTAAAGGTTACTTGTGGCATGGAAGCTGAATCCTTATTGATGAACTTGTACTCTGTACAGTCATGAGATAATGTGAGCAAAAAAAGGCAAGCAATATCTTAGTAGTGAAAATAGTTTTGATCTTGCAGATTCTCTGAAAGAGCCTAAGGGACCCTTGGGTTCCCTAGACCACAGTTTGAAAACCACCTCTTTAACTTACTTTTTTTCTCTCTTTCTTCTTCTTCTTTTTTTTTTTTTTTAGTAGGCTCCATGCTGGGCAGGGTGCAAACCACCAACTCTGAAATCAAGACCTGAGCTGAGATCAAGAGTCAGACTCCCAATCAACTGAGTCACCCACATGCCCCAAGAACCTTCACTTTAAAGACACAAATTGTTTAGATATATAATTGGTAGAATAAAGGAGACACCGAAACTCAAGAAACAATGTAAAAAGAAAGCTACAAAGAAATGGAAGAACGATCACGTGCAAACAAATCATTCATTCTATGGTCCACTTTCATGGGGACATGGGCTGGAAATCAAGCACTGTAGGAAAGAAGCACCAAAGAGATGGCCCCAGCTGGAGCCTGGCAATGGTTGGTGCACCCTAACAGGCCAAACATCTCAAAGGATGACTTTTCAACAGTTTGTCTGGGGACACTGTAAAGACATTTACTGCACCGTAACTATTCACAACTAGCCCTAATCCTTTCAACCAGCCTGGCACACACACTCCACGAACCTACCTACCAACAGAGGCAAATCAAGAATACCCAGTTCTCGTCCAAGCAATGCCTGCTATCTGCTTCATTTCATCACTACCTGTTCCCACCTCCCTCTCTTCATCACCTAGCTCTTGACCCAGGACTTCTGCTCTTATACATATCCTGTTCTCGGTGTCAAGTGTATTTGCTTTCCTTGGCTTTTCCTCCTTATGAGGCTTGTGATTTTTTCTGTTACTGACTGCCTCAGGTGGCCCCTTCCCCACCTTCAGCTCTCCCGCTCAGGTCCTGACTCCTAGGTAGATAAGGCTGGGTGCAGCAAGCTTGAACAGGCCATCCCAGAAAACTGATGCTTTCCAGTCTTCTTGTACAAATTTTTCTTTTTGTCTGTTTCATAGCACAACAGAGAACATGGAAATAAGTCATTTTCATACTATTAGCACATTTAGGAAACAGGCTTCTCCCATAATTAAACTAATGAAGATGACCCTAGACTGAAGAAACAGCAATTAGAGTTGACTGAATAGGCATTAGGGAAAATGAAGACATTCACATTCAAAGAAAGATAAGATTTTAAATAACAGGTAAAACTAATAATAGTCCAAACTCTGTTGAGGAGGAAGAGCTTCTGATGACTCAAAGGACGGTTGGAGACATGCAGATTAGTTCACCAAACTCAAGTGAATACAAAAATGATGGTATCCTAACACAAAAGTATGGACATTGAGGGATAGAATAAAAGAAATGAAAAAAATTAGAAGAAACTGGCTAACTATATGTAACCCAAATGAAAATGGAAAGGATTTTCTTTGAATAAAGTTTTCTTTGCTAGGTAAATTTTCAGTTATTGTTTTCCAAAGATAAACAACCAACTTTTAAAGTAATAATTCAAATTCTGTGCTATTCAGAGATGCAATTTGGAAACCAAAGGAAACTCCATTCCAGTGGTACGGGTACCTAGTACTACCCACCCAGTTCACCTCAGCAGAGGAGTCTGCACATTCAGATGGGTTAAAGGAAGGCCCGATCTGAGGGCTTCCATCCACAGATTGAGTACATCTGTCTACACTCATCATTAGTTGTGACAACATTTATTGCTGGTTTATTTCCAATCAAACCCAGTGTGATACCTGAATCTATGTATCATGCTCTCCTTGTACCCTTACAGGCAACCAGAGGCCAAACCCAGAGGGGAAAAGGCTATTTCCTAGGACATGACTTCTTTGTAAAGGCTCATGGAGTGGTTTGCTGGGACCTGGCGCTCCCCAGGGAGTTTTGTCCACTCTGGAAGGCAACTTGAGTTCGGAACATTACTCAATTGCCAAGCACAACAGAAACCTCGAAGGCCACCCATGGGGCAAACAAGGAATATGCTCATTATTTTTGATGCTGTTATGATTAATAAATGGGGCTTTATGGATGAAAAGGGGAGTGAGCTATGGCATTATTAACATTCATCTTCTTCATTGATCCTTCTTTGAATCTTTTAGTTTTTTTTTTTTTTTAAGATTTTATTTATTTATTTATTTGACAGAGAGAGATACAAGTAGGCAGAGAGGCAAGCAGAGAGAGAGAGAGGAGGAAGCAGGCTCCCTGCTAAGCAGAAAGCCCGATATGGGACTCGATCCCAGGACCCTGAGATCATGACCTGAGCCGAAGGCAGCGGCTTAACCCACTGAGCCACCCAGGCGCCCTGAATCTTTTAGTTTTTTCCCTTCAAGACCTATATGTCCAGCCAAGATTCAGAGGCTCCCTTTTATGAATTAAAGTACTGTATCTGTATGCATAATCACAATCAATATAACTTTTAATGCATAAATTAAACTGCTATAAATTCTAATTATCATCATGCTGGTTTTTAAATCATTTTTATTTGATGAAACCTTAGGAAAAAACACATACCTATCGTGAACACTAAGAGCTTCCTATTTTAATTCTACAAATTTGGGCCTATCTGCTGGCCGAAGGCAGAGAGGAAAAAATCTCTTTTTTTCCATCTGACTAAAAGTGCTTTTCATAGTTTATTTTTTCCACACTCACCCCTAAAAAATGCACTGGAGCTGAACTATTGTAAGATTGTATCAGAGTCAAAGAATTATATCACTATCAATTATGTCACAGGAGAATTGAACTTTCTGTTTTTTTTTTTAAATCAGAATGGACTTTTATAGTAATGAGACTTTATCAACAGTAACTGCACGTTTCATGCAACTTGGCTCAAAAAAAAAAAAAAATCAAAGCTTCAGCAATTAACTTCATCATCAAAAACATTTAGCTGTAAGCAATATCCAGCTGTAGGGCACAGAGATGAGAGACATGGGCTAAGAAATAAATACTTTTCAGACGCCGAGTCGAGAGAATAGTGAGAGCTGGTGTCCGTCCACAGCAGTGCCAGGCCGAGCTAGCTGGTAAGTTCTCTGGTGAAGAGAACGCTTTTCTGGGAGGACTATAATGGGTACTCTGTGAGCTCTGGGGCCCGGGCTTGCTTTTCTATAGATGACTTTGTTCCTTCTTTACATTGTGAAGTTCAGTTTATATTTCTGTAGAAATACATTCTTGTCATTTCAAATGTAGATGCCGATACAGCCCCATTTCAGTTTCATCCTGGCTCGACTTTAGAAGAGAAAATCCTGCAGAAGTTCTTGTTTCCCTCTGAAACTTTTATTAACTATTCCGGCCAAAATGGAAGTCACCTAGTTCTGGAAGGGACAGGTCATGTTTATAGTTAAAGACAAAAACCAGGTTAGGGACGCCTGGGTGGCTCAGTGGATTAAGCCGCTGCCTTCGGCTCAGGTCATGATCTCAGGGTCCTGGGATCGAGTCCCGCATCGGGCTCTCTGCTCGGCGGGGAGCCTGCTTCCCTTCCTCTCTCTCTGCCTGCTTCTCTGTCTACTTGTGATCTCTCTCTGTCAAATAAATAAATAAAAATCTTTAAAAAAACTTTTAAAAAAATTAAAAAAAAAAAAGACAAAAACCAGGTTACCCAAAGATCGAAAGACAAAGCAACTCCCTAGCTGGTTGGAAGTTAGAAACACAGTGTCCAAGAGTCACCTCCAACTTTAGTGGCAGCAGTGCCAATAAAAGGAGATTTTCAAGGTCATAATGGGCTCCCACTCTTTGGAGCAATAAATTCCTTAGTGGAAAAAGAAAACCACAAAGACATGGTAATTCTTCTTTTATTTCCAAGATCAAATCATGCCTCCAATGCTGCAAGCAAGCTTAAACACTCCAACAAAGTTTTCCAAATGATTCTGGTAACTTCTGCTATCAGTCTAACACACGAGAGACAGAACCAACTTCGCCTTCTTTGAGAGTCAGTTAAAAGTCTGCTCTGAGTAATCATGTGGCAGAGAGAAGTACAGTGAGGCCAAGAGGCATTGGTACTGATGTACAGGTCAACCACTGCTATTTCTTTCAAACCCGTGTCCTGTGAAATTCGCCTTCCCCTCCAGATGCAGAAATCAGCCCTCCAGGAAAGCATTCAGATGCCAGAAAGGACGTGATTCTCCAGAGATGAACCATCAGGAACAGACATAGCATACCTTTCGGTGACCATTTTGGAATGGCTTGAGTTTCCTGTTGGCTCCCATGACAAATCACCATAAACTTAGCGGCCTAAAACACCCACATTTACTAGCTCATAGTTCTAGAGGCCAGAAGTCCAAAAATGGGTGTCTCTGGGCTAAAATTGGGGTGTCAGCTGGGCTACGTTCCTCCTGGAGGCTTTAGAGGAGAATCCCATTCCTTGCATTTCCTAGCTTCTAAAGGCTGCCTGTGTTCCACGGGCGATGCTACCCCCCTGTCTTCCACACCTCACCCCTGCTCCCCACCAGGCAAGAAGTAATGGTTACACAACCTGGAGGAGAATTTCCCTCTAAAGTAGAGTCGGCTCCTTTATCTCTTAGGACAGCACCAAAGACAGTGCTGGCAAATATATGAAGATGGGCTGACCAACCAATACACCTTCAGCAGCACTTTCAGGAGCCAGAGAATCTCTTCAGCCACCAAATGAAAGCAGGAAGGGGGTGGGGGTATAAAAACATGGCGCCAGGCGGCATGCAGCGTGCTGAATTAAGAGCCATCTGAGTCACTCAGTCTCTCTGGACGTTGAAAGCTAAACCTTTAAACCAGACATTATGAGAAGACATTTCACAGAAAACCTCAAAGAAATGTACTGAATGAATGCTGACAGTCTAGTGATGATTTCCGGAGCGCGGAGACCAAACGGGGCCCGTGGCCTTCATCTTCCCGAGGTTACTGTGCCTGCCGGGGAGAGGCAGCCTCACCCCCCGCCTGGCTGGGTGGGGTGCACCCTCCCTCCCTGGGCTCAGCTCTGCCTCCCGCTAGGGGACGTGTGAGAAGGAGGCACATGCCACAGATGAGGCAGCACCAAGCAACATTTTGCAAACAGCTTGTAAACATGGACGTCATACCAATCTGTGATGTCCAGTCAGGATGGTAATAAGGTGCTCTCTAACCTAGAACTTGCTCTGCTGGAAACCACGTGAAGCCCATGGCATGGAAGCTGCGCTACAAAAGTGTGCACCAGGGGCGCCTGGGTGGCTCCGTGGGTTAAAGCCTCTGCCTTCGGCTCAGGTCATGATCCCAGGATCCTGGGATCGAGTCCCGCATTGGGCTCTCTGCTCAGCGGGGTGCCTGTTCCCCCCTTCTCTCTGCCTGCCCCTCTGCCTACTTGTGATCTCTGTCAAATAAGTGAATGAAATCTTAAAAAAAAGAAAAAAGTGTGCACGAACACACATGCACACACACACACGCACCCGCTCAGAATTAAGGCAGATAAAGTCGTGATTGCTTCCTTACAGTGGAAAGTTCAGGCTTCATATTTTCCAAAAGATAGGACTAATCCTTAAACTTATTTGCACAACTTCTTCCCCTTCCTAGTAGTTAGAACAGTCCCAAGGTAAAAATGGGCACCTAATACTCACAGAAATGAGTTCATTACTGTTTTATTCTAGGTTAAGGATAACTTGCTTTTAACTAACAAGGATACTGTAAAGGCCTAGATTTCTTTTAAGGTCTGTATATGTAAAGTTAGCAACACTGCAAAGTGTTAATTCAGTAAAATAGCTTTTTAAAGTTATATATACCTGTGTGTCTGCTAGATGCCCAATCTATTTTAAGAAAATAGTTTATTCACAAATATGTTTACGAAAACATTAGTTATAACAGTCAATACCAAACAATGGAGCAATGTAGAAATTACTAGAGTCATTAAAATTATATTAATAAAGATATCATGATGCTAATACTCGTATCATCATTATATTATCATTGTAAGTATAAAAGGATGATAACGATCACAATGATATTAAAGTAGTACAGAAAAGGGCAAATATCAACAGAAATTATGTTTGGATAGTGGCAAGAAGTTTTTTCCCATTTTATTTCTATGTATTTTCAAATTGCTCTATAACAAATAGTTGCTTTTATAATAAAAATGAATTATTTTCTAAAATATTAAAATAGCTGACTCAGGACGCCTGAGTGGCTCAGTTGGTTGGGCCGCTGCCTTTGGCTCAGGTCATAATCCCAGGGCCCTGGGATCAAGTCCCTCATCGGGCTCCTTGCTCTGCAGGGAGCCTGCTTCTCTTGATGCCTCTGCCTGCCACTCTGCCTGCTTGCGTGTACTCTCTCTCTCTGACAAATAAATAAATAAAATCTTTAATAAATAAATAAATGAATAAAAATAGCTGACTAATCTCAGACTTAGAGAAATGCTCCACACTGACTCTTTACTGCAAACTAGCTAGACTTTCCTAAGTATGCATTGTATGGTATGCACTGGACCGAGGATTTTACAGTCATTACTTCTTAATCCTAAACACAACCCTAAGAGGAAGGCAGTGTCAGTATCCCTGTTTTACAAATGAGGAAAATGAGGCACCCAGAGGTTAAGGTAGCTTGGCCAAAGTCACAGAGATAGTAAGTGGCTGAATGCACCATGAACCCAAATGGCCTGTCCAGTGCTCACCCCAAAACACTCTGTAATTCTTTCTCTATGAGACTCTAGTAGAGACAGTGACTAATGCAACCCTGGCAGGTGCCTTAGCTTCTCTGGGCCTCAGTTTCCTCATTTATAATAGGACCTTATCAAAGCAGTTGCTATGAGACACTTAACACAATGCCTGGCACACAGGAAGCACTCACTGTCAGCTCATTCCTAAAAAAGAACCAGTGCCTTTGGCCATGAGCCCATACCTCCAGCAGGATGGGCACTCCACCGGGCCTCTTGAGAACAGTCGTACTAGCCCTCCACATCACTGGGAGGTTTCCCTGCCCATTTCTAAATGACATAATATAATAGTTATCAATTCCTTCACTCTCTCTTTTTCAAAACTCAGATTTTCATCAAAGCATGTAGTTATTAAATGTATGCATCCAACCTTGGCTCTTTGGAACTGTAGGTGACAACAAAAAATCCACGTCAGAAGTGACAGGGTAGAACTTTGATGCCCCCGTCACACACCTAGAAAATAATGACACCTTCAATGGATTTAATGTCGACAACTTAAAGACAGTTTCCATTAGCTATGCTTTCTCCCGGGCCTGGATAGATCAGTTTCTAGGCCCCTCGACTTCTCTACAGCAGAAGCTCAAGCTGATGGATACTCAGCCTGGGCTCAGGGAAGCTACCACTGCTGTCACTGCTACGTGAACAGGAAAATTAAAGTCATGAAGGATGCTATTATTTTTAAGCAGGATAATTAGCTTGTTAAAGATCAGTTTCTAAGAAGAAGAATTTAACTGTTTTCAAGTTCAGTGTCAGGCAGATTAGAAATAAGAGAAAACTCTACTCATGAGATAAAACTGACTGAGTCTCTCTCGCTTGGGTGTTCACCAAAACGAGTGCTCACAGATAAAACATCGAGGGGCACATTAGAGCTGTCTAGAAATGCACGTTAACAGAGAAAGCTTTAAAGACACTGGTAGGGCACCTGGGTGGCTCAGTCACTTAGGTGTCTGCCTTCAGCTGGGGTCATGATCCCAGGGATGGAGCCCCGAGTCACGCTCCCTGCTCAGCTGGGAGCCTGCTTCTCCCTCTGCCCCTCCCCCCAGCTCAGGCCCTCTTGCTCTCTCTCTCAAAAAAAATAAACAAAATCTTTAAAAAACGTAAAGACACTGCGTAATGTTCTCTTTCTTGGTCTGGGTGGTAGGCACAGAGGCGTTCATCTTATCAATCTTTAACGGTACATAAATGTGATATACTCTTGTATGTGTGATAAATTTCACAATTTAAGAAAAGATCAGAAGTCAATGGGAATTCCAACTTTAAAGTGCATATTAGATAGAATGTAAATTTAAGGCAAGGAGCCCTTTTTCTCTTCATTTAGAATTTATAAACAATGTTTATAAGAGTTCAAAAATTTCAGACTAGAAAAGACTGAAGATCATCTCATCTAATGGGTTTCCAACAATGTCCCAGAAATAAAATTCCATCTTGCATGGACTTACAATCAACTCCTTATTCAGAGCTGGGAGTTTTCTTGGCACTGAAGCTCATTTTGCATTTCAGAAGAGTGGCCCTAAGTCTCTGTGTATCAGACATCACCCCTGGTACTTCCTTTCTTTCTTGATTCAAGAGCCTCTTTCTCATCACCTGAATTGCTTCAATAAAGATACAGATTTAATTTGTGTCTTCATTAAATTCAGAGAGAAACTGACAATGTGCCTTACAGAGACCTATTCTATTTAAAAGGCAGTATGAAAATCCATTATTCTTGCTGGAACGGTAACTAAGCAGGGAGAAACCAGCACCTTGAAACACCAAAAACTCAACCAGCCAAGCAAGGAGCAAACAGTTAATCACACCTCAAACAGGTATGGTCAGCAAGGGCACTCCAAGGGAATGAAGCATTCAAATGGGTAAAATTGTGTAGAGGGGGAGGGCATATGGGAAATCTTTGTACTTTCCCTCCAATTTTCCTGGGAAGCTTAGACTACTCTAAAAAAAAAAAAAAAAAAGTCTTAATAAAAAATATGAAGAAATTAAAAAAATAAAACCAAAAAAACTCACAAAAAAACTCTTTAACTAAAATAAACTAACGTAAGTAGAAGAGTTCTCCATTCTGAGAAAATGTTTTCTAGGATGTGTAATGTACCAATCTATAAAGAAGCCGTAAGTGACTGATACACACACACACACACACACACACACACACACACACCCCGGTCCTTGAAGGATCTGATTCACAGAATTCCTGAAAAGGGCACTCACATGCTCAGTCCTATATTAGCTATAGGCCAAAGACCTGTATAATCATTGAAAAGAATCAACTTCACAGGCTAATGGGCATGATGGGAGACAGAGCTATGCACACGGGACTCCAGACAGAGCTGGGCACCACGAGCTTTGTGATTGCTAGCACTGATCAGTGTCTGCTAGCTAGAAGCGAGACGTAGCTTGTGTTAAATCACCTGAGCACATTTTTGTCAGAGCAAAAAACTCCTATTCATACAACTGCCTAATTTATACCCAGTCTATAGTGTTTCCAGGCTTAATTACCTTTGAGCCAATGAAACATAAGATATAAATAAAACAATGACATTTTCAAGTAGTAATGACACTGCAACCAGTTTTATTTATTCCTAAATAAATCGCAAGATTTCTCTACTAACTTTGTCTCAGCAGTTGGGAACCCACCATGGTCCTAACAGATGCTACAAGTGAAGGGAAGCCTGAAAGTCTTAGAGACTGTCTAAGATGAGCCAGCCTGGCCTCTCCCTCCCACAGGCCAAGTTCATGCTTGTTACATGGCCCTGCCCATCCCCTCACTCAGGATGATGACATTGGAGTGGGCACCTGAGTAAAGGGAACATCGCTATAAATAGCCAGGGAACTAACACAGTGTTCCTCAAACCCTAATGTGCAAACAAATCACCAGGAGGTCTTGTTAAAATGCCAATTCGGATCTGGGGTGGGGCCTGAGATTCTGCATTTCTACAAGATTGCAGGTGATGTCCCTGCTTCCGGTCCCCAGTCTGCACTTGGAGTAACAGGACCTAGACGTTGAGCCTGACAAACACAATGAAGGGAAAGAGAAAGTGAGAACGTAGCTGTCCTGGATCCCAAAAAAGCATCCCAATTCTAGCTCCCCTGAGTTTGGGAAGGTTCCTGACCATGAAAGTCTCACATCATTCTCCCAAGAACGTAATCACATACTTGCACTAAATCCCTGTTTCCTTAAGCTGGTTCATGATGGTTTCTGTCCCATGCAGCCGGAAGAGGCTTGACTAGAACAGACAAAGGGAAGTATCTGCATCCCTGAAAGCCACCGTCTGGGCCATTCTGTTTTTGTTTTGTTTTTAGAAGGGCAGTCTTCTAGCAAGAGACAAATACCAAATTATTTTGGTTTAAAATAAAGCAGCAGCATGTGAATGTGCTTCCTCTTTCAACAATTTTTCACTTACCCCTAAAGGAATGGTCCCGTCCTGGAAAGATGTTCCAAGTCAAGAGGACACTGATTCCATGGGGACCTAATCTATGACCAACTGTCCCACCCACATGCTAGATCACAAGCCCTCCCCAGGACCCAGTTGAGACTCCGTGAGAGAGGACAGAAAGCCTCTGGTTCAACCTGGATCTCAGGATCCTGCTCTGTTTTGCTTTCCCCTTGGTTTCTATATAGTTGTTGCCTGATATTCTCCCCACCACTCCTGCCAGATGTCTTTTGAGTTTTTTTCTTTACCCAATGAACTATCATCTTATCCTAAAGTCTTTAAGTCCCTCTAGCCAGACTGGCTTTCCAACCCTAGTGCTCATGCATCAGTTCTTATGGATAGTGATGTTAGAGTATCTAAAAGGTCAGACTCTTTCCTCCACGTCATCAGCCTTGGTTTCTGCCTAGAACAGGAACTGTAAACACCGATATGAGATTCAACCAAAAAGCACTTTGTAATTCTAACACTGAAGGCTGCAGGGGAGATTTTGGCCACGAAGTCCATTATTTAACCTCAACAAAACCCCTACCCAAACACTCTTAACTCCTATGCTGTACCTAAGACAAATGATGGCTATCTGATTCACATGAAAATAAAAATATTTGTACAGTAAGCCTTGTAACTTTATACTTTAAACTACAAAAAATGTTGCCAGGTTTCTGTTGAGGATCATATCCCTTTTTTGTTCCTATTCTGGTTTTCATCCCCATCCAAATATGAGCGAATCAAAAAGGATAAAGGAGAAGTTCAGAGGGAAGCAAGAGACTAACGCCAAACATAAATCAATAATGTGACTGTGACAATAATACGAGCAACAGAATTTTATTTATAATCTGAACTCTACCTACTTCCATAAAGGATTTAAAATGGCTTAAAATAAACACACATACAGGATCACTGAAATAAAGAGAAGAAGAGCTAATCCACATGGAAGAAAGGGGAGATAACTACCAGGAAATGAAGACGAGAGTTATTGTAACGAAGCACTAATTTTGGCTCTGAGCTTAGGAAACCAAAGCTAAAAAGGAAACATGATAGGTTATGAATTCTCAATTTCATAAACGTGGAAGCAGATGGATTTGTCGGAAGGAACGTCCATTTTCTACTGCTGAGCTGAAAGAGGAATTTATGGCATAGTCCCTCCATAAAATAAGTTAGAAATAAGGAATGGTGATTCCAGCTGAAGCCAGACTCTTCCTTCAACCGCTGGTAGAAGCCAAAGGCCAGATACTGAAGTGCAGCTCGGTAACGGCGTATCTGTGCACGGCTGGTTGACACAAGCCCAAGCAAGCTGTTTACTGGGGTTACTATGATAAAATGGAAGCACTTCGAGAACATACAGTAACTCATGACTAATCCCCCTGCAAACTGTCTTCCTCAAGGAACGATTAAGGTTACTTGAGCATGTTGAGTGCGGCCTATAGGGTACAATCAGCTGCTGTTCCATTCAGGAAACGAAGGGGTCTGACCTGAATTCTTACCAGAAAAGGGGCTCTCACCTTCTGTAATGGCTCCTATAGGCAAGAGTCCTATTATTTTTCGGTAGCAAGCTTTTAATAAGCTTTATAATGCGAAACAGTTACCTGAGGAATACCAACCCACCTGTTCTGGATGACAGAGAGAAACAATTTTAATGTAGAAGGTTAAGGGCAGGGGTTATCTGGTGGCTAGCTCAATCACAAAACCACCACGGCATGGTTCCAGCAGAATGACAAATTTGGAGAGAAAATATACCCTATTGGCAATTCACCAAATTCCAAGCAGCTAGGTCTACGGAAACACTGGAAATACTTCATAATAAAGATCTTACAGGAACAAGCATAAAAAGAAAAACAAAAGCAACAACTACCACCACAAAACCGCAGAAAATGTCTTCCAAAGACCCTCATTTCAGGTGTGAGGCATTTAATGCCAAAACATGATATCGTAAGTAGCTGCTTCCTAAGCCCAGACCGTCTGGGTTTATGACAATGACATACACAGACGAGGGGCCTGGCTTCCCTTTGGTCTGGCAGAAACCAGGCATCTAACTCGCCTAAAAAGAGAAAAGGGACATTTAGCTCTAATTTAAAAAGGAGAAAGACCAAAGCACAGCTTTGCTTCCTGGATTTTAAAAAACTGAAATCCGATCCGCCCAAAGGTTGTTATTACTCACTGCAGTTGGGCATTAGGAAATGATGTGGTACAAGGTTGGGAGCAGAATTAAGAGCAGGATTAATGATCTGGGAATAGGCAGGAATACGTGTCTCTTCTCTCCAAGTTCCAAGACTACAGGTTCATAAATTCTCCTGAAATTTTCCTTTCAAGATAGAGAGATCCAGTGTTTTAAGAAGAAAAGAGGCACAAAGTTTCAAGAAAATGTCCATCCAACTAATTAATCTGTACCCTGAGGAGTAACCAGAAGGAACTGCATCAGAAAAATTTAAGAATAATATTACTATTATTACTAATATTATCAAGAAATTTGTATATTGCTTTTGCAGTTTACAAAATACTCTATATTTTCATCAATAGTAGTGTTTAGCTCTTACAGTAACACTCTGAATCAATTACGGTATCTTCTCCACTGAGTAAATGAGAAGATTAAGACAAGTCAACTAACCTGTCCAAGATCATATAAACAGAGAAACAGCTGGCCCAGAATTAAAATTCAGCTCTTCTAATTCCAATCTTTTATCATGGAGATAATGAGCCCATTTCTCTTGCTACAATCTAAGCAGTATAGTATTTTTTAAAAAATCTTCTCACAGGGGCACCTGGGTGGCTCAGTGGGTTAAAGCCTCTGCCTTTAGCTCAGGTCATAATCTCGGGGTCCTGGGATTGAGCCCTGCATCGGGCTTTCTGCACAGCTGGGAGCCTGCTTCCCCTCTTCTCTGCCTACCTCTCTGCCTACTTGTGATCTCTCTCTCTATCAAATAAATAAATAAAATCTTAAAAAAAAAAAAAAGAATATATGAGAAAGAAAAAAAAAAAAACCTCCAAAACTTAAGTGCTGAGATTATTTACAATATATGGTCCTAGTAGGTAAAAATGTAGTCTGTTTCTGTCATAAATACCTAACAGGCTGCCTTTATTTTGGGTTAGATGTCCTCACTAGTCCTCACTATTACTCCAGACATATAGGTCAATTTGACAATAAGAAAGAATTAAAAGTCTTAAAAAAGAGGTATGCTGTTTGGGAATGTCTCTCAAAAATTTAAATGCACATTACTGCAGCAATTCCTCTTCTAGGAATTTATGCTAAAGAAATCGGGCTAACTTCGCAAAACTATAAGAAACACGATGCTTCTGACAGATTATTTATATCATAGTACAGGTTATCTGCTTTTTCTCTCTCTCTCCGTCTTTCTTTCTTTCTCATTTCAGCCTTTCTTTTTCCTTAGCATGCTCTTGCACTGAAATAAGGAATAAACTGGAACATATTTTATTCGACAATCTTTGTCCTATGGAAAAGAATTAAAAGTTTAAAGGTAAACACAGAGACTGATCTAAAAAATCCAATTGAATTTCATGTATCTAGCAAAAGCTTCTCCTAGGTAGTCTAACAAACACTCGGGCTGTGTCTCCAGGGACAAGATTAATCTCCCTGTCTCTTTACTCCCTCTGTAGAGAAACGCGTCTTCCAAGACAGACCTTACTGTCTTTCTAGGTTAAGTGTGACTTATCTATCTATCCTTCCTTCTCTAAAGTGCTTCGGTAAGGCCAAGGGTCACAAACTGAAATGTCTACGGGGGTCAGAAGCCATGTGGGTTAAAGACAACAATAGGGAGTGGTGGGGATTGAGGCAAAATGAAGAGCTGTCCAAAGGGGCAGCTCCTACTAGGCTTCACAGATTGTTCCCAATGCATGTTCAGTGCTGCCAAATTTTCCATTTGTCAAAAGAATTGTGAGACTCAGACTTTGATGTGAATCTCCCCAGCGACAATATAGTTTGCCATTTGTGGTTTTTAAAAGAAAACGCTGTGTGAACCACACAACCTACCTGATCTGGAGGTCTACAGGCAAAAAAAAAAAAAAAATCCTAACAAATGAAGCACTTCATTTAACCCCTCAAACAAACACAGAAATGCTATGGACAATAAAGGCCACTTTTCATAACTTGAAGATTTTTCCCCCGTCTGGATATTCTCCATTTGTCCCTCCAGATCCACACTCCTCTACTTTGAACCCTGATCTGTGCTCCAGGAGTACTCTCCTCAGACTACTTCTCTTGGCCTGTGCTTTCTGGGGTCCATTTCGGTCATCCAATAGAACGGGCAGCAAGAAACTGAATGAAGGGAAGAGACACAGGTGGCAATATTTATCCCCCCTGGTCCCTGCCCTGCTGGGCTGCTTTGGCAGTGACTGTAATCTTTCCCCAAAGGCCACAGCTCCTGCCAGGGATAATGATGTTCTGTTGTTGTTAACTCTAGGATTCTTGTGGATTTTCCTGACCCCTGCATACATCTTTGTTAATAATCACTTTATTTCCTCCATTTCCCTTTCAAGTGAGCCATGTCTTTCTTGCCAGAACCTGACCAATCCATCTTCTCAGGTCATAGACCATGATCTAGTTACGATACTCAACAGACAAGATCGAGATCCCTCCCTTCCAGAACTGTGAGTCTAATTCCAGAGAGGAAAGAGATCTGCTAGTAAAGCTACCTTGACACTAATTTTTTTCTTGAAAAAATATTATTTCTTGAGCCTTACATGAACTCTAGTTTCTAAATCATACTTCTGAATTACTAAAACCTTTAGATTAGCAGTCCCACTCTTGACTGTTAACATGGAAGGCAAAAACCAGTATCCTCCCACTAAAAATATAATTTGGAAATCATATAGGCTCACGGGGCAAAGATTTTTTTCTTCTATCTTCCTAAAATGTCCACATAAGACAGTTAACAATTCCTAAATAACATTGAATGAGACATGCCACTAAAATATATTATACTGAAGCTCTTCCCATTTAACTCATTAAACACTTTTGGGTGTTCTGCTTAATCCCATTGTCTAAATATCCAAACATGATAAAGTCTATATTAAGAAGGACATCAGACTGTCCCTCTACTCCTCTTGACACTGTTCCTTGACTCATTGTATTGCTGTTAGGAATATAAAGATTTTGGTCCACATTACTAGCTTTTTAGTTCACTCAACCATTTATTCAACAAATGTATGCTCCTGTCTGTCTGTCTATCTATCTATCATTTATCTATCTGTCTTGAGCACCTACTACGTATTCATTTTGACTCTATAGCCATGAACATACGAAGGCCCTAACCTCAAGGAATTCGACATCTATATTACTGTGTAGTTACAGGACAATAAGTAATGCCCTCGGGGAGAGGTGTTCGAATGTGAGCTGGGAGGGATCTGCTAAGTCAGTCTGTAGGGCTAACAAGCCCGGACATCAGAAATGACCTTTGTGTTGAGACATGAAGGATGTGAGAGAGAGGCTGTCAGATAGAGGAGAGGAAGGTATTCCAGATAGATGGGAAAGCATGTGCAAAACACCAAAAGGGCCGACAGGGGCAGGTTTCACAAGTCTGTATCTCTAATACTGAACATAACAGCACAGAGCAGGTGTTTTTTAATGAATGAACAAAGTGGGATTTCACGGGCAAAAATTCTACTGCTTTCATTATTGGGCTCTTATGCCTTCCTTTTCTTAAGCTTCCCTTCTGCTGTATTTTCCATATATAATCAATTCTGTCCTGTTATTTCTACTTATCATTTTACTTCTAACCAGGAGAAACTGTATGTGGTCTGTATACTTCAAAGTTCCTGATTACACTAGCATTTCAAAAAGTAGCACTTTTGTTCTGTGTGTTATGCAGATAATATATGCTAATACAGGCCTAGAGAAATCAAAATGAGCATATCCAGCGCTCCTAAGAGTGGTCATCCAGTGGGAAGGGGGGTGGATTACAGGAGACTTTCACTTTCTCTCACTTTTCTGTACATCTCTAGTATAAATCTCTGAAAACCTATTATCTGTCTTTTTTTTATATAGAAACTATGTTTTACTTTTTTTTTTCCCAAGATTTTACTTATTTATCCGACAGAGAGAGAGATCACAAGTAGGCAGAGAGGCAGGCAGAGAGAGAGGGGGAAGCAGGTTCCCCGCTGTACAGAGAGCCCAATGAAGGGCTCGATCCCAGGACCCTGAGATCATGACTTAAGCTGAAGGCAGAGGCTTAACCCACTGAGCCACCCAGGTGCCCCAACCATGTTTTACTTTGTAACAGAAGAAACAAAGACATTTTCTTAGAGTAGGCAGGCACATGAGTCATCTTCGCGCGTATGACCCGGTGTAGAAATTTCAGCAGGTGCCGCAGAAGAACCCCCATCAGTTCGAGGGCAACAGTAATCCCACTGCCCATCTGACTCTCTGTTCACTCATCCTCCCACAGCTCACAACGGGCCACATCTAAGGAAAGCATCTCTCTCCACTGCCTGAGATAGTACCTCTTTGAAAAAGAAGCTGCATACCAGAACTCTCCCTTTAAAGATGCTGTGTTTTAAAAATACCAAATACACTTGTTAAAATGTACATTTAAATCAGCTCAAGAAATACACATATTGGTTCAGGTACACTTTAGATGCTCACCATTTCATCCATTTTTCAAGCAAAATTAAGCATTTAAAAAATAATTTTCCATTGACCAAAGATTATATTTTACCAGATATTGTTTCTCCTGAAGCCATTTTCTCTTTTCTTCTTGTGTTTGCCCCTTAAAATATCTAGAAAGCAAATGCCATCTCCTACATAGTGAGTTTTGGATCTTTTTCTTCTAAAAGAAGAAGAGGAAAACATGACTTGTTATTCTAATTCACTTGAGACTCATTCTGGCTAATGCAAGAAATACCTGATGGATGGAGAAAGAAAAATGATAGTGAAACCAGTTACAGATATGAAATACAATAAAAACCCCATAACATTAAACTACTAATAATCAGATTTACTTAATAATGAAGAAACTAATTAGGTTCTCCAAAGAGCAAAAATAATAATTATGACTAGAAGTACAAAAACATAAGCATCTAAAATTACAACAAAAACAGAAATCATCGAAATTTTCAAGAAGAGAGAAGGGGTTAAATAAATTATGTATCATCCAAACAACAAAACAGTGTGCATCCATTATAAACTACACATTCAGAATGGCATACTATTGATAATTAGTGAAGCTGAATGTCAGGTATCTAGGAGTTTATCATATTATTCTACTCTTTCATGTCTAAATTTTCCATAAAACATGTTTTATATAAATACAGTTTCTAAAACTATTCAGTGACACAGGAAATGCTCATGATACAATATCAAGCTAAATGGGCGAGGAGAGTAAAATACAAACTATAGAAAATACAAAATTCTAATTTTATAAAAAACAAAACAAACCAAAACAAAAACATAGATATATTCAGAAAAGACAACGTAGAAGAAGTTTTCTAAAATGACAGCAATGAGTGGCTCTAGACAGCAGATCAATGATAATTGTTATTTTCTTCTTTTAGTTCTCCATATTTAAAAACGCCTTAACAATGCATAGATTTTACTCTTATAACTAGCGAAATGACAGGGAAGAATTCCTATCTGGGGAAGGAAAGAGGACAGGAGAGCACAGCTCAGGAGAGGGAGCTGCCTCCTCAGAACGCATGCCTGGACGCGGCATGGGATCCAAAGAAGACCAAATCAAGCTGACCATCTGCAGGCAGCTTACAAGCTATTTGAGGAAATAACTTCAACATAAAAAGATACGTATCGTTACCAGACAGAAGACAGGTGTTGAATGAAGAGCTCTTACAAGTGCTACAGTATTTAAAAAAAAAAAAAAAAAGTCACGGAGCTCTAGTGGTTGAGGAATGACAGCTTCACAAGGTCGCCTGAAACTGGGCTCTGATGGATGAGTAGGATTTATAGAGGGGGAGATGGAAGGAAGTTGGAGGAAGAGGGATAGTTTGAGTTTAAGGCTCACATGGGGGAAGAGAAAATGGGGAACACACAGCAAAGCACTTTGGCTGAAACAGAGTTTTCGCAGAACCGTGAGAAATAGAGCTGCCGAACTAGGTTGGAATGAAGGACTTCAACCTCATCAGACTCCATGCCCCTTTTATAATCTTATAATGAAAATCACAGTTCATATACTCTAAGCTACACATAATTCTAGGAAATCAGTATTAGGCCTAGTTATGATATAAAAAAGAAATAAAAGGAAAATAGTTCGTAACTGTCTAACATATCATAGGTACACTTTCGGGCACGAGATCTCAAGAAGACATCCTCACCCCAATACTACAATCACCATGTAAAGTTACACATACAGGCACAGACACCCATTACAGACCACAAGTCATGGTGCTGCCAACGTGGGAAGCGATTCCTGGTAAAATCTCAAAGAAAACAAAATACACACTTCCATTTACTTAACTTGTGCAAAAAACCACCTTCTTCTTACAGAGTTGGCTGTAGACTCTGACAAGCATTGATAGGGCTTTTCCCGTCTCTGTTGCCAGGTGGTCATTTGAATGTCAAGGGGGATGTTGGGCAATTCTCCGGCATGGGCGGCTGCCCTGGGCATTGAGGGGCTGCTAGTATCATTGGCCCTGCCCATAAAATGCCACTAGTAAACCTCCCTTTAATGTTGTGAAAACCAACAACATCCAACAAATTTCTAAGGTACCCCCCAGAGACCACAACCAGTCTTGCTGAGAACCACTGGGATAGAGTCAGCACCTCTCGCTGAGGTAATACTGGCATTCTGGACAGGCCAATTTCTCTTGGGCATAGCTGTCTCCTGCATTGTAGGATGCTGGGTATTCTATCATCAGGTGCTAAAATCTGGTCATGGTGATAACCAAAACACAGCCCCTCAACCATCCTCTCCGGAGTGCTACCTCTCTGCCTTTGAGAGATGCTGAGATCTTGGAAGATTTGAATGACAAGTTACACAACTGAGTGAAAGAGATGAATCTGTCAAAGAAATTAAGTTCAGAATCATGTGAACAGAAAATGAAGACTATAATAAAAGTATCTGTGAATGCTTACTAACAGTTGCCTATCTATCAACCCCTAAGATAGCCTTTGGCTACTTCTGGAAGGAGCTAGTTACTAAAAAGCCTGCTACCTGGGAGTCTGGGAAGTACACTGTTCAAGAGTTGACCACTTTGGGTTTTCATGCCATTCAAGTGGGAAGGTCAACTTGGAGTGAGGCATGAAAAGAATGTCCTGTGACTCCTTCAAGAGACTCGGCACAGCTGACAGAGTGGCCATGACAGGGCTAGGAGAGAGGAAAGGGGAGGACTCAAAGACACTCAGGAGAAAGAAAAGGGAAGATAAGACTGCCTTATCAGTGTCTTCTCACCTTTTATAATCCAGGGACTTTTAAAATAGATGTTTTTAGGAACTCCTTAATGTCTCCTTAACCTGCTTTATTTTTCTTCATAGCTCTTTCCACCAACCATAGTGTCAACCACACCACAGGTACGGAAATATTCAGTGAAATAATTCATTCAACAAATACTTATTGCATACCTGCAATATTTGATGTTCTCCTTCTGATGCTGAGGAAAAGCAGTCAACAAAATCGACAACACCCTTCTTTCATGGGCTTTACATTCTAGTGTGGGGGGGAGTTCAGATGACAGATACATAACGTAATACTTCTTACAGCGATAAACATGATGCCTAAAATAAATCAGGGTAAGGGTTTTAAAGAGGGTGGTCAGGAAGACTTCTCTGAGGAGAGTACAAAGACCTGAAGGACATGAAGAAGGGATCCATGTAGACATCAGAGGGAATCAGAGCAATCAGAGGGAACTCCTGTCTTATTTGAAAACTAAAGTTAACATATATCATGGTTAAAATAAATCAAAGGAATGGACTTTGCTTTCAAATGAAGGAAGAGAAAATGTCTTGCCTACAGCTGTATCCTCATCTTCTAACATGGTATGTGTTCCTTCCCATATAAAATAGTTCTGGGGCACCTGGGTGGCTCAGTTGGTTAAGTGACTGCCTTCAGATTGGGTCATGATCCTGGAGTCCTGGGATGGAGTCCCACATCGGGAGTCTGCTTCTCCCTCTGACCCTCCCCCTTCTCATGCTCTCTCTCAATCTCTCTCCTGATTAAATAAAATTTAAAAAATAGTTCTGAGAGCCACAAAATAAAAATTCCGAAAAAAATGAATAACACAAACCACCTTATTACCACCTGGAAAGACATATGTCCTCCCCATATTGAGAATCACTAGCTCTAACTGATGTTAATATCATTTGGCCTCAAATAAATTTGCTTACAGTTGAGTCTTGCTACTTCAATTGGTAACATTAGTTTGATGCTGAAAATATCGGAAAAATAACAACATGGAAAATCCAATATTAAGTATCCACACTACATATGGCTATAAGATTCTCACACACTGGAGTGAAGAAATGAGCTTTTTGACCCAGCAGGTGTCTACAAATCAGAAAACCATCCGTTTTGATTGGCCCATAGCTGTCATTGTTCCTATCGATCTCTCAGCATTCCTGAGAGATGAGTACACAAATTAGTCTGTCTTTAGAAAATTTCACACACAATGACTCATTGATCCTTTTTAACTTTCATCCCACCTCTAATGTGTCTTAAGTTGGCATAAAATAAACCAAACTCTAATATGAGGACTTTCTAGCATAAAGTACTAATTTGAGCTCTTTGACATAGTGTTCAGACAATGTAAATACAGAAATGTCTTCTTAATATATAAGCTGTATACATTTTAACAACTTAAAACCTTCCTGAGAGGATTAAAGGAAAACTGAGCAGTTACCTCCTTCTTCCTTCTGGAAAACTAAATGACATCACACAGGGGAGAAAAATAAGCTTTTGATAGAAATATCACTTGCTCTCAAAACTCATTTTCCTATCAACAGGCTGCATCATAATTTAGCACTTCCCAGCACAGTCACACTATAAGAATGGAAAGGGAAAAAAAAAAAAAAAACAACAACACATGTAAGAAAGAGTGCTCATAAATTAGAAAGTAAAAACAGATGCCCTCACGGAAAAGGAGACAGAGAATAAAAACCACAACTGGATCATAAATATAGGAAAAAGTACCATCAAATAAATGCACCTGAAAATAGTAAGTCTATCAAAAAGAGGTATTGTGTTAGTTTTTAATGATAGCCATTTTAGAAAAAAGGGTACAGGAAGTCAGTACTTAAATGTTCGCAGGAACGTTCATTGGGCCAAACCTTCAGAAGGACGATATGGTTAACACACGATATACAAAATTCTAAGAGTGTATTACCCAGAAATTGTACTTACAGGCCTAGATCCAAGGTAATAACCGTGTTTTAAAGGATGTTTATCACAGCATTGCGAGCAACCAGAAATACCCTGAAGGACCATGGGAGGCACAACTGTACTGTGAGAAACCATACAGTCACTAAAAATATTGTTGTAAGACAATTCATGGTGATGCAGCAATATATGAATGACGTACTCGGTTTAAACAGACAGTTTAAATAAGATTTTTTCACAGAACAGCACATAAACACGTATCTACTACTACAATACGTTCATGTGGTCTTAATTTTGTGTATGCATGTAAACCAATTTATTTGTGTATTTGTGCTGGGAAAGAAAACAAAATGAATTCCATAAAAGGAAGAACAGGATCATAGGTGCTAATTGATGTGATTTTCTCCCTTTTTCAATTTTTCTATCATCGGAACACAATTCTTCCAAGAACGTTGTCTTTTGAAGAACTTTTCTACCCAATTTGCTAGGACCTGATTTGCACAATTTGATAAATCTTTTCAGACACAGAAGAAAGTATACTTAATAAAATAGACTTCTCAGTAATAGTTTTCATGTCAAACTCCATCTCATCCATTCAATGCTTCTAATTCTCTATATTCTAATCTGATCTGGTATAAACTTAGCTTAGAACATTTATTTTAATCAGAAAACATGTTAACAATTGTGTTGCCAAGCAATTGGGAAAAGGGCAGTAACTGAAAGATCTTCTATTTCCAATAATTAAATCATATTAGAAGTTAAGTAACATCCCAAACATAATTATCTAGTACATTTCATCAAACAAATTTTACTTTGAGTGCTCACTGTTTGCTAAGCACTGGACCAATCATTAATTTGACAAAGCCTTCTTCAGTACCTTGGACACGAGATAAAAAAAAATTCAAGTCTAGGGGGTTAATCTGAACAGTTGCCCTTAAGCCTAAAGCCCAGGAGAACAGTTCCTCTGGTAAAAATTCCTCTGCTGCATAAAGAAGACTCTGGATGCTTTATCCCTCAGCTGCTATGTCTTATCTGTAAGCTTTCCAACTCCCGCACATGCAAGACACCCCACCCTGAACCCAAACCTCAACACTGAAATACAATTTGCCAAAGATGAAGTCAGCCTAGCACTTAATCACAATTCCAACGGTAAAATAATGCTGTGCTTTATTCGAATCACATTTCAGTGAAAGCAGGCCAACGAAAGCCACCTGTTACTTGCATAGACCCCTCTTTTAGTAGCTCGGCAACAAAATACTATAAATATTCATTCTTTATGAAATTGCTCAAAGGTCACTTTGAAGGGGAAGGTTATCAATGGGACAGCTGGCAATAAGCTAGCTGTCTTTAAAGACTCCACACCTGCATTTTAAAGGGCACTGGTAATCGAGAACATTGTAATACACTGTTACTACATTGGTGGGGAAAGTTACTGGAAAATATTACCAAGTGTGTAATTTCTAAGACCATTATATTTGATAATTTAACCGTGAACATCATCATCATTTAAATTCTATAAAATACTATTTGCCTGAGCAGCGAGCTCCTCTTTTCAAAAAGTTCACTGAATAATATCGGTGTTACGAATAACCTCCTTAACCCGCAGGAGCAACAGCCTAGATTTCCAACAGCTGTCAAAATAGATTCCAGTATCCATTCTACTCAAGTGTGTTAGGAGAAGATCTTAAAACTGTCAGGAGTGTCAGGATGCTGGTAACTTAGTATAACATGTAACCCAGACGACTCCACCAACTGACAGAGAAATGGAGAAAGCTTGAAGCAGCTCCAAGAGAAAAGCTCATTCAAAGAGAGAAGGAATAGGAGGAGATCAGGTCCGAGAACAGGCCAAGTCCCAGCTCCACGCTCTGACCCAGTGGCTTTTACCTAAGGGGACTACAGAACAGAATTCTGAAAAGACGCGGCATTCATTCCTGGAACAGAGGAACATGTCCTATGGGCCCTGCATGCTGCGGGTACCAGGGCCGTTGCTCGTTTAGGGCAGATTTGCCAGATACAGCAAATAAAAACATGGGACCCCCGGTTAACTTGAACTGCAGACCCATCATGAAGAGTTTCTGAGCACTGTGCATGCTATAAGCATGCTCCCATGGCTCACAGGGTATCGGCAGTCCAAAGGTAACTGGACGTCCTATGCAAAGGTCTTCAAACACGTCTCTTTGGGAGCCAACGTTCCAGTGCGGGATATTGGTATAAAAAGGTAAACATTTTGAACTTGTTGTTTTTAAAAATGTACTCTCCTGTACATTTCACCAGGATTCACTAATTCTTCATCTTTGTTCACCTTATAAATAACCGTTTGAGAATAAGCTGCAGACATCAGGTTCCTTTATCCCAAGACTTCAGTACACATCTCCTAATAATAAGGACATCTTCTGATGTGACCAAGGTCTAATTTTATTAAGAAAAGTCAAAATTGTATATGTTATCCTTATTATCCCCTAAAATGGATAGAGTCCACACTTAAACTTCACCAATTGTCCCATTATCCTTTATGGCAATGCCCCCTCCCCCCAACCTAGGCTCCATTCCAGAACCTCCTGTTGCACTTAGGTGTCCCCTCTGTTGATTTCCTTTACTCTGGGACAGTTCCTCAGCTAACACAGTAACTGCAATCCATTATGCCAGGTGTTGAGCTGGTGATGTATAGGGGTGGGGGGTGAGGGCACTGGGTACTATGGGGCACCTTCTTCTCTTGCCTTCACCCACCCATATCCATTCTACCTGAGGACCAAACCATACTGATGTTCTAACTCTTGAGGAGTTCAACAAAATACACAAGCATTTTCTCCCTAATTGGAAAAAAAATCCAAGCATTTCTCTGAGAGTCTCACTCTCTCTCTCAATGAGAAGAGGGGAGAATCTGAAAGAAAACCAACAGCAGCAATTCACCTCCAAATTACCTCTACAATACCATGAACTCAACATACGCACACGATTGTTTCCCTGTAACCCACCCGTGGCGTAATATCAGAATCACACACGAGGTTCAAGTTCAACCTTACGGCTCACAATTTCAACATTTCAACTGTGTTCAGATCATCGGCAAGTACCACAATAATCTGGAAAATGTGCTAACACAGCTCATTCTGCCACAGAAAGGAAATGTGAGAAGAGGGAGGTTTTGTTAAATACAAATGACAAGAAACCATTCTCCTCTTCCTACTAAAACTTGTTCGGTGACAGGTAAAGGCGGAAGTAATATTAAAGAATAAAAAGCCAAGCATAATATTTTCTTGTTTAGCTGAGGTACACAAAAATATGCAAAGGTTCCCCACTAAATGGCTTTAAGTTGGATAATAACTTTTATGAGGAGTTCCTTCTTTAATACTAAAACAAAACAAAACCCAAACTGTAATTATCACAGATTTTGAAAGAATCTAGGCCTGCCAATTCATGCATAGAATCCCTATGCCTCAATGACTTCCTGAACACTCATAGTGTCATATCTGAAGGCAGGAGTATTATGGTCACAACACAACATTTTAGGGAGCTTTCCCCAAAAGACGTTCTTTAGCACTGACATCAAAGTCCTTCACGCTCTGAGAGAATGCACCCAATGACCTAATCAACTGAACGGATGAAAGTGGACACCAACGGAACTTTGACAAGTGACAGCCAGGCCAGGCTGTGGGGGCTGCGGGTCATCGACTCCAAGTTCTGACCGAATCAACAGATTCGGGCCTTTTTCCAGGCCCAGAGATGGCCAGCGTTCACCAAGAGAATCTTGCGAACGAGCAAAAGATCTGAAAAAGAATCTATGCTTATCTTTTCCTAGACCTTTTGAACACTCGCATTCCTGAATTTTGTATCCCACTGTTTCAGTGAGTCCTTTGAGAATAATGTCAGCCCGCATTTGTAGAACGTGATGCAGTTTCCCAAGTCTTACCTGCATATATAATCCCGCTTCATCCTGGGAGTTATCCCTGTGAGCTCCAGGGGGGGAGCTCCTTTCACAGATGAGGAAATGGAGGGTCAGAAGTTAAATAATGTTTACAAGGGTGACACACTTCTGTGTAAGAATGCCAAGACCCCAACCTGGGCCTTCTGTAAGGGACTGAAAAGTGACAGCCTCTATTTCTCTCATCCCATCTGGCCTTTATCCCCTACCTCTTCATACCAGCATCAGGATTATCATCACGTCCTATTTCTTCTTATGAAATCTTTTTGCAGTTAAGTTCCTCTCACAACCAAGATGTAACCAAGCTAGGGCTAGAAGCTCAATGTCTTTGTACTCATTCACCGTTCTTCTAACAACCACATACTGAGACCGCCCAGGCGCCATGCATGCTATTAGGTACTGGCGGAGGAAAGTGAACGAGACACAGGCTAGCCTGGAAGGTGGATGATGGCAGCACCCCGTGACTGGTCCGCTAAAGGAGGTACCTGCAGGGTGCAGGCAAGTCCAAGGGGATCAGGGGACACCCTCTGGAGGAGTCCTGCTTGGTCCACCACCTCACCATGCAAAGGAACCACTTCACCAACCAGTGAATGACATCCCTCCCATAGGCATGGGGACAGTCATGAACAACAGCCGGCTCTCTGCTGGGATTTAGAGTGACTCCAGCGTGGCCGAGTCGGATTCCCCGTAAACAAGAGGACATCATGGAACTGTGATGATGCTGAAATAAAGCCCAAACTTTCTACACTGTTACTCTCTGGTGTTTCAAAATATGAATGCCAATCATCTTCCAATAAAAATGAATCTGTGCTTTACTGTGAGTAAAAAAAAGGAGGGGGTTGTGGACCTGAATTCGAGGAGACCAACCCGATGAACAGCCTTTGACACTCAAGTAAATAGAGCATCCAATAATCCTTGAATGGGGTGACTGCAGCAGCCATAGAAAGTGGCGCGATACCAAGTTCTAGGTCATAGATGGTCAGAAGGTGACCGTGGGTAACAGCAGAACTTCCTCACCAGCAGGTACCCTCAGCTGACCTGAGTCTTCCCCAATCTTCAACAGAGGGGCTGGCATAGTTAAATTCTCTCCCACCTCCTGAATTCTATGCTGTTCGAAAATGAAATAAGGGGGATTCACCCTTACACCAACTGTAACATGTGTTTTCTTAAACTAATCTTCAGAAATTTTCCACCATTTACAAACAATGGGAGAGCTTGTTTTAATTTACAGCCCTCAAGTTGGTGCTTTGCCCAATTCCAGATCCTAAGGAGATCCTGACCCAGCTCATCAATTGCTAGCTTGTCAACGTCAAGGATGCCATGAGCTATTAGATAACACATTCCTCATTCTTTCCTCTCTGCAGCCTGCCGAGCCTGTTTCCTTCCCCAAGTCCTGCCCGTTCATGCACAGGCGGCAGAAGCCTCTGTTCCACCAGTCTTTCTTACAGGAAGGGAAATGTCTGAATCGATGCTTTTTGCTAATTAAAAAAAAAAAAATGCTAGTGGAAAGAAGAAGCCAAACTGTATCAAGCTACAAAGCATTAAAATGGACAAGCCACAAAGAATTCTTCCCAGATTAGATTTCTAAAATGTTAGAGGGAAACCTATTAAAATTATCATTAAATATCCTTACGTACTTTTCATTTAACCGCCAACATATTTATTTACCTAAGAACTGGAAGAGCCCTGCAGCGTTCAGGTGGTGGTGAGGATTCAACATGGGCTTTTGGAACAGAAACACCTCAGGGACCTTAGTTCATTTCCAACGCTCTCAACCTAAGCTCCTTTATCCAGAAAATGGAGATAAGATCTGCTTTGTGGATTTACATAATTTTGAAGCCAGTTAATAAGCACTCACTACGTGCTAAACTCTGGGTCATAAGCACATTATCTAATTATTGAAATATAGTGCATTTAATTTTTACAACCATCAGTTCTGCTCCTTTGTATCATTCATCTGTTCAATAACTGGAGATGGCATCTGAGTATATGTGTAGCTATCTGCACAGTGCCCAACACATTGAAAGTGCTTTTTTAAAAAAACAAGAGTAGGGGCGCCTGGGTGGCTCAGTGGTTTAAGCCTCTGCCTTCAGCTCGGGTTATGATCTCAGGGTCCTGGGATCGAGCCCCATATCGGGCTCTCTGCTCAGCAGGGAGCCTGCTTCCCCCCCCCCCCGCCTGCCTCTCTGCCTACTTGTGATCTCTCTCTGTCTATCAAATAAATAAATAAAAATCTTAAAATAAATAAAAATAAAAATAAAAAAACAAGAGTAGCTCAGTAGGTTGGTTAAGCATCTGCCTTCGGCTTGGGTCATGATCTCAGAGCCCTGGGATCAAGCCCTGCGTCAGGCTCCCTGCTCAGCAAGGAGTCTGCTTCTCCCACTGCCCCTCCTCCCATTCATTCTCTCAATCTCTCTCTCAAATAAATAAAGTCTTTTAAAAATTTTCTATAGTGGCACCTGGATGGCTCAGTGGGTTAAAGCCTCTGCCTTTGGCTCGGGTCATGATCTCAGGGTCTTGGGATCGAGACTCACATCAGGCTCTCTGCTCAGCGGGGAGCCTGCTTCCCTTTCACTCTCTGCCTACTTGCGATCTCTCCCTCTCTGTCAAATAAATGAATAAATAAAATCTTAAAAAGAAAAATTTTATAAAAAGAAAGAAAAGATAGCTATTACCCTATATATGGTCACTTGTAGAACCCCGTGGAGAAAACAAAAAAGATTTAGAGATAGAGATTGCAATTATGAGTTAACTCTGCTGATAAGTGACTGATGCTTGCAGGGCTTTATCACTGCTCTGGTGGGACCCAAAAGAAACAAGATCCAATTCAGCTCATCACATCTTCTCTTAAACAGGATGGCCAGATTTATCATAGTGATCTAGCCTCACCTCACTGCCTACTTCAAAAAAGAAAAGAAAATCACCCTACATATTTCTTTTCTTTTCTTTTTTTTTAATTAAGTTTGGGAACCAAAGCGTTAATGTTTATAAGGTTTTTGGGTTTGTTTGTTTTTTTTAAGATTTTATTTATTTATTTAACAGATATCACAAGTAGGCAGAGAGAGGGGGGGAAAGCAGGCTCCCCGTCAAGCAGAGAGCCCGATGCGGGGCTCGATCCTAGGACCCTGGGATCATGATCTGAGCCGAAGGCAGAGGCTCAACCCACTGAGCCACCCAGATGCCCCACCCTACATATTTCTTAAACAAAAGCCACAAATCAGGGACACCAATAGGCCAAGAAGTACAGAAGGAATCCACTGGAAACAATCTGAAGAAGGCCCTTAAGACCATTCATACAGTCTCTCTTTCTCCTCTGCTCCCAACAGCTTTGTTATTCGTATCTTTATTCCTGATTTGCCTAAGCTATAGAATCTTAAGGTTAGAAGGGACTCTGGAGGTCATCAAGGAGGTCATAGTTTCTTTTTTTAAAGAAACCCATGGAGTGGGGGGTGTGCCTGGGTGGCTCAGTCATTAAGCCTCTGTGTTCAGTTCAGGTCACGATCCCAGGGTCCTGGGATAGAGCCCCGCATCAGGCTCTCTGCTCAGTGGGGAGCCTGCTTCCTCCTCTCTGTCTCTCTGCCTCCTTGTGATCTCTGTCAAATAAATAAATAAAATCTTAAAAACAACAACAACAAAAAACCATGGGGTCCCTAGAGTGGAGAAGCACGTGGGATTGTCTGGAAGTGAGACTGCTTGTTTCCTCCCTGACCAAGGGAATAATGAGAGTTCCTTCCTCATTTCATAGGGTTGTTGGGATGCATGCCCGGGATAACGGATGCAAAGAATTCAGGATCGTGCCTGGCGCACAGCACGCACTCCATAACAAGGAGCGGGTCTCATGCAGAAGCATTACTCGGTGTCCGGCGCTGTCCTGAATGCTCACCCACCCCCAGTGAAAAGCCAGCCTCCACCTCCTAGGGCAACTAAAGCCACTGTCCGGGAGCTCTAACCATCAGAAAATTTTACTTTGAGCTAAACTTCAGCTTCCATATATTATCCTCTACACGGATACTGAATTAAAGCCCTCAGCTCCAAGCCAGACTTCCAAGGGACCAATGACAGTTATCATGTTCTTTGCCCACCTTCTTCTCCAGCCTAAATGCTCCCCTGGTTCTTCAAGTGTCCCCCATCCTTTTTCCTCTGGCTACAACCTCACCTGTCCGTCTCTTTCAGCATGTGCACCAGAACTGCTCCCCGGACTCAAGGGACAGTCTGGCCGGCAGAGAAGACCTGTTTCTAAAGACAGTATTATTATACACTATATTAAACATACAATGTATTAGTAAAGGTTCAGTGGCTTTGGGGCAACCGCATCGTGCCGTTATTCATTCTGAACTCGAAGTCTACTGAAAGCGAGAAGTCCTTTTCCTGCACACTACTGTGGGGTCGTCCCTCTTCGGGCTGGGGCCTGGAGGATACAAATGTAGGGGCTCTGCCTACAGGAATTTCAGAGTGATCCTGTTACCTTCAAGTATTTTGGCTCACGAATCAGTCACCAGGTGCCTGGTTGTCCCTCTAGGTTCATCCGTGGATTTGATAACTACACCTAGGCTTACGCCGTAGTCCTTGTCTTAGCCGCCAGCCTTGGGCGGGTGTGACCTGACAGCGCCACGCCTCAGTTGTACCACTTCTCTCCAGCTTTCTGCCTTCTGGCTTCTCTGTCACCCCAGTGTGGGACCCTGGGAAAGACTCAGCACTCACGATGTGCAAACTGGGTAATGCAGAGACTTGGTACCCCAGGGCAGCCCTTGACCAAGGGGAGAAGGGAGCCATGGACCAGTGCCACCTTGTCTCTCCCTTCTGAGGCACGGGCAGCAGCAGGGAAGCTGGATGACATAATCCTGTGTTGGCTTTCCCTCCTTCTATTTCTCTCCAGAGGGCCCTCTCCTGTCTCTGGGATCAGTGCCCTAAATAAGCTACCTGAACGACAGCCCCTGCCTAGGGCTCTGCTTTCTTGGGGACCCCAGGCTAAGTCACATGTCAACACGAATAATGATGGTAGACAGAACACGTGAGCTCTGAGGAATGGCACCAAAGTCCTCCCTTAAGGCTGACAGCGCCCGAGCCAGGCCTGCCTGTCAGTTCCTGATGCCACACTGAGGCCACATAACTAGACTCCGACCCAGCCTCCACATCTCCATTTGATTCAGCAGGAAACAAGGGGATTTGTCAAAGGCTGTGCTAAAATTCAGGTAGGGGCTGGCTACCAATTCCTGTGATCTGCCCGGAATACAGAAGTCTCCCGTATGCTATCTCCCTTCCTTTCCCCATCTCCCATCAAAAAGGAAATGACATTAGTTCTCCACAACCCATTCTTCCCCTTCTTATGAAAGCCAGGCCACTTCCTACTTCCTCATCCAAACACTCGCAAATCAAATTTCAATTACTCTTCTGGTATCTGACGCAAGATTAGTGTTAACTTCATAGGTCCCTGCACAGAACCTACTTTCTCCTGCTCTTCTTTAACAAACTGAGACAAAGATTATTTCTCAAGGTTCTCATGATTGCCTTATTCCTTGACCACTCTTCAGAAATTCACAAGTGGTTCCACATTGCCATTTTAGTCACATACATCTCCATCACGTATTTCGTGCACATATTCACACTGACAGAAAAGTATACAATGAAAAGTCAATGTTCTATATGCATTTATGCTGCACACACAAACACTTGAATTCTACTGACAGACCAGGGTGAGCTGCCTCAGAAATTCCAATGATTGTGCTGTATGGGAGTGCGCTGGGGAAGTAGGAAGAGATCTCTCCCATCCGGTCTCTGGAATTAACATTCCTGCTCTTTCCAGCTCAACTTTACAGCCCACAGCATCAGCAAAAAATGAATCTCTCCTGGAGCCTCATTTTCCATGGGACACTGATCATTAGAATGCCTAAATTCCAGCAGGGGTACCTCGAAAAAGCTCAAGGAAATGCTACCACAGAGCCTGGTACTGCTTTCCTCCAATCCAGACTCATTTCGGGCTGGGGAAGAGACGGTTCAAAAGCCTCTGAGCCTCTGAGCCAGGGGAAGAAGTCACAGGGCTCGGACAGAGATGATTTTCAAACTGTTCTCCTCCGAGTTAGTGTGGGGGAGGGTAGGAGCATCCACTTCTCATAAGCCTTCATGTCAAGTTTCCTTTCCAGCAAACAAAACTCTTCTGATTCAAGGCATCCATAAGACTTGAAAGCCAGTGCACCAAATACCTCTAAATAACTTTCCATCTCTAATCAGTCTATGATCTTTCCACTCAAAGAGTGGTCCACAGACCTGCAGTAGCATCACCTGGGGCCTTATTAGAAATACAGACCTTGGGGCGCCTGGGTGGCTCAGTGGGTTAAGCCTCTGCCTTTGGCTCAGGTCAAGATCTCAGGGTCCCGGGATCAAGCCCCACATGGGGCTCTCTGCTCAGCTTCCCCCTCTCTCTCTGCCTGCCTGGCTGCCTACTTGTGATCTCCCTCTCTCTGTCAAATAAATAAATAAAATTTTAAAACAAACTAAAGAAAGAAATACAGACCTCCTCAATCAGAGTCTTCAGTCTAACATGATCCCCAAATGACTTATGAGCACATTATATTTTGAGAACTAGTCTAAGCCACTTATGCCTTTTCCTACACATCAAAATGTTTCTGCTGAACACGAGTTCTAATCAAGATAACATCTAAAAGTACTCTGCTGGGAGGAGCCAAGAGAACTATGACTAAGTCTCATAATTTTATGGCTAATTTTAGGAATAAAAATATTAGGGGAGCAGATACTTCACTTAAATGTTAGAGATCACATGGGTGCCTGGGTGGCTCAGTGGGTTAAACCTCTGCCTTCGACTCAGGTCATAATCTCAGGGTCCCGGGATCAAGCTCCACACTGGGCTCTCCGCTCAGCAGGGAGCCTGCTTCCCTCTCTCTCTCTGCCTGCTGCTCTGCCTACTTGTGATCTCTCTCTCTGTGTCAAATAAATAAATAAAATCTTTAAAAATAAATAAATAAATGCTAGAGATCACAAAGAAAATAAAATTTAAAAATTAAATGTTAGAGATCACAGAAGTATTTGGATTACTCCTGCTATGCAGAAATTCATTCCTGATGAACAACAGACATCACGCTCCCCTATCTCTAACATACTCATATTCATCCTTCAAAGGCCCAGGAAGTCTGACCCTTTCATGGCTCACACACAGAATCCCCCTATATGTGTGGTTTCCTTTATAAAACTTGCATTACGGATACTTCAAAGGCAAGAAGTGCATGAGTCTTAAAGCACTTCGTTTCAAATGACACGTTCAGATTTATTCCTTCTGCTCATTACTTCTTGGACTACCCAGCCCACCCTGTTCTCTTCCTTACATTCAGCTCCATATTCGTTCTCTCGTGGGAACCCCAGCATATAGTATCTGTTTATGGTCTAACCATTACATATATTGACATTTGCTTTACCTTCACAACTCAAGTGTAAGTTCCTTGAGAAGAATCATTATACCTGGGGCGCCTGGGTGGCTCAGTGGGTTAAAGCCTCTGCCTTTGGCTCAGGTCATGATTCCAGGGTCCTGGGATAGAGCCCCGTACCGGGCTCTCTGCGCAGCAAGGAGCCTGCTTCCTCCTCTCTCTCTGCCTGCCTCTCTGCCTACTTGTGAACTCTGTCTTTCAAATAAATAAATAAAATCTTAAAAAAAAAAAAAGGAATCATTATACCTACTTCATGTTTTGACGTGGACCTCGCTCTCTGCTCTGATATTTGGGGAATAAATAAATAGGTCATAAGGAACTTGGTACCACAGTTTCTTATCCATTAGTCCTTGCCAGGTACCAGTTGATGGTATCATTTACTGTGTAAAAGAAACCACCAAATTATTTGCTTGATTTTTTCTTTCCCCTAGTAAATCAAGCAAGGAAAACTCTATTACAATGTTGCTATGTGGAGTGGGAACAAATTCCTACAACTAGCTTATGAGTCACCCAAAGTGATGTGCTCCTGCATAAAAGCAGGCGATTTCGCCCCAAACCCCATGCTGGCCTTTGGGTACAGGCCTCAGAGCAAGGCCCTGGCATTGGACTCACTCACCAAGAGGGAAAGCTCACCTCTCATTCTGAAAGTTCTGCTTTCTTTGGGAGATCCCTGCCTCAGGCAGCTTACACAGAAGCAAAAAAATAGCTCAGAGGAGACATCTGATTCGGCATCTTAATCTATGTGAACTGGTAAAAGTCAGGAAGGCCTTAGAAAGAATGATTGGGAGGAAGGGAAAGGAAGGAACTGGCTAAAACCTCAAAGCAACAGTTCTCTTTTAAAAAGAAAACAAAAACAAAAACAAAAAACCACACCTTTCCTGGCAGATGAGTTCCACAGAGCACTTCACTCAGAGATGCAAACCTCTGAATTTCTCCTCAGATCACGGAAGAGAAGTATTTTGCCTTCTCTGGTGTTGTCACGGCTCTCTTTAGAATCACACCTGTGCAGGATATACTGGGAAGTTTCCGGCTACTTCTCAATTCCCTGTGACCCTCATTTCACCCTGCTTTGTTTATTGAAACGTAAACACACTGATGGTACTGCTGTTAAGTTTGTCTACCTCTCACTCGCTTTCACAGGACCTGCTTATGACACATATGCCGTTGCTTGAAGCCCTTGAGCACGGAAGATGAACGGCCAAATCCAAGTGCTTCACAACAGAGAGCATAAACATGCGTGACCGGTCGGTCACCTGTCATGCTAGACCGACCCAAAGAAAATGATACCTTCAGTGGAAAGTGCTTCAGATATAAAGTCCTTACACATTTTGTTCAACAAAACGACTTCTGCTTTTTCACATTCACCAACTGGAAGGGAAATAAAAGCATCACCAAGTTATGTAGGAACAGTGGGCCAGGGTCGAATTTTTTTTAGGACCCAACATGATAAAGAATAGAAGAAAGCTGACATGCAGAAGGTGGAGGGAGGTAGACTTGTATCTTTTCGGGGGCCTAGTCATCTTCACTCTCTTCTTGATAATCTTTTTGAGAAAAAGAGTTCCTCTCATCTCCAATTCATATTCCACATTCCACATCCACTAGAGGCAATCCCACATAAGTTAGAGGCAAACTGAAGCCATGCAGCATAGAAGAGGTACTCAGTGGATTATTAACAACTAACTTCTGGACAATAACAAGGTTTTATGAGCTCCATTTTACAGATGGGAAAACTGAGCCTCAGAAAGTAATTGACTAACCCACTCTTATTTCAAAATCCATACTCTAAGAATCCCTTACAACAGATGCCCTCCCATGGATATAAATAAATGCCCACCTGGACAATATCTTCTTTTCATCTCCACATCCATCCCTTCTTCTCCCCCACAGATCAATGCTGACAGCAACAAAGCTGTCCAGAGCTGATGATGCCACCAGGTGACCAAAATGGAAATGGAAATAAACCAAATTTTACCTCACTTCTCCCTTTGTGCCTCTCAGAGGATCATGCAAATACTAGAAGCTCCTTCCCAAAAGTGTACAAATACACACACACCTTCCATCTTCTACCTCCTTTCCTAAAATCCTTCTTGGGCTTTCTAACATCTCTTCAGGATTGAATCCAAACATCCTAGGCTGGCAAATCCCACACACCCGCAGCTTCTGTTTTAACTTTAGCCTCCTCATGGTCAACATTCTGCTCTCCTCTAGCCACCCTGAACTCACTATTTCCTGCACAAGTCCCTTCAAGAGGCAACATTCTTATCAAAGCTATCCCTTCTACTTGAAAAATGCCTTCACGCCTACTCTTTACAATTCTTTGGACACATTGAACCAACTCCTAGTCACCCTTCAAAATTCAACTCAAACATATCTCCTTTCCAGTAAAATGTTCTCGGACTCCCCTAGACAATTAATTAGCTGCTAGGTTCACAATGCTCCCAGAAGCCCTTCCTCCACCTTCTTTATTCCCATAATTGTGCTTCAGCACAATGATATTGTATTAGTCATTTATTCGACACGGGGCATCTATGGACCAGGCTCTGAAATATAGCAAGACACCTGTGCTCCACACTGCATAACAGAGGGGCAGGAAAGTAGTAGGCAGTCAGAAAATGGATGTTGAATGAATAAGGGAAAGGAAGAACTACACACAAGGTCTCCTCTAGGATCATCAGGAAAATCTCCATCCTCTGCTTTCCTTTGACTCCATCTGTGATCTAAAAACAAGCACCCTGGGGTATGGCATACCCACACTGTGGAAACCAAACACCATAAAAATCACAGAGTCAACATCTTCATCCTAAAATGAAAGCAAATGGGCACACAGGTCCTTTACAATTTCCACAACTAGTTTTGTCTCAAGCACTGCCATTTCAGATCATCTTTTCTGTTGTATTAATTGTAAGTAAAGCAACAATCTTTTGCCATTTATTTACCACAAACATATGCAACTGCCCCAGAGTATGCACTGTTTTGGAAGTCTTCATGGATTCACTTGTGAACCTCCATTTGTAACACTGTTTCCACCGCAAAACATATTTCAAGTCCAAATGACAAAAGTCATGAATAAACAATGCCATACAACCTATTTTTCTTTAGGAAACTGCAAATAAGTTCAGTGGGTTCCATTTTTGCCATTTTAATGCATCAAAGGAATTGTTAGCCCCAGAAACACTCACCTACAAACTGAGGCTGGCCGGAATTCTCATGGTTAATCTGGGTTGGTGGTCAAAGTGCACTAAAATCTACGATTTCAGGGTTCTGGAATTCAGCCTCTACTTAGGAAGGTGACCATTAGCAATACCCATTGGTAAATCTAGAAGGGAAACACACACACACACACACAAGCCCACAGGGATGGATTCAACCATTTTTTGGATCTCAAATGACCATGAACTCAAGGCAAAGGATAAACCAGTGAACCCCTAAATTCTCAATAAATGCTAAATTTAAGAGACTAAAAAGTTAGTATCAAAATACATCCCACAGATCTCAAACAAGCCATGCTTAACGTGAAAAACTCTCTCTCTAAGTAAGTCAGTCCTGGAGAAAACAGAGCCAAGTTCATACTATGACTAATTAAATTTTTTATTATACTGAGATCATGCCTTAGATAGGAATTTAGTTCCCATTCAGCAAGGTTTAAAATCTCTCAACACCAAAAGAAATATATGCTTTTTAATTGATGATCACAAAGTACAGTAAGTGATACATGATGATTTTGGTATAGGAAACCCCAGCCAGCCAATGAATGAGTCATTCTACACAGCCTAGTTTTCTGAATGGGTAAGAGCTTTCCACACCAAAACCGCCTTGGAGGTTAATTATCTTGAGTGTCAATATTTTCAAAGTTTATGGCATATTTCCCTCTCTTCTCAAAGACTGTACTTGAAAGCATACCCTTTTTGGTAGTTCACGCTCATTCATGCTAAATAGTAATTATTGATTAACATTATTACAGAGTAATGCCTGCAAGATCAATTGAGCGTTTCTATCCTCACATATTCAAACCTTAGGGCTTCTGCTCCCAATTCTTGTGTTGAAAGTAAGAATGCTTCTATCACTTTCCCGGTGGCCAATCTGTCTAGGGTCACCTTGCACTGCTGGTGAGAGCGGCCCCCCATCCCATTCTAAAGGTGCTACCCCTAAGAGACTATGGATTAATTTTTCACATTAAAAAAATTGTTAGGACTGTTGTCTAAAACAAGAGTAAGTATGTTCTGAGAAAGGGTTTGAAATATTCTCCCATAATTTCTGCCCTCTATTCTGATTGCCGGGTGGGCACTTTTGCCCCTTTCCTGGCTCTAGGCTAGGTTCCAGGTACGTGAGAGAGTCATACTCCAGACATGAATGGATAATGACAAAGCTTGATGTTCTTTATGATCCTCCTAGAGAAGTAAATCGACTCAACACACACCCTTACTAATGAATTTCTGTCCTGGCCATACAACAAAGTAAGTGTGAAGTTTTCCAAGGAAGCAAAATCAGGTGGAATGATTAATTCAGAAACTGGAAAAGGGTCCCTGTCTTACATAATGGCTCTAGATTTGGTATCCCTACGGCATTTGGCAACAGGAACAGGTAGGCTTACACAAGTTAAGTGCAGTGAGATAAAATTTGGGGTGGGGGGGAATTACCAAGTGACTTTTAAAAACTCAGAGAAATTCATTTTTCTCTTGGTTTATTCAATGGCAAGGCTTTTAAAACGTGCAACTTCTTTTTGCACCACACGTTGAATGCTTTCACTTACTGAACTGCTGCTACGTGGGGGAAAAGTCTCCTTTAACTCGAAGGGTAAAAATGTTGCTCTAACATTTGAGTCACCTAAAGATTCATTACCATTCTTTGAAATAGTCCCTACAAGCGGTGAAGTCAAGCATTGGACATCAATGGCTATACTGAAATCCCCTGCATTCTCTAACACCCGAAAGTTTACATAACCTTGTTTGTCAAACCTGAGAAAACAAAATTGAGCTGCTGAACCAGGCCACCCTGTCATATCAAGGACAGAAGTCAAGAGAGTAGATCATCGGTTTTCCTCGTTATGCTTCCACACCCTTATGAAGGAGGCTGGCCCTTCAGCTATTTATAAATGTGGAACTGAACAGAAAGGGTCCCCCCCACCACTGCCACCCCTGTAAGGGGGTGGGCTGTCTGGGCTCTGGCTAAATCCCAGTGGGGCCTGTGTGATCTCTCTCATGTGGCCTTCCACACCTGGCAGCATAGGGACCTCTGGGTCCAGTCCTGTCTGGTTAAGGAAAGGGCTGTGAGGATTTCCCGGCTCACTTCCAGCCTATGATTCTATATATGGAAACATCCCATCCAAGGTTTTCAGCCTCATGAGCACCACACCAGGGAGGAGGAGTGAGGAGGAGGCCAGCTCTCCTCTTGCTGCCCAGACAGCACACTCACTCACTCTGGTGTCTCCCAGGCCCTGCTGCCCTGGACTGGACCTTGTCATCCCAAGGCAGCCCAGACCTCTGCTGAGTCTTGCAGACTGGTGGCTTTAACATGGAACAGCTGGAAGAAGACCCTGCATTCTTTCCTCTTGGTAAACACTGGGGGCTCTGTTCACCCTCCTGCTGCAGCATGAACTAAAGAATTTCCCCTATCCAAAATTATACGACCAACAGACCTTTCCCCCATCCCCCATCCTTACCCCCACTTCCCCACCCCAAGATATAATTTCAGTCTGTCACCACCCATACCAGCAAATAGAAAACTGCAGCACGTTCCCAGTATATTCACTTTCTATACTAGTTGAGATGTCTGTAAATACTAGCCAAGTATGAAACAATTGTTATATTCAGTAAAGTTTTCCGACAAAGAGCATGACAGACCCTGATTCACGCCTTCTCTCCGCGGAGACCCTTTCCATAAGATCCCTTCTACAAGATCCATAATCAACACGATAAGGTCGTGATTGGTCAGTATAACCCCATAGAATATAACCTGCAAATATCATTTAATAGTCTGTAGCGTCACCTGCGTCTGAGTCTGAAGACAGAGCTCTAAAACTGGAATATCCATGGGGGGAAACGAATGATAAAATTGAATTTCCATGTATTCCTCATACAGCCTAATCAAAGCTCGGCTTTCTGAAGGGCAGTCCGGCTTCTTCATGTGTTGCTGAAATCCAGAGAGCCACGTTGCCCAGAAGGAGAAGAAGAAGAAGGGGGGGGGGGGAAGCCCAGAAAATCCAGACTCTACGTGACCTGACTTACTTATTTCCCAGGAAACTGCATGAGAGAAAAATCAATCATTCATGCTACCGTGGCTACCACACAGAATGGGCTGAAGGAGTTGACAGTGGGCAAAAAACCAAAGCGGCCAGCGGAGGTAAGTGGGCGGCAGGGACTGGGGGGGGGGGGGTGGTGAGATGCCAAGGGCCCCGGCTCGCGCCCTCCGCGTACCCGCTGGGAGGAGGGCGGGGGCGGGGCCCTGGCCGGAGGCTGGGAAGCAGGAGGGGGTGGGGGAAGGTGGGGGGGGTGGGTAGCAGGCGGGACAGCCGTGGCCGCGCACTTACCGGGGCTGTTGGCCTCCCCTTCGAGGACGTGCAGCTCGGCGCAGTCGGCCAGCGAGTGCTCCAGGCAGAGCTGAAGGAAGCGGGCCTGGGTCTGGCTCACGCGCTTAAGCAGCGACAGCAGCGCAACAGTCTGCTCGCACTCGTTCCAGCCCTTAAACCAGCCCGCCAGCACCCCGACCTGGTCGCGAAACATCATGGTTAGGGGGCGGCCCTCGATCTACGAAGCCCCCTCGGCGCCCCAGCCCGCCCCGCCCGCCCCAAAGTTTGGCGGAGCCGCAGCCCCGCGGCCGCCGGAGACGCGTTCCCGTTCCAAGGTGGCTCTGGTGCCCGGACGCTGCAGGTATGGCCTCGGCTCCTGCCTCTGTCGTCTGGTTTCGGTTACGTTCCGGTGGTTCTGGCTGATTTCCCCAGAGATGATGACAGACAGTGGCACGGAAATGTTTCTTTTTTAAAAAATAACGATTAAAAAAATTCCCCACAAGGCACACAAACTGAAAGAATGCTCTCTTTCCCCCCCTTCTCGCAGCTTCGGGATGGTGATTTCCGGCGTCCCGGGGTCTCTTCCCCGCTGGGCGGCAGCTCGGACCCTTCACACCCGCATTCCCGAGCGGCGATCACCACTGGAAGGAGAGAAAGGCTGCAGTGAGTCCTCGGCCAGGGAGAGAGCGCGCCCCCGGGAAACGAGTGCATCAGAAGGGGCGGGGGGGGCGCCCCGCGGGGGGCTGGTCCCCCCAAATTCCGGCAGACCCCCTCCGCACCCGGATGCGCGAGAGGAGCTATTCCCGTTCTGGGAATGGCCAGAAGGCTTCTTCCCAGGTGCTTGAGGAGACCCCACGGCTTCCTGTTGCTGCCGCCGCCAACCGCTGGTGCTCCCCACACACCCCACCCGGGGTGGCCTCGAGGGCTGAGCCTGCAAAGGCCAGCACCAGCAACAGATCCTCGCGCGGAAAACTTGCAATGCGGCTGGGAAGGGGCGCGGGGGTGGGGGTGGGGGCTAATGCAAAACAGAGGCGGAGGGAGCAGCAGCCCGAGTTCCTTCCTCCTCCTTCTCTACCTCCTCCTCCTCCTCCTTCTCTTCCTCCTCCTCCTCCTCCTCCTTCTCTACCTCCTCCTCCTCCTCCTCCTTCTTCTCTACCTCCTCCTCTACCACCTCCTCCTCTTCTCCTCCTCCTCCACCTCCCGGAGAAGCAGCCGAGCGGCTGCAGCTCCATCTACAGCAACAGCCAGCATCTCCACCGCCAGGCGCCCCTCTGGATTTAGGCCGTGAGCAGCCGCGGCAGCAGCTCCAGACAAAAATAAACTCCCCACCCAAAGCTCGGAGCCCAGCGGGCGGAGGCGCAGCCGGAGCCCCGGGTCCCCCGCGCCGCGCCGTGCCGTGCCGCGCCGCTCCAGCCCATCCGGAGGTCTCCAAGGGCCTGCTTTGCCCAGAGCGATCAGATGTGTGCGTGCGTGTGCGTTTGTGTGTACGAGCCTGTGCGCTTTAGGCATTCTGCCCTGACTGCCACCGCCTACGGGCGGGTCCCGCCGGCCCAGCGCCTCGCCCGCGCTTCCCAGGCCGGAGACTGCACGGCCCCCGGCGCGCACCAAGCGCGGAGACCGCCTGAGTCCGAAACACTGTTTCCCCCGGCGGGCTGGGCGGCTCCGCGGAGACTGCGGCTCCACGCCGCCCGCACACGCCCCCCAACGACCGCAAAGAAGAAAGTTCAGCTTCGGGGGGCTCCCCCACTCTTATCCCTGTCCGGGTGGCCGCCAGCGGCGGAGAGAGGAGCCCAGCGGCTCAGCCCTCGAGGGGCCAGCATCCCTCTTCCCGCCTCCCAGAAGTTCTCGAGCAGAGGGGTTGGTCTCTCGGGAAGGGGACCCAGTGGCCGGCAGATCCCCTTCCCGGGGTCGGAAGGGTGGAGGCGCTCACCTCGGCGCGGCTCATCCCGGCGGCTCGGGGCCCCACGCGTGGGTCGGGGGCCGCGGCGGTTCTCAGAGAGGTTGCGGGCTCCCGGAGCGCGGGCCGCGGGCCATGCCGTCGGGGCGGGCGGCGCTGAGAGAGTGCGGCGCTGCGGGTCCGGGCCGCCGCCGCCGCCGCTGCTGCTGCCTCCAGTGTCGGCTCGCGGAGGACTGAGCCGCCGGAGCCGGAGCTCCCCACATGCTACTGATTAACATACACCATTACATCATGGGCTTGGCAGGGAGCGCCCGAGAGGGGGGAGAGGAACCCGGGCGGCGGCGGCGGCACGCGGGGGGGAGTCGGGGGGAGGATCCCCGGACCCGGCCGGCGACGGGGGTGGGGGGGGCGGATTCCTAAGTGGGGACCAGAAAAGGGGAGGAGAGCAGAGAGGGAGGAGCCGGATGGCGCAGAGGGGTCGGGTTGGAAGAACCGCCCGGCGGAGGGAAGAAGTTTGGGGAAGGGGAGGGGTCCGAGTGAATTCCTCCCCTGGCCGCCAGCGAGTCCTGGAGAGGTCAGGGCCCTAGAGCCGCGGGCGTGCTGGCCATAGAGGACCCGAAGGGCACTTGAGAGGGGGCGGTGCTGCCACCGGCTGCTCGTCCTTGGGAATGTGGTTCGCCGACTCGGGTGACCCCTGGGTCCCATTGGGGCCCGGGGGTAGCAGATCGGTTTGGCCCGCGGGAGGTGGAGAGCTGGGGTCACTGCCGCTGGGCGGGGAGCGGGGGAGGGGGTTGGTAGTGAAGGGGGCGTGGGCGGGTTCCGAGGGTCGCAGAGCAAAGCGAAGGAAACCGAGGGGCGGTACGCAGGGCTGGACGTGCGTGGGTGTCGGGCTCCTTGTGGCCCTGGTCCCAGCGGCGCGAGAAGTGCCCGGCCTGATCACCCCTCACCCGGCTCTGGCCTTTGCTGCCCTTTGCTCTTGTCCGCGGCCTCGCGGGAGACCCGGCGCCCCTCTCGGGCCTCGCTCTCCCTGGGGAAGCCTCCCGCCTTCTGGGGCCGGCTTGGGAGCTGTGCCTGGCGCACGGGCTGTGGCCGCGGACCCGGAGTGGGGAAGAGCGCCGCCCGGGCGGCAGGAAGGAGAGCGAGGCCACCTGTCAGCGCGTCCGAGTCGCGTGGCTGGGCAGTTTACCTGGACCTGGACAGTGCGCCAGGCCGACGCCGGGCTTGGGTCAGAGGTCCACGCGTGAGGGAGAGAATAGGGGGGCGCGGCGCGGGTCAGAGAGGCACCGGGTGGGCTGCACGAGTGCTGCCGGATTGTCTGGAAAGTAGAGGATGGCTTTAAAAAAAAAAAACCCCTAAACCCTAAAAATCGCTGTACCTTCTATTATCAGGTGAATATTCACGGGGGGGACTTGATGGCCTAATCCAGCTCTCTCCGTGTTTTCGATGAAACACTGAGCCCTTGAACATTTTCTTCTGTGACTTGAAGCTTTGTTTATAAAAGAATACTTCTGAGAAATCAGTGAAAGGCGCGCTTCAGCCTCAGCCTTCCCTACTCTCGCTAACACAATATTTTTGTAGAGAAAGTATTCGAGATATTATCCCACTAATTCACATTTCCGTTTTTCAACTCCAGCATATGCCACTGGAATTTCAGTCCTGCTTTCTTTCTTAAAACCTAGCTTCTGCACCGTTTACTTCGTGTCAGACATGGGACAACCCGTATCTGTTGGAAGTATTCAGAGGTCTTGTGGAACTACAAAAGTTTAGGTGTTACCATTAAAATAGGGTATGCGAATAATTTTTCAAGCTCATTATTAACTAACCAGGAAAGACATCTGCATAATTTAATGAATCTTTTCCCTAAAATCGAGAATTCTAAAGTCAGTGTTTTATTTTTGTTTTGTTTTGTTATTAGGCAGAAAATCTTGTCGGCATTTGCTCCGAGACATTGCCATCTATTAGCTAGTCCTTAGTAATAACTTGGGTCAGGAAATGGGGAGGAGGATTAGAGCCATCTACCCTGGTGTACATATACCTTGCTATCAGTGGCAGCAGAAGTTCAAGTTGGGCATCTGAGGCTTTTGAAATCAACAAGGGTGATTCTTTTTTTTTTTTTTTTTTTTTTTGAAGTGAAAGAAAAAGAAAAGAAAAACGTGAAAGAAACCTCAGTTTCACTAACTTATTTATTGTCACCTGCAGGTTCCTGAAGGAATAGTAAAATTAAAAAACAAAAACAAAACCAACAAACCTTGAGGCAAATGTTTAAGAATTCTACTGAAGTCTACTACTTTCTACTGAAGAAAGAAAACACTGCCACCTACTGGAAAAATGTAGCCTGACACCAAGCTTTAACCTAAAAAATGATCTTGATTTAGCTAATTTTTTAGCTATTTTTGAGAAATACAAAGATAAGCATAACTGAGTTGCTAGTCCCCCTTGTTTGGTGGGTTCACAATCCTTGTGATTTCCCTTGCCTTTTGTCCTTTTTCTCTGATAATAAAGGGAGTATAGATAAAACCCAGTGATGCTGCCTCATTATTCTAAGGAGTGAAGTCAAGACTGAAGGAAGGAAAGTAATACTAACAGTTAAATATATGTTTTTGTATTAAATGTGGAATTTTCTCATATGAACCTTTATCCAGCCTTTATGGATAATGATGCAGTGGCTTGGGACGCCTGGGTGGCTCAGTCAAGTGTCTGGCTTTGACTCGGGTCGTGATTCTAGGGTCCAGGGATGGAGCCCTATGTTGGGCTTCTTGCTCAGTGGGGAGCTTGGTTCTTTCTCTGCCTGCCATTCCCCTGCTTGTGCTCTCTTAGAAAAGGAATGAAAATATGGGTTAAGAGAGATTATTAATATGTCTGTGTTCACTATTTTTCTATTTATTCCTACCTATTGTTCACCTACTTTGTTCCAGGCACTGCATTAGGCAGTGAGTAAACAGCACAAGTACTAAGTCTATAATGATGTTCCAATCAAGAGAGTCTCTGTAAATTAACATTCTTTGAACACTCTTTTGCTTTTCTCCTTCCTAGAATCTGGGAAGGGAAGAAATTGGTGTTTTCTCAGTGAATAATAATACTTTTGATCAAATAATTCATGTTCAAATATTTCAAAGATAAATAAATCATTGCTTAAGAAAATGTCTAGGTATTGGGGTGTCCGGGCAACTCTGTTGGTTTTGCATCTGCCTTCAGCTCAGGACATGATCCTTCCTCTCCCTCTGCAGCTCCCCCTGCTTGTGCTCTCCCTCTCTTTCTCTATCAAATAAAAAACAAAATTTTGGAAAAAAAGATGTCTAGGTATTGTTTGCATCAATAAGATATCTCCAGAAGCCCATGTTTATAGATTCTAAATTCACATTTCTTCTAGTAGTAATAAGATAAAACAAGAAAAAGAAGTGCATTAGTTATAGAGACATTAGAACAAGTCATCTTTAACTATTTGCTGTATGAATTAGCAAAACTATTAAAATCTCCACATAAAGGCAAAAGACAATGAAGAGTTAACATTCAGTCATTTAATATATGTGTATTGAGTATTTATTCTGTGTCAGGTCCTCAAGATACAATATTGAAGATAGATGGTGTTTTCTATCTAACATAAAAGACTATATATGTGTGTGTGCATATATATGTGTATATATGTATATATATATAAAATATTTGTATTTAATATATAAATATAGTATACTTAATTTATAAGGAAAATGTAATAACAAATAAATAGTAATAAATAATAAAATAAATAATTTAAAATGCTGAAAGAAATAAAATTTCATATATCCTCTATATATTAAAATATATTTTATTGCATTTATGCATAGGAAAAGGAAAAGATTTCCACCAAAATTATACCTACTCATCATTTTCCCTGGATGGTAGAATTACTGAGAATTATTACCTTGTTGCTCTATATTTTCTAATTTTTCTACCGTATGTACTAAAATTGCAACAAAACGAAACACTGCATAAGCTCAGGACCACTGATCAAACTTACATTCAGCAAGTATCTTTAAAACACACACACACACTGTAGGGGCGCCTGGATGGCTCAGTGTGTTAAAGCCCATGTCTTCGGCTCATGTCATGATCTCAGGGTCCTGGGATCAAGGCAGTGTGGAGCTCTCTGCTCAGCAGGGAGCCTGCTTCCCTTCCTCTCTCTCCCTGCCTCTCTGCCTACTTGTGAGCTCTGTCTGTCAAATAAACAAATAAAATCTTTAAAAAAAAAAAAAACTGCACTATAAAAATTGGGTCTTCAACTCCCAGTAATTGTTTAAGGGTCTGTTTGCTTCTTCCTGGGATCCTGTTCCAGCCTCATTACTAAATCTCTGGGCTTCAACTCTAGTCTTTCCAGGTCCGGTTCAGACACTTCCTGTGGTTTCTGAATCAACATTGAATATGTTCCAGGCTCTTTGGCCTGAAATACAAAGACTCCAGCATTTGGCCACTATCTGCTGCTCTGGACTTTACTCCCGAGTTTCATTCACTGATTCATTCAACAAGAAGTGTTTATTGAGTATAAATCGCTGTGCTGGGCAAATAGAGGATACAAAGGTAGGAGGAAGGCACGCTGTCTTCAACCTCTAGTGAAGGACACAAATTACGTGCACGCACACACTTCACTACAAGGTATGATATGCAGTAGGTATAGGCGAAGGCCTCACACGGTGTTGAATGAGACCGTGGAGGCAGAAATTTTTCCAGAAAATTCAGAAAGGCACCGTTCAGCTGGTGCTTTTTGAGTTGGTGCTCATTGGATGAGTAGTTTGAACAGAGATGGGTACAATTTTAAATGCTGACAGCATCTGGTGGGAGCAAGGATGTATGAGGCCTTGTACTAGTAAAGTGTCTTGAGAACTCCATGTTTCTATACTTTTAGTCCACACTTCTTCTAGCAGCAATAAGATTAAACAAGGAGAAGAAATGCAGACCTTTCCAGACTGTTAGTGGCATTGTACTTGTGGAAAGCGATCCAACAGTAACTACTTAATGAGGCATATCCCTTAACCCAACAATCTCATTCTTAAGAATCTATCCTACTGAAGTTAAAGCATTATTACTACAAGGAATACGAAAATATACAAGAATGTTAATACAAGAATGTGAATTTTAGCATCATTTATGAAACAAAACACTAGACTGCTTATCTGTAGAGGAATGTGTGAATAAATTATCAAAACTCCGTACTATAAATCTTTCACAGCTATTTTTTAAAATGAGTTATAGTTGGAAAAAGTCTATCAGAGATAGGATGGATTGGGGCGCCTGGGTGGCTCAGTGGGTTAAGCCTCTGCCTTCAGCTCAGGTCATGATCTCAGGGTTCTGGGACTGAGCCCCGCATCGGGCCCTCTGCTTGCCTCTCTGCCTACTTGTGATTTCTCTCTTTGTCAAATAAATAAATGAGGGGCTCCTGGGGTGGCTCAGTGGGTTAAAGCCTCTGCCTTCGGCTCAGGTCATGATCCCAGGTCCTGGGATCAAGCCCCACATCGGGCTCTCTGCCTGCTTCCTCCTCTCTCTCTGCCTGCCTCTCTGCCTACTTGTGATCTCTGTCTGTCAAATAAATAAATAAAATCTTTAAAATAAATAAATAAATGAAATCTTAAAAAAAAAGAAAGAGGATGGATTGATGGATAGAGGGATACATAGGTAAAGTAACGTGTGATAAATATGAGAAAATGTTAATTGTAGAATCTAGAGTGTATAGGTGTTTAACATTCAATTCTTCTAACTTTTTTGTATGTTCATGTTAAAACAAATTGTTGGGAATCAAAATGATAATTCAAATTTCATGTATTGGCCTAGACATAAGCTTTTTAAAAGTGTGGAATAATGTCTATGTTATGAACCTTGTGCATCAGAATCACCTGTAGCATATTTTAAAATGCAGATCTCTGAGTTTCCCTGCAGATGTCATGAATCAGAATCTTAAAACTTCAAGTTCCTATGTGAGTCTCAATTACAGTGCTCACTAAGCTTCTGTTGGCACAAGATGAATCTGGACTGTTTAGTAACATAACAAGATTCCGAGGCCCCTTGCCTGATAATTCTGATTGATTTGGGCTGCGGACTTGAGAATCTATATATTTGGGAAACGTTCTATGTTATCCTGTGATTGGATTAGTTTGGAAAACACTGAGTCAGAAAATTCTGAAGAGCCTCACGATAGAGTTTCCTAAACACACTTGGTAAGAATCACCTGGGCTGTTGCTATGAGAAAGCATGCATATTTGCAGCTCTCACCAAAACCTCCTAAACAGAATTTTCTGCGGTGGGCCTAGAAGGCCATATTTTCAATCAAGAGCCTCTGTTGATTCCTTTTTATTTTTTTTAAGATTTTATTTATTTATTTGACAGAGAGAGCGAGAGAGGGAACACAAGCAGGGGGAGTGGGAGTGGGAGAGGGAGAAGCAGGCTTCCCACTGAGCAGGGAGCCTGAAGCAGGGCTTGATCCCAGGACCCCAGGATCATGACCAGAGCCAAAGGCAGATGCATAACCACTGAGCCACCCAGACGCCCCGCCTCTGTTGATTCTTGAGACCAGACAAGTTTCGGGACAAGGCGGGGGAGGGTATCAACACACAAGTGTGCAAAACCATCTGGGTAAGAATGGCCCGTTGAAATAACGAGGTCAGCCACAGAAGCAGTCAGAGAAGAGGGCCCATGAAAACTCTCTCTAGAAGAAAGACAGCACCCAGGGTCCCTATGTATCTCAGTTGGTTAAGAATCTGACTATGGCTTGGGTCATGATCTCAGGGTTGTGGGATCAAGTCCCACATTAGGCTCCCTGCTCAGTGGAGAGCCTGCTTCTCTCTCTCCCTCTGCTGTTCCCCCTGCTTGTGTTCCCTCTCTCTCTCTCTATCAAATAAAGAAATAAAATCTTTAAAAAAGATTTTTTTTTTTTTTTTTTTAGAAAGATAGCCCCTTTCTCTTCTTGGTCACTCAGGGACATCTCTAAGCATTCTAATCGCCACATTCCAGTGCCAAGAATCTGATTAGAGCCTGTCTTCCCACACGGAGTACTTACAGATGAAAACGTGCTCTGGGAGTGCGCGTGCAGATTTTTGGTGCCCTTGAAAGTCAAAGATCTCACTGTAAATTAATACCCAGTCATACTAGATGTATGCAAAAATCTCACAAATGTGCTCAATATATGTCAACCCCTGGAAGATGGAACAATTTTTTTTTTCTTTAGTCTGCAAAAAGGAAAGCCCTGATGAATTTGTAAGGTAAGGCTGTCCCTTTCAATGTTTCTGGGGAATACCCAGGCATCACGCTTCAAGCCAACTTCACACTCTGCTTTCCTGTGAACTTCCAGCGTATTTAGACAAAGAGGAATATCTGTCACTGAAATAAGGTTGTTAAGAGCCCTGGACTGGACTCTCAGCCAGACACCCTGGAAATTCGTCCTGCCGGATCTCGCAGGCTGCCCCGCTTTACCCCATTTCATGTCCCAGCACCCCCCGCCCCCCGCCCGCCTCCCACCCCGCCTAGGTTCACTTCCTCAAATGGGCCAAGCTCATTCTCTTCTGGAGGACTTTGCGCTTACTATTCCTGGAGAACTATGTCTTTCTGGCTTCTCGTCCAGCACTTCAAAAGCCTGGCTCCTCCCTTGGCTCAAATGTCACCTTCTTAGAGAGGTCTTTTCAGACCACGCTATCTAACTAAAGTTCTGGTTTTTTCCTTCCCGGATCAGGAACCACCAGGGAGACTGTAGTGCTCAGTTACTGGTTTTCTGCTTCTTTCTCTCTCTCCACTCACCGGATTGTAAGCCACACAAGCTCAGGGACTGGCTCAGGACACTCACTATCTTCCGGGATCCATCCCACAGAAGTGCACGGTCAATATTTGTGAGTGCAATGAATGAGTCTCGGTGTCCCATCCTGTACGTACGTACCCTTGAACTGCGTTTCGAGATCCAGCCCACGAGCATGTTTTTACCTAAACTGCGGCAAAACGAGAGTAGCAAGAACAACGTTTTTTCACTGTTCGAAAGGTATTCAACTCAAAGGGCTTCACTCTGAGATTATGTTCTTCGTGCATTGGGGGGTATTAAAGTATCTTATATTAAATGATGGTGGTAGTAAGGAGTATTTCACTATTAATGTCTTAGGTGGAGAGATTTTAAAAATGGGGGGGGGGACTTTAGTTGGTCTGCTAGTTTTTCTGGCCCATGAAATTCAGAAGTCTCAAGTCCGAGGTCACATCACTCCCTCCAAGCGGCTATTTCCATGACCTGGGGTGGCCGCTGGCATGGATGATTATTATCGGCTTTCTTCAAGTCCTCCGTTCGTGTCTCTGTGACTTGCACATGCGGCAACCACGGACAGGCACTGGTCAGCTCTCCCCCGAAGGGTCTGCCCCAGGATGGTGTGGCCGACCCCAGCTGCCACCTCTTTGCTCGGGGGCACACTGTCCACTTTGTAGGGACTTTCTCAGAAGTGTGCTGTGGTCTGAGGCCCTTCCTCTCACTCCTTCCTCCCTCTCTGCTTTCACCATCCTCATCTGCAGGCTCTCCCTGCCCAGTCCTGCTCCCTCCCCATGGAACCTTCAGGAGCATTTCCTCCCAATAAATGGCTTACACATCTAATGTTATCTTCTTGAAGGACCTGCCTAAAAGACAACCTATCCACTGGCTTAAAGTGACCCTGGGGATCACACAAGGGATTCCAAATGTGATCTGACCAACTGTGCAACCAGGGATAGGTGACAATCTTATTTCACCCTCTATAAAATGGAGAAAATACAGGGCTGTTGTGAGACGTGAGTGAATTACACATGCACTGCCTCCCAGTGCCTTTCAGTAATGGCAATGGCCTGTCCCCCACTCTCCCTCGCCCTGAGGATATGGAAATGCCTGTTCAAACGCTGTTCTGATCTACGAAGAAGTGTTTCACAGGTTCAAGGGAAAAGTGAACCAAAGTGTAGATTCTTTGAAAGTTGTACATTTGAAAGAGCCTAAATGAAGGTCTCCTAGGGTAATTAGTGTGTAGTATCAGATGATCACATGTAAAATGAGCTCTGGTGCAAACTCCAGCTTCCAAAGAGCAGATGTTCGGGCTGTCGTCTGGGTGGAATGGGGTTTAGCTGAGCTAGAAACGTCACTGGCAGGTGGCAGAACCATTTCCTGGTGGAAGGAGACAAGTGCAGGTGCTTCTCTGTCCACTGTCCTCAGGAAAGGAGCAGAAGCACTGATAGGCATGCTGGTGAGAGCAGGCTGTTTGGGTGGAGATGCAGAGAAGGAATGGACGATGAAAAGACTGGACTTAGGCCAGGACTGATTCTGATTTAATTCTGATTTAAACTGTCTGCATCAGACAGAACTCTGCATTTCCCACTGGGGTCTAGGGTGCTTCCTGGAAAGCAGACACAGCTCTGGTAAAGTAGCTTCTGCATGAAAAATACTATTTAGGGGCACCTGACTAGCTCAGTCGTGGAAGCATGCAACTCTTGGTCTCGGGGTGCTGAGGTCAAGTCCCACATCGAGCAGACAGCTTACTTAAAAAAATATATTATTTACACACAATTGCAATGCTGACTCTCAGAGGTTCATTAGGAGGTCTGACATAACCGACCCATTAGGAAGTACTTGATAAATAGTAATTTTCCTTATTTCTGTGCCCAGGTTAGAGTGTGTTTGTTTGGCTACTTTACATCTTAGGGCTGCCTCGCACGGAGACATGCTTGGTTCACTCTTCAAAGACATGCTCTCTCAAAATCCATGTTATAGGCCTAGGACAGGATTGCCAGGGCTTGAGTCAGGATTGGAGGGGATAAAGAGAGAGATGTGGAGGAAGGAACCACAGAACTGGTGACAGATGGAACGTGGGAAGGCTAAATCAGGAGTCAGGTTTGCTAAGATAGCAAGTGACAGGCAAGCCAGGGAAGGCCCAGGAGCCATGCATGGCCTGGGAGACTACACTTGAGTTCAGCTCTCATCAGAAGAATGCTCTGAAACATCTGTGTTGTCAGGGGCACACATGCGGATAGAAAGCCCGAGTTCTGTGAGCCCAGGGCAGAGTGGGGATTGCCTGGACCAGCTTCCCACATCTCAACCGGGCTGTGTGGGCCTTGGGGAAGGAAGGTAGACTCTTGAGAAATCAGGTTTTGCTTTTCATTAGGGCTCTTAATTCTCTCAGGACAATTTTCAAATTCTGTTCAGTTCCTCCATTTAAAGACTTCTTCCCAGGGTGCCTGGGTGGCTCAGTGAGTTAAGCCTCTGCCTTTAGCCCAGGTCATGATCTCAGGGTCCTGGGATCGAGCCCCGCATCAGGCTCTCTGCTCAGTGGGGAAACTGATTCCCTCTCTCGCTCTGCCTGCCTCTCTGCCTACTTGTGATCTCTCTCTCTGTCAAATAAATAAATAAAATCTTTTAAAAAAATTAAAAAATAAAGACTTCTTCCCCCGCCAAAAAAGACTTCTTAAACCGTTTTAGGTAAATAGAATGCCACTATCCAAAGCTCCTGACAAATAGTTATGATTAGTTATTGTTCAGGAGTCCAACTGGAATGTGAACTGGACAAGTCTGTTGAATCCAGGAAGAAAATGGCTTTTTAAAAAAATTGTGGTAAAATACAGGTGGTGGGTATTATAGAGGGCACAGCTTGCATGGAGCACTGGGTGTGGTGAAAAAAAAAATGAATACTGTTTTTCTGAAAATAAATAAATTGGAAAAAAATTGTGGTAAAATATATAAACAAAACATTAAATTTACCCTTTTTGTCAACAATTCTGAAGTGTGAAATTCAGTGGCCTTAAGCACATTCACGCTGTACAGCAAATCACCACTATTTCTGGAACTCTTCATCCTCCCAAACTGAAATCCTGTACCCATCAAAAAAAACAACTGCCACCGCCCCCCTCCCCTGCCCCATTCCCTCCCAGTTCCCTTAGCCCTTGCTAACCAGTATCTATTCTCTGTGTCTACAATTCATTTCTAGGGACCTCATAGAAGTGGCATCATACAGTGTTGTCCTTTCATGTCTGTGTTCTCTCACTTAGTGTGATGCTCTCAAAACTCATCCATATTGTGGTATGTGTCAGCATTTCATTCCTCCTTAAGACTGAAGAAAGAGGGGCGCCTGGGGGGCTCAGTGGGTTAAAGCCTCTGACTTTGGCTCAGGTCATGATCTCAGGGTCCTGGGATCGAGCCCCGCATTGGGCTCTCCTCTCAGCGGGGAGCCTGCTTCCTCCTCTCTCTCTGTCTACCTCTCTGTCTATTTGTGGTCTTTCAAATAAATAAATAAAAATCTTTTTAAAAAAATGACTGAAGAAAGAGTCTATAAAGAAAGCTTTTGAAACAGCTTTCTCTAAGATGGAGTTAGATAAGAGGGGGTTAACTCTGATTTTTAGAACTTAGTCAGGAACACTACATTTTTTACTGATTTCCAAACAATATAATTCAAACCAATTAACTAGTACAGTTATTTAAATAAAATATAAATGCTAGCAAATGAACCACAGTTTCAAACACAAACGCAGATGGAGTCACACTTTTTTTAAAAATAGACAAGTGTGTGAAGTATTAATTATAGTTTTTTTACAGTAAAACATCGCACAAGGTGTCATAGGTAAATTTTCAAATAAATATAGTCAGAAGGTTAAATGTAGGCATTGCAAAATTACTTCCATTTACAGGATTTATATAGGTCAGAATTTAAAAATGGGAGGGATTTTGGAGGGATTACTTGTTCCAGATTGGCATAAGAGAGTAAAAATCAGGGGCACCTGGGTGGCTCAGTCATTAAGCATCTGTCTTTGCCTCTGGTCATGATCCCAGGGTCCTGGGATCAAGCCCCTCACTGGGCTCCCTGCTCAGTGGGAAGTCTACTTCTCCCTCTCCCACTCCCCCTGCTTGTGTTCCCTCTCTCCCTGTGTCTCTCTGTGTCAAATAAATAAAATCTTAAAAAAAAAAAAAGATTTATTTATTTTGGCAGGTGGGGAGAGGGTCATGGAGAGAGAAAATCTTGAGCAGACTCCCCCTGAGTGGGGATACCCATGCAAGGCTTCATCTCACGACCCTCCGTGGAAACTGGAAGTCAGATGCTTAACCAACTGAGCCACCAAGGCGCCCCTCGGATCACATTTCTACAATCTATTCAAAGATCAGGCTCTCCCTTCCCCAATATTCTTTTTAAAATTTATCTAATATTATGTTTGTTTATAGATTTTGTGATACTTGTGGTATTAGTCAGCTTTGTTATATTTGTAATTTGTTATACTTTCCCCCAGTACTTTTTGCAGCAATCTCTGTAGGATGAGAAGATCCCGCTGTTGCTGGCACCAACAAGCACTCTTGCACGGGATATGCTAGGTTAAATATTGATGAATCCCACATTTTCCACACCCTCAGAATGTTCCCAGTCAGAAAAGCTACGAGAAACGGCCTGGTTACATATTTAAATTTTCTTGCAAGATTTTTCAAAGCCTTTATTGAGCTAATGTTCATTAAGCCTCTTCTGGAGAGTATAGTGTAGGCAGGGCAGGCCCTAAATTTACTTGAGCCCGGAACCCATTCTTCATAGCGTAGTCTTGTCATATAGTATTGCCTGGACTATGTTTTAGGAAATGCATAGCTCTGATAATAGGCTTGAGAAAAGCAATAAAAGTGATGAAAGAATTTTTAAATTGTATCTACAGTTCAGTGATGGAAAACCATGAGTTTTTCAGACGACGTAGGAAGGCAACTAGTGACTGAGAGTACAAGCTTCAGGCAAAATAAGAGACTGCAAAACTGAATTCAAATCCCCACTCTACCATCAAGTAGCTGTGTAATGGGGGCTATTTAGCCTGTGGGTCTCAGTTTCCTGTCTACCTCAGTAAATTGAGCCAGGATTACGGGAGATAATATCTAATTGTGTCAATTAGAGTATACCCAGGAGACAAAAACCACAACAATCATTTTATCAGAGATTATTAATAATAAAGAGTCATTAACTGAAAAGTCGAAAGGAAAACATGAAGGTATTTCAGAGGTAGCAACAGCAGAGAGCAGCTCTCTTCCCCAGGGCTGGAGAAACAAAGTAAAGAAGGTGGAATTATAAAACCTGGGGCATTTGGAGGTTGAGGGGTTCGTGGCTCCCAGAGCTGAACTTCTCAGACCGCTGAGGATGGGGTGCCGCTGGGCTGGGGCTGGTGTCCTGAGTGGGGAGGCGAGGAAGCAGGTTCGGCAAATGTCGGAAGAACGGCCCGGGGAGGCGGGGGTTCAGCGGCTTCTCCTGGAACCAAACACCCCTGCCAGGTAAACTGACCGTAATGCTCCCAGTAATAGGAAGCCCACAGGAAAGAGACAGCAAGGAGCAAAACTTTTCTTCCTCTTATCTGCCAGTCTCCCTCTGTTGGTCTGATTTGCAAAGCTCTGTAGGCAGCCCACTGGGGAAGCATGAATGTGGTCCCCAGAGCCTTACCCCAGCATCACAAAGCAGAGAATGGAAGGGAAGGGTGGGTCTGGAGATTAGAGGCAAAAGCTTCATCCCCCACCCTCGTCCCTGCACAAACCACAAAGTGATTAGGTCATGGAAACTAGACAACAGCTCTTTCTGCTCCTCCTAATCTGACTAGTTGACTCACTCCTGTACCTGGGACAAATTTGCAGGATTTCTGTAGGACGTGGCTATGATAAACACAGATGAGATTAAATGTTTGGGGCGCCTGGGTGGCTCAGTGGGTTGGGCCGCTGCCTTCAGCTCAGGCCATGATCTCAGGGTCCTGGGATCGAGTCCCGCATCGGGCTCTCTGCTCAGCGGGGGGCCTGCTTCCCTCTCTCTCTCTCTCTGCCTGCCTCTCTGCCTACTTGTGATCTCTATCTGTCAAATAAATAAATAAAACCTTTAAAAAAAAAAATGCTAGAGGTTCAACCAATTACATGAAACAAACAAGGTAGGCGTAATGTCGCACCTGAAACTTAAAATGTCTAAAATGGAACTCTGGGTTTTGCACAGCCCCTTCCCCAAACCCATTCCCCCTTTGCCTTTTAAAAGTGCAATTTGAACGAGGTCACCTCCCTATTTGACTCTATTATCTTCCCACTGCACCGAAGACAGTCCTAGATCGTGCCGTGGCTGATAAGGCCTGTCCTCTTTCCAACCCCACCCACGTGGCTCCTCCTTGTTTATTCAGTGCCGGTCACACAAACCTTCTCTCCGTTCCTCTTCCAACAAACACCCAAGCTCTTTTTCACTTTGAGCCATCGCACTTTTCATTTCTTCCATCCAAGTGTCAGACTTCCCACCACCACCAGGACCACCACCAGATGACTAGTCTCGTATCAGTCTCTGGGGCTTCTATCTTGACCTCTTCCTTCCCAACAACACACCAGTTCATTCTCCACATTCAGCCAGCTAGCTTTTTTATTATTTTTTTAAATAAAGAGCAGCTCATATAAGGTCACCTTCGTGCTTCAACTCTCTAGTGTTTTCCCATTGTTTTTTTTTTTATTTTTTTTTATAGGTTATTTATTTGATAGAGAGAGATCACAAGTAGGCAGAGAGGCAGGGATAGAGAGAGAAGGGGGAAGCAGGCTCCCTGCTGAGCAGGGAGCCCAACATGGGGCTCGATCCCAGGACCCTGAGATCATGACCTGAGCTGAAGGCAGAGGCTTAAACCACTGAGCCACCCAGGCGCCCCCCCATTGTTGTTTTTAATAAAACGAATCAAATCACTTCTGATTAAAACCCTTCAATGACTCCTCTTTATTTTGTGATAAAGCTTAACTCTTACCAACCCCTTCCTGATCTTTCCTTAGTTAATCCAATGATACCCACTCTTGCCACTTCTGCTCAACATTTTGTGAAGCTTTTTCTGTACATATTAAGATGATCTTATGGTTTTTATCCCTCCTTGTGTTAATGTGGTATCACAATCATTGATTTGCATGTTGAAACATCCTTACATCCCTTGAATAAATTTCATTTGATCATGGTGGATGATTGTTTTATGTGTTGTTGAATTCAGTTTGCTAGTATGTTTCGAGGATTTCTACATGAGAAAGAATGTAGTTGAAACCTCTTCCTCAAAACAGATATAAAATTGTGGAGGCCGAGAAAAATTAAGGCCATCCCACCTCAGGGTTAGCCTTAGCATAAGTACAGCCATCTCAGACCCCTGTGCCCAAGGGCTGAACTTTCCCCTACTTTACTTTAGTTCCAGAGACCCCCACCCTGCTTTAATAACAGGAAGCCCCACCCTGCTTTTTTAACAGGAACCCATAAATACCCCTGCCTTAACTAAGCTCGGGGTCCAAGTCCCTACTCTGCTGTGCCGGTTGGGCCCAAGCTTAAGCTTGTCGAATAAACCCTCGTGTGATTGCATTGGTGCTTGGCTCCTTGGTGGTCTCTCAGACAGAAAAACTCGGGCATAACAAAAATTTCACTCAAAATTATTCATCGACCTAAATGATAAAACCCTTGGGAGAAAATACTGCAATCATAACTTAGGCCAAGTCTTCTTAGATATGACACCAAAAGTACAAGCAATAAGAGGAGCAAATAGATACACTAGACTTCATCAAAGTTAAAAACTTCTGTGCTTTAAAGGACACCATTAAAAAAGTGAAAAGACAAATCAAAGGATGGGAAAATACTTAAAAATCATATTCCTGGTAAAAGACTTATATCTAGAATATAAGCCCCTACAAGCCAAAAATAAAAAGTCAACCCAATGGGCAAAAGATCTGAATAGGTATACAAATGACTAATAAACACATGAAAAGATGCCCAACATCACTGAGCCATTAGGAAAATGCAAATCAAAACCACAATAATACTGTGTATGGTGGTTGTCTGGGGCTGGAGTGAGGCAGGTAGAGTTTATTGAGTATAGAGTTTCGGTTTAACAAAATAAAAAAGTTCTGGAGATTTGGTGCACAAGAATGTAAATATTCTTAACACTACCAAACTCTACATTTAAAAATGGTTAGGTTGATAAATGTAATATTGTATACATTTTAACCACAACTTTTAAAGTTTAAATTATTCTTAAAACCCCCTAATTAGGGGCGCCCGAGTGGCTCAGTGAGTTAAGACCTCTGCCTTCAGCTCAGGTCATGATCCCAGGGTCCTGGGATTGAGCCCCACATTGGGCTCTCTGCTCTGCAGAGAGCCTGCTTCCCCCCCCCGCAACCCCCCTGCTGCCTCTCTGTCTACTTGTGATCTCTGTCAAATAAATAAATAAAATCTTTTTAAAAACCCCACAGTTAGGGACTTCTGGGTGGCTCAGTCATTAAGCATTTGCCTCAGCTTGGGTCATGATCCTAGGATCCCAGGATCCAGCCGCTTCAGGCTCCCTGAAGCGCAGGGAGATTCCTGCTTGACAGGAAGCCTACTGCTCCCTCTCCCACTCTCTCCACTTGTGTTCCCTCTCTCCCTCTGTCTCTCTCTCTCAAATAAATAAATATCTTAAAAAAACAAAACAAGGGCGCCTGGGTGGCTCAGTGGGTTAAGCCACTGCCTTCGGCTCAGGTCATGATCTCAGGGTCCTGGGATGGAGTCCCGCATCAGGCTCTCTGCTCAGCAGGGAGCCTGCTTCCCTCTCTCTCTCTCTGCCTGCCTCTCCATCTACTTGTGATTTCTGTCTGTCAAATAAATAAATAAAAATCTTTAAAACAAAACAAAACAAAACAAAACACAGTTATATCACTTCTATCCACTTGGATGGCAACAATCAAAAAGATAATGAGTGTTGCTGAGAATGTAGAGCGATTGGAATCTCTTTGCATTGCTGGTAAGAATGTAAAATAGTGCAACTACTTTGAAAAACATTTGGGAAAGTCCTTAAAATGTTCAAAATAGGATGATAGGACTTCCACTTGTTGCTGTATACCCAAGAAGAATTAAAACATGTCCACACAAAAACTTGTAACCAATGTTCACAGCAGCATTACCCATAATAGCGAAAAAGTAGAAAAATCCAAATGTCCATCAACTGATAAATGGATAAACACAATGTGGTATATCCATGTAATGAAATATTATTTGGCAATAAAAAAGAATAAAATGCTCATTCATGCAATAACATGGATAAACCTTAAAAATATTATGTCAAGTGATGTCACATATAATTCTACTTGAGATTCTACATGTGATTCCATTCCATGAACTGTCCAGAATAGGCAAATCTATAGAGACAGGAAGGACATCAGTGGTTGTCTAGAGTCGGAAAAAGATGGCAGGGATTGAGGATGAATGCTAATGTGCACAAAATTTCTTTTTGGGAGTAATGAAAATGTTCTGAAATTGATTTAGTGGTGGTTGGAAAATTCCATATTATACTAAAACTAGTCACTATACTAAAACTATTGAATGGCATGTAAATTATCCCCATTAAGCTGTTAAAAAAGAAAAAGACAAAACAAAAAAGGCCACGCAGCTTTTACCTTGTTCACTAGGAACAGTTGCTCTTGGAATCCTGAGCCCCCTTTAAAGAAATCTGACTACAGTGAGACCACCAGGCTGTGACAAAGCCCAAGCCCAAGGAGAGTCCACATGTCCTAGATCAGCCCTGCTTTCAAGTCATCACAACCAAGGCACCAAATATGTGAACGAAGACGACGTCAGATGATTTTAGCCCTCTGGCCTTTGAGTTACACTCCCAAACATTTGCGTTTTCCCAACCTAACTCCCAGGCAGGCTCATGCCTACCATATTCTGCCCCAATACCTGACCACAGAATCTAGGAGCCTAATAAAATAGTGCTTGCTTTATTCGACTCAGCTTTGGGATGGTTTGTAAATACCACTCTTCTGGCTTTCTTCCTATCTCACTGTCTACTAGTCTACGGGTTCCTGTCCAATCTCTCTGAATGTTAGATTATCTTCTCAGTTTGTGGACTTCTGTTCCTGGGTGTACTCCTTCAGCCACTTCACATAGATCCATGGCTTTACATACCACATTGATGATCTTCAAATTTATATTTTTAGCTGGATCTCTCCCCTGAACTTCAGAGTACTATCTTTGCCTGTTTATTTGATATTCTTCCTTGGTTTCCAACTAGTAAAACAAAACCGAACAAAAAAAATTGCTCTTTTCCTCCAAACCTGCTCTTTTTCCAATTGGCTCCATCTCATTCTTGTAGTTGTTAAGGTCTCTTTGCATAGACATTCATGTGGCTCACTTCCTGGCCTTCTTCAAGTCTCTACTAAAACCCCTGGTGAGGCCTTCCTATTACTACTATTTGAAATAGTAACCCCATTTCCATCCTTCACACTCCCTGTGTGCCCAACCGAGCTTTGATTTTCCCATAGCCCTTCCCTCCACCTGAACTGCTACATCTTTTACTAATTTGTCTCTCTCTCTCCACTAGAATGTAAGTGCCACAAAGGTAAGTGTCTTGCCTATTATTTTCACTGCTGTATTCTCATGCCCAAACAATGTGTGATGTCTGGAACTCAGTAATTACTTAATTATCGAATGAAGAATCAAATGAGTTCAGGGAGCAGAAATGTGATCAAGAACACAGGTAGAGTACTGGTCTCAAAAGTAGATATAATACACCTCCTCTTTTAAGGAAGAGAGAAAAGTCCACTGGCTATGAACATCTAAACAAAGCAGTAATAGTATTAAGCAGCACATATAGGGCTTCCTCTGTGCTCTGCCCAGGTCGAAGCACTTTACACATACTAACTGGGCTAATCCTTTCAAGAGGCTACAGGTAGGTTCTTTTATCGCCATTTCTACAGATGAGGAAACTGAGGTGGAGTGAGTAAGTAACTTAGCCAAGGGCCAAGTGGCAGAGCTGGGATAAAAACCCAAGATATAGGACTTCAGGCTCTATCATCTTAACCTCCACACCACACTACATCTTGAAGGTTCTTTGCTGGAGGGATACAGGACTGGTGGGATACAGAACGTGAAAAAAGTGGAGGAGGTTTGCAATAGCTATTAGGAATTATAGGGGGTCCAAGAGGAAAAAAAATGAAAGGATTGTTGAGCAGCAGTGAAGGCCTGAACACAACTAAACAACATGGCTCTGTGGTAGACTCCATTAACTGCTTAGTTCATTTGACCTTCTGTGGTAACAGCAGTAAAGAAACACAGTTGAGTTCAGCCAAGTTTGTAGGTTGATGGGGCAGGTAGAGCAGAGAGATCAAGAAAGCAAGCTAAGATAAAAACACAATTTGCTTACTCCAAAATAAAAAAATAACAGATTCAAAGGGGCACACACATCGATGTTTACAGCAGCATTATCAACAATAGCCAAACTATGGAAAGAGCCCAAATGCCCATCGACTGATGTGGCATATATATATATATATAATATGGGCAATATGACTATTACTCAGCCATCAAAAAGAATGAACTCCTGCCATTTGCAAGGACGTGGATGGAGCTAGAGTGCATCATGCTGAGTGAGATATGTCAGTCAGAGAAAGACAAATACCCTATGATTTCACTCACATGTGGAGTTTAAGAAATGAGACAGATAAGCATATGGGAAGGGGAAAAAAAAAAAGAGAAGGAAGCAAACCATAAGAGACTCTCAACAATAGAAAACTGAGGATTGACGGAGGAAGTGGGTAGGGGGATGGGCTATATGGGGGATGAGTATTAGGAAGGGCACTTGCTATGATGACCATGGATATTGTATGTAAGTAATGAACCATTAAATTCTACTTCTGAAATCAATATTACACTAAAAGTTAACTAACTAGAATTTGAATAAAAATTTGAAAAGGAAAAAAAACCACATTTGAAATAGTGAGCAGGGAACCCAGGAACGAGTTAATGAATTATTAGAATAAACTCAAGGACCCAGGAACTAGAGGTCAGGCTGACAAGGATGAAGATTCAGGAGGAATATAATACAGAGAGGCAATTTCAAAATATGGGAAATGGCGTTAGGGAATTATCCAGCGATAGGGCCCATCTGAGGCAGAACAGGAGGCTGAAATCATCTCTTCCTACCCTTCCTATCTATGTTCCAGACTATCTATGTTGATGCTTCAAATGGCCACAAACCAAGACAAGGCTCTTCACACTACAAAAATGGGAAGGCTTAAAAAATACAATAGCCCCATGGGAAATCATTCAATGACTTGTGTTGAGTCCTTGAGTTTTTAGGTTCCTCCTCTAGAATTGGTTTGGACAGTAAAAGCCCTCATAGACACTAAGTTGGGAAGAAAGAGCCACTGAAGGAGAAGGTAGCCAATCCCCTGTCAGGTCTGCTTAAGGTAGCTCTGGGTGGGATTTTTGGAAAGTAGCAACTAATCTGTATCAACCAAATATTTTCTCTAATAACCCATTCAAATAAAATGCTTATGTAGATGTTCTCACAAAATATCACTTGTTCACTACTACTGGAAGATTCTGACATAAGCCTCTAGGAGTCAGTGTACTTGTTTCTACTTGATTACCTACCAAATTCCTCATATGTATTACCAGAAAGGGCAGGAAGATCAATTACTTTAGTCATAGTAAGAGAGGCTAAGGGCAAATCATCTTTAAGAGTTATAAAAAATGATGGGCGAAATAAACAAATTCCATACCATGGAATATTAGCTTTTAAAGTGAAGGAATTCTGACTCCTGCCACAGCACGGATGAACCTTGAAGACATTGTACCCAGTGAGATAAGTCAGACCCCAAAAAACTAATATTATGTGATTCCAGGTCTATGAAATACCTAGAATAGTCCAATTCATAAAGACAGAAAGTAGAAGGGTGTTACCAGGAGCTGAAAAGAGGGAGAATGGGGAGTCAGCGTTTAAATGGATATAGAGTTTCAGTTTAGGGTGATAAAACATTCTGAAGATGGTTACTGATGATAGGCACACAACCATGTGAACATACGTAATGTTCCTGAACTGTACACTTAAAAAATAGTTAAAATGGTAAATTTTCTGGTATGTATATCTTACTACAATTAAACAGTTACGAAGAATGGAGAAGATTGCAGGTGGAAATCTATCGCAGATGAGAAAGCAACCACATGGCTCAGACCGTTTCAGTACGAATGGATCCGTAAAGAGAAGCAGGATGGCTGAGATGGACAAAGTGATCTTTGAGGATTCCCCCAATTTACAGCAGAGTGAGTTTCCCAGATAAGCTGGTATGAGCTAACTGTAGCTTTCCCCGACCCCTGCTTCCAGGGGCAAGGTTGGAGCAGAGGCCTTGGGACTTCCGAGGTGGGGACATGTTTCTAAAATGCTGCCGGTGCTCCTTTGAGGCCTGAAGTCTTGCCCGATTCTCTGTAGCCCAGATTGCCAAGAGGGATCTGGCCCCTAGGAGGTATTTAATACATAGCTACTGAGCAGAGATGAAAGTTTGATTTGGTTTATAAAGTGGAGAATAGGTAATTTTTTTTAGTGTTATATTTGATTAGAATAAAATGATACTACGTAGAAACACTGATACAAAGATAAGGCATTACTCTTAATACAAACAGGACAAAGAAGTCTTGAAAATTTCCCTGAAGTTCAGTTTATTTGCCATGATCTAATTTCTTGGTCAATGGAAGGTAATTTCCCCTGAAGACACAGAAAAGCTCTGATTTACCTTTTTCTTCTTTGTCATCTTAGAAAGCAGGAGGGATGGGGCTTTTTGCCTATCAGGTTACTACTTGGGAGGATATGGGTTTATTTGGAATAAAAATAGAGTAGAAAAAAATAGGTATTTGTTTCTCTTAACAGCTTTTCCGGCTCTAAAACTTTTTTGGTTTTAGAAGGATTTGCTACACAGGAGGAAATCAAAAGTAAGGCATTACAAGTCTCACAGTTCTTCCCTGATAGGTCACATTCTGCTAACCTAATAATATTTGACAATAAATTTAATTATCCAAGACATTTTATTATCCAAGTTTTATATATCTGCTTCCTATAGATGAGTATCATTTTAATCTATGATACACTGAGAACAGACAAGAATTGCATCTCACATTTATGATTTAAGATGCTATATTAGAATTAAGACTTGTGTTTATGTGACTATAAGGAAAATTAGATGGATCTTTATAAAAACTGTTATTTTAGGAAAAGATTTAGAGTTAGAAGCACTTTCCAACTCCTTTAGAAAATGGGGAAGATAGAATTACTTTAGGAAGAATTCAGTTTTTTCCCAATTGCAATCCATATGATGTCAAAGGCAAAAACATCCATAGAGCTTGACTTTTACCTTCTCAGATTTTAGACGGACTGCTCTTCAGGATTTTTCCTAATCAGCATCATGTGAACTCCGCTAGCTGATAAAAGGCCAAACATTTACATTCTTCCCAAGAGGTGAATGCATTTTTTATGTAGTAACACAGATGGTATTCCAGTATTTAGCATATAGGACAGGAAGGAATTCATGTCATCATCCATGTACCATACAAAGGTGAAGTTAAAATAGAATTTTCACTGATGGTCAACACTGTAGATTCCATGTTATGGTCAATTCCAAGAACACAAATTTCTACATCTTCAGTGGAAAGTATACTTTTCAGTCGTAACAACACTCTCAAAGAGCTTTCGGTTTGTCTTTCTCTGGCTCCTTTTGACTACAAAGTGTAAAAGACTCCTGAACGAACTGCCGGCACATGGGACACTGCTGGAAATAGCGAACACAGCCGTCACACAAGCATGCGTGCCGACAGGGCAGCAACACCCAGTTCACAGTTCCGTTCTGGCAAACTACACAGTCCTTGCTGCTCTCCTCTGGAGGCTCCGCTTCGCTCTCGGACAGCCCGGCCTTTTCCAGCAAACTGCGCTCTCTGCTTTTTTCTTCTGGAGATGAATTGCTGGAGGGAGTGGAATTATTATTTGCAGACATGAAGAGTTGCTGAAAATCAAAGACACAAGGTGAAGGATAATCACAAATGACAATTACTCCTTTTTTTTTTTTAAGATTTGATTTACTTATTTGAAAGGGGTGGGGCAGACTCTGTACTGAGTGCAGAGCCTGATGTGGACTGATCCCACAACCCCAAGATCACGACCTGAGCAGAAATCAACAGTCAGACGCCCAAATGACTAAGCCACCCAGGCACCCAAACAATTACTCTGTAAATCTGGGAGTCATAAAAGCTGCTAAAAATTTGTGAGCTAGCAAATCCAATAGCAAATAATAGCTAGTTTCTGTGATAACTGAAAAATTTTATCTCTATATACATGGTCATCATTTGAAACTCTCCAGATAAAGGGACAGAGATAAGATAACAGGGTACTTACCTTAAGATCATGAAATTGACCTTGAGCCAGGAGTAAATATTGATACAATATTCTACAGGAAAGTTTATACGTTTTATCAGGAATATGAATTACTGACACCATGGAAATCTAAAATAAAAATTAAACACTAGTCAGTCAGTATTTAACCTCCTTACATTATTTCACAGATATGTAAAAGAAAAGTAAAAGGTGGGGCACCTGGGTGGCTCAGTGGGTTAAAGCCTCTGCCTCCGGCTCAGGTCCTGATCCCAGTGTCCTGGGATGGAGCCCCGCATCGTGCTCTCTGCTTAGCGGGAAGTCGGCTTCCTCTTCTCTTTCTCTGCCTGCCTCTCTGCCTACTTGTGATCTCTATCTATCAAATAAATAAATAAAATCTTTAAAAAAGTTAAAAATTTTTTAAAAAATTAAAAAAGTAAAAGGTTGATAAATTAGAAAACACAATAATTTTTTAAAAAGATTTTATTTATTTTTTTAAAAGATTTTATTTATTTATTTGACAGAGATCACAAGTAGGCAGAGAGGCAGGCAGAGGGAGAGGAAGGGAAGCAGACTCCCTGCCAAGCAGAGAGCCCGATGTGGAGCTTGATCCCAGGACCTTAAGATCATGACCTGAGCTGAAAGCAGAGGATTTAACCCACTAAACCACCCAGGCGCCCCAAAATAAGTGATTTAAATCATAGTCACTAAAGTGGAACAAGTTATGGAACACATTTTTGCCAGAGTTATTTTAAATTATACTCAAAGTTACAAATTTAATGCAATCCCAACAAAAATAAAAATGGGCTTTTTCATAGAATTTTATGAGTTGACTCTACGATTCCCATGAGGAAAAAGAACACGTAAGATTAGCTAGGAAAGTACTGGAACAAAGCTGTGGGGAAGATCAAGCCCAGTCAGATATTAAGACATAGTACAAAGCCTCTAAAATTAAAATAGTACAGGCACATGAACAGACAGGTGGCTAGACCAGAACAAACAGTCCAGAAACAGACCCAACTATCTATACAAATATGACAAAGTTGCCATCTAAAATCACTGGGCAAACAGTCTTTTTATAAAAAGTACTGGGACTGGATAGCTATTTGGAAAAATATAAAATTAGATGCACTCCTCAAATCATATGGAAGAATAAAGTCTAAAAGCTTAAGAAGCCTAATTATAAAAAAATAAAACTATGCAAGCACTAGAAGAAAACATGTGAATTCCTTTTTATTCTCAGTGGAGGGAAAGACTTTTTTTTTTTTTTAAAGATTTTATTTATTTATTTGACAGAGAGAGAGAGATCACAAGTAGGCAGAGAGGTAGGCAGAGAGAGAGAGGGGAAGCAGGATCCCCCTTGAGCAGAGAGCCTGATTCAGGGGTCGATCCCAGGACCATGAGATCATGACCTGAGCCAAAAGCAGAGGCCCAACCCACTAGCCACCCAGGCACCCCAGGGAAAGATTTTCTTTTCTTTTCTTTTCTTTTTTTAGTTGTTGTTTTTTTTTGTGTGTGTGTGTGTGTGTTTTTAAGATTTTATTTATTTATTTGACAGAGATCACAAGTAGGCAAAGAGGCAGGCAGAGAGAGAGGAAGGGAAGCAGGCTCCCCCCTGAGCAGAGAGCCTGATTTGGGGCTCGATCCCAGGACCCTGGGACCATGACCCGAACAGAAGGCAGAGGCTTTAACCAACTGAGCCACCCAGGCGCCCCCAGGGAAAGACTTTCTAACAATGACTGAAATCCAGAGGCAGATGCATTTATTTGACTGTGTCAAAATTTAAAGCTTGTATGACAAAAAGCCCCATAGGGAAAGTCAAAAGACATTCGATGAAATGGAATAAAATATTCACAATATCCATAATTTATGAAAAACTTTTAAATATTGAAAACCAAAATATTGTAACCAAAAATCCTATTTAAAAATGGGCAAAGGGGCACCTGGGTGGTTCAGTGGGTTAAAGCCTCTGCCTTCGGCTCGGGTCATGATCCCAGGGTTTTGGGATAGAGCCCCGTATTGGGCTCCCTACTCAGCAGGGAGCCTGCTTCCCCTCTCTCTCTGCCTGCTTCTGTGCCTACTAGTGATCTCTGTCTGTCAAATAAATAAATAAAATCTTTAAAAAAAAAAAGAGTAAATACAGCCTTTATGACTGAATTATGATTGGAAATGGAAGTATTCCACAGTCTGAATATTTAAACTTTCAAATAGCAGTTAGTTCTTGAGTTCTTGGTCTAACAGAGTTCAAAAATAAATAAATAAATAAAAATGGGCAAAAGACATGAACAGACAATTCACACAAAATTATAAACACAATTAAAAGATGTTCAATTTCACTCATAGTATGATAAATGCAAATTACATCTTCACTGAGATATTGTTTCCCACTCATTGGATTAAGAGATTGCAAATGTTTATCAATATAGTCTATGGGGAAATAGTCACTTTCATATATTTCTGGCGGAAATGTATAAAAAAAGAAAAAAAGGTACAAGTCCAAGGATATAAACCGAATGGAGGGGAATTTGGTAATATGTATCAAAATGACATACCTTTGCTCTTCAACCATGCAACTTCAACAATATAAAAATACATATGCACAGGTTATTCAGTGAAAAATTATTTGTTACTGCAGAATACTGGAAATTACCTGAATGTCCAGCTGCAGGAGATTGGCTAAATAGCTATGGTACCTATCGATACAGTCTACATACCATTGAGTGCTACACAGCCACGGGAAAACAATGTGAGGAACAGCTCTATTAACTCATCTGAACTGATTTCCAGAGATATTATGAAGTGAAAAAAAAAAGCCCAGAACATGTATAGTATAAAAAGTGTAATATCTTTTGAGTAAAAAAGAAAATAAAAAATATACATATCTGTATTTTCTCATTACAATAAGAAATAGGAAGAATAAACCAGAAAACAATGAACTTGGTTATCTACAAGAATTGGTGTATATAAGAATGGGGGGCACCTGGCCTGGGTGGAGCATGCAACTCTTGATCTCAGGGTTGTGAGCTTGACCCCCTTGTTGGTATTGGTATTATTTAAAGGTAAAAGTGTTTAAAAAAAAAGAAAGCATTGTGGGAAGGGATGAGAGCAACATCTGAGTACATTTCCTCTTTATATGGTTTTTTCACTTACAGGAGAACTAATCTAAGTAATTTATGGACACAATTTGATTATAAATCCTTGGGCAGAAAACAAAGGAGAGGGCAGTTGAGCATCAAAATAATTAAATTCAGTAACGAGTTATAAATCACTGGGGGAAAAAAGAAATTCATGAGGACATATGGATAATAAATAAAGAAATAAATGATTACAGTATGACACTGTACTATAGTATAGTACAATACTGCTTATAGTACAATACTTGTACTTGCTTATAGTACAATACTGAGGGCTAAATGGAGAGCTGGAATTGGAAAATGATCATTTTGCAACCATCATGGTAAAGATAAAATCTATTAAGAATTATCAATGGATAGGGGCATCTGGGTGGCTCAGTGGGTTAAGTCTCTGCCTTCGGCTCAGGTCCGGATCTTGGGGTCCTGGGCTCAAGAGCAGCATGGGGCTCTCTGCTCACTGGGGAGCCTGCTTCCCCACTCCCCCTCTGCCTGCCTCTCTGCCTACTTGCTCTCTCTGTCAAATAAATAAATAAGATCTTAAAAAAAAAAAAAGAATTATCAAAGGATATTAAATCCAGGGGGGAAATTTTCATAAAGACTGGGATTTTGTGTGGTCTTAAAAGTGTCCTCTCCCAACTGCTTATCATTTGCAAGGGAGGGGAAAAAATAGAGCAGAGGAGAAATGAGACAACCCCTTGCAGAGAGATCAAAATTAACATCACCAATGAGAGGAAAGAACTGCACGTGCCTCCAAAGGTGACGCCCTGAAAAGCCCGCATCATCACCCATGCCAAGTAGACTGGCTGAAAATGCACAACTCTGATCCGATCATGATGAAATATCAGACAAACAAAATGGCAACTGTCTTATTTTATAAAAAGGGTGTACATGACTTGTATTCTTAAAAAATGCTAATATCGTAAAAGACAAACACGGGCTGTGAAAATGTTCTAGATTAAAGGAGGCTAAAGATACATGACAAAAAGACTATCTGACTCTAGACTAGAACCTGTACTGGAGGAGGAAACATGCTGTAAAGAACACTGATACATTCACTGACATAATGGAATATAGGTCATAGATTGGATAAAATATTTTGTCAATGTTAGATTTATAAAGTTGATAACTATATTGTGTTTATATAATAGAACATTTCCTATTATTAGGAAATACAAACTAAGGTATTTAGGGATAAAGAATCAGGCATACAACTTATTCTTGATTCATTTAAAAAAAAATACACACACACATATGGGCAAATAATAGTGCCAATCTGGAAAATGTCAACAATGAACAAAAGGAGATTTGGGTAAAAGGTATAGGGGTATTCTTCCAGTTTTCTATTTTTGCAAGTTCCTAAAATTATGTCCAAATGAAAAGTTTAAAGAAAGAATCTTAATATGGTTGTAAACATATAATATTCTTTACTGCTTTATAAAGATTTAATAATTTGGCAATGGCTTCAGAAGTTGTAATATTGAACCAAAATGACAGGACTGGTAAAAGACAGTAATATCATCACCTCACACAAACAATCCTGCCATTCGATTTAAATTAAAAGCTTCAGAAGCTACTATCATGCTAGTTATAAATATATATGTAGCTGTATATATCTCAACATATATAAATATGTGTACATATATATGTATATATATACATACATATATAAATGGTATGTCTAAACAAAGTCATACTCTGAAGGAGCTGTTACATGTATAAAAATCATATATCTGTACTTCCCAGGTATTCATATTTGATATGGAAAAGATGCTCAAGATACACTGAATGAAAACAGGTCACAAAATAGTACATATACCTTTACCCTGTTTTTGTTTAAAAACTTACATATTATAAAGGTCTGCAAAGATGCAAATATTGACAGTGGTTAACTTTGGATGAAAGAATAGAGGTGATTATGCTTTTTTCCTTTTGGCTTACCTAGATTTTCTAATTCTATTTCTGCCACAAACATGTATTATTTGAGTAACAGAGAAAATATAATTGAGTAAAAATGAAAAAAAAAGTCAAAATCAAAATATTGCAATAATAACCCCTGCTTCTACCTAAAATAAAAAACTGACTACACTATCAAAACATAATTTTTACTGCTACAACAGGAATGGTAGGGCTTAATTTTTTTTTCTTTAGATTTAGACTCTGATCCCCAGATAAAATAGTGAAAAACCAAATGCTCAGTTTGCTTTTAAAATTAAGAAGGAGAACATTAATACAAACTATGCTAACAAATATGCTATAGTTCCAATATTAGGCCCAATCTGAGTGATAAGAGATGGAGAGGCAAAATTAACAGGAAAAAAGGGAGGGCATGTGCTGATGAGAAGAAAAGACCCAGAGAAGGAGACTCCAAAAGGAAAAGAGAAAATGCATATTAACCTCGAGGGCCCGCTGCCCCAGCTCCCCTGTGGGATTGCGCCTCCCACAGGTTCAGCCAGGCCACACCATCTTCTTTCCAGTTGGATGGGGGGCTGAAAGCAAATCTTTCCCTCCTTGTAATGCCATTGACTTATACACTGGAAAGTGGTTAAAATGGTAAATTTTATGTTATATATATTTTAACACACACACTCTGCTGTTTAGACTGAGGAAGAAAGTTAGAAAACCAAGAGGACTCTGAGTACCTCAAAGAGATAGCGATCACCTTCAGTGAGGGGGCAAGAAGCTAAGAGGAGAAGCTGGGAGGAGGTGAAAGATCTGACCCTTTCTGTTTTGAATGAGAGGAAGAAAGGAACTTAGAAGACACGGGTGACATGGTGGTGACAGAAGGGTTACCTTGCTGGGGTAGGCTGGGTAATGAACAGAAGCTGGAAATATGAAACACCAACCTAACAGTTCTTATCTATCTTCAGCTGAACAAGGTGAAGGGGAAGAGGGGAGGAGGGAAGGGAAACCAGATCTCTCATATGGGCTCCTCAGGCACAAGTAACTGACTTGCTGTCAAGCTCTATGAGGCTCACTAACACTGCTTATGTTTGGGTTGTTTTTTGGGTTGTTGTTCTCACTTATCACATTTATTGACCACCTTCTGCGTTCCAGGCACTGTGTTAGGTTCTGGAAATATACTGCTTTCGGTATGACTTACCTAGAAAAACCAAATTGACTTCAGTTCACTGGAACTTCAATTTGGTTAAGATTAAAACCCCAAATTGTGTATAAGCAGGGTCCAGATTTCTCAATAAGGGTCTGTACTTTCCAAATGCAAGAAAATGTACATTTGTTTTGAGGAGATATTCCTTAAAAAAAAAATTTTTTTTTTTTTTTTCTGAAAGTACTGGCAGAGGGTTGCAGAGGCTTACTGGTCCCGTCTCTTCCTGAATGACTGAGAGTTCTCTTCAGACTCCCATTTCAGTCTTTATAAGAAGAGGATTTGCCCTAACACACAAGGTTGTTGGAAGAAATAAATAAGGTAACGCTAGCCAGTGTACTGTATATGTTACAAAGTATCATAAAAATGTTACTGTATCTTTATTAATGAGCATATCAATACCACGCACTTCAGAAAAGTAGTAAATTGGGTATGATAGCATTCCTACCATGAAATGGTTTTACCAAAAGTTTATTTCATGTACAAGCTTCTACCATACTCAGAGGAATGTCAGGGCTCAGGTCCTCTTAGGAGGACCTAAGATGCTTTTATCTTACTAATAGGGAAAAACTACTAGACTAAAGAAGTAATGAGCACATAATGAGAAAAGGAGATCACTATAATTACTGAAAATACAAAGGATCAAGTACATAGAAGATGTAGGTGCAGCAGGGCGATGACGGAAACAAGGTGACTTGCAACCATGTAGAGAAATAAGGGAAGATGGTCTTAAAACTGAGCACTTCAGATGATTACAAGGCTTACTCATTCGGTGCCAAAAATGCTAAGAATAAACATGCTTCCCAAGAGACTTTTTTCTATCTAGCAAACATGATAGAATACAGAATGATAAAATTAACTTAATTCAACTATAATGTGCCTTTTGTTTTCTAAATAATATCCTATTCTTACAACATATTATATATATATGTACATATTTATATATATATAAATAATATATCTAACGAAGTCATACTCTGAAGGAGCTGTTACATGTATAAAAATCATATACCTATACTTCCTAGTTATTCCTTCTTCAAGAAAAATGTGTCTGGGCCAAACATATAGCCTCAGAAATTAAAATAAAACCTTTTCTATTTACCAAATAATCATGACCCATCATGCTTCCAGAATTTTAAAGTTACTTACAATGTCATAAATTTCTCGGTCTTCCTCATCAGCTAGGGTCAACAGCGCTACCAACGGATAGCGAGATCTGGGCACTGTACCAAAGTCTTCAATTTTAGTATCTCTTGGTAACTGGCAATATATTTCTTCTTTGCTGTCCTTCTTAATACTTTTTGAAAATGTAAAGGTAAATTGCCACTGTAACCCAAAATACAGTAATACACAAAAAGTGATCAATAATAACTGAGCAAATACTTTCTTCATTAAAAAGTCTTATGTCTGAGATTTTCACTGGTTAACGGATGTATCAGATAAAAGGATACAAATACTGCTCTTGATAGAGATATTCACTATACAGAGCATCTTCCAGGGCTCGGGGGGTGCTTATTCGGAAGCAATAAAAGTGCTTCTGCAGAGCTTCATAGAGTTTTTGGACACTGCACCCCCAGTAGCATGTCAAGAGGCTATCTTCAAGGCAGTCTGTTGTCAAAGTTATGCCGGCTGTCGAAAACAAAGAAGAAAAGAAGACAAAGAGAAGAAAATTACCGAATATAGTTTTTCATACAATTATACACAGCGAATGACAAAAGCTTCCTTTCGATGGCTGACCCGGCTGATGGCAGTTCAAGGAACTCATTAAAGGGCACGTGCCTGTAAATGAAGGAACTGGTCCCTAAACAAGTAACGGAAAAACCTCAACATCTATACACAATTTTGAAGCACGATCAGTAAACTCTTATTTGTACATTTACACGTGGAAATCATGAAGTTAATTTTTTGGCTGGGACTCAGAGGCTTCTCCCACATAGTGTTTAAAAACTGAAATATAGTTCACCATTGATAACCTACCATTCTAATAGCATATGTAATCCTAATTACAAGAAACAGGAGCACTGTCTCCAAATGTGGATATATACAACCTTGTAACTATAAGAAACAGAGCAGGACTGTCTGTGAAAGTGGATATACATAACTCATGGGGTCCTCAGATGATCACTGGAGTAGAAAAAAAATGAAAAAGAAATCAAGCCTTACTAATATTAATATGCACACTGACAACATTTATACTTTTTTTCTTTTTAAGATTTTATTTATTTACTTGTGAGAGAGAGTGAGAGAGAGCATGAGAGGGAGCCCAATGCGGGACTCGATCCCAGGATGGAGGACCCCAGGATCATGACCTGAGCCGAAGGAAGTCGCCCAACGGAGCCACCCAGGTGTCCCAACAACATTTATACTCCTGTCACATAGTTAATGTCCCACATGATATGCAAACATCCTAAGGAAAGAGTAGGGATTCCAAAACATGAAGGGCTTAGTAGCAATGCCCTCGTTCATTTATTTGCTTTCAGCATAATAAAACACATTATAATTTGAATAAACCTGATTAAGTGGAAAAATAAATTATAAGTGGGCATACAAATTAGACTATTTTACTATTTATTAAACACTCACATAGGACTTACTATTACCACCCATATGATTTTTTCCCCCTTGCTCATGGCAGTTGCAGCAATATCAAGTTCAAGGGCAGCAATATCTAGGATCCTATACCATTGGCAGTGGAAACTGTAGTATCTGGTGTTCAGTGGCAGCAGCGGACTTGCAAGACCAAAAGTACGTGGTCTGGGGATTGTTCTTTGCTGAACAGCCTTAGTCTCTGATTCTGGATCTCAAAACCTAACAGCAATTCTGTAAGTTACCCAGTATCCTTTGACTGGAGTCTTTTTTTTTTTAACTTATTAATAGGAATTCTGATGGATACACTGTGTAGTTTTAAAAAGGTGATCATTGGGTGGCTGGGCAGTTCAATCAGTTGGGTGTCTGACTCTTTGTGTGTGTGTGTGTGTGTGTGTGTGTGTGTGTGTGTGTCTGACTCTTGATTTCGGCTCAGGTCATGATCTCAGGGTTGTGGGATGGAGCCCTGAATTGGGCTCTGCACTCAGCAGGGAGTCTGCTTGAGATTCTCTCTCTCCTCCTCCCTCTGCCACTACCCCCTGCGCTCACTCTCTCCGTGTAAAATAAATAAATATTTTTAAAAATATATATAAATCATCCCTTAAGAAAATAAAAAGGTGATCAGAGTATGTTTTAGAAGGATATACACAAATACAAGCAGATGCTCTACAGGATACCAAAAATTCAGTTTTTATTTTTCTTCCCCGTAATAGTACATATGTAGACTTTCACATTTGGAGTATGTGTAGCAGCAGCGACACAGGATTATATCCAATCATAGTTAAGCAAAACTTTTAAATGGCAGGAACACTGCACAGGTAATTGGAACAGAATTTGATTTCAAAGTTTTATATGACACTAATCATCAGGTATTATTCAAGAATGGGAAATTTAATTAGCTATTATTTGTTAATTAGCTATTAAATAGCCAAAGAAAAACACCCCATCAATATAAATTTAAATATATTCATATATATTTAATATGTAATTACATTAATTTATTCATTAAATATCAAAACACATTAATGTCATGTTCATATATACTATTTATATTATCCTACATAACTGTGCTCATATATTTAAAATTAGTATACATATTAAAAATCATACATCCTTTTCTCGATGTCACCACAGAACCATACAACATGAGGGAAGGAAAAAAAGCTGAAGTAGATATGAAAGGGAGAAATAGAAAAGGCATAGAAAAGAAAGTGGAGGGGTGCCCGGGTGGCTCAGTGGATTGAGCCTCTGACTTCAGCTCAGGTCATGATCACGGGGTCCTGGGATTGAGCCCCACATCAGGCTCTCTGCTCAGCGGGGAATCTGCTTCCCCCTCTCTTTCTGCCTGCCCTCTGCCTACTTGTGATCTCCCTGTCTCTGTCAAATAAATAAATAAAGTCTTAAAAAAAAAGAAAGTGGAAAAAGAAAAAAAGGAACTCAGAAAATTATTTCTTAATATTCTTGGCAGAAATGTGTAAATGTGAAAAGATGTTAGTTATATCTAACTAACTCTAGTTGTATCAAAATGACAGGATGCACCTAGATGTCCAATGATAGGGGATTAAATGAATAAAATGTAGAACATTCTATAATGAAGTATTATGGAGCTCTTAAAAAAGAACTGAGGCATGGAATAATACCTGCATATACTACAGTGGGATGATCTTCAGAATATACACAAATGAAAAAAGCAAAATGGAGGCAAGTATATAGCATATTCCTGTTTATATCACAGGAGGGGATATCCATATCTATGTGACTGTTGACAGTAAAAAAGAACCATAGAAGGATAAGGCCTAAAACATGTAAAACTACCCAGTTTATTTGCTCTGTAAAAAGCATCAGAGTTCTAGAGATTCAGAGCTGCATAAAAGGCTTATTTATAGACTGCATATATGTGACTAAAGTGGGGAGAGCATCAGAGACTACTGACAACTGGATACTAATCAGACTTCAACAGCTATGTCTCTGAAATTAATTAAGTTAATGAGAAGGGAGAATACAATCTGTAAATTCTACTCTCCACAATCTCTCCTACACTTGTCCATGACACAGACTGAAAAGAGAATGTACTGATTAACACTAACTGACGACAGTTCAAATCCCACAGGCAAAACTGTTCTCCCTTTTGTTTTTTCCACTTGTTCTGCAGACAGTTCTCATTCCTACATTTTCTGTCTTCTAAGATTCAGTGCAAACACAATGCCGTCTCAGATCGACAGCAACAACAGACTTGGAACACAGCCTTAAACCAGAAAAAGTCAGAATCGAAGCTAACTGAAGCAGCACGGGGATGATTTCCCTCAACCTGCCTAGTTGTAACGGGCAAATGGAGCCCTGCATATGAGACAACCTTGCAAAAAACTGCAAAAAACAAGGACAAGAGTCAATGAGTTGAGGCATTAAAAAAAGAAGAAACAACAGAGCAGAAAAGCCACAGACTTTCAGGAGGAGAATCCCTGAGAAAGAACTAGCGCACAGGTGATCCTGCATGAGGATAATAAATCTGGAGTATTGGGAGATGAAAGTTTTACATCGTAGAGAATAGAGGTTCACAAATTCCTCCGAAAATGCTATGTGTGTCATTTTGTCTAACCCTTTCACCTTTGTTAGGTCTCACCAGGGTGAATGAGCCAAAATATGAGGAAGCTGTCACAAGGGACAAGAGAATTTCTGACCCAAAGGAATTAAACTCAACTAGCAAACCCTGAACAACTCCTTTCCACTTCATTAGAGCTTCTTACACTGGGGACATGGAAATACCATAAATCCAAATCCAGTATCATCACATAACAACAAAAGAAATCCCAACAAGCACCCATGCTAAAGATAAACAGAGGACTAAGATTAAAACTGATTCTCTTGTTCATTTTCAAGTAAATCAGATCTCCAGATATTCCCCTTCCCTTCCTACATGCCAAGCACCTTGGGAACAGTGGTGAAAAAAGACCTGGATTCTTAAACTATCTGCACACCAAATGAAATAACTTTTTAAAATGTCACAACTATTGCTCAGAATATTATTTTAATGGCCTTGTTAGACATCTTTAATGATATCCTCTGTTCCACAGTTTAAACAAATGAATTTTATCCTGCGAAACATAATTCCCAACAAATTCCTTCTCCTTATTTACCCGAAGAAGACATATAATGAATGATAGGCACTGGTCATTTAAAAGATTTTATTTATTTGCGAGAGAGAGAGAGAAAGAACACGAGGTGGGGGGGGCAGTGGGAGAGGGAGTAGACTCCCCGCTGAGAAGGGAGACCAAAACAGGGCTTGATCCCATGACCCCGAGATCATGACCTGAACTGAAAGCAGATGCCTAACTGAATGAGCCACCCAAGGCACCCCAGCACCAGTATTTTAAAAATTAAAATACTTCAATAAGCATGCTATAAACCACACATTTTTAAAAAAATTTTGTGTACAGCTGAGAGAGGTCTTCTACTTAGTAGGTATCTTTTCATTTGTTTCTACCATTTATAGAGGGGCAGGGGAGGTTCTTTTTGATACTATTTCTGCTTGAAAGGAAGATTGGCAGATTTCCTCCCCGTTTCTACCTCATAAGTATTCTGTGTTTGTTGGCTTATAATTTAACAGTTCTTACTTTTTCAGCATTTCCCAGCTTGTGGAACTATGTAGCAGGAAGGACAGCTTTGTATTGGCAGCTTTTTGTATGGGCAGTCCTACTCAAGATCCCAGTGTGACATGGCAGCAGGTGCAAGTGCCTGACCACAGAGGTCAGAGGTCACCAAACTACCACTGTTCTCTATATTTTAATTAGTCATGTTTTCTAAATAGGATAATTTTCTTGTCAGATCTTGAAATTTGGTCTTCCCAAGTGAAAAATGTCAGAACAAACCCCTTATCTATCATTAGAGGTGGAAAAAAAGAGGTCCTTAGTTCTCTTCAATTCATAGGGTAATAATATAGTATTTATAGCTAAAGAAGAGTAAGAAATTTTATACTACTTCATTATGAATCGGTATTTACTTAAGATTGATAAGTCTTATTGAAAAAGCACACTGATGTTTTTAAAGACTTTATGTATGCATGTGCGTATGTATGTGTTTATAGAGGGCACGTGAGCAGGGGGGGGCAGAGGGAAAGAGAGAAGGAAAGACTCTCTAGCAGACTCCCTGCTGAGCACAGAGTCTGACTCAGGGCTCGATCTCACAACCCTGAGATCATGACCTGAGCCAAAATCAAGAGTCAGATGTTTAACCAACTGAGTCAATCAATACACTGATTTTTGACATGATTCTGGAAGTCAGAGACAGAAAGATGACTAAACAAGAAGAGTCACAGAAGCCAAGGGAGAAGGCTATCAAGAAGGAAGGGCTGATCAACTCTATTAAACTCTGCAGAGATAGTGTTAATTCAAGCCTACAATGCCTGAGGGTCAGGGTAGGCGGGCAGAAGTGAGGATTGGTGACCTCAGAGAAAGCCAGTTCAGCAGAGAGACATAGGCAAAAACCAGACTGCACTGATCTGAGGAGTGAAAGTAAAGCAGGCTAAGGGAAGAAGGCAAATGTAACCTGCTTTTGAGAAGCCTGAAGGGAAGAGGAAGAAGGCAGTAGTTACAATACGATAAAACATTGAGAAAGTTTGGGGTTGTTTTTAAGATTCCAGAAATCTGACCAAGTATAAAGGGTGATACGGTCTCAGCCCAGGAATCTTTGTAGAGCCACAGAACTGTACCTAGAACTTCCTACTCCATGTCTTTACTTACCTGCTACAAGAGCATTTCTAAGCCCAGAAGTTCAAAACTGCAGTCATTACTTTTCTTCCAAAACCTGCTGCTCCTCCTGTATTCTTTATCCTCGTAATAGGATCTGTCTATGGGGGGGGCCCGTGTGAAGACCCTGTCTTCTCCTACTATTCTCTCTCACCTGCTCCACCCTGTGTTTTATACACAACAAACTACTTATTGTTTCTCTACTGTCTTATTCTGTTTCTGTACTGGTGCTTTGTTCATGCTTCTCTCTCTACCTAGAATATCTCCCAACCCCATGTGATAAACACATACTTATCTTTCAAGACTCTACTCAAAAACAAATAAATAAATAAGACAGAATCAGCACATTCTTTAATGAGGCTTTTCCTGAATATGCCCGAACTTAATCATTTCTTCCTTCCCTCTTCCCTCCCTTTCTTTCCCTCACTCCAATGGTTCCTAGATAGTCTTGCAGACAATTTATTTTTCCAAGTAAGCACAGAAACAAACAATTGTCATCTATTATTACCATCTCCCAGAATAACATCTTATACTAAAATAACTTAGACCCAAAATACCACAATTTCAGATTAAAAACACTTGTTCTTGAGGTTAGCAACCTTACAGTAACTGTTTATGTTATACAATCCATACCTTTTTCACTGCACTCAAGACCCATGAAAATGGCAGTGTCCTAACAAACTATTCTCATTAACAGTTAAGATTCTTGATTCTTCTCACATGAATGCCTCTGTTTGCTAGTTGATTAAGTTAGTCTTTGTAATAGAGTTAAAGTTAGTTAACTTTAATAGTTAACTATTTTAAGTTTAATAGTTGTAAAGTTAGTTAAAGTTTAATAGTTGTAAAGTTAGTCTTTGTTAGTACTTTGTAATAGTACAAAGTACTATTTGTACAGTGCCCAGAATAAAACAGGTGCTCAATAAATACTTGTTGAGTCTAATGAAGAAAAAGCAATGTAGAAAGAAAAATGCTAAGAAAGGGGGAATAGGAAGAAAAAGATCTTTGGAAAATAGCCACCAACTTGTAATTGAAGCTGTAGATGGATTGGTGATCTCTAAGCCAAAAGGATTCTTGACTTGTCTCATTTGCTTTTTGAAAACTCTTGTGTTGAACTGGGTCTCTTCTGAATTTCTCAAAATTACTGGAACATCCCAACCAAACCTGAATAAAAATAAAAATAAAATAATACATAATTCTAGCAAATGCTGAAACTTTGTTATATGTGAAATATGTTGGGCTTCATTAATTATTCCTTTTAACACAAGTACCACAAAAAGAGATTCATTTATTCAGTTTACATTATATTACAGAATTAATCTAGAAGTGACTGATGAGAGGCCCCATGCAATATATTGTTCAGCTGGTTGAACTGACATACTCCTGAAACAAAGAGTTCTATTTTAATATTGTCGGTGATAACAAAGTAGTACAGTCATTAGAGATTAATTATACTTAATATGACAGCAAAAACATGATAAGAGTTAGTGAACTTTTTACATGATATAAAAGCAAATTCATATTTAACATGCAGACTATCTGATATTATTTATGGGCCAGGAGAACTTTTATTTAAACACCAAACATAGCACTTCATTTATATAACATGCTTTCTACTTTTAAATTTCAGGTAAAGCTGTGAAAATGCACACTGAACAGATGAAAAGGAAAATGAAACAGACCCAACTCAATTTGTTATCAAGTTAGAAAGCAGCTAAGTTCACTCAATTAAAAAAAAGTAATTTAAAATTAATAGGATGGCATTTATACTCTGATGCACTTTCTTCTCTCCAAACACTTAGCAGTGGTGGATAAAAAATAAACAGAGAAATCAAAAAGACCCCACTGAAATGAGCAAACAAACCAAACTGTGTTGAAACAAAGGAACAGTAGTACTCAGCAATGAAAAGGAATAAATTATTGCTAGAGCCACATGGTCAAATCTCAAAAGCAACATCCTGAGCAAAAGAAGTCTTACACAAAGGAGTACATGCTCTATGATTCTGTAATATACAATTTGAGAGCAGGCAAAACTAATTCATAGTAGAAATAAAAAACAGAGCAATGGTTGCATCTGAGGCGGGGGGAAGGGGTATGGACTGACAAGGAAATGGCATGACGAAACTTTCTCTGGTGATGGTCATGTTGCATACCTTGCGAAGAGGTTTGAGTATAGATGATGCATTTAATAACACTGAAGACTTGTATATTTCATTGTGTATAAATATTACTTTGAAAGAAAAAAAAGGAACTATAAACAAAAATGTTGAGGGACACCTAGGTGGTTTAGTCAGTTGGTTTTGGCTCAGGTCATGATCTCAGGGTCGTGAAATCGAGCTCCACATCGGGCTCTCTTTCCCTTTCCCTCTGCCCCTCTCTCCCTTTCCTACTCCCTGCCCCCAAACAAAACAAAACAAAACAAAACACCCAAATGTTGAGCTCCAGCTAATAATATGCAATGCTTTAGTGTTTATGGGAAGAGTAACAAATTACTTTGAAGTGATCAAGAAATAAGATGGACAAATATGAAATAAAGACTCTATACCAAAATATTGATTGTAGAACCTAAGTGATGGGCATATATATATTCATGGTATAATTTTTTCAAGTTTTCTGTATGTTTGAAAATTTTAATAATAAAATGGTAGGAGAAAAAGAGACATAGCGGGTTCAAAGACAATCTTAACGGTTCTAAAAAAGGGAAATAAATATAAAGTAATGAGTAAGGCTAATGCCAGGGTTTGATAGGTCCCAAGTGTGGCAGCAGGCAGTGGCAAGTAAGCCTTCCCATAGTAAGAGGACTTTATAGGTTGTCCATTCAAAACAAGAGCCAGACGGAGGTTCATAATCTGAATCCAGGCGCTGGGTTAGGACAATATCAATATGGATGTCATTATAAGAGGTGTCTGGGTGGCTCAGTGGGTTAAGCCTCTGCCTTCGGCTCAGGTCATGATCTCAGGATCCTGGGATCAAGCCCTGCATCAGGCTCTCTGCTCAGCAGGGCCTACTTTCCCCCTCCGCCTCTGCCTGCCTCTATTTGTGATCTCTTTCTCTCTGTCAAATAAATAAATAAAATCCTAAAAAAAAAGAAAGAAAGAAATGTCATTATAATACCTGTCCTTAACTAGGAGGCATCTAGGAATTGGGTTGGAGACAATCGTAAAATGGTTAAACAGCAAGGGTGATGACAAAGGGTAGGGAAGAAAACTATTAAAATTAAGTTTGCAAACCAAAATTTCAAACCACTTCAATAAATCTAATGCCAAGAGAAGACCACTAAAAGTAACATACAGTATAAAGTTATACTCTAGGCGCACCTGGGTGGCTCAGTGGGTTAAGCCTCTGCCTTCGGCTCGGGTCATGATCCCAGTGGCCTGGGATCGAGCCCCTCATCTGGGCTCTCTGCTCAGCAGGGAGCCTGAGTCCCACCTCTCTCTGCCTGCCTCTCTACCTACTTCTGACCTCTGTCTGTCAAATAAATAAATAATATCTTTAAAAAAAATTAACAGCCATGCAAAGAGAAAGTATGACTCATAATGAGGAGAGAAAATAATCTAAAGAAATAGACCCTATAAATGACAGGTATACTAGAACTAGTAGACAAGAATATTGAAATAATTGTTATAACTACACTTCATATTTTCAGAAAAGTAAGTAAAGATTGCGCATACTACATGGAGATGTGGAAAATATTTAAAAAGACCCAAATCCATTTCTGAAGATGAAAAAATACAACATTGGAGATGAAAAATACACTGGATGAAATTAATAGCTGACTTAACATTATAGAACAAAAGAGTAGTATATTTGAAGACTTATCAACAGAAAGGATCCAATATGAAACAGAGAGAGGAAAAAAAGGCTAGACAGAAAAAAACCCCAAATCACCCAAAACATCATTGAGCTGAAGGACAACTTCATGTAGTTTGCAGAGAAAGGGCAGAGATGCACAAGAAAACTACAGACGTGTATCACTCAGGAAAATAGACGCAAAACTTTTTTTTTTTTTTTTTTAATTTGTTTGACAGACAGATCACAAGTAGGCAGAGAGAGAAGGAAGCAGGCTCCTGGCCGAGAAGAGAGCCCAATGTGGGGCTTGATCCCAGGACCCCGGGATCATGACCTGAGCTGAAGGCAGAGGCTTTAAACCACTGAGCCATCCAGGCGCCCTGACGCAAAACTTCTTAACAAAATGTTAACAAATGGAATCCAGCAATACATTAAAAGGCTAATATATCATGACCGAAGGATGGCTTAACATAACATTAAAAATTTAACATAACTCAGCATATTAACAGACTGAAAAAGAAAAACTATATGATCATCTCAATACATGCAGAAAAAGCACTTGTTCAAATCCAATGTCTCATCCTGATAAAAACTGTCAGCAAACCAGGAATGTAAAGGAACTTAACCTGGTAAAGGGCAGCAATAAATATGCAGAGCTAACATCGTACTTAATGAAAAACTGCTTTCCTCCTAAAATCAGGAACAAGACACTTAATAGCTATGTGTCCTTGGGCAATCACGCAACCTTTGTGTAATTGGTTTCCCATCTGGAAACCTTTGTAACAGAGTGTGGCACTAAGTAAGTGCTAGCGATGATAATGCCGATGATGGAGTAGACAAAGGGGTTGGCAGAAGAGCTAGAGGGAAAGAACAAATCCAGTAATTTCTCCTTTTTGAACCTCAGAATCAGTTACCCCACAGCCACTGTGTCCACTGCCCAACACTGCCCCAGTGCCTTTTAGCAGTTAAGTCAGGAATGTGAAATGGTAGGACACAAGATATAATCTTCCCATGAGAGCCATAAGATAACACCTCCCTCTTCTTTCCTTCATCCCTTGGAGTGAAAAAAACAAGGGGAGAAAACACCATTCTATGCTATATATACTCATTCTATTTCCTGGCCCCTTCACCATTTTAATTCTTCCTACCGTCCACCTACCCCCCCCCTTTTTTTCTTTACCCCCACTGCCTGTCTCCTTACACCCACACTACCAGCAGTAAATTCTGGAATTCAGAGCTCATTTTGTTCAGTTCTACTGAAGGTTCAACCATTATATTTCAGATATTTTATCATATTGTACCTAACATTTTCTTTTCTTTCTTTTTTTTTTTTTTTTTAAGATTTTATTATTTGACAGAGAGAGAAAGATCACAAATAGGCAGAGAGGAAGGCAGAGGGGGAGAGGGAAGCAGTCTCCCCGCTGAGCAGGGAGCTTGATGTGGGCTCCCAGGACCCTGGGATCATGACCTGATCTGAAGGCAGAGGTTTAACCCACTGAGCCACCCAGGCACCCCTTACATTTTCAATTAAAGAATCTTTAAAGGTATAGGAGTCAGAAACCCAAAAAGCAGGGCTTTGGAGAAGTATCTGAAAGCAGCCTTTTGTAAGCACAGAATTCCTCTGCAATTGTTTTATTTATTGCATGTCAACTACACATCAATAAATAAATTTTTGGGGCGCCTGGGTGGCTCAGTGGGTTAAGCCGCTGCCTTCGGCTCAGGTCATGATCTCAGGGTCCTGGGATAGAGTCCCACATGGGGCTCTCTGCTCAGCAGGGAGCCTGCTTCCTCCTCTCTCTCTCTGTCTGCCTCTCTGCCTACTTGTGATCTCTGTCTGTCAAATAAATAAATAAAATCTTTAAATAAATAAATAAATAAATAAATTTTCAAGAAAAAATGTGCTTTATTTATTCTATGATTTATCTGGTTTTAATACAAAAAGTATTATTTCTCCAAATCTTTACAAAACATCAGTGTTGTAGGAAGATACACCATATCTATTCTGTGGCTTTGAATACACTTCGGAATGGAAGAAATAATTTGAGATGTAAAGTGTGCTTCTTTTTAAACATGCTTATCCAAGGCTGCTTCGCCCAGTATCAGATCAAGAGCTGCCAAACCACACTTATTATTAGAAGAAATTCATCTCCCTAGATTTTTTTCTCCATCTCATGCTTTGTCTTGGGTCTGCATTTTCTAATGGCCTAAGGTCCTAGATTTGAGTCGAATACATCTTTTAAAATTGGTATTATGGATCATGCTAAACCCTTGGCCTTTGTATCATACATAACCTCTTTACCGTGAAGGATAACACACAGAAAAGTACACAAAACATAGTTCAATGAATTAGAAAGTAATTAGTATTCGGGTGAAGAACCCGAACAATATTCTCAGAAAGTCTCTGGTGTCCCCTCCCAGGCACTATCCCTTCCCTCTCCAGTATCTTGACTTCAATTGCTGTAATTTAGTGTATCTGTTTCTGAATTGTTATGTAAGTGGAAGGATGCTGTGTACACTTCTACTTCCTATTTTATAATGTTATGCTTGCAGATTTATCCATGCAGCTATATCTAGCACATCTTTGTAGCTATGTAATATTCTACTGTACAATCAATATGCTGTAACTTGCCTCCTCGTTCTACTCTTAATGGACGTTTAAGTTGTCCTCACTCTGGCCATCACGAATAATGCCTACATCAACATTGTCATACAAGGCACTTGGTGAACATGGGTGTACCCCCATTTTTTCTTAGGTGCCCATATACTGAGAATGGTATTTCTTGGCCGGGTCTGTGCTTCTTCAACTTCCGAGGAGAAGGCTAAAGATTGTTCTACGGGGTAGCATCAATTTACCCTCCTATGCTCCCCTTGTGCCAAAAACTGGCCAAAACCTTGTTAGCCACCTGGTAGGTATGTGGTGGCAGTGCACTACATACTTGTTAATTTATATTTCTTTTTTTAATTTCTATTTCTCAGATGACTGTTTTTATTTATAGAAATTCTTCATATGTTCTGAATGTGAGCCCTTTGTTGGATATAGCTTCACCCCTCCTGCACCTTGCCTTTCACGTTCATAATGGTATCTTTTGATGAACAGAGCTCTTAGTTTTTACACAGTTATTAACTTTTTCCTTTAAGGTTAATGCTCTTGCTCTTTGGCTTTCCATTACCGGCTAATCTGAATCATGTCCTGACACTGCCACACTTCTGAATTAAGATCTCGGACATTTCTGTACTCCTGTCCTCTTAAAGGACTTAGTCAAGCATGACCAGAACGGCCAATGCTGAATCAAGGCTCTGGGTCCATATCTGACTTCACCAGCCCTGTTACCTCAATATCCTTATGCTTTGAGGGAAACAAGTGTTGGGGAGTGAGGGAAGATAGAATTCACTATATACTAGAGTGACGTTGCACACAGTCCGACCACACCTCTCCAAAGCATTATGTTTAATGTAGTCTGAGATCAAGTAAGCTGGTTTTGGGGCAGCTAACACACAGATGACTCATGATGAACTTTCAGCCTACTATAATCCTAAACCTTTTCACATACCTGACCCAACATGAACTTCCTCATTTTTGCACAAAAATTCACAACTTCCACAGTTTTAACCTGCTCGATGAGGATCAATGTTTCTATCCTTAACATATTACTCAAAAGCCTATATGCAGAGATGACCTGAAATAAGGTTAAAAATTAGAGACTGGTCAAATAGTAATCCATGATTGGTGCTGAAAAATAGTTCTGTGAAATACTGGTAAAGAGACCCAATGACGTTTCTCTGGCCACAACCTAACATCTGGTCTTTTCCACATTTTTAAAAAAGATTTTATTTATTTATTTGACAGAGAAAGAGATCACAAGTAGGCAGGCGGGGGTGGGGGAGGGAGGAACAGGCTCCCCGCTGAGCAGAGAGCCCGATGCAGGGCTCAATCCCAGGACCCTGATATCATGACCTGAGCAGAAGGCAGAGGCTTAACCCACTGAGTCACCCAGGTGCTCCTTTTTCCACATTTTTAATCAAAAACTAGAATAAAGATGTTGATGCCCTGTATATCAGATTACAGCTGATATGACATTACAAGGAATAATAAAATAAAATAGTAAAAAAGAAAACTGACAAGTTTTCTTTTCAATTTCTTTTCAATCTTTTCAATGATAAATTCACCTTTATCTTTTTCCACTTGAAGTCAAGTTGGCAACTGTTAGTAATGACATACTAACTAAACAAATGCTTCTAAACATTCATTACTTTCTTTTACCTAAACTTTGTCCCCCTTTTTACCACAAAGAGGATTTTCTATTCTCTTTCCTTTACTGTTACAATTTTATACTTATTCCTCCTGGATTTTTCATAATTATGTTTTTTTTTTTTTTAAGATTTCTGTTTGTTTATCTGACAGAGAGAAAGCATGCATGCACAAGCAGGGAGGAGTGGCAGAGGGAGAGTGAGAAGCAGACTCCCCACCAAGCAGGGAGCCCGATGCAGGGCTCCATCCCAGGGTGCCAGGATCATGACCTGAGCAGAAAGCAGACACCCAACTGAGTGAGCCACCCAGGCACCCCTGCTTTTTCCCATTTCTAAATTGTTTATTATACTTGTTCATAATGTTTAAACTTCTAACACAGCAATAATCTGTGGACCTCCAATTCTTTTTTTTTTTTAAGATTTTTATTTATTTATCTGACAGAGATCACAAGTAGGCAGAGAATTACTCAGAGAGAGAGAGAGAGAGGAGGAAGAAGGCTCCCCGCCGAGCAGAGCCCATTGTGGGGCTTGATCCAATGACCGTGGGATCATGATCCGAGCTGAGGGCAGAGGCTTTAACCCACTGAGCCGCCCAGGCGCCCCGGACCTCCAATTCTGACCACATTTTTTCTTATTGCTCATATAATGTCTTATGTGGCACACACTTCCAAAGCTTTTAATCAGAGGCTGAATTGGTAGACCAGACCTCCTTTCCTTGTGTCTGGAGTCTCATAGAGCTCCTCATGAATAAAGGTTACTTTGAAGATAAAATTTTAGGATCAGCAGTAAACAATTTTTATTACCCCTTCAGCTCTGAGTTCTCAAGCCAGAAAACAGACATGCAATTGTTAATTTGGGGGGCCTTCTCTCTACGGTGATCTCCCAAAGATGGTCTCATGCAGTAGCTGGATACTGACACTGGATCAGGATAAAAAAGCCCTTCGTGGGTAAACTCAGAGGATTGTCTCTGAGGGAACTGCTGTGCTAATGATAGGACTTTGGGAAAATGACCCAGTCTCGAAAACTCCGTGCCTTTACTTGTAAAATGAGGGTTTAAAATAAGTGACCTTAAGGCCCTCCGAAGGCTTGAAATGTTGTTTCTAACAGTTTTGTGTTTTCTTCTAGATTCCTCTAAAAAAAATCTTGCCAATGCAAGGGTGGAGTATTGTGCACTCTAAACAAACAGAAACCAGTCATGTTCTTTTCCTAAGGAAGAATCTGTACCTCATCACCAACCTCATCACACATAGACATCCTACTGCATTCAACAAGTGAGATGAGAAATAGTCAAGGTCAGTCTTTCAAAAGAATTGTTAATCAAGTACTAAAGACTGAAAATGCAAGACACTGAGGTATCCTAGCACAAAGCAGTTATCACTCTTAGGGTGGGGAAAAACAAAGGGAAAAGTGGGGATGATGATGATGATGATGATGATGATGATTTAAGATCTTATTTCTTTATTTGACAGAGAGAGACACAGTGAGAGAGGGAACAGAAGCAGGGGAAGTGGAAGAGGGAGAAGAAGGCTCCCTGCCGAGCAGGGAGCCCGATGTGGGGCTCGATCCCGGGACCCTGGGATCATGACCAGAGCCGGAGGCAGACACTTAACATCTGAGCCACCCTGGTGCCCCATAGAGTGGGGATTATTATAATTTAGAAGCTTAGATAAGGGATTCCCCCAGAGCTGGCATGCAGACGTTTGTGGTAGGAGTGTTGCCAACTGGCACTGATACCGCTGAAGGAGTGTGATGAGGCTAGTTCTAGGAAAAATTGTCAACTAAAATAAACTGCTGCTACTCGGGTCAACTGCCAGTGCCAGGGCAAAGGTCAGTGCCACAGGCATGCAGACCAGGAAAAGGAAGCAAACTGTTAAGCAGAAGTCCCTTCTTCCTCCTCCAGCCTTCCTGTTTCTTTCTAGCATCATCTACTGGCAGATTCTAATAGGGAGCAAATGATAAGAGTAACATGCAAAGTCCCCGTCCCAGTATTACCACGCAGAGTACAGAAGAGCATGTTTGCTTCTGAGAGACAACAGCTTTTGAGAAAGATCTGGAGGATGATTTAGAGTATGTCCTGTGGCAGCACAGAAGGGTACAAGGTCCTTCCTCCAGGGGATCTGACCTCCCCTTAATCAGACATTCTAGGTCTATGGATTGGCTTATATCTATAAACTGGGTGAAAGGTGGTAACTCGCCGTTGTGAACACTCAAGTCAGGTTTCTGGCTCCAGACATGGAGTTTCTCCTTCTATGTAGTTCATGTAGCATTTAGTAGGCTGCCCATCTATTTTATTCCTAGAAACACTCTAATCCATTAGCCACCGCCAAAAATCCTTGTGAGCCAAAACATTCTCTGCTTTGTCCTCCACTGCCCATTATGGAACATATGTACACCTCGACTCTGATGAGGTGCCACTGGACCTCAGGTCAGGAGCTCCCACCATCACAAACAGCCTAGAGAGAACAGAGATTTTCAAGGATACAAGTCTCCTCTCAGCAATTTATTTCTCAGTGCCCTCATGAAAAAGTGCCCTCTTCTGTGAAGTCTTCAAGGATGCAGTAGGGGGATGGGTGTGCAGGTTGCACATAATAAATCCAGTCCAATATTCTTATCTTTCTAAACTGTTAGATTCTTTCCTCGTTATGCCAGGAAAGTTCTAGCACCTTAACCTTATTACATACAGGCCACCACTGAGTCTAAGTTTCAGTCAACCACATCTGAGTTAATACCTTAGATTCAGAATTTCTTAAGAACACACCCAGATCAATAAATTTTATCTCTAGCACCTAGGCTGCTCAGTTGGTTAAGCATCTAACTCTTGGTCCCAGCTCAGGTCTTGATTTCAGGGTCCTGAGTTCAAGTCCTGCCTTGGGCTCCACACTGAAGTGGAGCCTACTGAAAAATAAAGAAAGAAAAGAAAAGAAATAATTCATTTTATCTGATTTACTGTTACATTCTATCCTTCCTGGCCTAATCTATTTACAATCAATTGTTTGCAATGACACAAATTAGCAAAATTTTGCACATCTTTTAGAAGCTAAGCTCTTTCCAAGCAAGTTGGATTTTGTTCCTGTCCTTTGGAACATGAAGAGATCTGGGCCTCACAGCAAAAGGTTATAAAGATAGGTCTTGAGTATAGACATCCTTTGCAAAGCAATTATTCTAGGAAAGGTTATAAAGGAGAGTTAGAATGACCGGGGTTTCAAGACTCTCAGTTTTATCCAAGCCAATTCAGATGTTCCCATTCCAAGTCTCAGGGGTCTGGTTCTTTCCACTCAGTGTCCTCAACGAGACATTGACAAGGCTGTATAATTCTATTAGCAGCACAATTAAAACTTTGTTCAATATTTAGTTCTGTGGCTACATGAAATAAAGTGCTTTAGAACCCAGAACCTCTCTGATTCTCTAAGGGTTGCCCTGAGTGTGTTAAGATGTTAGCTTATCATTTTCTTTCTGTAAGCGTTCCAGTGATCTGAGAAGCAACCATCCCATCCATCCCTCAGTCCTTATAGTTAAAAAGTGCTTTAACCACTTTAAACACTTCAGAAGTCATTTTATCACAATCAATCAAAGGTAGCAATCTGATGAATCACTATGCAAATAATTGCCATTGATTACTAGGACCTTATATCATGTTGGCAAGGAGCCGAAGATGCAATCGCTGAAGCCCATCTTTGAAAGCACCCCCCACCCCGCCAGGGTTTCCAATTGTAGTAACAATTTCTTTATTAATATCTTTTGTAAGTCCAACCGGGAGACCAAAAACACAAAAGCTATTTTAACAGAGGGAATTTAATATGGTTAATTGTTAACCATATGCTGAAGAACTGAAAACGCTAAAAGGGGACAGTGAGCATCATAGAAGTAGTACCAGTAGGAAACAGCTATCACTCCAAAACAGGGATAAGGAGAATTACTACAGCTGAGAAATTTGGAGCAAGGACTGCCATGGAGCTGGGACTCAGATCTGAGGAAATGGTATTGATATCTTTGAAGGGGTGTGATGGCTGGTTCTAAGAGAGTGGAAAACTACAAATTGGAAAAACTGGGGCCAACTGTTAATGCCAGAGTGAGGCATTACCACTGTGGTGAGAGAGACAAGAAAAGAATCACACAGGAAGCAGCAAGCCCTTTTGTCCTCTACCCTTCCACTCACCCTCCCCTGCTGGCAAAGCCTGCTAGGCAGCCAGCTAGCAGAGAAGAAATGTGGTTTAGAGGTGCTGCCCCAGATTCACAAAACAGAATCTAAAGGGGTGCTATGAAGCTGAGGGACAATAGCTTAATAGCCTGTAGTCAAGAGGAAGCAGGGGGCAGCTGCAGAGTCAGGGTCCCCCATTATATGAAACTGTTAAAGGATGTATGGCATTTTGGTCTCCTCTCTGCACAGCACCTGGCAAATAGCAAGAGCTTAATAAATGTGAGGTATTAGAGCTCACAAAACGACCAAGAGTTAAAGAGAAATACCATACTTCAGTGGCACGATTCTTTGCTATTGCTATTGGGATTCAAATGTTCCTGTTCTTTCTCCACTCCCACACAGTGCAAACAGACAAGGAGAACATGAGAAAGAAGCAGTGGAAAAGAAAATCAGAGCAGTACTGAGATAATGGCGAAGATACAAAACCAATAGGGATTATATTTTGGGAAGTTAAAAAAACATGACACAGGTGAAAAGCATAGTGGATTCATGGGTTTACCTTCTGTCGGGGGTATTATCAGAAAGTTGCTTTTATGAGATCTACATGGTTTTCTTTGTTTCTACTCAATGTACCCATTGCCTTGGCTTATGTTAGCAAATAAACACTAGTAAAAAGTTTGCCTAGACAAAGGTAACCCAGCTAAAGGTAATGGTTGAGTTAGGTTCAAGATAACTAGATAGAAAGTGATTGGGACTTACACGGTTTCAGCAATACTTAGCCCAGACTTTCAAAAATTCTAGTTATCTGGCCTTCCACCCTTCAAAGTCATATCCAAATGGAGTGGTTAGGCAGTCATTACGTTTTCAAAACAAGTCCTAAATTTGGCAGAGCCAGAATTTGCATCTAGGTCTGTCTGACTCCAAAGTCTGTCTCTTGACCAGTACAAACATGAGGTCATGAGGTTCCTGACTACCCTTACCCACAGATACTGCCATCATTAGCCATGTGGCCCTCACTCATTTTCCTCTTCCCAGTACTATACCTAAGATATCTAATTATCTGGCCTACAGAAAATTAATTTTTTAAAAGATTTTATTTGTTTATTTGACAGCACAAGCTGGCAGAGGGGCAGGCAGAGGAAGAGAGAGAAGTAGGTTCCCCGCCAAGCAAGGAGCCCAACGCGGGGCTCGATCCCAGGACACTGGGATCATGACCTGAGCTGAAGGCAGCTGTTTAACCAACTGAGCCACCCAGGCATTCCCAGAAAATTAAAATTTAAGGATAAAATGCAATGATCAACTAGTTACCTATTTTCCTTAATGGAGGAAAATCATATTTCTTTAAGAGAATAACACTGACATTATAGTCATTAAGAAATCCTGTGTTAAAACTGCTTTACTCACTTAGGCAACCAAGTTGCAAATTCCAATTACAAACTTTCTTGAAATGAACACTAAATAGCAGTGAAATCTGGTGAGTCAAGAATAACAAATTGTGTGAGACTGGTTTAGTCTTCTCCCACTCAAAAACAAGGAATTTTGTGTTCAACAGCTGGCAGGGTGAGGGGCAGTACGGAAGTATTAAGACTGGGCTTAGTTTCTCAAGAAGGCATATAGTTTCAGAAATTAACAAGGACTTGTTTCCTTTCTGTAAAGTAATCCTATATATGTGATTAAAGGGTATTTTAAGATTCGTTTTAAACAGGCAGATCTATTCACTAACACGCTTCCTCTGTCTCTCTATGTTAATGATGTACCCCTGTAATGTCTTCTATCCTCTACCATACAGACTTAACTTCATTTATTTCTCAAAATACTGATTCTTCAAAATCGAGCTCATGTTTCCCTCTGCAATGGATGAATTAGTAAGATAGTTTCAACTAGCTGTATTTATAAGGCTTCTCTAAGCATGATACAATGGCATCTCCTCGAAAGAGAAATTTTAGAATCTCTGAGCTAGAACAATTGCTCAAGGATTACCTAACAGTCTATTCTCCCTGTCTCCAATGCGTAAACTGCCCCTACCCGTTAATGTAACTTATCTCAAAGGTCTTTTCCAGCTCTAAAATTATGACTTCACAGTTCCACCGACTAAATATTACTTCAAAAGGCGTGGAATGTATCTAGAAACCATTAAATTCTCAAACGGTAACGGAGTTCAGTTATAAGTTACGCTCAAAGATCTGAGGCCAAGTCCTCAATTCTGGTGAGAACAACAATCAGCTGTGCTTACTGTCCACGTCTGTGCACTGTACCGCAGGTGACCGATTCACTCCGGGCACACCGTAGGCCCCAATCCGGGACAGAAGCCTGCCGGTCAAGCACTCTATCCCAACACCGAGACCAGGCCCTGACAGACCGCTTTATCTCTTAGAAACAACGCTGGGTAAAATACCTCCACCCGGCACCACCCCCAGATACCCGCAGCGACGGGGACGACACAGCGATGCAGAGCAGTGATGCAGGTGCACACCGCACCTTGTTTTGCTCCCGGAGCCAGGCGGAGTTCGCGACACCAGCTCCCCCCACCCCCAGCCCCGGGCGCCCCAGCCCCGCAGGATCCCCCGGCGCCGATGCACCCCTCCTCCGGCTGCCCTCCGCGACCCCACTGCCCCAGCTGTCCGCCCCTCCGTCCCTTGTTTCTAACCATGGGGCACTTACCATCCCAATACCAGGCCGGTGGTCACGATGAAGCAGGTAAAGACCACTGCGATGTAGAAAAGCGGCGAATACTCATACAGCGTTACCAGAAACACCGCAGCCATCAGGATATCCTACACTGAGCCGAGCTTCAGCCGCCCAGCCCGGCCCACCCGGCTGGGGTAAAAGCCACTACGGCGCCTCGGAGCTGACAAACTTTGTGGATACGCACTCGCCCGGGGTTCTAGGACTAGACGTCGGGGCAACCTCGCCGGCTGCGGGAGCCGGAGTGCCAATCACGACGCCGCCTGCAGGGCTCGCCCCGCCCCTCCTGCTCCCGTCCCGAGCAATTGGCTTCGCAGAGGGGCGGTGCCCGGACTGACTCACGGGATTGGTACCCGGAGAGCGTCCGTCTGTCCTAGCGGTGAAGGCTTTTCTGCGGCAAATTCTAAACGCTCATCGCGGCCAAAGCTGTCCAAGACTCAGGTAAGGTTTTTCTGATGACACAGAGAGGAGGCACGGTCCGAAATCCACGTCACAGAGTCTAAATCCCGCATATTGGATCCGCGGCAAATTTGAGAGGAGGAGAAGAGCCGGCATCTTGGGTTCTACAAAGCGAAGTAGTAGTCCCGCACCTGCTCTTGTTTGGTCTAGACAAGTTACTGTTAGAGACTAGGAAAGACCGGAAGGAGTCTCACGAGCAGTTTATACGAGCCTTGTCGGCCTTCTCAAGTTGGATTTAGTGATAGACGAAAATTAGCGTTGCGTATCGGGATTCTCATAGAAGTACATCAACTGTCCGTCCACTCCCTTCCTCTTCTTCTCCCCACCCCCCGCCGCCCTCAAATTAGAATTAGATCTTTGAATTTTCCCATTCATTTTTACTTTAACAATAATTTAAAATATGTATGTATGTCTGTATTTTTTAGCTAGAAGAAGCCTTTAAATAAAGGAGCGAAATGCTTATTCCTTCTCCTCCTCCCCGTTCAGCCAGCTCCATCAAGGTAGCCTCCCTGGAAGTCTCTCACACCTCCCCTGAGAGCTCAGCGGTTTGCGTTTAGCTCTTGGCCACACCCAGTTACCGCGGAGACAGGGGAACGCAGTCTTTTATTCTGAGCAGCAACACCCCCTGCTACAAATTAGGGTTTTGTTATCAAGGAAGAAAGGGACAGAGGACCATGGGGTAGATAGGTAGTACCCCTTCCACACTCCAAATCGCTAGTAAAATCAATGCTGGAGAAAGATGAGATAAATTTGTTGTATGGCTTCACAGGTCTTTTGGCAAATGATCCTGTATTGTATGGAGTAGTGTATATGTTGTTGTATATGTATGTAGTAGTAGTAGTATATGTATGGAGTGATGCTGTGTAAGCAACTTAGTTCAACAACATAATTTTTAACAGCTACATATATGATAGTATATAGTTTATCACTGGGCAATTTTTTTTATTATAAACAACACTGCAACGAACATTTTTTCAAAAAGATTTTACTTATTTATTAGAGAGAGAGAGCACAAGCAGGGGTAGAGGCAAAAGGAGAGGGAAAAGCGGGCTCCCCACTGAGCAAGGAGTGAGACAGGGGGCCGATCTCAGGACCCAGAGATCATGACCTGAATGGAAGGAAGATGCCCATCCCACTGAACCACCCAGGCGCCCCTGCAATGAACATTCTTAAAGCTAAAACATTTCTTTAGGTGAAATCCTAGAAGTGGAACTTTTAGTTCAAAAAGTTTGTACGTTTTAAGCCTTTAGGGAAACAATGCTCTCCAGAAATACTGTTTTGACTTATGCTTCCACACTTTCATCCTCAGTTTTACGATAAAGAATTTTCATAATGAAAACAAGAAATTCCAAGTTAAAGTGGCATATTAAACATATGCCTATAATTTTGCTATCTCCCCAAACTCTACTAAAACTACAGTAAAGGGATGTAAAAAATAAATCAACAAAAACAGAACAGGAAATAAAATAACAGCAGCACATATTGGAAGATGGAAAACAGCTGAACAAGGATTATTCACTAACCAGACTCAACTTAAAACCGACTCAACTTGACTTACACTGAAGAATTCTCAAAAGGAACAGGAACTAACACAAATTTGGATATCTGCTTTGGATATCTGGATATCCGTTTGGATATCTGTATATCTATTTGGATATCCATTTGGATATCTGCTACAACTATTCAAACTTGTCACTTTACTTCCAACATTGATTCTTTCTAACATATAATACATAATACACACTGCCGGCAAAAAAAAAAGTTTTAACATGTATCTTCATTTTTAAACATTATTTTATTCCACCATCTCACATCCTTGATTGCCGTGCTACATATCCTTGAGGATGAAGTATTAAGTTCTTTGTTTGAGATACCCACCCACTTACCTCTTACTTACTCATTCACAAAATGTTTATTGAGTGTCAGGTATGTGCCAGACACTGTAGAAGGCATTAGGGTACAATAATAAGCCAAAATGACATATCTCTATTCTAATGGAGTTTATCATTTAATGGAAAAGACAAACATTAATCATAGAACCTTGGGGGCACCTGGGTGGCTCAGTGGGTTAAAGCCTCTGCCTTCTGCTCAGGTTGTGTTCCCCGGGGTCCTGGGATCCTGGGATCGAGCCCCACATCAGGCTCTCTGCTCAGTGGGGAGCCTGCTTCCTCCTCCCCTCTCTCTCTCTGTCTGTCTCTCTGCCTACTTGTGATCTCTGTCTGTCAAATAAATAAATAATAATTTTTAAAAAATCAAAGAACCTTGAACAAAATATAAAGGCAAAATTATAATAAGTGCTATTAAAAAGAGATACATGAGCTATGAAGGCATATAATGGGAGAATGGTGAAACTCAAGGAAAATCTGGAAAACTTTCCCTGAAAAACAGATGATTGAGCTGAGAGCTGATGGAGAGAGGAACAAGAGGGGAGGAAAGGAACAGGAGGGAAGAAAGAATTTAGGACAGAGCTCTAGCATGTGCAAAGGCCTTAAGGTGGGAGAAATCATAGCACACCAGAGAAAATGAAAAGCCAATGTGCCTAAAGCATGGAGAGTGAGGAGGAGCATGTGGGGTATGAAAAGGAGAGATAAGTAGGGCCCAGACCATATGTGAGTCTTCCTATTTTAACTACTTAACTGTACCCTTAGAGCAATGAAAAGCCACTGATATGATTGAAGAAGGGGCATGTTATGGACTGAATTATGTCTCCCTAAAATTCATATGCTGAAGTTCTAGACCCCAGTATAATTGTATTTGTAGATGGAGCCTTTAAGGAAGTAATTAAACTTAAGTGGGGTCATAAGGGTAGGATGCTAATTCAATAGGACTAGTACCCTTATAAAAAAAAAAAAGAGAGAGAGAGATAGAGAGAGAGAAACCAGAGATTGCTCTCTGTTGTGCAAGTATATACAGAGAAAAGTCCATGTGGGACCCAGTGAGAAGGCAGCTGTCTGCAAACCAAGGAGAGTGTTCTCTCCAGAAAACCTGCTGGCACCTTGATCTTTGACTTCTTACCTCAAGGATTGTGAGAAAATGAAATTCTTTTGTTTTAGCCACTCTGTCTGTGGTGTTCAATTATGGTAGCCAGGCAGACTAATACAGGGAGTGACATTCTCTTTGCATTTTCAGTCATTTTGGCTATTGTGTAGAAAACTTATTGGCAGGAGGTTAGGATGGATATAATTGAATATGGGGATATCAATTAACAGATTCTTTAAAAAGTCTAGGCAATTTCGGCTCAGATCATGATCTCAGGATCCTGGGATCAAGCCCCACGTCGGGCTCTCTGCTCAGCAAGGAGCCTGCTTCCCGCTCCCTCTCTCTGCCTGCCTCTCTGCCTACTTGTGATCTCTCTCTGCATCTAATAAATAAATAAAATATTTAAAATAAATAAATTAAATAAAATAAAAAGTCGAGGCAAAAGTATTAGTAACTCTTACTAGGATAGGGACGGAGACTTGCAGTGAAGTGGATTATTAGTTAGAAATTATTGCATTTATAAGTGACAAAACTTGAAACAAAACAGTAATTCACTTGAGATAGAGATGTATTTCTCTTTCAGGTGAAAGTCTGGAGGTGGGTCAAGGCAGGACTGATATGGTGCACAGTGCAAGGGACCCAGGCTTCTGTTTTCCTCCAACGTGTGAAGCCCCCATTCCCAAGATCACCTTATGGTTCAAGATGCGTGCTGTAGCTCCAGCCATCATTTCCATATTCTTGCTACCAGCAAAGAGGTAAGAGAGGGAAAATGAGAGTACTTCTGTTTAAGGAAACTCTAAGGAGGCACCACTTATTCCACTGGCCACAACATAGCCTCATGCCCACCTTTAACTGGAAAGGTTGGAAAATACAGTCTCTGTTCAGGGCAGCCACCTCTATTGTTGAACACTATTGCTTCTGTTCAAGGTGGTACAGAGCCAAATGCAAATCCCAGGAGGGGCAGAGGGAGAGAGAGAATCTTAAGCAGCCTCCATGCCCCATCGAGGAGCTGAACAATTGGAATTTGGGATTAATGCGGGGCTCCATCTCACAACCCTTAGATCATAACCATAGCCTAAATTAAGAATTGGGTGCTTAACTGACTGGGCCCCCAGGCGCCCCTCTTTTCCTTCTTTCTTAAAGAGAAAGTGGACTGCCAATTTCAGTCTCTTCAGCTTCTCCAGTACCATACCTATTTGGATGCTTTACTCCAACCCCGTCCAGCACCCACCCCCTTCCCATTCTGAGACTGCAGCCTGGAGGGGAAGCCTACATCAGTACAGTATGGCCTGTTGTACTTAGTCAAGCCCCACCTTCTTGCCATGCTCCAGCACATTGGAAGGGAAAGCCTTCCCTTCCTTAACACTCTACAAATACAGGCCTTCTGTCCTGGCCTCAGTTTCCTCTACCACATGGCATAGACTGAATGCCACTTTGAGTTTTGCCATAGTCTGGATTTTGAATTGTTAGTGGAGCTTTAAAATTTTATAAAACTTTTCTCAGTAGTTTCTGGCTTTTTCTAGATTACTCTGTTTCTGGGGATTCAAAAATCCCATTTTGGTAGCCAAAAGCTGCTTGCTTTCTTCTGCATTCCCAGCATCACAGTTCTGTTTATCCTTTGAGGCTTATGCATGCTTCTGACTGACCAAGGAGGAAGTCTCATAAGAGAAATGCAAGTAAATATTAACATGTTTTTAAAAATTATTATCTGCATTATATAATTTTCTTGGAGCTGCTAACCCTTTCATTTTCTATGGTCTTTCTTTAGCCTACATTATTTCTTGGAAGGGCAAATTTATGTCTATGTGAAGACACCAGTAGGAACATAATAATCATCATAACTCTGAGTTTCAAACTTTGAGACAACTATTGCCCAACCAAACTCAAAGAATGTACAATTGGGTATAATCCCATAGAAAGGAATTGTGAAAAATCTTGTATGAAGTACCTCGGCATAACCTGACTCCTTGTAGTCCATTGAATTTCCAAGTCCCTCTAGTAAAAACTTCTCATGTTCTTAGCTGTTGGGCTTCATCATCTATGTATATACTATGTGACGGGAGGCTACCTGAAACTCATTCCAACTGAGCTGACACTGATGATTTATGTGGTACATGGTCTGTGGCCCAAAGCTTAGGACATTCATCTAGGACAGTGGTTCTTGATTAGGGTTGCTTTTCCACCTCTGTGCCCGGGCAACATTTGCCACTGTCTGGACGCATTTTGATTCCCAGTGTGGGGAGGTGCTCCTGGCCTCCAGTGCAACCTCCACTCCCCCAGGCCCCGTATGGTATTTGGAATTCTGCTAAACACCCTACAATGCATAGCACACTGCACCCCACAACAAAGAATTATTTAATTCCAAATGTCAGTATTGCTAAGTTGAGAAACTCTGAGACAGAAAAATTCTTTTTTTTTTCTGGGCACTTCTCACCAAATAAATCACTGTTTCCATATTGGTCCAGGCCATATCTTCCCTGGATTACCACAGTCACCTCCTAAATGGTTTTCTTGCTTCTCTATCTCCCATAGTCTATTCTTTTAAAATTTGTTTTACTTTTTATAAAAATTTAATTTGTCATGTACATATAATAGAATTCATTACATCACATGTACAGTTCTGTGAGTTTTAACAAATGCCTAGAGGTCATTATTAGCACCATTAGGTCAACATTAGCCCCATCAAGGTACAGAATGGCAGCTCAATTTTCCAAGTCTTTATTATGCTCTTTGGGTCTGTCCCTCCCAGGAACTGGGGTTAATCTGAGTCTTGGCAAAGGCTTATATTGTAGGTAAGTCCTCTAGTCTCTGCTGTGCTTCTGTGGGTGTGTTCTGCATACATGGACCTAGGGGTGTGTGCCTGTTGTCTGTTTCAAACTCTGCTCTTCAGGACTTCCCTTACATACTTGGGCTCCCTTATCCTGTTCTGGTCTGAAAGATGGGGCTCTCCATTCTACACTGTTGCACAGTTCTGTGTGACTGAGCCTGACCTGCAGATGAAATGGCAAGAGAAAAAAAAGGAAAAAAAAATAACTGGCACACCTTCTTCACTACGCATAACAGGACCCCTTTCCAAATTCCTCACAGAAAGATGGATTTTCTCTCAGGTTTTAGGTGCCAGTGTTCCTGCCCTGCTGAGACAAAGCTAATGATTTTGGCGGTTGGTGTTGTTCTCAGGGCAGGGCAACGAGAGGAAAAAAGGGGAAGGGGGAAGAATTCCTTCCACATTTCTCCTGTTCCACAGTCTTCCCTGATCCAGCCTGCTCTCCTGTCAGGCAGAGGAGGAGGAAAATGTTAGGTCCATGGTCAAAGGAGTGAGACTGATACAAAGCGAAGGTCAAGCAAAGCTTTATTTCACGCCAAGCATTGAGAATCAAACTGACTGGCCAGGCCAGTCTCTTGCAAAGAGGCAACCTCTCTCTTCTTTACAGACTAGCTTTTAAGGGCAAAGGCCATGTGGTTGGGCCTGGCCACACACAGGTGACCAATGAGATTGTAACACAGAGAAAGCTGCACAGTCCTGCTAGGTCACACATAAGTGACCAATTGAATTACAATTTGCCCTATAGTAGATATTTGAACTAGCCTATCACCTTGGTCAGAATTGGCACCCAAAGGGCAGGGTCCATACTCCTTGGTAGCTAGGACACAGTATGTGCCCCCACCAACTGGATACCTCCACCTGGCCTGACCCACCCTTATATTTGGGCTTTGTTACCTGGGACTGGTTTCCAGGACTTGTTTTTAAGTAAGTTCCCTGAAGGGGTGGGGCCAGGGTCAGGATGGAGCTGCTCTGGCTAAATAGGCCTTTACAGAAAAAAGAACAAGAAAATTCACTGACACCCTACTGGTTATGCTTCAGGTTCTACCTTCTTGTGGTAGAAGACCTAAAATTAAGGTCTTCTGTTATGTGCCGTCACATTTGGTAACACTGGGTATGACCTAAGTTCAAGCTCTACTCCCTACTCTGCTCGCGTAGTTAAGGTTCTCATGGGGACCAGGCACAGTGCCGGCTTATTCTTCAATGGCAGGCTTCAGATTCCCCCGCCGGCCTGGGCACCACACCCTCTTTAAGCGTGTCTCACATAGACTAGTTCTTTGTTCACTGTGTTCCCAAGGGCAACTCCCTGGCCCTGCATGGCATTTGGTGTCTCCCTCCCCCAGACTGAGTATTTTGACGAGGAAACTGCTGTCAGTGGCATCTGCCTAGTGTTGAGGGTTATGTGTTTGGCTATCTCTATAACCCCGGAGCAGGAATGCTCCTTCACAAATAGCAAGAAGAGTCTACGGCCATACCACCCTGAACGCGCCCGATCTCGTCACAAATAGCAAGAAGAGGAGACCATCAAAACATTTCCTTCTGCAGTTTATGGGCTAGTTTGTTATTATTTACTCTTCAGAGTCCTCAGGTAGTTGTGTTTTTATTCTGTCCAGAGATTTTAGTTATAATCAGTGAAAAAAAGGGATTGTAGCTTGGTTATTCCATCTTGCTGGCTCTGGAAGTACCTCTGTCCCTACAGTCTAACAAAACAGCAGAAAAGTATCGTCTTAAAAGGACACTAAGTCAGAATGATCCTGCTAAAATGTGTGACAGTCCACATCATTCCCCTGCTCAATGTCTCCAATAACACTATATCTTCACTCTGTAAAAGCCAGAGTCCTTATGATCATTTACAAGGCTGTAAGATCCAACCCTCCAATCCCTCTATGACTTCATCTACAACTCACCCCAGCGCATCCATTCCAGTCATTTGATTGCTTTTTTTTGTCCCCTGTAATAGCATGTATGCTTCTGCCTCTGGGCCTTTGGAGTGTTGTTTCCTCCATGTGGAATGTTCCTCCAGATATCTACATGGCTAATCTTCACAGCTTCAAATCTTGGTTCAGACATGACCTTCCCTTTTCTTTTTTTTTTAAAGATTTTATTTATTTATTTGACAGAGAGAGAGATCACCAGTAGGCAGACTGGCAGGCAGAGAGATGGGGGAAGCAGGCTCCCTGTTGAGCAGAGAGCCCGATGTGGGGCTGGATCCCAGGACACTGAGATCATGACCTGAGCCAAAGGCAGAGGCTTAACCCACTGAGCCACCCAGGTGCCCCAGACATGACCTTCCTAATGAGAAGTAGGACTACTACCCTATTTAAAATCACAAATCCCTCCTCCCCTGCACTCCCAATCTCTCATTTCCTATCCCCTCCATACACTAATCACCTTCTAACATACAATATTGTTTACTCATTTTTTATTCTTGTTTTCTGTTTCCTCCCCATTCGGAGGAGGAGGGATGGTCGGGATGTTTAATCTGTTTGGATCTTGGTGCCCAGGACAGAGCTGATTACATAATGAGCCCTCATTAATATTTATTGCTGGAATAAACAGGCGGGAATATATAAATAATACAAATATACTTTAGCAGGCCTGCTGTTACAGAGAAAAAAGGACTTAGAAAAAATTCAGGCCAGAAAAGATTATTCTAATTCTGATCTTCCGTTAATTTTTACTTAGAATACCCCTTTACCATTGACCCTGATCTTGTCTTCATGTCAGATGCCTGACATGGGATAAAACACATTTCAGTGACTTCAACACATCTTAGTATTGATAGGTTCTTCACCTTTTTATACAGGTTAGCCAAGCAGAAAAGTTTTGGAAAACATTCTGGAACCCCCTTCATGAACAACCCAAGTTAGATGGCATTTCCAAATCCCATTTAAAATAGCTGCAATAGGGACGCCTGGGTGGCTCAGTTGGTTGGACGACTGCCTTCGGCTCAGGGCGTGATCCCGGAGTCCCGGGATCGAGTCCCACATCAGGCTCCCAGCTCCATGGGGGAGTCTGCTTCGCTCTCTGACCTTCTCCTCGCTCATGCTCTCTCTCACTGTCTCTCTCTCTCTCAAATAAATAAATAAAATCTTTAAAAAAAAAAAGCTGCAATATTTTTTGTGGTTAAAACACTTGTATAGAATGAGTTAGAAGTTTCTGTACATAGTCTATATTAATTTTTTACCTCCCATAAAAGAAAATAAATCACATTTTTACCAGTGTTCTTATCTTGTCAGTATACCCAGTCCAACCTTTCTTTGGTTTGATATAAAACCAACCATTTCATAGCCAGTAACACTTGGGAAACATTAAAAAACCAGAATGAAAGGGGAGGGGAAAAAATAACAATGGGTTTTCTTTTTATCAGGTGTGATGTTATGCAGCTTAATGTTAAATTTTTCACCATTTCCTCCAATTTCTCTTATAGATGGGGAGAGAGGAGATCTGGGGAAAAGGTGCAGAGTTCGTGGGAGAATCTATGTTAAAGTCGAATATAATAAGCTGATGGACCACTAACATCATTTTCTCTTCCATCATTTGTTACAGATAGTATGTGTCAAACTTAACGGTCCCCTTCTCATAGTAAAAAGTATTATGGGGGCAGATCACTATGAGAATATAGTTGAGCTGTGGAATTTCTTAAAGCTAATACTTTTTTCTAACTTATGAGCAAAGGTAGATATTGTATCAGTTTATTTATTTTGAGCCCTGACTTAATGTTATTTATTAACATGCTAACAAGTTACTACATGATATCTTGCCTCAGGGAGGTTTTTGTTTTTTGTTTTTTGTTCTTAAGATTTTATTTATTTATTTTACAGAAATCACAAGTAGACAGAGAGGCAGGCAGAGAGAAGAAGGGAAGCAGGCTCCCCACTGAGCAGAGAGCCTAATGCGGGGCTGGATCCCAGGACCCTGAGCCACCCAGGCGCCCCTAGGGAGTTTCTTTATTGAAGGCAGAACTGCATGAATTTAGAGTTCAAACTTTGCTTCTTCCAAACTACGTTCCTCACCACATTAAAAAATAATCTTGCTCTCGTAAATTCGCATCTCCTACAGAAACTTCTTAAAGTGTCATTAGGCTGTGGTTCGTAACACCTACAGAGACAGCCGTCATTATTCAATTACACTTCAATAAACAAACACCGTTCAGAAAAGGAATGTATTCATCCAGTCCTGGAAAGTGGTGGGGATCCGGGGTGGGATGTTCAGAGATGGTGGGAGGAAAGGCAGGCATGCCTACGTTTGAGGGTCCTTGGAGGGACCTGGGGGCTTTGGTTTCAGTTCTGGAATGGGTTGAACTCCATGCTTAAAAATACAGTCGAGGGACACCTGGGAGGCTCAGTGGGTTAAAGCCTCTGCCTTCAGTTCAGGTCATGATCTCAGGGATCGAGCCCCGCATCGGGCTCTCTGCTTAGCGGGAAGCCTGCTTTCTCCTTCTCTGCCTGCCTCTCTGCCTACTTGTGATCTCTGTCAGATAAATAAATTTAAAAAAAAATACAGTGGAGAGTTAAATTTGGAATGTAGGCTCTGGTCAGTGCACATACTTGCCATTGAAACGACTGACTTGACTTAATTAAGTCAGCATGAAATTGCTCTCTGAGTTTGGCTAAAGCAGACAGAATCTCCTTTCCTAAAAGGAACAGTAAGGAGCGGGCGCTCGCGTTTCGGTGAATCTTGAGCCTCGCCTCCCGCCGTCCGCCGTCACGTGGCGACCCGCCCCGGCCGCGTTGATGGGTGGGGGCGACTCTGCCAGGCGCCGGGGCAGGAAGGGAGGCGGCCGCCGTGCCATTCTTAAAGGGGCCCGAGGGAAGGCGAAGAGCCGCTGACGGCCGGAAGGAAAATGGTGAGTTGCCGCCGGGAGGGCGGGGGCCGGAGGGCTGGGCCAGCCAGCCGGGCTCTCCCGTTTGCCAGAGCCGAGTTCGGCGGGCAGCGCCCGGGGTGAGTCGGCGGCCGCTTCCGCCCCGGCTGCTGGCGCGTGCCCACAGCCAGGGACTTGGCCTCCCTCCGCCGCCGCTGCCACCCCGCCTAAGGGCAGCATCTTCCAGCCGGGCCTGGGGTCGACCCGCCCAGCGGATCTCGGGAGTGGGGTGCGGCCAGTACAGCTAGGTTATCCTCGCCCGATCTTTCTGGATGGAGGCTCCCAGCTCCTGAACTGCAGGGTCGGAGGGGCCGGGGATCTGGCACCTCGAAGGGCTGCCCCAAACGGCAGTTTATGTGCCAGGACCCGGGCCAGGCTTGAGGGCAGACAGGCGCTGAGCTCCTTCCGCCTGGCGGCCTTTGCAGGAAGGGCTCGAAATTTCAGATTCCATTCTCATGGCCTCGCCTTAGCTTCTGTCTCCTCCTTCCCCGGCCTGCCTTTAAGGATTTTTACATATTGCTTTCCTCCAGTTAGGGCAACTGGAAATCTTTTGACCTACGGTTTTAGTTCTTAGCCTTGAAGTGACTGTCAAAAGCTTTAGTTTGTTCTGGGGGCTTTCGCTTCCGTTCTCGAATGGACTGAACCCCTAACTCAGAAATAAAGTGGAGAATTAAATAAATTGCCTAACAAGAATTTGCTGGATCTTTTCCTACCTGGTATTTAAATATGCTCCTTTCTCTGATTAGAAACCAAACATAATCCCCCACTGTCCTATGTCTGACCTCCCACTCATTTCTCAACCCATCTCCATCTAATAGATCTTGTCATGGTCACCAAATCCAAGGGACTGTCTTCAATTCTCATCTTTCCTGACTTTTCATCTGCATTCTAGGCAGTTGACTACTCTCTCCTTTTTGAAGCATTCTTTCCTGCACGCTTTCCCTTGGCTTCTCTTTTTTCTCCTGCTTTTCCTGTTGGACCGTTTGTGTCCCATGCAGACTGTTCTCCTTACCTGAATATCACATGTAGGAGTTCTAGGCTCCATTCTAATGCTTTGTTTTCTATTCTGTATTCTTTCCATCTTTCCTTACACTCATAGCTTCAGTTAACTCCTATCTGTAAGCAGATGACTTGTGAATTTTTATCACGCTTGCTTCTGAGATCCAGTCCAGATCTATATATCCTATTATTTAGTTATCCTCTAGGAAGCTTTTCTCCGCTTGGGTGCCTCAGAGCCACCTCAGTTTGTCCAAAGTAGAACTCGTGCTCTTGCCCTGCAGACCTGCTCTTTGCTCTTCCTCAGTGTTCTTAACTCAGTGAAAGCTATTGTTTGGTCTATTACACAAGTGGGAAGCTTCCCAGTCACCTTGATAACACTTTTTCCTAACTCACCCATCGAATACCCAATCTGTCACTAGGCGCCTTTAGTGTTAGCTAGAGAGCAGGCTTCAACTGGTTGTGTAACTTTGGGAAAGAAACAACCTTTCTAACCCTTAGTTTCTTGCAAAATGGGGAATCATAGAACAAACTCATCCTAAGGGATTGTTTTGAGTATGAGAGGAGATGCATGTAAAAGATATTGCACTGTGTTTCTCTCATGGCGTTTAATATATGTTAACTGTTATTAGCAGTTATTTCTCTGCTTCTGTTGATCTCCATCAACCTCAGCTACTTTTCATCTCTCCTTTGTACTAAGCTTGCCAAGTAACTAGTCTTGCTTTATTCATCTTGGCACTCTGCCTGTTTCCTGCATGCAGATCTGGTCACGTTTCCCATAACCACTCTGCTTAAAACACTTTAGTGGCTTCCCATTGCTCATAGGATAAAGACCAAAATATGACCCACTGGGCCCTATGTGGTCCAGCCCCTGCCCAACTTCCTGTTATACCATGTTCCAGCTCATTCTCTGTGCTTGAGTCATGCAGGCCTTTCATTAACTTAGATGTGCTGTGTTCCCTTTAATCAAAGAGTCTATGCATAGGCAGTTTTGGTCCTCCGCATACCTTTTTCAAGCAGATCTTTTGTGACCATGGTGTTCTTCCTCAGTCGTAAGTTGGTAGCAGCCTTTGTTTCTACTGCCTAGTTCTTATCACAGGTGCAAACAAGTATGTTTTCTTATGTGATCCTTTTGATGTAGGTCTGTTCTGTATAGACTATATTAGAAGCTCCCTGAGGGCAGGCCCATATTATTTGTTTATTTTATATGACCGATTGTATCCCCAGCCCTTAGCACAGTGCTTACACTCACTAAGTGTTCCTGACGTAGATAAACCAATAGGTGAACACTTGAGTTCAACTCTGCCCTTAACTGTGTGTTAATATTTTCTCATATAGAGTTGTTTGCAGAGTGTTACACTTATTCTTTTTTTTTTTTTAAAGATTTTTTATGTATTTATTTGACAGAGAGAAATCACAAATAGATGGAGAGGCAGGCAGAGAAAGAGAGGGAAGCAGGCTCCCTGCTGAGCAGAGAGCCCGATGCAGGACTCGATCCCAGGACCCTGAGACCATGACCTGAGCCGAAGGCAGCGGCTTAACCTACTGAGCCACCCAGGCGCCCCTACACTTATTTTTAAATGCTTCTACTAAGCAATTAGAATTGACTGAGCCTGGGTCCCTTTTCTTGTAGAAAGGAATCTTATTATGGTATTGGGAGGGGTGACTATGCCCCCCAAAAGAGCTATATAAATTAAATCACAGCACGTTTCTCACTTGCTTCCTGGTCCTTAGAAGGTCAAGATTGCACGAGCAGCTCTGAAGATGAGAGGTGGAAGATAAGACTTGTGATAAATTGGTCTTTGCCTGAAGAGTAATCTAAAACACTTATTCGTTTCACTGATGGGTTCTACCTTTGGTTGAAGAGAGAATGAAAAGTCTAGTTTTTTGACTCTGTATCTTTCTTGAAAGATAGAAAAAAATAGAGTAGGATTGAATACTACCTTCAGGAAGCTCCATATGACTTAGCACCTTTTTCTCTAAGGAGAACTAATAGGATGCATGTACTTGACTCCTGCAGGAGCCTTATTCATTGGATAATAATTATTGGTGGGATATCCTTTCTTACTGTAAATAGCATATCCTGGGATATATCATACCTTACATATTACCAGTGTTCTGAGTTTAAAGGACAATTTAAAATTGACAGCTATTTCCTGCTTTAACTTACGCTCTCATTTACCCAACATGAGGTTAAAAAAGCAAGCTTTTATTAAATTTGTGTTTTAACTTAAAATTGACAACATTAATCCTTTCAGGTTATAATGACACATCTGTGTTTAGCATTGGTCTCAGAACTCTTCTAATTCTCTTGAAAGAGTGGGGGTGGGGAGTTTGGGGTGGGGGTCTTATATATGAAAAGATTAAAGAATGTGGACCTTGTTTGGCACCTGACTCAATTAAACCAACTGCTGGGGGAAAAAAAAACATTGAAGGGAATTTGAATCCTGCTTGTTTGTTTGATACTGGAATTATTGTTAGTTTTTTAAGGTGAGATAATGTTTTTGTCCTATATTCTTAATGTCACATACTGTCATTTTAATGATACATACTAAAATATTTATAGTTGAGGGGCGCCTGGGTGGCTCAGTGGGTTAAAGCCTCTGCCTTCGGCTCAGGTCATGATCCCAGGGTCCTGGGATCGAGCCCCACATCGGGCTCTGTGCTCCGCGGGGAGCCTGCTTTCTCCTCTCTCTCTGCCTGCCTCTCTGCCTACTTGTAATCTCTGCCTGTCAAATAAATAAATTAAATCTTTAAAAAAAAAATATTTATAGTTGAAATAATTTTGGGCCTTTTGACAGTCCATCAGGCAGTGTGGAGAGTGATCATGCGATAAGATTGGCTGTGTGTTGATAATGTTTGAAGCTGAATTATAGGTGCATAGGGTTCCATGATACTATTCTCTTGTACGTGTTCAAAGTTTCACACATTGAAAAAAGGGAAAAAAAAATCCATGCTTGTGTTTACAATCAGTAATACATTTGCATTACTACGAGAAGAGTCCTCTGGTCATTTCCTTGTCACATTTCTGAAGATGAATCTCTTACATTTTTTCGTAATTTGTAAAAGCTGTTTTTAGTTGTTTTTGTTTTTTTTAAAGATTTTATTTATTTATTTGACAGACAGAGATCACAAGGAGGCAGAGAGGCAGGCAGAGAGAGAGAGGGAAGCAGGCTCCCTTCTCAGCAGAGAGCCTGATGCGGGGCTCAATTCCAGGACCCTGGGATCATGACCTGAGCCGACGAAGGCAGAGGCCCCAAACCACTGAGCCACCCAGGCGCCCCTGCTTTTAGTTTTTATATTTGTTCATCTGGCTTTTTTTTTCATAGTTCCTTTACTTATTGTTTTTTTTAAAGTAATCTCTACAACCAATGTGGGGCTTGAACTCATGACCCCAAGAACAAGAGTTGCATGCTTTACAGACTGAGCCAGCCAGGCATCTCACTTTCGTAACTCTCAATAATTCTTTTTTTAAATTCCCATAGTCATTTCATAAAGGTAGAAAATGTTGTTGGTCTTTACTCTTGTGGTTCATCTTTCATACTTTATTTGTATTTTTTCATAGTTGTGAGACACAAAAATGAACCAAGGTCTTATTAATTCAAAGTATAATAAAGAGTACTTTCCTGCCTAGTGCAAAAATGTCATACTTTGTAACAGCAGACAGTGATCCTTGAATTTCCCATATTCTCTTCCTCTATGATTCTGATGAAGTTGCACATTATTGTGTCTAGTTCTTTAAGCTATTTATTAGACAAAAAGAAAGTGAAAGCGTAGCCTAGATTAAGATGAACAAATGTGTATAATTCAGATACAAACATTGGTAGATTTAAAACCTTTTTAAGTATTCGTGTGTTTCATGTTAACCCACATAATTGTGACATTTGTAGATGTCAGTATATGTTTTTAAAGGTATTAAGTTTTATAACTTTAACACATACTTGTACTGAAGTTATGGTGTTTTATACATGATTTTTTTTTCTTTTCTAGAGTGAGTCTTTGGTGGTTTGTGATGTCGCTGAAGATTTAGTGGAAAAGCTGAGAAAGTTTCGTTTTCGCAAAGAAACGAACAATGCTGCCATTATAAGTAAGCTAAACGTGATTGCCTCAGTTACATGGTCTTCACTGATTTTTATCTTGTAGCTACACTGAATAAACTGAGCCATTAGGAAATAATTTGCCTCCTTCTGTTTTAATCTTCTCCCTTGCTTTTATTTATTTATTTGAAAAAAGATTTTATGTATTTACTTGTCAGAGAGAGAGAATGCAGGCGCACAGGGGTGTGCACAAGCAGGGGGAGTGGCAGGCTCCCTGCTGAGCAAGGGGTGGGGAATGGGGACTCCATCGCTGACCCTGGGATCAGGACCTGTGCCAAAGGGAGAATCTTAACGGATGGAGCCACTCAGGTGTCCCTTCGCCTTGCTTTTACATCACTTTAAAAAGTAAGTAATAGGGGCGCCTGGGGGCTCAGTGGGTTAGGGCCTCTGCTTTTGGCTCAGGTCATGATCCCGGGGTCCTGGGATCGGCCGCATCGGGCTCTCTGCTCGGCGGGGAGCCTGCTTCCCACTCTCTCCCTGCCTGCCTCTCTGCCTACTTGTGATCTCTGTCTGTCAAATAAATAATCAACAAAATCTTTAAAAAAATAAATAAATAAAAAGTAAGTAACAGCTGTTATTCCAGAACAGAGGTGGAGTGCCCTACCTCTCTCCTCAGCTACATGTACAGCTCTGGAGAAGATGATCTTAGCCACCCAGTCATTGTAGTGACCCATCTAGCTCCATCCTTTAACTTCTCAGGAGGCTAAAAATTGCCTGATCATTCAATCTGAGCCAGAAACCTTTGCCTGCACCTAAAATGTTAACGTGTTCAGCATTGTCTTCAGTGATTTGAGGCCTTATTTCAATTCTTGATTTGAGCCGCTAGTTTCATAGAGATTACTTTTTAAGTATCACTGACTTCTGACAGTGGGAAGAATGATTTGCATATTGCCTCTCCCACTGTGAGCTTATCTTATGTTATGCAGATTTCTTGTATATTCTTAAGTAGTATTTAATATGTGGGGTAGGGATTTAGAAAGGTGAAAGAAGGGCAAGGGGTAACAGTATAGATCTCTATAGACTATACTTAACAGAGAGGCATCTGGCAGATGTGAGTTAATGAGGTAGTGACAACTTGTAATGAGTTTTGGGCGCCTGGGTGGCTCCGTGGGTTAAGCCTCTGCCTCAGCTTGGGTCATGATCTCGGGGTCCTTGGATAGGCTCAGGTCTGGCTCTCTGCTCGGCAGGGAGCCTGCTTCCCCCTCTCTCTCTGCCTGCCTCTTTGCCTACTTGTGGTCTCTCTCTCTGTGTCAAATAAATAAATTAAAAAAAAAAAAACTACAATGTAGGCAAACATTTCTTAAAAGTGAAAATTCGTGTCCATGCTTTTGTGCTGTGAAAGGTAAAGCTATTTGAGACCTTAATATCTTACGGAATTTACTATGAAATTAGTGTAAAACCAAAAATGGCGAACTTTTTAGAGTTATAGAAAGAATAAAGGCATAGATTATCTAAACATATTTCACCTTGGCTTTGGGTTATGTTACGTATATTTGGATATGGATCTCACTGCTATTTGGTAATGCACTATCTCATAATAATCCCATTGCTCTATGAAGTCTTGACTCTGGAGAAGCTGGGAATTGGTTCTATCTTAACTCCTGGTCTGCTTGTCCCTTGCAGTTCTAACCATGTTACATAGATCAGTCTCATTTACAGTCACCCTTTTGCACCTTATTATATAGGGAGTTGTATTTGAGTTAGAAAATTCTTCAGATACTCAGAAAATGTAAGGAGTTGACATAAAATTCTAAATACGCAAATTAGGTGATGGAAATTGTGGGTAAAAGCCTTTAAATGCTGACTGCTTGAAAAGCACAGCTAGCTAATAGACCGTAAACAAAACTGCAAATGAGGTTTATGTTTGTGTTTCTTAATGTTTTAATTTTAGATGTCTGAAAAAGGGCTGAGACTCTGGGTTGGGGAGATGAAGGTCCATTAGAATCACAGTTTACTTACACGGTATTTTTATTTTAGTGAAGATTGATAAGGATAAGCGCCTGGTGGTACTGGATGAAGAGCTTGAGGTTTGTTTGATCAGCTAAGTACATTTTTATAGTTAAGCAATTTTTATTGCCTAAGAGTTGATATATTAGTTATGTGTACTTTTACAATGAGTCTAAGTAAATGCTCATTATGTATGAAAAGCCTGTGCTAATTATTAGGTAGCATGTTGTCTTGCTAATTGTATCACCTTCTTTAAAACATTACTGAAATCCAGTGTAATAAGTGATAGAAGATAAGGCTACATGTCTGTTGTAACTTCTCAATTGGTTGGCCAGTAATTAAAAACCAAAATGCTATAACCTAAGCACTTAGTTTGTCAAATTAAGTAACTAATTTAGACTGAAAAGAAATTCACTTTTTCCCCTAAATCAGACATTGATTTTTTTTGATGGTTGGCTTATTATCTTATTCCATTATTTCCTGATAGCTGGAACATGAGCACAACTATTCTGTTAATAAATGGAACTAAACTGAGTGGGCTCTCAATGGATTGAGGGTTGAGTAATCTCAGGTTATATACAATTTGGTAACATAAGATTTTATGTTGTGGTATATGGTTATGAATTTATATCTGTTAGTAGAATGGGTGATTGGAATATTTCTTAAGGATTTAGGGGTCAGAAAATGCTTACAAGTTGTTTTTCTTTATGGTGCCAGGGCATTTCACCAGATGAACTTAAAGATGAACTACCTGAACGACAACCTCGATATCCTTTTCTTAGTGCTTTAAAAAGATTTGTTTTCTTTAGTGGTTAGAATTTTATTTATGAAGTTGGTTTGTTCAATTTTTAAAAGTCCTGTATTTTACAAAATTTTCTCCTACACCATGATCACAATCAAAAGGTGCAAGCATATTGGACTAAGAAAAATGGGAAATTGACATCCTAGTGGGATGAATTATTTCCTTTTTAAAAAATTCCCTTTATTATTATGTGTTTACAGTAAAAATTTAGAAAAAAATCCATACTTTTAATAAATTTATTTTTAACAGATTATATGTTTTTGTACCTTATCTTTGGGGCTCATGTATGCTTTTGTGGAAAGATAATGATAATAAAGGTATGGCTCAAATGGAGAGGACAGAAATTTACTACTCATTAGCTCTCCAGGTGTGTATTTTCTTTCAAAACTTTGTTGGTAAGTACTTGTGTCAAATAGAGCAGTAATTTTAGTTTCTTTAACTTGAGAAAAACCTTCATTGTGTATAGTTATAAATACCAACATGACGATGGAAGAGTTTCATATCCTCTGTGCTTTATTTTCTCCAGTCCTGTTGGTGAGTGAATTTCTTTGAATAGTGCATGTTTGGTTCTGATCTAATTAAACCATTTTTGTAGGAGACAAATTGTGTGCTTATTTTTAAAGATGTGAAGTGTTGAAAAACCTAAATAGAGTTATGTGTGCATGTGCACGTGAATTCATCGCTAGAAAGAAGTGGCTATAAAGCATCATCTATTAGAACTTGCTTGTTTTCTAGGATAAATTTCTAGAAGTGTAATTGTTTCGGTCAAATCATACATACATTTTAAGGGATGTAAAATGTAGCGACATTTTAAAACAACAGACATTTTCTTTTTAGGTTTCGTGAAGTACATGAACTTCATGTATAATTATATACATATTTGCACTTATCTTTAAAATGGTACTCAATGATGATATGCCTGTAACCTTACAAATAGTCCCAGAATAGCTAACGTTGGATATTGAAGTCACTTCCTGTTATTTAAGGTATACCCAATTATACCCAGAACTCCCAGTACTACTACCATTTAAGCCCACATTAAACTCTCCAAACTCTTCTCTAAACTTTACTACTTGTATCATTTACTTAGCACTTAAAATAGCTACAGTACTTTTTTAACTTAATATGTAAGCAGCCTGTAAATTTTTTCCAGAGCAGATCTCCCCACACTGATCCATCACCATTTCCAAACCCATATATGTTAGGCATCCATAACACTGATCTTGATATTTAATGTCAAAGTTAAGATTGTGCTGAAAAGTTCTTAAGTATTTACAGAGGTCTAAAAGATCGGCAGAGATCTAGTCACATTTATTTTTATCAACCCCAGGGACCTGTTTGTCATTTAGCTATGGCTCTGTGCAGGCAATATGCAGTGTTAAGACTCTTGAAATACAACCATATACAGTTAGATTGAAGCTTTCTCTAAACCTGAGTGCTAAAGAAAATCCTGAATGTGTCATTGTAGAAGTACAAAATGAAAACCTATCACTTTTTCAAACTCTAAGTCTCATTTCTATACTAATCTCTTTTCCAGGGTGTAAGCCTGAACAACAGATGATGTATGCTGGGAGTAAGAATAAGCTAGTCCAAACAGCTGAACTAACCAAGGTGGTATTTGTGTTTGACGGGCTTGTTGAGATAATATTTTCCCTCATTATTAGAGTATTAGCTAAAGTAAGCTGAAGAGTTAGGTATTTTTTATTCAGGTGAATGTTATTTAGAGCAGTAAACTTAAAAGAGTTTTACTGTTTGGAAATAGAATGATAGAAGTCTTTAATCAAAGTATGTTTTTTGAACGGAAATGATAAGTTGATTAGCAGAAATCATGTTTAAAATATAGGCAGCTTGAGAAAAGCCACTGCCATTATTCAATCTATTTTGAGTTTTTCATTTTCCATAATGTAGTTCTAGTAGATAAAAGTAAGCATTGAAGCTTCTCAGAGCTCTTTACCATGGGCTCAATGAACCACATTCTATGCAGGAATTCCATATTATGTAGTTAATTGTATATTGTTCCCAAGTCTGAAATTGTTAAGAATACTTACTAGCTTTATTGAGCTAGACCATTCTGTTTTTTATGAGACAATTTCCTTAAAATTTAGCATGCCCCAATTGTTTTATGGCATTATTGAAGTTTAACGGTAAAAGGGGTATATATTCTCAAACTTTATTTAATATCCATGTATTAGTTTATTTGAAAAAAGTATATACTTTTAAGGTTTTGAGATGGGATATTATATCACTAAAATAATATTAAATAACCTTTCCTTTCAGGTTTTAAGTACAGCATCAGTGTTTTCCCCTTTAATGTTTAACCATGAGCCCATGAGATGTCTTTAAGTGCCCTCTGCCTTTTCCCTTTAGCTCATGTAATTGTCATTGACACCAACAGCTTATAGACACTACCTTTTCTCATTTGTAGCATAGGAACACCCTGGAATTGCTCTAAGAGGGTTGGGTGATAAGGAAGGAGCTCTATTAACAGCCTCATTTCCATTCTAATCCCACGGCACACCATCAAGTGCTGGTATTAAGACATTACAATTTATAAGTTACTATTATAAATAATCACATCGAATCCTCACCACAGTCCTGAGGTTGATGATGTTATGCCTGTTCTGGAGATGGGAGAACTGAGGTTCAGAAGATGAAAGACTTGCCCAGGGTTGCATAATAGTAAATGACACTGCTGGGTTTCAAACCCATCCTTTCTGCTCTATTACATTGTTTCTGTAGAGCTGTTATACTTCCTGGGCCTGTTTGTGTACAGATTGTTGGAGAGATTGGTGGCTGTGGACCTGTAGTCCATCCTTTTCAGAACAATCTACAGCTTGTCTTTCCTCTAACTATGGAAGACTAGCGTATGTTCTTCCATTTCCTAACTAACTAGATTTGATTTTAGTTTTGTGTACTTGGGGTATCTCTTCTAATGGGTAAGATGTACAGAACTCTTAGAGTTAGTAGATTTGATCCATAGATTCTTTTAGAATATTCATAGCTTTTAAGAGAGTTCTGGTTTTATGCCATCTTACTGCTAAACTTTGGTAAGTCAGTACTTAGCATTTTAAAAAAGTAAAGGTATATCTAATTTACAAAGATAAGTCCTGACCAACATGAATGAAAGGAAGGAGAATTGGGTATTTAATACTCCTATATACAATGTGTTTGATTTTTTTTTTTTCTCAAAGTATGACCTAACGTTTTTTCTTAAGGTATTTGAAATAAGAAATACCGAAGACCTAACTGAAGAATGGTTACGTGAGAAACTTGGATTTTTCCACTAATGTGAACTTCTGTGTTTCTAAAGTATTTATGTATTAACCTGACCATACTGGAACCAGACATAAATACTTATGCCTAAAAATGCACTGTTACTTACAGTTTGTTTCCTGCAGTAAAGAAAAATTATTCATTTGTTCAAAGTTTGAACAAAGGGGAAATCATCTTCATAGTAATGAAATTTGTAAAGTGTTTCCTTATATTTGTAATTGTTAGGTGGACTACTTCTCTCCAGGGACTTTTTGCACTCTTGTGACTAATTTCTATAACCTATGGTTCAGAATTTGTTACTATTTACAGACACCATTGGAAAGTGGGTATTAGATTGATAGACAACAGTTGCCTCCTTTTGACAAATACTGGATATTAGCAGTTTATATATGGAAATAGCATATTATCACTTGTCAAATCTTTAAAATTAATTTGGGGTAAGAGACTTGAATGACCCAATACAGAGCCATGAAAAATAATTTACTGTAATGTAAGCTGCATTGCAGGTACACTTGTCATCAATTCCATACCTTCTGTGGTTTCCTGTATCTTTTAAATCAAGTACAGAAACTTTGTTCACCAATCATTCATTCTTAAGGTCTGGTGTTAGATTTTATAGTAGTTATGACTATTATGTTTTCTTCTTACAGAAAATAGCATCGTAGTCTTGGAAATTGATAGATTGGAACTAATCAAGAACTTCATTCCTTGTTGTGCCATAGCTAGTTTTGCATCTGGGTTAATAACACCTTATTTATAAAGCACCTCTTAATGTTGTCCTGTGAACACAAGTTATTTTAAATGTGTTAATACTGTGCCTTTGATTTGTTAGCTTTAAAGTTAGTTTAAGACTTTTACACTGCCAGTATTCCAGATTTGGTGAAATTAATACTTTTGTAAGGGGTCCAAGTAAAACAATTTTCTAATGTGTGTATCTGAAATTTGTAATAAAATCAACTTCATATTTTTAAAAATTCCAACTATCTGCTTGCATTGGTGAATATATGGCAGTTGAAAGTTATAATTTGGGATATATTTATGATTACCCTTGTGCCATGGGAAAAATTAACTTATCTTAAAATCTTGGCCAGAGTTAATAACATTAACACATCAATAGAAATTGCATCTTCTATCCTAAATGTCAGAAGATATTCTGAACTGGACATCCATCTTGTTGGCATCCTTGGCATAAAGCAAGGATTCTAATATATAGTGTACTTTAAGAACAACATACAAGTAACTGTTCAACATTAATTTGACAAAAGGTCTTAGGACTCTAAAGACTAACCAAATTTGGTGAGCGAATTCTTATATTAAGAATATCTTAGTCATTTCAAAACTATAAAGGCATTATTTTATGTCGGTGTATTTTTCATTTATATATTCTCTGCTTTTTTTTTTTTTTTAAGGTTTCTGTGCCAACACTAATAAAGAGGTAAAGATAGTTGGAATTTTCACAATATTGACTCTTTTGTGGCCAACACTGTTTGGCTTCACTAACCTTAAAAACGGGAAGCAATAGGAAGTTAGTTGGAGAAGAGGAAGTGCTAGAGTGGGCATTTGTTTTGGTTAATGAATGGGAAGGATTATTTATTCCAATTTTCAGGGGGAGAGAGAGAGAGAGAGAAAGAGACACCTTCACCCAGGAAGTTTACAAATTATGAATTCTTTAAACAGCTATTTTGATATTGGAGAATAATGCTTATAATTCTGTGGAAATGCAGATATAACCCAGGTGAATGAGAGTGTTTTTAATGTTTTTAAATGAAGGAAATGAGATTTCATTTCACCATATTTGCAGCAATAAGAGAAACTAGTGCTGCAAGAATGTATTTTTTAATGAGGTTCTTTATTTTGTCTTGCATGTTTTAGTTGTTTTGGTTAGTTTTCAAATTTGAAAGTCCTCCATATTGTCAGAGGCTACTGACTTCCATAAACAGAACTTAGTTCCCCTGTTCTCTAACAGGGACAAAGAGCTGTGATAAATCATGCTTTTTTGAGCTTGTTTGACTCCTGATCAATAACATGTATTTTGCAAGACAATAACATGTTTTGGCTCCCTCTGTCCTATAGGGAGATTAGGGAGATTTACACATCCAATGCTCTAGAATGTTCTCGGACTTTTATGTAAACTTCCCTGCCATGTAATCAAATTTTGCATTCTTCTTTTCAAGTATATGTTCAATTTGCTCTTTTTCTGCCTTCTCTCATATAGTAACTCCAGATTGGATAATTCCAATTTTTACATTCCATAGCTTTCTGGTGCAACCATTCCCATTCATGTCGTAATCTTTCCCTTTTGGCATCAGCTTTTTTCCTGGGAACCTCCTTCATGGTCTTCTGAGTCAGCATTAGTTTTGAAATTGTTGGCCTTGCATAAGTTCTGCATAGCATATAAGAGAGTCAACTAGTAATCCTAGCATGTTTTTAGTACAGTGTTGGTGACAACATAAATGACATATGAAGAAAACTGTTCTCAGGTTACTATGCTGAAATTCCAAAATGTCAGAGTTTTGAATAGTCTTCGCTTTGTTCTGGTATTGAAGCAATCATGTTAGGAGAAAGGTTGTTAGACCGTTTTTTTGTTTAATTGACTTCTAAAACAAATGTTCAAATTGTCTATTTCTAAAAAGTTTATCAAATGCATAGTGCAGTTAAACATACTCTTGTTTAAGAGGGTGTTACTAAATTTTTTATTACCGTTACAACCCTTTGTGGCAAAATGTCTGTCAGCACTTTTCTCTCCCCTTTTATCTCCTATTTTCAGGAGTCAAATGTAGCCATAAACTGTATCCTGGTCTGACACTTTAACTAAAAATTTCCAGTTAGAGGAATTTATTGCCAAATTAAATTTGGCTGTCTTTGTTCCCCACCTATATAGATAGTAAAGAAGGTATACTTAAAAAAAACGTTTGGACTACTTTAAAACCTGAGCAATGTCATTAATCCATAATGTGGACTAGTGATGAATAGATATTTTCATAAGAGTTTAAATGCTGATATTTGGTGGAAGTAGAAAGTAACTTGTATTCTGTCAATTCAAATATTCTTAGTACAGTTGCTTTCCCTGTTTGTTCAATGGACTGATAATACTGGAATCTATAGAACCTGAGCCTTTACAACTTGTGTGAAAAAGTGTCTCAAACATTTCTGGACAAATCTTATTTTGTATTTCTGGAAGAATGTAAATCTTCTTAGGTGACTTAACACCAGTGGTCCCAAGTTGAATATTCTTGAGAAAATTTGTTTCTTGTTATGCCGTTTGACATTTCAAATCAGTGACCACGTTCCTATAATATTCAGAACAACTATGTTAAGGTTGTGATAGAAACTGTGTTTTCTTGCTTTTTGGAATATAGTTCATACACATATATTACTTGAATATTGTTTGAGATCACTAACTTGCCAGGGCAGTTCCCACTGATCCGGATGGTCCAATATAATCTCATTTAGGAGGCTTGAAACATTAATGGTTTAGTCTTGTGAATTTTAACAGTTCCCTGTCATCATTTAACAAACTCAACAACTGGCACAACTTCTTAAGCTGTGATTTCAGTCTCTGCTAGTTCATTATTGCATGTTTATTTTGGACCGTCTTCTGTTAAGCATGGTGCTTGTACTGGTTTAAATAAAATGTTAACATGAAAGGACTTCTGGCTTCTCATTTTTTTTCTCACCTCCTCTCCCTTTTGGAGTTACCATTACCTGCCTGGCTCAGTTGTGGCTTTGCGTGAGCCACACAGATTCAGCAGTTCACTTTCTCTGGAAAAAACTGAGAGGCAAAATAAATAGGAACCACTAGGCAAAGATCGGAATGGGTGAGGGAGAATTTAACAAGGCTATAAAGATTTCTAAAACTTGTTCTGAGGCTAAAATGATTTGTTTGTAGTGGCAGAGGGCATTATCTCAAATGATGAACCCTCTGCTGTCAAAGGGAAAACCATAAGTTAAAGGGGCTGTGCACTTCTAAGAAATCAAATTGAAGCATCTTTTATTGAATATAGTATGTCACTATTTACTAGACATCCATTGAAGGTCCATCTTGCCTTTGTTTTAAACTATTCTGCATGGTTTGTGTTTCATAGCTATCGAGTGAATACAAGACAGCACTAACCTAATTTGTAGAGTCTCCCATACACTTCCTGTGATTGAATACATGCTAAAAGTCATGATTTGTTCACGTTTGTGAAAGGAGTAGTTTATTGTCTTCCTGTCTTCAGGAATCTCACAAGGAGCTTGGAAACAGAGCCCAGAGCTTGGAAACAGGTATTATTTCTCAAATTTGTCCATTTACCTATTCAAAACATAAATTTTTTCACCTTGGTTTTGTTTGATTGGTTGGTTGGTTTTGTTTGTTTTTGCTTTTGTTTTTTGGTCTTTTCACTTTTCAGCAGCAAAAAGCATTTCTTTTTTTTTTTTTAAAGATTTTATTTATTTATTTGACAGAGAGAGATTACAAGTAGGCAGAGAGGCAGGTAGAGAGAGAAGGAGGAGGAAGTAGGCTCCCCGCTGAGCAGAGAGCCCGATGCGGGACTCGATCCCAAGACCCCGAGATCATGACCTGAGCCGAAGGCAGCGGCTTAACCCACTGAGCCACCCAGGTGCCCCAGCAAAAAGCATTTCTAATCACTTAATGTCCCAGGGTGGGCCCACTGTCATTTGCATGAGGACACACCCTGAGTGGATGTTGAATCCTTTACAGTATATTTTTCGCTAGGTTGAGGAGCCAATAAATTAAAGATCTTACTGCTGAGCATCTCTTGTTCTTGAGATCTGTCCCCAGGTGACTTGAAAGTGCCCTGCCTCAGTAACCCCTCTTCTCCAATTACAGGAAAGAAAAAGAATGCCTAGGTTGCACTCAAAAGCCATGCTGTAGTCCCCAGAGAAAATACGTGTGTGTGTGTTTGCGTGTGTGCGCGTGTGTGAGAGAGCGTGCGTGAGACACTCCTTGTCACCACCACCTACATGATTAAGCAGATTCTCATCCTAGAATGTAAGACCCTTAGCAGTTTGGCCCACTTCTCACCTGTGGTGGACAGCCAAGCCCAAATGTTCTGCAGCCCTTCGTGAGGTAGGGCTGCAGAACATTTGCGACCCCTCCTTGCCAAAGCCCTTTAGATCGTCATGACTTGTCCCAGATGGCTGTATTTGCTGTCTGTAGCTCCTCTCCATCCTAAGATGCACAGGGTCTCTCACTTCCAGCACCCCCTGGTTGAACTCAAGAGCCTCGCCTCTGAGATGTTTGCCTGACTAGGACCAAACAATGAGCTGGGCCAAATTCTCCCAGTGTCGCTACCAAGAGGTACTTTTCAAATCCTGACTTTGGAAAGAGGTGCCCGTTCTCTCCAAGGGCAACTGAGCTGGGAAGAATGCCATTAGATGGAGAAGAGGGAGAGAAGATGTTGGCTGGGGCAGCCTAGAAGGAAGCAGGCTCACAGAGTAGCTGAAGCACGCTAAAGGCAGAGCCCCACGCTGAAGAGCCACACTCCCGACTTTTAGCTTCCTAGGGCCTCCTCTGACCCAGGGCCGCTCCTCAGAGTCCCTCTTTCTGAAGCCTGGTTGGTTGCTTAGCTCTCTCTGGGTTCCTCTGCGTGTCCACCCCTACCAGGAATGAAATTAATGTGGACATGTCTGTTCACTTGCATGCCAGAGAAGCTAATTCTAATACGACTTCTGTTTTCACCTGCCACCATGCCCCAGCCTAACTAAACACCCTCCTTTCGTGCAAGCATGCTCTGTGTCTCCTGTTCAGTTCCCCTCCTCAGGGTTCAGACTGGCCCTCAAGAAGCATGTCTCTTTGCCTTGCTGCCATCAGGGAGGGTACAGTTTGCTTCTTCCGCCATCAGGGGCAGCTCTCAGATCTATCTGTACACGCTTCTCTGACCCTCTTCTGGCCTCTTCTCCTAGCCCACTACACCTGAGCCATTTTTGTTCTTTTTTTTTTTTTTTAAAGATTTTATTTATTTATTTGACAGAGATCACAAGTAGGCAGAGAGGTAGGCAGAGAGAGGGGGGAAGCAGGCTCCCTGCTGAGCGGAGAGCCCCATGTGGGGCTCGATCCCAGGACCCTGGGATCACGACCTGAGCCGAAAGCAGAGGCTTTTAACCCATTGAGCCACCCAGGCACCCCGCCATTTTTGTTCTTTAAACACGCCGAGCTTAGGCGTTCTCACTAGCTGTAGCTTCTTCCCAGGAAGATTTCCCACTTTTCCTTTTCTGCACCCACTTCCCCAGTAGTCATTTTGTTGAGTCCTTTGTTCTGAACTGAGCTTCACTGAGCCTCTCACGGAGGCTCTCCCTGATCCTTCATCCCAAGGTAGCAACACCTTCACCATCACGTCCCAGCTGTTCTAATTCTCTGTCCTGCACTGACCACCATCTGATCGTTGTCTAATTTTCATAACTGGTCTGAAGAAGGACTCTCAAAGGTCACCACATAACAATTTTGGGGGTGTTTTTCAAGAAATGATACCTCCATTCCCCATCAGACATCTCCTTTTTCCCTCAGGCTAAAAGGCATCCTTGGTGATCTAGTTCCATAATATTTCAGTTACAAGTGCCTTTTTTGTTACTAAGATTTGGTTCTGTTCCTTTTAAAAATTTAGTCTCCTAATAGATTCAAACCTCTTCTCTCCTTCAGCACACATTAAATTTGTTCTGGGAGGGGCAGAAGGGAGCACCTGTCCTCAAGTTCTGCTCTCTTGTTCTGCCACTGGCGCTTCCCCCATGGTGCTGGGGACATGAGGGCAGAGAGAGAAAAGACGTTAGCTTATGTGCCTGCCCAGGGCCATAGACTCTAACCTGCCGGGTCCATTTCCTTTATTGCGCGTGCACATGTTGCTGGTAAGTAGGTTGCTGTTCTTTTGGATGTTGTTGCTTCTCTATTGAATGCTAGGCCTTGAGTTCCCAGAGTAGGGCAAGCCTTCCAATGCTGACTCTTTCCTAGAAGTCATCTTCTGCGTCTTTGTATGGCATTGTAGGGTCTCTTCATGATTCCCCTTTCTATAACTTTTGTTTGACTTGAATTAAACGATGATATTTTGTCTCCGTTTTCCTAGTTTTCAATGTAATTATTGTTTTTTTTCCCCAGATACTCCCAACGGATTGCTCAAATGCCTAGCAATTCTACCAAATGCTTCAACAAATAAGAAAATCTGTCCATTCCAAAGATTTAAAATAAGAAAGGAGAATCGAAATTATATAGGTTTAAGAAATATGTAGTTAAATAATAGTTTCCAGGGAAAAGTAAAAAAGAAAATTTATTAGGTTTTCTTTCTTTCTTCCCCCTCCCCCCTCCTTCCTGGAGACATCCTTCCCCATCTGTCTTCCCTCTAAAACTGTGCTGGAGGCTCTACAGGCATGAATGTGTCATCTGGAAGCTTCCCTCCCTTGCTTCTTAGTTGGAGCCTCTTGGTTCGATCTCCCTATTTTATTAACCTATTTTGTTGAAGCCCATGGCACATGGGAGGAGAGGTTTCGTATTTTGGAAAATGTTTTCACTCCAACCTCACAGTTGATTGGTGGTTTGGCTCCTGAGCCGGATGTTTTCCGTTTTCCGTTTGCCTCTCTGGAATCACTCTCCACCTTTCTCCACTCTGGCCCCTGCCCCCAGGAGGCTGAGCTTGAGGAACTACATCAGTGGTTCCCTTGCCTCCCGATTTCTTCTCCAGGTCAGCCAATCTCCGGGGAGGATGGAGAGGGAAGACAGGTACTTATTCCCTCATCACTCCATTAGGGGCTCGGCAGGCAGTGGCCTTCCACGGAAAGTCATTCATCCACTTGACAGACTTCTCTTTCTGAATCCTCATAACCACTACTTCCCCTCCTTCCTTAGGCTTAGTGATGGGAACAGCAGAACCTTGAGGACTGCGGTATCTCTTCCTACACTGTAGTCTGAGCCCTTTATCAAAGGCTCAAATTATCCTAATTTTTTTAAAAGGATTTTATTTATTTATTTTTCAGAGAGAGACAGTGAGAGAGGGAACACAAGCAGGGGGAGCAGAAGAGGGAGAAGCAGGCTTCCCACTGTGTAGGAAACCCTATGCAGCTTGATCCCAGGACCCAGGGGTCATGCCCTGTGCCGAAGCCACGTGCCCCTTAAGGCCAACTTTAATTTAGCTCCAGATCACATTGGGGTATTGATTACAATCATGGTAATATAAATTAATTTGGGGGAAAATGACATTTTAAAATAATTTCGTTCCAAATCTCATTGAGATATTGATTACAATCGTAATATAAGTTAATTTGGGGAAAATGACATTTTTTAAACTTCAATCAAGGGAAATCTTTAGTTACATCTTTTGTATATCTGAGTGAGGTGGTTTAATTGTTTCCATATTGGTAGCACACACTCCTTGTTGAAATTTCTGGGGATTCATTTTAATCCGTCCCTGTCATGGGATTAGCTCATGATAGAAATGATAGAGCATGGGATTACTCATGAGATAGAACCTGACCCCTGGATGGCTGTTCACCGGAGCATCACTGAAGTCAGAATATGGCCCGAGACCTGGAAGCACCTTGCTCCAGCCACGCAGACTGAGTTTTCTGGGTTTACCCTAGAGGGTCCCACGCCTTCCCTGTTAGATTCCTGCAGCCCCACCCCCACGGTGCTCTTAAAATGAGTACATTTTGTTTTTTGTAAACCATATTTTAATAACGTTGTTTTTTAAAAAAAGAATGAATTATTGATGCATGCATCAAATGTAGAAGAATCTCAAAGAGAAAAGCCCCAAAAAGTTGTGCTGAGCCAAGCAAGCAGACACAAAGAATGCAGATGTTTCTATTTAATGAAATTCAAGAACAGGTAAAGCTAATCTATGATACTGGAAGCAGAATGGTTGTTGCCTATGGCGGTGGGTCATGACGGAATTATGTGGGGTGGTGGCAATGTTCTCTGTCTTGTGTGGGGGTGGTTATTACATGGACTTATGCATGTACTGAAAGTCCTCATACTCTTAAAATCTGAGTCTTTCACAATCTTTAAATTTTACTTTTGTGTGTTTTATGAAAAAAAAAGACATAGGAACAATAACAATGAAGACATATTTTGCACACATGGAATTGTTGAGTGAGTCATTTCTGTACGTTGATTCTTCTTCCAAATGGTTGTGTAACAGGTATTTCCAGGGCAAAGGGCACGGTGGATGACACAGCCACCTGACACTGAGAAGCCCCAACCTGCTGGACAGACCAACGCCCTGTAGGGCATGTGGCTGTAACCCAACGTTTTAGAAATGTGTATAGTGAACAAAAAAATTACACCGATAGTCATCAGCTCAACTGTATATGGAGAGCAACTGGGAGTCAGACATCACTCCGGAGAGATAAGAGTTGCCTTTTCCCAAATCCTTGGGCTTGGAAGGGCTCTTCCTCTAAGCACATGGCATGGGGGTCACGAATCCTGGACAAAAACCTGTGCTCCGGCAACAAGAAAGAAGTGGGGTGGCTTTGGGGGCAACCAATACTTCCTGCTACACCTCACATTCTTCTCAGCTCCATAGCTATTCTTTCCAAGTCCCATGTCGCTGTCCAGATCCACGTGCCACGTACAACACCCAGGTGACATTGCTTTTCCTTTAAATGTACAAACCTCTTCTGGAAGATTGGGAACTTCTGGCCTATAATTTTCTGTGCGCAGGGTTCAATCCTCTTGGAAGCGCCTCATTACTCGGGGCCAGGGCCCAGATGCTCCCAAAGCGTCATGGGGACCATATGATCTTTGTAACTAGGATTACCATTCACCTATTATTCCATATCTGTGGGAAAGCTCAAATTGGTTGAGTACAAATTCACGAGAGTCCAAGAGCTTTTCCTTTTATATTACTATCATGCCTTTAAGTATCCTACTTACTGCTCCCCATTGTGTTGCAGGGAGTGTGTGGTTTATGAGTTTCCTTGGCCATAGAAAATGGATTGTCTCCCTGGCATGGGCTGGATGGAATGCTGAGTGGAGTGGCAAACATAACTACCACTTGGATGATGGATAAGCTAGCTGAGCTCAGGGGGAAGGACAGGCTACTCCTTGGGGATTGCCAAGGCTGAAATTGTTCCTGTAGAGGCTTGGAGATATCTTGAGCTCACGTTCTCTTAACTGCTCAGCACCTTACCTTCCCCTTTCCCACTACTGTCTTTCTCTATCTAGTCTAGGGGCCTAGAAAGTTCTTTCAGGTGTGTGTCTGACCTTTTTGGGTCTCATTCTTAGACTGCATGCTTTGTATTTCAGTTTTGTTTTGTTTTTTCCTAGTTCTCTGGTGGCTGACCTGTGCCCAGCCATTTGGGTCAGGGGCATGGTCAATGTGGGTGGAATGGGACCAAACTGATGAAAGAGAAGTTGAATAAAGGAAGTCTGAGTGGGATAAGGGGGGTGCAAGAGGGAGAGAGAGAGAGAGAGAGAACACAAGATTAATATTTCTTTGCCATATCAGCCAGCTCCAGTCCTAGATACAAGTAAAATCAGGAACTTAATTCAGTATGTACTACAAAATTACTCCCATGAGGTAAAAGGGTTAATGCAACTTATGAAGAATGCTGAGAATTGATTGAATGAGGATGGTATCAATAACTCGCTACTTGTAATGGTTCTCCAAAATGTCAAGTAAACCCATTATCTTCCTTACCGACTGCCTCATCTATAGTTGGTTGATCTCATTAGCCCTTTGCCCTCATTAAAATGGGTGTATTCTCTAACCAGTCACCACTGTGTAATATTGTCTAAAGCAGTGCGAATGACACTTTCTGTGGTGATGGAAATATTCTAAATCTACATTGTCCACCATCATAGCCACCAGCTACATGAGGCTAGTGAACATTTGAAATATGGTTAGCATAGCTGAGGAACTGAATTTTTCATTTTATTTAATTTTATCAATTTAAATTTAAATAGCCCTGTGACTAAATGGCTCCTCTACTAGACGATGCAAGTCCACAATTTACCTGCGTGTTCTGGTAAAATGGGAAAGGACTTCGAACTGCCCCAGCTACTGAGGGAATTGGCATTCCATATAATACAGAATGGGTGCTCCGTAAACCCTCACTGAAATACCCAAATTGTTACCCTTGAATGGAGTGGAGGGGCTTGGATTTTACATAACAGCAGTTACGGGGGTTGGGACAGATGAAATTTCTCTTGCCAAGTCTCTCCATCTCCTCGGGTGAAACTTGGGATGTCCCTTCTAGAACCAAGGATTTGTTCTTGGGGGGCAGTTCCATTGTGTAGTAAGGTGCTAGACGTAGTTACCAGGTAAGGGAAAGATATATTTCAAGTGAATCAGGAGAATAATTTGTTGCTAAAAGGTAGGAGAACCTAGAGGTTCTTAGTGATGAACCATCACTTCCCAAAGTGTAGACAGAATTTATGTATAAGAACCAGGCTGGATCTCATAGTCTGGCTTAGACAATTCTCCCCCTCCCCCGAACATCCCTGACACCACGAAACTGCATCTACCCCTCATTAGATGATGAACTCTTTTGGACAAATACTGCCCAATGTTGTATTTTGCTGTAGTACCGAACACCTTCATTGAGGCCTTCCTTTCTCTCACCACTGCATTCCATCTATCCTGCTGGGCTTAACTCTCAGATGCTATCAAATCTATCTTTCTTTTCTCTCCTGGTTTCTGTTGCTTTCGTCAGAGCCACAGCAGCTTCTTCTGGGACCATTGCTGTGGGCTCCTTCCTGCTACTCTCGCACTCCTCTAATCAGGATTGTGGTGCACAGTTGGGTAGTTTGTATACTGAACAAACATCCTGCATTCCTTTGTTTATCTGGAGAGAATACCTTCGTGATGTGCACGCAGGTGCCATATAATCCTGGTAGTATAGACCTACTATCTAAGACAGTAGCCACTATCTACATGTGGCTACTTACATTTTAATTAATGGAAATAAGTAAAATTTAAAGTTGAATTCCATAATCATACTAGTCACATTGCGAGGGCTCAGTAGCCACATATAGCTAGTGGCTACTGTATTGAGCAGTGCAGAAAAAGAAAATTTCCACTATTGCTGCCAGTTTTGTTGGACAGCACTGGATGGACTCCACTTCTAAACCTATCTCTATACAATTTGCTAGGGTGAATGATTTTAATACAAATCTAATATGTCCCTCTCTTGCTTAAATGCCTTCAATGATTTCTACTTCCATCAGTAGAGATCAGTTAGTAGGTGGTGAATCAATTTTGTGGGTCACAACCAGCGTAAGAACAAAACCAAGCTTATAAGGCCCTCTCTGATCTAAACCCTAGCTAACCCCTAACTCTCAACACTGTTTTTTGCTAGGTTCCACTAATTTAGAACTGTTGGTGGATTCACCTGAGACAGATCTTCTTTCTTTCTTCCTCCTTTACTGCCTTCCTTCCCTCCCTCTCTTTTTCCCTTCCTTCCTCCTCCTTCCTTCTTCCTTTCTTTCCTCCCACCATTCCTCCTTTCTTCCCCCTTTCCTTTCCTCCGCCCTCCCCCCGCCCCCCGTTTCTTTCTTTTCCTTCCTTCATTCCTTCCTCCTCCTCTCTCGCTTGCTCTTTTTTTCTTTTTTTCTTCTCTCTCTCTCTGGTCAAGCTGAACCCTCTCTTAAGAGTTCTGGTTCTGCCTTCTCTTTGCTTGGACTCATCCCATAAGTCTCAGCTTGAGAAACGGATACTCCAGGAATCCTGCTCTGAACGCTGCAGAACGGGATGGATGCCCTTCTCTGACCTTTCATTACGAGCCGCAGACTTGCGTTAACAGGGTTGTGATACCATAATGATTTATTTAAGTGTTCGTTTCCGGCACTATACTAAGTTCTTTCAGCGCAAGAACTATGTTTCTCATCTTTGCATCTCAAAGGAGAAGCACGGCGCCTGAAACATACTAGGCACTCATTCAATAAATGTTTGTTCAAATAATAAAGGAGGGAAGGAAAATCAGTCAGCTGCGCGGACAATGTAAGTGCACCGCAGGCTTTGGCCATCAGAGGGCGCAGGCGCACCTTGGCTGGTGCGCAGGCGCTCAGGGAGGGCGGGCGCCGTGGCGGCTGCAGCGGCGGCGGCGGCGGCGGTCGTGGCTGCGGCCGGGGGAAGTGAATGGTTTTACCCAGAGGGCCCTGCGCCGCCTTTCTCCGCTGGCACCGGCGCTGCTCCCTGCTCCTCCTTCCCGGCCATGGCGTTCACGTTCGCGGCCTTCTGCTATATGCTGGCGCTGCTGCTCACCGCCGCGCTCATCTTCTTCGCCATCTGGCACGTGAGTAGCCGGGGCCGGGGGAAGAAGGGCGAGGAGGCGGCGCAGCCTCTCCTCGCCCCGGGTCGGCGGTCCGGGCGGCGACGGCCCGCGGAGGTGCGCGCGCGGGGCGACGGGGCCGAAGCGAGGCAGGCCGCGCGGTGAGGGCTCTACGAGCACTCCGTCTGCGAGCCGGGGGCTGCAGGTCCGGGGGGTGCGGGTCCAGGCTGCGGTGGCCCGATGGATGCGCCCGCTGTGTCTCCTCGCAGGCCGCGCGCGCCGCTACTCCTCCGTGGATGGGTGGGGCGGCCGCGGTCCTGCGGGGGCCCCTGCGGGACAGCGCTTCGCCCGCGCGGACCTTACCGGCCCCGGGCGCGGAATCCCCGCATCCCCGGGGAGGATGTCAGGGGCGCGCGGAGGCACGCTGCGTGCTTAGCGGGAATGAAGTTTGCCGGTGACTGTTATTTAATCACATTGTCTTTCTTTCCCGGTTTCCGCCGGAGTGTGGCCCAGATGAGATCGGATAGCCTACTTTAGATGAATTTCCAACTCTGTTTTCAGCACTTGTTGGGCGCTCTTCGAGGAGAACGCCCTTTTTTCCGGATTCTGTTCCCTTGTGAACTTTGATGCAGATTGGATTCATCACTTTGGTGACTGCGTCTCCGAACTTTTCCCCTAAATCATACTTTGACCGCCAGAGTTTCTCGAGAGACGCTCTTCCTAGCCGCCCGTCTTCAGGGTAGCTGGGTTCAGTAGAGGTAGTTTTAATTTGATTTCGAAAATGCTCACAAATCTTAAACTTCTCCAGGGCAGTTTTTTGTTTTCTCTTTTCTTTCTTTTTACTCACATCTCGCTGCAGGATAGAAGCACATCCTTACTGGTTTTTGTAAGGAACAAGGAAGTTCCTCGTGACAGTTCTACAACAGATTTTAAAGGATTCTTGTTTCTCTAGCACAAAATTAGAAGTAGCCTTCTGGAAGTCAGCATTCATTAAAAATGTATCTTATATTTGCTTCGCCCTCCTTATATTCTTTTAGTGGCTTCTGGAATATTAATTAGTCTTTTGAATGACTTTTTTTTTTTTTTTAAGATTTTATTTATCTATTTGACAGACAGAGATCACAAGTAGGCAGAGAGGCAGGCAGTGGGGGTGGGAAACCAACTCCGCACTGAGCAGAGAGCCCGACGATGCTGGGCTCGCTCCCAGGACCCTGAGATCATGACCTGAATCCAAGGCAGAGGCTTAACCCACGGGGCCACCAGGGGCGCCAGTCTTTTGATTGTACATGTTCTTTCATGAACATTTTAAGTCAGGTTTCATCATGCCAATAACAAGGATTTCTTAGCGAACATAGCCTGGCGGAATGATTTAAATGGCAGCCGTGTCTTGTGTTAAAAAAAAAAAATTCAAATGTAGAATGATAACCATAAATTATTCTCTTTTGATAAAGAGTGTGATTGTGTTTGTAATTATTTTAGAACCCAACTGCATTATAGTGGGGAATGCTTAGGTAGGCTGTTCAGTAACTGCTCCCTCAAAACTCTTGTCAGTAGGAACCAATAAATTAAGAGCAGTTTAGGCTCTTTGGTGGAAGAACAATAAATAAAGATAATTTGGAATGCAAACTAGCTCCACTTTAGTAAGCCTGTGGTGGAAGTGAAATGTGTGGCTCCCTTCCATTTGTAGATGTGAATTTAAGTCAGTTCCTGCTTGATGGGTACTCTTGGTGTTTTTGAGACATGAGGATTCTAAGCAAGAAAGCTGTGGATGGCTTTGTTTACATTTTGAACCTGTTTGTTTGGCTTAAGGAAAATCTGAACTGCAAAAAAAAAAAAAAAGGGTTATTTGGGGCACCTGGGTGGCTCAGTCAGTTAAGCATCTGCCCTTGGTTCAGGTCATGATCCCAGGGTCTTGGGATCAAGCCCTATGTGGAGGTCCCTGCTCAGCGGGGAGTCTGCTCCTCCCTCTGCCCCTCATCCCGATTATTCTCTCTCCCTCCCCTTCCCTCCTGCTCAAATAAATAAAATCTTAAAAAAATAATAAAAAATAAAATTTAAAAATGGGTAACTTAGTTTCAGTGTTGAAATGAGAATGTTTCTGATAATTTTAAGTCCTATTATAGAATTTTTAAAAATTCATTTATACTCCACAGATTAATTGAGAGCTTTTATCCTTAGGGATTTCTTCATAGTTCAGATGATTATGCATCCTTTGGGAACAGATTGAAAACTTTTAAGTATATAATTTTGATTTTTCTATTAACTATATAACCTTCAGTTAATTTTTTTAGGTAGTTTAAGTATCAGAAAACTCATTTTGGAAATTTCAAATAGAAATTCAAAGAATCCTGTTTACATTAATCATTGTATGGAGGATTTTTTTTGTGCTAATGGTTACATCTGTCAGTTTACTCCTAGTTCATGTGATTGATACTCTGTGGAGAGTAGATGTAAGAGCTTAGGTTTGTTTGAACAGAAGTCATTCCTTAAAGACATGCATCAAATTTGAAGGTATTCTGAACAGCATAGTTTGTTATCTTTAGGTGTATATCTGTTCTGCCTTAACACTTCTGTGAGACTTTTGTGAATATCTTTGTCCAGACGTACAGTCACTAAAGATAAAGAAAACCACTAGGTTAATCTTTATAGAAGAGTTGAAAACTCCAGCTTATAGTACTCAAACAGAAGCTCATACAGTAACATACCTGTTAAAAAATCCCTTGAGGTCACCTGAAGAAAATGTCCAGTCAAAAGAGTTAGTTTTAAAACACAAGATTATATTCTGTTATTAAATTGGATTTTATTATAGGCAAGTAATTTTATTTGTGATGAGAGTCCTTACTTTGAACTTTATTACTAAGATGCATTAGGGATATATCACACAGCAAATGTCATGTATTTGGTTAATAATATCCATAAGTAATCAGAAATTAGTATCTTCTAGTTATACATTTATTTATTTTTTCTTTTTTAAAGATTTTATTTATTTATCTGACAGCAGAGATCACAAGTAGGCAGAGAGGCAGGCAGACAGAGAGAAAGGAGGAAGCAGGCTCTCTGCAGAGCAGAGAGCCTGATGTGGGGCTCGACCCCAGGATCCTGGCATCGTGACCGGAGCCGAAGGCAGAGGCTTTAACCCACTCAGCCACCCAGGCGCCCCTACATTTATATTTTTAACATTTATAACATTTATACATGTTAGGTTTCATTAACAAAGGCAAATGCCTTTTGGTAAGTTCTGTATTCTTTTAAAGCTAGGCCCTCCCTCCACCCCCCTACCCCCCCTAACCCCGACTGGGCTCTGTCCCTTTCCTTCAATAGATATTGATTGAACATTTAAGTATGTGCCAGGGCTAGGGACATAGCAGCCAGCACAGCAAAATTGTCATGGAGTTTACATCTTGATGTCTAATTATGTTTTTCTATTCCTATTTTAGTTAGAATTTTTATTTGGTCAGGTTGGTTCATTTTGTAAAATTCTAGAAATTAAAAAATAACAACCATCTTTTTATGAAGTGAAGAACTTTAACAGGGAAATAGTATAAAGCATAGTAAAAGCTAGGAATATGGGACTCCATTGATTACTGGTAATATTGAGTAACACAGCCTCACACACGAAGATACTATTCCTAATTCACAAGTGGAAAGGCAGACTGAGTTCTCTATCTCCTGGATGACCAGTGACAGCAACTAAAATAATTCTCCTATAAACTTGGTGCCTGTAGCTTCTTATTTTGACATCTGACCAAGTACCACAAAGTGGTGTGTTGCTCTTATTTTGATTTTTAATACATTTTGACTTTGAAGTTGTGCATTAAGTGACCCTGTTTTGCAGCCAGATTTCTCCAGAGTATAGACAGAAACAATCTTTTCATATTTTTCATAAGTGGATGAGATCTCTCTCCCGTTACCACATTTATAACTGTTTGACTCCTCTTATTGTGAGAAGTTGGTCTTACCTGGGTTACCCTTCTTCAGTCTTTAGTTTGGTGACCTCGGGAAATCACCCTCAAGTGTAGGAGATGTGCATAGGACCCAGAAGGAGGTTAGATTGATGACTTTCATCATGGCCTTGAAAGGGGCAGCTCTTGCTTCTATGATGCCATTAGGTGCATTAGAACAAGATGCCTCTTGGGGCAGAAGAATTAGAAAATCCTCCTGCCCCGCAGACATAGCTCCTCCATGCAGAGCCTGATGTAGAGCTGATGCCAGGGTGCTTGGCATGGAGCACGGGCTGGCTTTGAGCTTCCATCCTGGCCTTCTGTCCCATGCAGAAATTGCGCTACTCTGTGTGGCAGTCCAGGCCTGGTATTCCTCTATTCTGAGGCCATTTCTTGTTATTCCCTATTGAAGCAGGACTTTGAAATGTATGTATTTGGGCTCAGTGGGAACAAACTGGAGCATGTGAGTCCATCTCTAGTGTCCCACTGAGCTCTGATGTAGGTGGGACATGCACAAATGATTAAAAATACTTCACCCCGGGGGCTGCTGGGTGGCTTGGGGGTTAAAGCCTGTGCCTTGGGCTCAGGTTGTGATATGGGGTCCTGGGATGAGCCCCGTGTGGGGCTCTCTGCTCAGCAGGGAGCCTGCTTCCTCCTCTCTTCTCTCTGCCTGCCTCTCTGCCTACTTGTGATCTCTGTCAAATAAATAAATAAAATCTTTAAAAAAAAAAAAAACTTCACCCTGAGGGACACACAAGACACACAAACCTGTGCACAGATACTCCACTGGCAGAAATGCCATATTGGTAGTATCGTAAAGCCCTGTGCTCTGGGGCTGTTAGACATGTATGCAATTATTTCCGCCCCAGGGAGTCAGGGAAACCTGCAGAGTAGAGCTGTTGTAGGAATAGGGTTTTTAGATGACAATTTTTTTTTTTTAAGATTTTACTTATTTATTTGACAGAGATCACAAGTAGGCAGAGAGGCAGGCAGAGAGAGAGGAGGAAGCAGGCTCCCTGCGGAGCAGAGAGCCCAGGACCCTAAGATAATGACCTGAGCCGAAGGCAGAGGCTTTAACCCACTGAGCCAACCAGGCCCCCCTAAGATGATGATTTTTGATAGATAGAAAAGATTATTTTAAGAAGAGAAAATAATTTGAATAGAGGCATTGAAAAATTGAAAAGTGAAGATATTTATCACAGTGATACCAGATCATTTAAATGATATTAGTTATTTATTAGGACATAGTGAATTTACTATAAATTGGTACATGTAGTATTGGTATACTTTTGCTTTTGTTTTATTAACTTTATTCAATTATCATTTGATGATGAGGCAGGTTTGTTGCTGCTTTTTATTAAAGGTCCTAACTAACTTTAATTTTATTTTAGATTATAGCTTTTGATGAACTGAAGACTGATTACAAGAATCCTATAGACCAGTGTAATACCCTGAATCCTGTAAGTTATAATATAGGATTTTTCTTTAGATTTTTTTAACTGCTTTTGCTCTTAATATAATTTGAAAATGGCCAATATACTCAGTGGCATGACATATTTGTTCTTTTTGAAGTAGGCAGGATTTACAAAAATACTCTTTCTCCTGCTTGACTGTTCTAATATTAATCTGCCAGTGATCTTGTCAGCTGTCATACTAACATTCTTCCAATCTGCTTTTTACATTGTCGGCCAAAGACAGTTGAAAAGGTCAAAAAGATTAAAAGAGTCAAAATTGCATTAAAGGTGTGTACTGCTTTTTAGTTTAATGTTTTAATGCTACATTCATTTCATGGGGAGGGTTAGGGCATTTGTATTGTAAAATGTTCTGTTTGGTGTGCTTGTTCATATGCCTGTTGAGGTTTATGATTTCGTGAAATTCCGCATTTTATGCAAATGTTTGCTTGCTGGCCCAGTCAAGTAGGGAAAGCTGTTAAATGCTTATGCATTTTTTTAAAAATGTTATAGCCATAGGCACTTTTATATTAAATTATTTGGTGCAGTGTTTGAAAGTTGGTTAACAGAAAATGACTTTAATAGATGGTAGGATGGTTTTTCTGTTGTGACTTATTGGGAGATAGTCCCAAAGTGGAGTCTTAGTACCATGTCTGCTTTTATCTTTCGTTATGTCTATTCTGGAATTAATTATTCACTCTTTCAGCTGATGTTTATTTAGAAACTTTTAGGTGGATAGCTCTTTCCTTGGGCTTTGGAATCAGTCGTGCTGATCTTTGGACTCACGCTGCCAGAATTTTGTGGATAACAGTTGGTCTACAAATGTCTACATAGTTATTTCTGATATAGATCCATTCTAAATTTTTAAGCCAGACTTTTCTTACAGAGCTCTGATGGATTTCGTTATAACATGGCTCCATTGTGCTTAGGGATTTATATATATTTTTGGCTTCAATCAGTTTATTCATTTAGGAAGATTCTCCTTTCACCTTTAGGTTTGATTTTGCCTAATTGGTCAGAAGCTGAAAGGTTGTTTGTAAGAAGGCTGTGGGTATGTCTCCAAGAAATGGAATATAATAATTTATCTTAAAAATTACTTACGATGAGAACTTGTGTAGGCTTTAGTTGTGTAAAACTATAAGACACTAGCACACCAAAGGGATCTTATTTAGAAAGGGGTCTTTAAAGTGAGTGTGCTGCTTTATCATTGTTTCCTCTATAAATGGGAGTGATGCGACGGATTTTTAGTTTGTCTCTGGAGAACTGCTACAGTAAGACTTGATGTAGGTACAATTAAAAGTATTAACTTACTAGCTGTGTCTCTGTTCTTATGAAAGAAAATATGTGAAGAATCTGCTTTCTCATTGGAAAGTAATAAGGTTGATTTAAAGTGTCTTAACCTACTGTTAAAACTGATTGTTACCAAGAGATTAAGGAACCAAAATTTCTTTTTTTGACATTTGTTCATTAATAGTATTCTGTCTTCTTTGGCTTCTCATTACTTCAAATAACCAAACGATGATGAGGATGATAAGAGCTGAAATCAGATGAGGGCTTTCCTAGGCAACAGGCGCTGTGCTTTCTTTGAGCTCATGAGCAGCCTAAAGGGTAGGTGTATTGTCATTCTCTTGAATAGGAGGATAGGCTGCGGCTTAGTAGGGTTGAAGCACTATACCAGCATGGTCACACAGCTAGGGTAGACCCAGCATTTGAACCCAGACAGCTGGATTTTTACACTCATGCTTTGGTATTTCCCCAATTTATGGTAAGTTTAAGAGGGACTAATTTAATTTTTACATATGTGTGATGTCTGACTCTCCTTCATGGAAGGAAAGTCTCACTTAAAAAAATACATGTGCTTAGGACCTCCTAATGCTACATAGATTAGAAGGAAGTTTTTGCAACAGCACAAGTTAGTGTTTGGATAGGGTGCCGATAATTGGCTTACTAGCAGCGCATCTGACAGTTTTCCCTATTTAAAATTTGTTTTGACAATTCTGCCAAAGTATGGGGGAAGACAAATATTATTTTTAAAAATGTGAGCCTTAACTAGAGAATATTATGATTTGCATTTAAGTACCATCATTTCAGCCATATTTGCATGAGGAATTTTTTGGGGTACTAGCTTTTGGGTAAACATTGATTCCTAAATGGAGCAATTTTTGTGCCACTTACGGGGAAATTTCACTAAATTTCACTAAATTAATTTCATTAAAGAATGATTGGAGTGGACTGGTTTTTATAAGAGATGCATTATAAAAATTTCTGGATGTTTTTGAGGAGAAAGGAGTGTGGCATGTGTTTCATATTAGAACTGGAAGAGTTGCAGATTATCCGTATTCTCACTCTTATTAAAGTATATTGTTGAAGAGCCATAGGTATTGTGCATTCAAAATAATTTTCTCCCCATATCTCAGTCCGGAAGTGTAGGATGAAAACTTGAATGATAATTTGTATTGTTAGCTATCACTTGGCTTTAGAGAGCTGAGATAGACTTATTATATTATAAAGAAAACTCCTGTAATTTAAACTAGCATTATAAACAGCTCTAGTGGAGCTCCTAATACAATATTTATTTTTCTTGGTTTGTTCTGGTTGTAGTCCTTGTGTTTCAAAGATTTCCTGTGGACATTTTCTTGTTTTCTTGCAGATGTTTGATTTTGATCTTAATTAAATGGTGGCTTAATGGTTCGTATTATTTACAAGTTTATATATATATGCGGAGTTTATCTTTTGTTATTATATTGCTTAAATTTGTAGAAGATACCTGGTTAGTAATATAGATTAGTTGGTTTTATTGGAATTTCATTTAAAATATTATTCATTAAAAAACTTTGCTTTACAGCTTTGAAATGGAAAAAGTGACTTGGGAGTATTATAAAGTGGTCTTGAATATGTAGTACAATTGTAATTATTTATACAGCAAAGCTTTCCTCTCAGGAATGATCTGATGATGTTGAGGATTCATATAATTTTACTTTGGTATGATACAGTCATTTGAGAAGCTGGCTCTGTTTCTGTGACTTGCAGGAAGTTGTTTAGCTTAAACTTGCAATGTAAAGTTTGGAACTTTGATTTAACAGAGTCATTAGGCTGAATGAAGTCTTCAGGATGAAAAAGATTTATTAAAAATAAAGCATGAATTCTTGGTCATATTATAAAAAGCATTTTGCTTGAATTAATTTTTCTCATTTAGTACCACTTACAATAAAAAGAATCATTTTGTTTTTGAGTTCTGAGTGTCTCCTGGTATGCTGTGTCTATAGAAGTTCACTGGAAAGCAGGTTTAAAGAAACAGGAAGCCATGTCAGAATTGGAGCCCAGGAACCGGGAAAATTTCAATTTTATGGTTCAGAACTGTCTTTTCCCTCCTACATTGCAGAATGCACATTGTTTGCATCTGTGTATATTAGTATTCTTCCCCCCCCCCCGACTGTGCTGAGATTATTGGCTTTTGGCTTTCCATTGAAAAATTACTTTTGTGATAATGTGATGTGGTTTGCTAAATATTGTTTATGTAGCATTCCTGGTTTCTGTTAAAAGCTTTAAAACACGAATGTGTAAAATATTCTAAAAGGGAGTTTTGTTTTGTGGGTTTTTTTAATATCATGTTGCATGTGACCAGATAGCTCCTTTTTGTATTTTTATCATTACTGAATGGTGGAAAGAAAAAGTATTCCAAGTGATCAGCAAATAACTGAACTGTCTGGGTGGTAACTTTGTGTAATTTAACCTGTTACTGTAAGAATCTAAGAGTTTAAGAGTTTTAAATTTTAATTTAAGAGTTTTAAATTTTAGGTTCTATTTATTCTTTTAGGGCAAGCTATATCATCTGGATAGTTTGCTTGTAATTCTGCTTTTGGTAAAAAGTTAAATATGGAAACAGACCTCAGTACCATCTTTCAGGCCTGATTCTTAGAAAACAGTGAATTTTTTTCATTATGGAATCTTGGTTGCCACCTGCTTTCAAATTAGCATTTGACATACTGCCAAGGCATTTTGATAACTGGCTTGTATTTTTCTTCCAGCTTGTACTTCCAGAGTACCTCATCCACGCTTTCTTCTGTGTCATGTTTCTTTGTGCAGCAGAGTGGCTTACGCTGGGTCTCAATATGCCCCTCTTGGCATATCATATTTGGAGGTAATATTTAAATATATTTCTAATACTTTACCTAATTATATTTTAATTATACTATGGTTGGTACAGTTATCTTGCATGCTTGTCACCTAAATGAAAACTGAAAATTGGTTGGCATTTATTTTAAAAATCTAGCAGATGAACAAATCGCTGTTTCAATACCTTTTATGGTGCTTACTTTGTTACCCTTTAAAGGAGTTTTTCAAAAAGTGAGTTTTAATTTACATACAATGGTGTACATAAGTCTGAAGCCCTATCCCTGTCAGTTACCCCTGTACCTCCCCGGGACAGCAGTGACCTCTGTCAACTTGTATAAGTTTTGCCCATCTTTGAACTTCACATAATTCAAAATGTATAGGGTGTCTAACTTCTTTCTAAAGAAGTTATAAATATTTTATAAATATTTATAAATAGTTTATAAATATTTTAAATTTGGTTGTTTATAAAATATATTCATAATTACTGAATAATTACTGAAAGTTATGTCTGATCTATATAATAGAGTTAGAGGTTTTCTTTTTTTTTTTAAAGATTTTATTTATTTATTTGACAGACAGAGATCACAAGTAGGCAGAGAGGCAGGCAGAGAGAGAGGAGGAAGCAGGATCTCCGTGGAGCAGAGAACCTGATGCGGGGCTCGATCCCAGGACTCTGGGATCATGACTTGAGCCAAAGGCAGAGGCTTTAACCCAGTGAGCCACCCAGGTGCCCCTAGAGGGTTTGTTTTTTTTTTTTTTTTTTTAAATAGGAATATTAAAAATCTCATTGCTTTTGGGAAATATACTTAAGAAGTGTTTAGGTGTAAAGTGGTATCACATCTGTAACTGATGGTATCACATCTGTTTGGTAAAAAAATGTGTGCATATTTGGAGCTAAGACTAAAAAGAGAAGGGTAAAGCTGTGTGATTAATGTGAGCATTTGAAATATTTTGGTGTTCTTGCACCTTTTCTGTAAGCCTAAAATTATGTTAAAAAGTTATTAAAAGGAAGAAAAATCTCACTTCATTTTTACAGTTATTTTTCTTTTTCTTGTGTTTATAAAATTGTTGGGGAGACCAGATAGGACTTGTTTAACTGTCCTGATTTCTTATAGGGGCTCTTGTTTTAAAATTAAGATGATAAGAGGAAAGAACTCCACCCTAGAACTAAAGTTACTCTTCCCTATGTGGACCACCTCTCATTGCAACAAATGTTACTGGAGAAGAAAACCCCTCCTTCCCATCTTAAAGGTTGACTTCCTGTTTGGAGCGGCTAATTGACTGTGTTTATTACAGGTATATGAGTAGACCAGTGATGAGTGGACCGGGACTCTATGACCCTACAACCATCATGAATGCAGACATTTTAGCGTATTGTCAGAAAGAAGGCTGGTGCAAATTAGCTTTTTATCTTCTAGCATTTTTTTACTACCTATACGGGTAAGTTTAAAAAGAAAATGAATATATGATTTCCTTTTGCTTCCAAAAAAGTCTGTAGGTATTATGGTCTTAACACCTTAAAATCCACTTAAAGAAGAACTCAGTGTCTTGCATGGTGGAGACTGGTAATGGTGCAGTGCACGCCCCAAACGCACGCACACTGACTATGATTATAAACTGGTACTTGTCAGGGCAGCCAGCTGGTGTGCAATCAGAGGCAAAAAGTTTGGGCAGGGGAGCTGCTTCCTAAATTTTCGGACATAGTCCGTCAGTGAAGGATAATCCTCATTCTCCTGGCAAAGTGATGGCCTTGAGAGGATTGCAAAAAAGTGTGTTTGCAAAAAAATGTTTGCTTGGCTTCACTGTCTATTTTGAGATGATGTTTGATTTTTTTGTCATTCTTTACAAACTGTATGCTCTACCCTTTATTTTCTGGCTTGCTTGACCTGAATGTGCTGAATGAAAAATGGATCCTGTCCTATATGATGTTGTAGTTATTGATTCTTCTTCCTTTATTCCATGATGGACTCATATTATTCCTCCAGTTCAGGGTTTCTCAACCTCAGCACTATTGACATTTTGGGCTGGATAAATCTTTGTTGTGGGGGCTCTCGTGGGCACTGCGGGATGTCGAGCAGCGTCCCTGGTCTCTACCCACTAGATGCCAGCAGTACCTCCTTTGGTCACCAAGACCAAATCTGTATCTAGATGGTGCCAGATGGGGCAAAAACCAGCCCTGGTTGAGAACCACCACCCTAGATGTCCTGTAGATTCTCATTAAAACGAGAAAAGTCCACAAGTGTGGAATTAGATTTCTTTAAGCCACATAAATATACTTTCTCAGTTTATTAACATATATTCAACCAGAGGACATTCCACCTGATTCTTTTCTTTCTTTCTTTTTTTTAAGTTTTTATTTATTTATTTGACAGAGAGATAGAGACAGTGCACAAGTAGGCAGAGTGGCAGGCAGAGGGAGAGGGAGCCCGATGAAGGGCTCGATCCCTCATGACCCGAGCCAAAGGCAGACGCTTAACCGACTGAGCCACCCAGCGCCCCTTTTTTTTTTTCAAAAAGCACTTTCTGTGTGTCAGGCACTGTGCAGGTAGCTACACATATACACAGCTGCTGTCTCCAGTTACCGAACAGACTTGAGCCACCCAGGCGCCCCTTGATTTTCAAACTATGAAGAAAATTGGCTGTGTAAGATGGAATTGTAATCATTCAGCATCTTCCTATTCCCCTCTCCTTTTTGTTACTTGAAAGCTTGCTAAGTATTAGATGGTAGGTTTATATTCTTATTTCTTTTTATTTCATATAAGTTTCCATTATGGAAAACAATGAAGTACGAGACTGAAATTTATGAAAAAGTTATGTTTATGCTTTTAGAGGTTATAATTGTGAAAGTGAGTAGCCTTTAGTGCATTTGCAGATGCTCATTTATGAAACAAAAATATTAAGTTCTGAAAAGTGAAATGCCAGGTGTCATTTTCATTTCCTGTTAATGTTCATTTTTTCAGTTTCTTTAACAAATGCCTAGAACAGTGCTGGTATATAGCAGGCACTTCAGATGTGTGTGTTGAGGGGTGCCTGGGTGGCTCAGCTGGTAAAGTGTCTGACTAGATCAAGAATCAAGGGATTCTTGATCTCGGGGTTATGAGTTCAAGCCCCATGTTGGGCTTCATGCTCGCTGTGGAGCCTACTTAATTTAAAAAAAAAAAAAAAGACATACTTGTTGAAAGGAAGAAATGAATCATTGAATAAATGATAATGTTGGAGATGTACAGTTGAGGGAAAATGTTCACCAGGAGATGGTGGCACTAGGTCATTTCATTTCTGCTTTAAATTGTTAATTGAGTTTACACAACCCTTTGCTTTGTATTTCTACATAGAGATCCGTGCTTTTGAACCATGCCTTTCCTACATCATTCTGGTAAAATTGCCCTGAATTAAATGTTTTTTTTTTATTTTGCTCATTTGTGCACTTTGTCAGCCCCGTTGCTGTTGTCTAGAGCCTTTCTCTAATGGGGAGTTTTCTTAATTGACCATTCCCATCTGTAAAATGGGGATAATAACGGTACCCACCTCCTGGGACTGCTTGGAAGACTCAGTGAGGTCATGTACATAAAAGATCTGGTGGAGGGCCCGGCATGACGTGAGCCCTCCAGAGATGCTCGCTGCTATTGTTAGCTCCGGAGCAGTGTACTGTTTGGATTGCTTCTCTAAGCTCTGGTCCCCTATTAAGCTTTCAGCTGTGCTGTTCTACTTGCTAAAATTGGAAAAGAAATAGGGGACAACCACAGCACATGCACTGAGCCAAGTCCTACCTTAAGCAGAAGTACATCAGTGCAAATTGAGATCATACTGCGAACTACTTGGTTGTTGGTCTTTTCAGTTTCTGTGGTGGCATGATACTGTACACCAGCTTGCTGTGGAAAGCAGACTCAACGTTTTGGTGCTTTTAGTTTTTCTAGTTAGAACGTTTGAATTAATAGGCTTTTTCTTCTTTTCAGCATGATCTATGTTTTGGTGAGCTCTTAGAACAACACACAGAAGAATTGGTCCAGTAAGTGCATGCAAAAAGCCAGCAAATGAAGGGATTCTATCCAGCAAGATCCTGTTTCCAAGAGTAGCCTATGGAATCTGATCAGTTACTTTAAAAAAATGACTCCTTATTTTTTAAATGTTTCCACATTTTTTGCTTGTGGAAAGACTGTTTTCATATGTTATACACGGATAAAGAATTTAAATGGAATTACGTATAAATTAATATAAAATGATTACCTCTGGTATTGACAGGTATGAACTTGCACTCCTTAAGGAACAGCCATAATCCCTTGTATGATTGCATTAATTATTGACTATCCTTAGTCCATTGGAAGCTTTTGTTATATATAGGAACTTGTAGGGCTCATTTTGGTTTATTGAAATGCCGTCTAATTACAAATTAGCTGTAGATATCAGGTGCTTCTGATGAACTGAAAATATATATCCGACTTGTGGGAAACTTCATGGGTTTCCTCATTTATCATGTATGTGATTATATATGGACACATTACAAAATAAGAAGAGTGGGATTTTTTTCCCTTCAACTTGAATATTATCCCTGTATATTGCATGAATGAGAGATTTCCCATATTTCCATCAGAGTAATATACTTGCTTTAATTCTTAAGCATAAGTGAACATGATATAAAAACATATGCTGAATTACTTGTGAAGAATGCATTTAAAGCTATTTTAAATGTGTTTTAATTTGTAAGATATCACTTAATAAGAAATTGGTTATTATACTTACTGTTCTGATCTGGTGGTAAAGGTATTCTTAAGAATTTGCAAGTACTTTAGATTTTCAAAACTGAATGAGAGAGAACATTGTATAACCATCCTGCTGTTCCTTTAGTGCAATACAATAAAACTCTGAAATTAACTTATTTTCAGTGCATTGTTTTAAAGAGTACAAATAGCTATTTCTTACACTTGCTTAATCCATAATAAAGACATATTACTGTCAGTTTTTTTAAAAAAATAGTAGAGTACGATATCGTGTATGTGCGTGTTGCTTTTTTTTTTTTTTTTAATATCATGTCTGCATCTAAAAAGGAGTATTTTTAAATGGCTAAAAGCACATTGCCCTCTGTCACCACTTGACAAGACTATCATTTTTCTTAACCAATTTAAAAAATTATTGTGAGACTTAAAATGTTAAAAAATTTCCCCCCTTTCTGAAACAGCAGGTTTCAAGGAAAAATAACTTGTTATATTTACTTTTTATTACTGCTTGTAAGGCAGGTAAATTATGGCTTGCATGTTTGGGGAAGAATTCTTGGGCTTTATTTGGAATGAGGTAGTTAAGGCAATTGAAAATAGTGTAAGTGGTTCAGAAGTTCTTAAAAGATCAGAGAAAGAAAACCACATAATGCTCATGGGAGTTTGATGGATGAGTCTGTGGAATTCTTATTCTGAGAGCTCTTTGAATTAGACGCTGTTGAATTCTCAGCAGAGAAAATGCCTCCCCACCTTTGGGAGAGTAGATGTTAACATTTGGGATTGCGTGAGAGGGTGAGCGTGCCGAAGAAGAGGATGTAGACTCAGAAGAGTGAGGAGAGCCAGACCGTTTCATAACGAGAGAGGCTTTAAAGACCTTACATTTTATGGTCTGGAGGATATCTGGAGGGATCTGGCTGTTGGGTCAGTTCATGTAGAAAATTATTCATTGATCAGTTGCTAGGCACTGAAGATTCATGCTCAGAGTTTGAGCAGTCATTCAGTTTTTAATCCAGCTAATTATGTCAGCACCCACTCCTCCTTTTTCTTTCTGGTTCACAAATAGTTCTGATCATGAGAGACCTTGCCAAGTCCAGATAGGTTTCTTGGGGCCATTATTTTAGCATTCCTGTCCCAAGTATTTTCACAAGCCCTTGCTGTCTCTTAGCAAGCACTACTTTCTTTTATAAGTTTTAACACATCTCCTTGTAATAACGTATTCCAGAATATTCTCCAAAATTCTGCAAGGTTTACTGGCTGCAATTTGTGGAAGCCACCTTCTCATGCTTCCAAAATTAGATACATAGTCCTTAGCTGATTCCTCAAAGGTGGCTGACTGCCAATTAGATTTACCCATCTCAGAGGTAGGTTGTTGGTTTGTAGGCATGTAAGCGATTAAAAGATTGAGTACCTGGAAGCTCAAAAACAAAACAAAAAAAACTACCCCCTTTGATATTTTAGGAACTTAAATCACTTGCCAGGAGGAAGTAGAAACAAAGTACTTGCATTAGGCATATCCTACTGGCTCTTTTCCTTGTTTGGAATCTGTTTTGTGCCTGCTATTAATCTGGTTGGGGCAGCCCTCATATTCTATTCCTTTAGGTCCAGCTGTGGCATAGTTAGCCTGGGTTCCTAACCCTTCCAGCTTTTACCACCCTGTACCCTGTGTAGTGACAGCTGTTTATGTAGGTAATACCCTGTGTAGTGACAGCTGTTTATGTAGGTAATTTTTTTTTCTTGTTAAAATTGCTTTTGCTCTTATGTGCTTTGGTTTATCTTGAAGAGTTTTCCAGCTTCCAGAAACCATTAGTATACCACACTGTGATTTGTATCTATACTGAGAATTCTTTGTTGTTATGATACTATAGATTCTCCTGAATTAAAAATCTCAAATAATAAATGTAGTCTCTTTAGCAGTTATTCTATGGAGTAATAATAGTATATCAGGAATATGTTCCTTCAGTGCTAAGGAGGTTTAGGGGTAGAAACTTATTAATGATGTTTAATGATTTTCACAGTGCTTAACTGGTATCATCCAGTTGTCCCATGGTTGAGAAAAGTTGGGTTCCAGGTGATGGATGGATTGCTAATTTGTTTGAAGTTTGGTTTATTTTTCATGGAAGGGGGAAGTGATAGGAAATGACCAGACAGTTGCTTTTGACATATGTCAAGTATTAGGAAAGCATATGAGAAGTCTCATGGGTTACACCATGAACAGCCAGACCTAGCAGTCAAGATCAGATCTGGGGATCTGTAACACAGTACGTGGTAGTTTGTGGCATGTGTCTCCTTTAAAGCCTGTTCAGAGGGGCACTTGGGTGGCTCAGTCGGTTAAGTGTCTGCCTTTGGCTCAGCTCATGATCCCAGGGTCCTGGGATCGAGCCCCGCATTGGGCTCCCTGCTCAGCAGAGAGCCTGCTTCTTCCTCTCCTTCTGCCTACTACTCCCCCTGCTTGTGCTCCCTCTTTCTGTCAAATAATTAAATAAAATCTTAAAAAAAAAGTCTGTTCAGTATATTTGGCCTGAGAAGCATTCATGCTGATAGCTCTCATAGAGCTCTTCTCTGCTCTTCAGATCAACATATTTTGAAAATATGTCAGATGAGTGCATGGAGAGGAGATAGACATGTAGATACACTCTGAAAGTAGAGAAATATTTTCCTTGCTACAGCATTTCTCTTTTCTTCCAGTTATAGGTTTATGAACAGTATTCACGGAATATTATTGCAAATAATGACTTCTGTGTATCTCTTACACAGGGTGTGAGCTTTCATTTTAGGTGTGGCTACGTCAGCAGGGTGATGTTGTATCACACTCAAATAATCTGTATTTAAAAGTATTCATGTCGTTTATTATTTATATGTCATTCAACAGGCATAGATGTGCATGTCAGTAATCAGTTGTATGGTGTAATTATAAGTTAGAAGTTTTGACAGCAAAAATACTTTAAACCAACTCTATTTTCAAAGGGAAAAGATAAATATATTGATACTCATCAAGCATTGTTCATAGAAGTACTCATATTTATCCTTTTGGGAAACTACTAATGTTAGTCCCAAATTATTTAAGCTGTTTTGCTGAAACCAGTCTCCGATCTGTGGTCAGAGCAGCATCTACTGAGTCCCTCGTACCAGCGTTATAGCTCAGAAGATGATTCTGAACGAATGCTTTAGTATGATGCCAAGAGAAAAAATGTGGCTCTGTTTCTGGATATGTTGAATAGCTTTCTTAGAACAAATTCCCTTTGATTAAAATGAAGAGTCCCGAATCTAAGTATCTAAAAGGAGTAAACAGCTCTGCTGCTTGTTCTACTTAGTTTTGGGAAACAGTATCAACCGTATAAAGTGACTGATCTGTGGGACTAGAGTGAAGGTTTTATTCTATGTTAATTTTATTAATGCACATCGTGGACATCAAGATGTAGAGAGCATCTTCACAAGGATAAGTTAATTTTACTGTATGATATCTTTTCTAAACCTTTAAATCTCTTTGCTTACCATGTTCACGTAGCCTGAGGAGAATTTTTTAAATAATAGGTCGATGACTAGGTAGACCCTAAAACTACGAGAGAAACATAGAATGTAGTTAGCCATCTGTGCTCCTGGTCTGTTAAAATCTGAGTTAACCTGATTGGTGCTGTACCACTGTCCAAAGAACATGCCCTTAAGTAGTCCTACCTTCTCAGAGCTTGACTTTTGCTTTTGTATATTAAATAAAAACCATTTCAAATGTTTCCTTGTGTAGTTTATGGTTAATGGCTGAGTCTCTGTTACTTCAGTTTCAGTAGCTAACTCTGGCTTGTGTGTAACCAGGACTCTAGGTTGTCTCTCTGCCTTCTCTCCCCCATTGTTTTGAGGGAGGTCTATCCCACAGGTTTGGTAGAGAAAATACTTTTCCAACAGTGTGAAATTACATTTTTTTTTTTTTTTGAATAGTGCCATTCCATGTTTCTCTGTTAATGAAATAATTGATGTTTTCCCTTGACGCCTAGTATTAAAGTTGTTAAGCATTTTAAACATGGAAGACTTAACTAGCATTTGCAGTAAAAACGAGAGAAGGATCCACTTTGAAAGTTCAGTTGATTATTAAAGGATTTGGTTAATCCATGCCAGTAGCTTCCCTTTACTTTCTTAAGTGTTCATGAATAAGCTTTATATTCATATTAAGAGAAAGCAATGTAAGATTCGGTAATGTCAGTTTCAGTACTGTGATTTTTTAAATTGTATTTGGTACTGAAACTGTGAGGGAGTTCTGTTATTGCAGGCTGTACTTATTTAAAAAATGTTTCTGGCTATAACTTTTGGCATATATTATCTTAGATAAGAAACCCCTAGTTTAAATATTCAGATACTGGTAGGCTATGTGGTTCTCCCATCTTCCTTCATATTCTTATAAAATCTCAAATTCCTGAAGTAATGTATATATTAAGTATTAAAACACTGATTTTATATTATGGAACATACTGGTTCTCTGGTCTGAAGATCCCAAACAGCACCAGTAATTGTTTTAAAGTTTTCCCCAGTGAAGTTAAAGTAGTTCATCAGCCAGCAAGAAGAGTGTGAGACAAAAGAGAACTTTTGGCAATTACATGGTTATTCAAAAACAAAGTTTTGACGTGGTGACATTTACTTTATCTTGTGTGGAAGTGCCTGTGACCCTTGGTTCACCTTTGTGATTGCCAACAGCCAGGGGACTCTGTATGTGGCACTGAAGCCACCGATGCCTGTTGAAACATCTTGTCTACAGTGCTGACTGCTCAACATTACAGTTGAAGACAAAAAGACAATATTCTGTAGCATGGGGTGAGGTGAAGGAGCGAGAGAATTGGAGACTGTCAATCTGTGGATAAGTGCTTTCTTACATAAATGTGAAAGAGGGATTAAATTCATTGCATGTAGTTCCTAGGGTTAAAAAAAAAAAAAAAAGAATGTTCTAGGAACAGAGAAGCTATCTGACCCAGTGAATTCCTCTTATCTGAAAATGTTCCAGCAAATGCTGGCTAAACAAACACCTGTTGGGGATGATCCAGCATTGGGTGGGAGGTGACCAAATGAATCATAGGATCGCTCACACTTTGTGTCTATGAAGTAGAAAAAACCATGGGAGGAAATGTGGGAGGAATAGAGGGTGAAAGTTACTTGATTTTAGCTTGGGTATTCAAACCAATTTTTATGCTTATTACCATGTCATGTTCCACCGGTAGTTACATATAGTAAAAGGAGGTAAAAGTGTGGTAAATAATAAAAATAGGCAGTCAAATATTTTTCCATATGCTTGTTTCAGCATTACTTCCAGGTAAAATATTTCAGAGAAGCCAGCTCATTTCTAAAAAGGAAAATTGTATAACAATTTTTTGATCTATAAGAGATGAGAGACACAATCAGGATTTGTCAATAAAAACTTTAGGATTATCTGCACATAAACATTTACATTCGGGCTGGTGACACTAGTAAGTTTCATTTCTGTACAAATTATGTTAAAAAGCTCTTAAATTTCAGACATGGTCATATATATGTTATTTGAAATTCTCTTTTATCTAGATACAGATCTTGATAATGAATCTCTTGATGATAGATGTGCAGCTAGTTTGTCCCGAAACTCATGAAGATAATTATATTGCTGAAAAAAGTAAAGATATATTGAAATATATTGTAGAAATCTAGTTAGCAGAGTAGTCACAATACTAGTAGGAATCAGGAATCAAAAAATAATTGCTAAGTATAGTTCTACATCCTTTTGGATAAGGAAGTGTTTGCCTTATGAGAAGATTTCCCTTTTAATAAAGCAGCATATAGTGTGAAGAAACTTGTTTAAAAATCAGAAGGTAACATGCAATACACATGAATGTTTTATAAATCTGTACAATCCTTTTACTGGCAGCAGCAAATTAAAATTAAAAATAATATGTGAAGGCATTCTTTTTGCTAATATATTTTCCTCTGGGGTATAAGTAGGGAGGAGAGGGTACTTTCTATAGCAATTAATAATGGTATATTTCAAGAAAATCTATTTCTTAATATATGGAAGCCCTAGATCGCTGCTTCTTGTGATGATACAATCCATTTGGAACAATGTTCATAGTAGTCAGTATTAAAAACACGAATCTTAACAGATAAGTGAAATAAAACTTTAAATAATTTATTTGGAGTTTTAATAGTTTCCTGGAGGATATTTTTCTGCCAATAATCTCATTTTTTATAGTTATCGGGAAATTGAAATTTCCTCCTACTAGCTCTTATAACACAGTAATGGGAAAGCCTGTCTGCTACAGAGTGCTGAGGTGATCAGCAGACAACCCATATAATGTGGGCTCGATTTGCTCCAAAATTAAAGATGTAAAACACACAGTCAGGTATGTTTGAGCATTTGGTTTTGTTTCAGAGGGAGACCTGAAAGCTTCTTGAATTTGAAGGATCCCTGGATTTTAAGAGATAAGAAGGGGAATTCTGTTTTCAGAACCTGTACAGTGAAGTGGATCCTGTATGGATTGTTTTGAATGACCTGAGTTAAGCCCCGAGAATCAGACTGCTTGGTGAATTTGTCAGTTACTGTAATAATTCACATTCATGGCCCTTCCATAGATCCCTGACCCTGGGAAGATGGACTCAAGCCCAGGAAGCCCCTGAAGGCTAGGACTCTCGTGCCTGATCTTCTGATTTAGTCCTAATGCGGAGACAGTGTACTTGGGAAAGGAAGGCAAATTGGCTTTACAAATCTAGAAATAAAGTGAAATCTGCAGGATCTTTCAGGAACATTAATACGAAATAATATCCTTGGGGCACTGCTACCGCAGAGATTTTTAAGTGTTAAGGGGAAAGTAAATGCGAAGTTGTCATTTTAGTTATTCACAGCAAAGGATAATTAGCATAGCTTTGTGGGTTTTTTTGTATTATAGTCATTCATTGGTCTTTGTTAACTGTTTTGGTGATAGGAGAGGATGTTCACTAGATCTTTCTGGCCAAGAAACTACCAAGTTTATAGGAATACTTCCATTTGGAAAAGTTAAATAAATATTAAATTAAATATTTCCCAATTTTTCCAAATAAGAGGATTCATTCTGAAACTGAATGGGCAAAAACTGAACAGTGGTAGATCCTGCAAGAGTAAACCGGAAAGGTCATATTTTTCATTAGCTTGTTAGAAACACGGTGAACTTCTTCAGACATTCAGGTTATATATAAATGTAAGTTTTGAGCAGGTGATATATGACTAACAGAATGCTTTGGGTTTTCATTGCCCTCTTGATGATGGGACTCCACTGTGTCTATAACTGTCCCTAAACCAGGAACACACAGCCTCCTTACCTTGATCGTCTGTATTGCTCCAGACCCTCGCAGGTCTCTCAGGCTGTCGATGGCTTGCTGTGGTGAAACTGTGTCAGACAGGTAGAGGAGGAGACAAGCGGCCACTAAGGGAACACATTAGGAAAATAGTATATTATTAAATAATTAATGATAAGGTAGAGCGTTGCATATTTAATTAGACTTCTGCTGGTGCAGGAGATGGAGTTTAGTGTCATTGTGCAAAGTGGATTAAAAGACTTCTAGCGTATCTTTTTGACAGTTAAATTATGATTTTAAATGACTGTGGTTGAGTTGAAGTTTAAACTCATTCTTTATTGAGCTCTATTTAATGTACCATAGAATTCATTCATTTAAAGTGCACCATTCGGTGGATTTTAGTGTATTCACAGATGGGTGCAGCCATCACCACAGTACATTTTAGAACCTTTTCATCCCCACAAAAAGAAACCCTGTCCCCTCTTGTCATCATCCCCCTGCCCCCGTCACCCTGCCCTAAGCAACCATTAATCTGCTTTCTATGGGTTTGCCTAATCTAGATATCTTATATAAATGTAATCATATGTGTGCTTGTGTGACTGGCTTCTTAGGATAACGTTTTCAAGATGCAAACCTATTGTGATGTGTCACTACTTCATTCCTTTTTATGGATGAGTAGTATCCCATTGTATGGATGTACATTTTGTTTATCCACTGTCAGTTGATGGGCATTTAGGCTGGCTCCATTTGTTGGCTCTTGTGAATAACGCTGCTATAAATGTTCACGTACAAGTTTGTGTGTAGATGTGCTTCCATTTGTTTTGGGCAGGACTTGCTGGGGCACATGGTGACTCTATGTTTAACTGTTTGAGGAAGTACCGCCAGACCGTTGTCCAAAGCAGCTGCACCATTTCACATTCTCTCCCGCAGTGTATGGAAGTTCCAATTTCTCCACATCCCTGTGGATTTTTTCCATTATTTGGATAATAGGCATCCTAATGGGTATTGAGGGGTATCACTTTATGGTTTTGATTTGCATTTCCATGATGATTCATGATGTTAGACATCTTTTTATGTCCTTAATGGTCATTTGTATATTTTGTTCGGAGAAATATCTATTCAGATCCTTTGCCCATTTTTTAATTGGGTTGTCTTTTTATTATTGAGATGTAAGAGTTCTTTATATATTCTAGGTAAGCCCCTTATCAGATATATGATTTGTAAATATTTTTTCCCATTCTGTGAATTCTCTTTTTATTTTGATAATTTCCTTAGAAGCATAGAAGTTTTTAATTTTGATACTGTCCAACATTAAAAGGATTAACTGTTACTTCAGTATGCCACTTTGTTAACTGTTTTTTCTTCCTAACACATTTTTTAAAAAGTGAACAGTAATTGCATGAAGTAATTCACTTTGTTTTCATACTTATGATGGATATTATTTAGAATTTGCTGTCAGTATCATAACACCTGCATAGAGAAAACATTGGAAAACAAAACAAAACACAAGAATGCAGGTGCTAAGATGTGTATATTATGTTTTGCAGAATCCTTCAAAACAATGTTGAAAATACTTCCCATTCGCACTCTAGCTTTCTAATTAAGGGCCTTAAATTAAGGGCCTTAAATAATTCCTTAGGTCTTAGCAGATTTATATATTTTTTTGGTCTCATTTTAATACAAAGTGAGCATATGGCCCAGAAACTGATACTTTTGCCTACTTTGAGGATAAAGAAAAATACTGAATAATGAAAACACATTTCTTACCAAGACAAGATCTCCCAAGTCCTCCATAACAGCTGAAAGGGAAGCACAGTTTTGAATATTGTGTTTTCCTTCTACCCCACCAATTAGAACTGAATACCTGCTCTTTCTGCCCTCTCTTTCGAATAGTGCCTACAAGCACAGCACCTGGCACACAGGTTAATAAGTTTTTAAAAAAATTTTATTTGTTTATTTGACAGAGATCACAAGTAGGCAGAGAGGCAGGCAGAGAGAGAGAGAGGCGGTGGGTGGGAAGCTGGCTCCCCGCTGAGCAGAGAGCCCGATGTGGGACTCAGTCCCAGGACCCTGAGATCATGACCTGATCTGAAGGCAGAGGTTTAACCCACTGAGCCACCCAGGTGCCCCAATAAGAATTTTTAAATTAACCAGGAGCAGGGTGTACTTATTTATTTGTTGGGGGGTATTCTAAACACCTCTAGTGTTCAATGCAGGCAGGGCCTTTTCATCGACCTCTTAAACACCAGGATCCATATCCAGGAAGTGGAATATGTTACTAAATAGAAATCGGTCTGTTTTGACCAACTGCCAGTTTATTTTCCTCTGTCTAAACAAAACCATGGTTATGGAACAAGTCCATATGATGACTCTTCATTACCTAAAAAGAGTACAGAGGTGGCGTGTAACAGAGGTTTGGAGGCTGGGTTCTAGAGCCCTGCTGTCTGGGGCTGAACGGTGAATCTGTCATTATGACATGCGTGAACCTAAGCAAGTGATTTAACCTCTCTGGGCCTCAGCCCTATCACCTAAAAAATGGTGACAGCCACAGTACCTGCATCATAGTTAGGACTGAATGAGGTAACTGAATTTGTAAAGGGCTTGCAACAGAGCTTGGCACAGAGTAAAAAGTCAATGCATGTTAGGTGCTCTAGTCTAGCCCTGTGAAGAAATCAGCAGTTCTGCAGAACTGGATTTTCCAGAAAAAAAAATCATGATTAAACCTCCAAGCAACAAAACCATTCATCCCAATTACTTTTGAAGATGCTTAAAAAATGTGTTACACAATTCCTAACTTTTTAAGAGGGTTTATTGAACCTAAAGTAGTGCCGACAACTTCTCAGGACCATGAATGAGCGAGGGGTACTGTAGATGAAGCCAGGAGAGGATGTGAGCCACTGACCAAGCAGATACTGGCTCCTAGAGTAGTCACAAGCTTGCTTTCTACAAAGTGTCCCGGATAGAGGCCCATTTCAGAGATGAGGATCTATACCATAGGAAGGTAGAGATGGGCACTTCAGTGTATCTCTGCAAGGTGAATACTTCCTCATACCTTTATCTTTCCTCTTCTGATTCCTGCTCATCCTTCAAAACCTAACTCAAATGGCCTTTTCTGAATTGCCTTTGTGCCCCATGGAAGCTCTCACTGCCCTTTGTGCCGCCTTGTGTATACCTTGTGTGAGTCTCACTGCACCTACGTGGTTGTGCCATTAGCATGGGCTCCTTGAGGGCGGGGAGTGGACCTCACAGTGCCTGTTTTGTATTCATAATGTATGGTACACTGTGGGTGTTATGGGTTGAATTGTAGCCCCATAAAGGTGTGTTGAAGTCCTAATCCCTGGTACTGTGAAATTGACCTTATCTAGAAATAGGGTCTTTGCAGATGAGATCATAGGGGTAGACCCTAATGCAGTAAGACTGATGTCCTTTTTTTTGTTTTAAGATTTATTTATTTATTTGTGAGAGAGAGAGCACAGGCAGTGGGGAGGAATAGAGGGAAAAGCAGACTCTCTGCTGAGTAGGGAGCCCAATGCAGGATTTGATCCCAGGACACCAGGATCATGACCTGAGCTGAAGGCAGACACTTAACTGACTGAGCCACCCAGGTCCCTGACTGGTATCCTTATAAGAGGAAATGCCCCAGGAAGACACAGCAACACAGAGAGAATCCTGTGATGACAGAGGCAGAGATTGGAGTGATGCAGCTATGAACCAAGGAACGCTAAAGAGTGACGGCCACCACCAGAACCTAGGAAGAGGCAAGGAAGGATTCTACCAGAGTCTCAGAGAGCATATGGTCCTGTTGACACCTTGATTTTGGACTTCTTCCTTCAGAACTGGGGGAGAGAAAATTTCTGTTGTCCTAAGCTACCCACTTTGTAACAACAGCACTAGGAAACAGCATAGTATAGTAGGCAAGCAGTTTTGCTGATTTTATAACGGAACAAAAATGCACAGGGAGAATCAATGGGATAGCACCAGCAGTCAACACAATGGTAGAAAAAATTTTACCAGACCCAATTTCTGAGGGACAAACTGTAGAGCCATCTAGCAATGGAAGCACTCAAAGATGGCAGAATGGGTAGAAAATTAATCACTGTAGAACACCTTTAAAAGCTCTAAGATGATGAAAATTTCCAGTCAACAGATGCTTTATTTTATGGGAGCCAGAAGCATTCAACCTATGTAACCATCTTTCCATCCTGTTTGTCTTCTATTCAAACATCAGACAACATTTGGTGTGCTAGAACCCACTCAAGTAAAATTCATTAAATTTCACTAATCTGAGCTAGTTTGATCTCTAGAAACTTTTCAGTAGAGGCTGTTCTCAAGGATGTATTTAAAAAAAAAAAAAAAGAGGAGCACCTCGGTGGCTCAGTCATTAAGCATCTGCCTTCGGCTCAGGTCATGGTCCCAGCGTCCCGGGATCAAGCCCCACATCAGACTCCTAGCTCAGTGGGGAGCCTTCTTCTCCTTCTCCCATTACCCCTGCTTGTATTCCTTCTCTTTCTGTCTCTCTCGGTCAAATAAATAAAAAAAATCTTAAAAAATTAAAATTAAAAAAAAAAAATCTCAGAACTGATTTGAAAAATGGGTCCCCAAATTGAAAAGTATTTTTTGCAAGCCACATGTAATTATCTAATGCTATTTTACTTAGACTTATTAGATAATTTAGAATAGACAACTTTATTCTAAAATTTTGCTTTTATAATTAGTAAAGCAGTTAGTAATTGCTTATAATTGTAGATTACGCTTTTCTCTAGAGAAAGGCTGGAAACTGTAGAATGTAGGATAGTGTCTAGTTCTCTGTACATTTGAGTTCATTTCAGTCACAGTGTGTGTCCCCAAAGCTCCGTGCACTACTTTGTTCACCTTTCTAATGGGAACTGTGGGCACAGGGTCTAGGTCTATGGAGAAGCTGGCTGGGCTTGCCCTTTCCCTTGGTGCCATGAGACTACCTGGTTATTTGGTATAGTCTGCATACTTTCTAGTTCAGAGCAATGGACTTTAGGGCTTTTGATGTATCAAACTATTTAATACTCTATCTTGTTCCAGGAAGGATTAAGCAGTTTATTAGGATACAAAAAGTACAAGAATCACAGAACCTCGGCTGCGTGTCTCACTGCAGGCAGAGCATCTACTGCATTATCCACAGCATCACTTCTAATCTTTGTATTGCTATTGTCTACTGCCGATTGGCACTCCCTTTTTTCTTTCTCCAAGCTACTTTTCTCCTCTCGCCTCCTTTCCCCCCCTCTTAGTTCATTTAATTTTGTTTTAAATTTCCATACCAGCAGCTTGTGCCACTGGTATGGAAATTAAATTAGCCATTGACAAACAATGAGAGTACCTCTTTGGGTCTGGTGGCAAATTGATATCATCATATATAATTTTACAGTCATATTTTTAAGATTGCTTATTGCTTATGATTTCTTTGCTGATTTTTAAAAAACTGACCTTTTTTTCCCCCTCAAGATTTTTTATTTATTCATTTGAGAGAGAGAGAAAGCAGGTGGAGGGGAAGGTCAGAGGGACAGGGATAAGCAGACTCCCCATTGAGCAGGGAGCCTGATGCAGGGCTTGATCCCTGGGATCATGACCTGAGATGAAGGCAGATTCTTAACTACCTGAGCCACTTGGTGGCCCTCCATGCTGACTTTTTTTTTTTTTTTTTTTTGGTGGTTAGAAGCAACTAGGCCACTGAAAGGCTGACCAGTGAGTGAGTAAGGGTATCCTAAGAATGATGCCCCATCTTTTTTGGAAGGAAGAGGGACCAAAAATTATAAGTAATGCTCTAAGGCAAAAAGAAAGAATAAAAAGCCTGTAAATCTGTTCTAAAAATTTCCAAATCTACTCATCTATTGTCCTTACCCTTCAAAAGGACTAATGGCAAATATCAGAGTGCTTGCCCTATAGTAGACATTATACGAGTACCTGTCATGCTTTATTTCCTTTTGATCCTTTCACCAAACTGTAAGGTAGGTAATAAGTGAATAAGGATGCAATAACTAGAAAAATCTTTCTGACCGGGGCATTTCTCATGTTATTTATGGAGAAAAGAATAACGTACTGTATTAAGGTTTTTCGGTTATTTTTAAGGCAGATTGCAAGCTCCTCCATTATTTCACAGCAGCTGGCTATGTCAGGAGTCCCTCCATCTGGAATTGGATGATGATGAGTGATAAATCCATACTGATGGTAGAGGTCCAAAAGGTTTGGGACTCTGTATTTTGACAGTTCTCCTCTGGTGCAGAAAACAAATATGTCTTGTATACCATAGCTCTTTAGTTCTTCTGCCAATAAACCAAGATACGGATACACATGTACAAAATATTACAAATTTAAATACAGTCAAGACAGAGGATGTGGTGTTAAATTTCTTAAGCCAAATTAAGTAAATAACAAATGATAATCTAAAAATTTGAAATACTTATTAATAATCTAAAACAATATTGATCTGTCTTCAAAGAAGGGTGAAAATCAAGTCACTAAGCACAAAATAGGAATTGGAAAACCTGGACCAAAAGGTGTTTAAAATTAATCACCTTAATAATAAAATCATACTATAATATAATAATCCTAATTATATTATAATAGGATAATAACATTATAATATAGTGATTATATTATCATATTATAATAATTATATGATATTTATAGTATTATAATGACTTAATAATTCAAAATGTTTTGAACTGAATTTTAAGATGAGTCAAGTATATTGCTGTTCTTGAAAAAAATCTTTTTTTCCATATGGCTTTAAAAATGAATTTTAAAACATCTGCTATTTCAAAATAAACTCTTGTGAAAAAACAAAAGCATGTTTCTCTCCCATTTTCTTCTCCCAAAATCCATGTTTGCTATTTTCCTCCCTCTGCTGTTTTGTTTTACCCTAAGCATTGTATGTAAAATCTCCTGCATGCCCAGGCTGCCTGAGCTCATGCTCTCCTTTATATTTGCACGGTGTCTTGCCACCATGCATTTCATTTTATGGACTAGGTCTCTAGGAAATAAAACGTTAACTATGCTAGAATTTCTAGGTGACTTAGCTAATTTCACTATAATGAATATGAACAAAGCAATAGTACTATAGGTCATTCTATACACTAAAACATTCTCACGGCAATATTCACTCTAGAGTCTCATGTTCAAAATGAATAACTAATTCTGGCTGATCTCAACCTCCTCTTTCTCCCTGCTAAATCCAGGGTCTAATTTAACGAAGCGTCTTTTATCATGAAGCTCCAGATTTGTACTTGAAATATGGCTAGTCCAAATTGAGATGTATCCTAAGTGTAAAATCCATATCTGATCTCAAAGATCAAGTACAAAAGAATCTGTATCTCATTAATAATTTGTTTTAGGCTTAAAACCATCAAAATGAAACTATTTAGGCTCTGTTAGGCTAAATAAAATATATCAAGTTAATTTCATCTGTTTTTACTTTTTTAATATGACAGCTAGGAAATGTAAAGTTACACACATGGCTTCTATCTGTGACTCTGGACAGTGCTGCTTTATTTTATTATTTTATTTTGTTTTTTATAATAATACTATTATGTTTTCATACTTCTAAAAGAATTAAAACTGAAGTCTGCATACTTCACCATTTTTAAGGGTAGGTGATTTTTCTCTCTGACTCTTGCACACAATGGATAATTTCTATTACACAGTGGTTTTCAAACTTTGCTAGAAAGAGCTCTGAGGAGGGAACTATAGGGGTTGATGCAGGGAGAGTCTAGGTCCCTCCCCCCAGACTGTCATCTTTTATACTTTGGATTCCATTTAAGATCTCACTGGAAAACAAAAGGTTTGGTAAAATATTGGAAACCCCATTTATAGAAGATACTAAATGAATAGGGCTTTCCAAAATGTGCAAGACTGGTTCTTGAGCCAGTGATTTTCATTATAGTTTGCTTATGACCTAAATGTTCTCCAAATAAAAACTCCCTTCCATGGCAGTTATATCTAAATCAGAGAATCTTTACAAGTAATTCAAAAGTTAACTAATCTTTTAGCCTCTGTAAGTCTTTTTTGGTAGGTAAGGAATAAATTAGAGAAAGCAAATTAATGAATTGATATCCCAAAATAGCCAGGAAAAAACTTTAAGATTTAAAAAATTTATACCGGTCGGAATCAAGATGTGTGTGTGTGTGTGTATGTGTGTGTGTGTGTGTGTGTGTGAGAGAGAGAGAGAGAGAGAGAGATTAAGTGTGTACGTGTGCACGTGCGTGTGTTTATTTATATTTATTTTGGTATATTATGGGGACCTTGGTGGGACTATTAGCCTTGAGATATTCCAGGACAACAGGATAAAATGTTTTGAAAATCCAAGTTTTTTAGTTCCATGGAATATGTAAATTCCAAATTGGGGTGGGTTATCGGGATATTTGTGGGGTGAACATCCTTGAGCCCGGGAAGATCAGACCCTATTCCATCTTTCCCACCCAGATGCTAGCTCTCTAAATTTCCTACCCAGGATGGACAATTTCAGTACTACCTCTGGCTTAGGTTTAATTTCTACCATCACAATCATGTCTGTAAAGGACAATATGTTAAAAGATCTGGGCAGTGAAATGGCAATTTTCTATTTACATACTTTCCTCCCTCTAACTTACACATTTTAAACTCAAATGCAATTTCTATGTGTAACTACAATAATCAGTGAAAAGCGATGCTGTATTTAGTAAATGAGGAGTTAGTTTTCTGTGCCCTTTGCAAATATCTCTTTGTGTGTCAGAATAAGTCTTCAGTTTGAAATTATGAAATAACAAACATATATTTTGTATACTGAACAGAGACTAGCATTTGTTCTTTTTGACAAAGAGATTTTCAGTGTTATTAAGGAAAAAAAAATTAATATGGTTGTTTCATGTTATACCTACCTGTGTCTTTTTGGATATTTCTTCTAACATTTTTAAATTTACAACCTATAAGCAGTAATAAGGCAAGTGAAAAAGTCAGTTTTTGGTCACATATAACAAATATATTTAAACACATACACAGTTTACTTTACAAGGTCATACCTCTATGATCATTTATATGTTTCAATTTCATTTTGAGTGTGGATTTCAACTTCTTATATTCCTAGGAATATAATTGAAGGGATTCATAGACCCCAGGTGAAGGAGCTCCTAATCCATAGAGTCTTTTTTCTGTGTCCTTTCTGTAACAAGTACCTGCCTGTTGCCCTCAGCCTCACCTTGTACCCCAATGCTGAAGTTTTTTTTTAAGATAGGTAATCAGAAATGCAGAACTGTGAATGGGTCTGGAAGGATTGAAGAGTGATTTCTGTTCTTTTAGCTAGAGCCCACATGAGGGCATCCTAAAGTGAGTTCTCCAGGCTGATGATCTAGGAAATTCTCTTCTTGCTCAGTACAATGATGTATTAGCTAATTAACAGATTATCTTAAGTATCAATAGAAGCCAACTGTAGTGTTACCTACCTGGAAGAGCACATAAACCAAGAAACTGAGAACAATTCACTCTTGACAGGGGTAGCCTGAAAAGAATAAAACTTTAAGTTTACTTCAGTTTTTAAAAAGTTGCAAGTGGAAACTCAGTTCAAGAAATGCGTGGTTGGCATGGAATAAGGGTGTTTTAAAGTTTTACTGTAGTCACAAAACAAAAATGCATATGCAAATATAATAGTATAAAACATATTTAAGTTACCCTGTGGTATGTTATCTGAGATATTTTGCGTTAGTAATCTTGGGGAATTGTCTAGAAAATGACTTTCTGATGATTTCATCCCCACATTCATTCTCCATTACTATTTAAAGATTTCTTTGTAGGACTTCCTTAAACAGATATAATTTCATGTGATAAAAATTGCAGGTCATTCCTTGTTGTTATGGATTTTGGGTCAAATAAAATAATTTCAAAATCATATTCCCAGTTTGCAGTACTCAGGGACAAAGCAGATAAAGGCTAGCTCGGTCTGTAAGACAGAAGATGAATTTAGAGGAAAACAGGGGGCATTGTATAAATACCATGTTAACTTTGAAAATTAGATGAGTTTTGAGTTTTAAAGGGGGTTGTGTAAGGGGAAATGAAAGATAATTGCTATTTGATAATAGAACAAAAGGAACTTTGGAGGTAACACACTCTTTCTCTTCCTAGAGTTGGAAATGGTGTTTTCTTAGAGAGATTATTACATTTACAGGGATGAGAGAAAGCGTTGATTGTTGTAGAGATTCTGGTGTAATAAGTCACTGCCAAAATTTGGAAGTTGATTCTATATAGAAACATTTGTTTTTGCTATTGTATCTATGGTAACATGGCATTTATCTTAGGCAGGGTCTGCTAATAGATGCATTATTGTGGCAAGTAGTTCTAGGATTTGACTAAATGATAAACAATTAAGTATCTCATCCTATGTTCGGTATATTGTTCTTTTGTCATAAAAGAATAAGTAGGTTTGGGTACTAAATTGCAGATATACTGATCCTGTCTCAAGTCCTTACTTGTTTCTAGTATGGTTTTCTGAATGCATGAAGAATTGACTTCCTCCTCTGCCCATCCCCCATCCAAAAGAAAAGTCTTCTTCTATCATAGACAGTAAATAAATCATGGAGTTAGAGGGTCCCTTAAAGATCAGAATTACCCAATCCTCAGAAGAGAATCACTAAATATTTTCAAAATGTGGACTACACTATCTACACGGACTATGATCAAATAATCAAATATATAAATAATCAAATAATTTAGCTCATCATTGATCAGAAGTGATCATTGATCAGAACATACCATGATATCTGAATTGGAGTCTGTTCATCTTCAATAGGCTCTTCATCTGATGAGTCAAACTCACTTGTTTGCAATGAACTAGGCTTCAAAAGAAATCAGTTATGTTAAATAACTGTAAAGAATAATACGTATGTATAAGCTGATCCTTGCTTAAACACACACCGAATGCATATTTGCAATTTATTCAACTTGGAATATCAGAATGATCAGCGATATAAATACTAAATTACTGAGTTTACCATCCTATTAATAATTATAGTGTTCTGTGGTGGAAAGAGAGTTGGACTGGGAAAAACCAGGATCCTGGTTTTGGCTCTGCCACTTACTGTATAATCTCGGACAAGCAACCTCAGTTTATTCTGGGTCTCCGTTTTCTACAACTATAAAGTGAGAAGACCTAATAGTTAATTCACAAACATTTCTTAAACACCTTCATTTGCCAAGTTTGGAGATGCAAAGATCCATAAAATAAAAAGTTTCAGTACAGTTGGAGAGGTGTGTGCATAGATTAGAAAAGAAAGTCGTAAGTGCTAAAATGAAAGCATAAACTATGCATTTTATTTATTTTTAAATATTTTTTTTTCATTTGATGGGGAGGAGGGAAAGAGAGAGCACAAACACAAGCAGGGGGAGCGGCAGGCAGAGGGAGAGGGAGAAGCAGATTCTCTGCTGAGCAAAGAGCCTGATGTGGAGCACCATCCCAGGACCCTGAGATCATGACCTGAGCCAAAGACAGATGCTTAACCAACTGAGTGACTGCTTAGAGAGGTGGAGAAATCTTCAGAGGGGATAAATTAGCTGGGTTTTGAAGGATAAGCAGGAAGTTTTTAGGCAGATAAGGAAGAAGTTAAGGCAATAAAGGCAAAAGGAGAAAAAACTTGTTTTCAGAAACTGTGACATTGGAGCAGAGGTGATGAAGCCAGTTAAGTAGTTTTAACTACCCCCATCTCTCAAAAAACAACCCCAATATGGCCTAGTAGTTTGGTTAATGTGGGGGGGGTGGACGGGTAGAATATCATGCCCTCAACTTTGTGAATTACGGACTAGAGAGATTGAGATGGAGTTTGTGTAACAATCTAAGGAGTTGGAACTCAATCCTGTAGGCACAATTTCTACGTAAGAGTCAGTAGTTTAATAGGACCAAAAAAAAAAAAAAAAAAAAGACACCTTTCTTCTTATTTCCAACTTGGAACCACTGAGAGATAAAACAGTGGAGAGGCAAATGGAGATCAATATGTTAGTTTTATTACTGAGTGTCAAAGGGAGGATGTGGCTTTAAAAGTCAAGTGGTCCTGTCAGCTCTTCACTCCAGAATTGGACTTACCTACCCAGTCAGGAGCAGCAATGAACAACCCATTGCAGAGAGAAGGGAAGAAAGGGTCCAGCTATTTTGTTCAGCTCCTCCCAGTCTGGGGGATCAGATCTCTCACTCTGTCTCTTCAGGGAACAAGCGGGAAAAGAGGCCAAGAGTGAAGGACGGCTGACGCCCCTCCACAAGGAAACAAGGGGATTAGCAAGAGTAACCAGCTAGTGTGCTTTCTAGCTCGGAATCTATACTCTATAACGGTCTTGTTACTACAAGATCACATTGCAGAGCCATTTAGGCTATGGATGTGAGTTGTTTCGGATCTCTTTGCGTTATTATTGTTATCAACTCAAATGAATAAACGTCCTTTAATATTCCATAGGTTGTCAACCCTGGTGACAGGTGATTGAGTCAGGTGGGACCTCGGCTCCTTGCGTCTGTTTTTCCTTTCCCTTTAAAGCAGTTTTGACGATTCAAGATTTTCAGAGTGTGGCTCCTTCACTAGGCTCTTCCAGCCAGGTTAACAAATCCTAACAGAGTCAGACGTTTCTGCTCCCCCCCGGTCCAGAGATTCTGAACCCCAGAAAGGCGCGCAGTGCCAGTTGGCCCAGGGAGATGGTGACGCGCCCACCAACGGGGGTTGGCAAAGGTCTTTCCTCGAGTTTTCCCCGTCTGCGGTGAAGACCGCTCACCAGGGGCGCGCGGGCATCCCCGGACATCCTTTGGGGCTGGGTATGAGGCAGACTGATAACACTGAGATCTCTCAGCTCTCCATGCCTCAGTTTCTTCCGTAAAACCGGATTCAGCCCTCTCTGGCAGGGCTGTCGCGCGGCTTAGGAAACTCCGCAGGCGGCAGTACCCAGCCGGTGCACAACAGGTGCACAGCGAATGTCTGTCGTCCCCGCGTCCGCCACCGACCCTGTTCCTTCTCAGTCATCGCTCTCCCCCGTCCAGGGAAGCGCCATCTCCCCGACCCAGGACGGTTACAGGGCGAGTCAGGCCGCGACCAGGCCCGGGCTGTCCCCAGGCCCGAGAACTGGCCTCGGGGCCGCTTCCGTCCCTGCGGCATCGCTCGTCCAAGCCTCCGCCCGACTCACCGGCTTCATCGCTGGCAGCCCCGCGTCCTGACCTGCTGCCGCCTCTCTCCAGCAGCACCGGCGTCCCAGCGAGCGCCCCGCGCCGAGCCCGCCCCTTCGCTCAGCTCATTGGTAGATCCTTCTGGGAGGTGGAGCGCGGCGCCTTCTAGGAGCCAATCAGACCCTCTCTCTGTTTTATCCTCCGCCCCCGAGTGCCTGGGCTCGGCCTTTAACCGCCCATTGGTTTCTAGGGGCCTTTGAAAGACGCGCGGCTGGAGGGCGCTATTGAACGTTGATTGGCTGGGAGGGCGCCCTCCCCCCCCCGCCCCGCCGTGGGGAGCCGGGAGAGGGCGGGAAGCCGGAGCGAAGAAAGCATCTGAAGGCAGCCCCAACACTTTGGGGACGCTGGAAAGGCTTACTTTCTCATGACAGGATTCCTGAGTGGTACCAGGTTAGGGTATTCCGTTTCTTAAATTTTTAAAAATCTTAAGGGCTTAGGGGGGGGAGCACTGTCTTGGAGCATCTTATGAAAACACTCCATTCCCCATAGACTTTATACTTATGGTCATATCTAGTCATATAAGTACGATGGACAGGACTAAAAATTCAAAATACAAACATAACTTGTATGTTTGGTATTCTGGGTTCTAAACTATGCTAGAATCTAGACAAATTAGCTTGTAGATCTGCTTTCGTGTTCAGTAAATGTGAATGCAATGGTATTGTGAGCAAGGAAGATAAGTCTCCAGATGATTTTTCGTGCTAGTGTTTTTACATAATCAGTTACAATCTTGAAAAGCTGTGGTTGATTATCCTCTCCCCCACTCTTCCATCCCCATTTAGCTGGCCAGGAGAAGGAAGTCATCAGGACCCATATTACCTGCACATCTGCAGAATGTGTGGAAATTTCAGCTCCCTGACTCATGTTGTGAAAACCAGTGGGTGGAGAGCTAATAAGAGGAATTCTTTAGTAAAGAAGAAAGCATAGTTTGACTTGGAGTCTGTATTAGTCAGGGTTCTCCAGAGAAAGAGCACCAAGAGGATAACAGACAGAAAGAGATTTATTTTAAGGAAGTGGATCTCCCAATTGTGAAAGTTTGGCAAGTCTGCAAAGTCTGACAGAGTTGTTTATGGGGTTGGAGCTTCAGGAAGGAGGTGCAGCTGAAGTTCAAAGGCAGTCTGCTTTAGAACCAGGACTAACAGATTTTGCAGATGAAGCTGAAAGGCAGATTGCTGCAGATGCTCTCTTGTCTTTTGTTCTATTCAGACCTTCAACTGATTGAACATGGCCCACCCACATTATAGAGGGCAGTCTGCTTCACTCAGAGACCCCCCATTTAAATATTAATCTCATCCAAAAACACCTTCACAGAAACATCAAAAATAATGTTTGACCAAAGATCTGGGTGCAATAGCCCAGCCAAGTTGACACATAAAATTAGCCATCATAGACATGTTGGATTTGATTGATTGATTGATACATTCATTCAGAGAATATTTATTGAGCACCACTTGGGTCCTATATACTATTCAAGATGCTGGGAGTGAACTGGAATGAATTAACCAATATCTCTGCCTTTATGGGGCTCACATGTTATAGGTGAAGAGAGTTAGGTAGTGATAGGTGCTATGAAGAAAAATTAAAATAAGCAGAGCCTGATGAAGATGCTATTCTAGATAGAAAAGTGAAGGAAGGCATCTTTCGAGGAGATGTCATTTGAGACATCCAAATGAAATGTGAGTGAACCATTTGTGGAAAAGTTTTCTGTCTGTCTAAAAAGTCTGTCAAAAAAGGAGGTGCAAAGGTCCTGAGGTAGGAATGTGTTAGGTATATTCCTGAAACATCAAGGAAGCCAGTTTGGAAGAAAATGAATGAGGCAGAAAGTGGTAGGAAATAAAGCAGGGGATTGCGGGAGGCTTAAGAGCTTCTTTTCTAAAGGATTCAAGAAAGAGTCCAAAGAAAGATTTGGACCTGGGCTCCAGGTAAGTCCTCCCTGGTGGCTATTCAATACTCCCTCATTCTCTAACTCTGACCTTCTTTCCCCTTCTCCCAACGTTGTCTTCACAGATCTCTTTAATCTTCAGCATCAGAGGTCTCTTCTGTTTCCTCAGAACATACCTTCTTCCTCAGAATGGATGAAGTCCCAGCTCCATCGAGTGTTGTGTAAGTTCTGCCACCTCTGGCCTCAGCTGGATGCAAACACACAATCAACCTATTCTGGCCCTTGCTGAATCTGCAGAGTCAGGAGGATGAGCATTAGTCCCATGGTAGGAAGGAGGTGGAGGGCTGGGGGTCAACTGGGAGCATTTCAACTTCTGTTTGTTCTCTCCATCAGCAGGGCTGGGTCTGGGCTTTGTCTTTGCCTAAA